>NW_028258302.1:622000-1244000 GCF_053883595.1 Heterocephalus glaber | reverse complement strand
ATTTTTTGTAGGGTTTTTATCATAAATGCATGTTGGATTTTGTCAAATGCTTTTTCTGCATCTATTGAGACGATCATATGTTTTTTGCCCTTGGCTCTATTGAGGTAGTGCATTACACTGATTGATTTGCGTATGTTGAAACATCCGTGCATCCCTGGGATGAATCCCACTTGGTCAGGGTGTATGATCTTCTTGACGATCTTCTGCATTCTACTTGCCAGTATCCTCTTAAGGATTTTTGCATCTATGTTCATTAGTGAGATTGGCCTATAGTTCTCTTTTTCAGTTGGGCCTTTCTCTCCTTTGGGGATCAAGTTGATGCTTGCTTCCAGGAATGAATTTGGGAGTATTGCTTCCCTTTCAATTTCATTGAAGAGTTTAAACAGTAATGGCAGCAGTTTCTCTCTAAACGTCTTGTAGAATTCAGCAGTGAAGCCATCAGGACCTGGGCTTTACTTAGTTGGTAATTTTTAATTATGTTTTCAATTTCATTGATTGATATTGGGTTGTTCAGAATTTTTAGGTCTTCTTCATTCAACTTTGGTATCTAGGAATCTGTCCATTTCTTCTGTATTTTCCATCTTATTGGCATATTGGTTCTGGTAGTAGGAATTGATGATCCTCTGGATTTCTGCTGAGTCCACTGTAATTTCACCCTTTTCACTCCTAATTGCATGGATTTGGCCTTTTCTTTCCTTTTTCTGCTATGGTTGGCTAAGGGTTTGTCAATTTTGTTTATTCTTTTGAAGAACTAACTCTTGGCTTCATTGATTTTTTGTATTGTTCTTTTAGTCTCTATTGCATTGATGTTTGCTCTGATCTTTATGATTTCCTCCCTTGTATGAGCTTTGGGTTTGTCCTGCTCTTCTTTTTCTAGAAGCTTGAGGTGCAGCATCAGGTTGTGTAATTGAGATTGCTGTTTTCCTAATGTGAGTATTCACTGCTATGAATTTCCCTCATAAGACTGCTTTCATTGTATCCCATAAATTCCAATATGTTGTATTGTCATTGTCATTTAATTGAAGGAACTGTCTGATTTCTTCTTTAATTTTCTCTGTGACCCATTGGTTATTCAGAAATGTCTTGTTCAATTTCCACGTGCTTATGAAATTTTTTGAGTTTCTTTTGCTATGGATCTCCAATTTCATCGCACTATGGTCTGATAATATACAGGGGATAACTTCAAGTCCTTTGCACTTACTTAAACATGTTCCATGAGTGAGTATGTGGTGCATTTTGGAGAACTACCCATGTGCAGCTGAAAAGAGTGTGTATTCTGATTTTGTGGGGTGGAACACTCTGTAAACATCTGTTAAGTTCACTTGTTCAAGAGTTTGATTGAGTTCTAGTATTTCATTGCTTATTTTTTGTCTAGTTGATCTATTTGTTACAGTGGGGTATTGAGGTCCCCCACTACTATTGTATTAGTGCTTATTTGATTTTTCATGTCTGTTGGTATTTGTTTTATATAGCTGAGTGCACTAGTGTTTGGTGGATATATGTTTATGATTGTCATCTCTTCCTCTTGGATCGTTCCCTTTACAAGGATGCAGTGTCCTTCTTTATCTGTCTCAACCAGTATTGGTTTGATATCTACTTGATCTGCAAAGAGGATAGCTACTCCTGCTTTTTTGTTTTTGTTTTTATTTTTTTTTTTTTTGGTTCCTCTCGCATGGAGTATTGTTTTCCACCCTTTAACTTTCAATCTTTGAGTTTCTTTTTGAATTAAGTGTGTTTGTTGTACGCAGAATATTGTTAGATTTTGTTTCTTGACACATTCTGCCAGTCTATTTCTTTTGATTGGTGAATTGAGACCATTAACATAGATGGTTATAACTGGTACATATTGACATATCATTGTCATGACTCTTTGTTTTTGTTGGATTCTCTCCATTTACATATAATTTCTTGTCGCACCTAATGGATTCATTCGACTTGGCTTCCTTTGGTTGTGATCCTCATTGTCCGTTCCTAGGATATTTTCTAAAATTTTTTGGATTGCTGGTTTGGTATTCATGAAGTTCCTAAGATGCTCTTTGTTATGAAAGTTTCTTATTTCTCCATCAATTTTGAAAGATAGTTTTGCAGGGTACATCAATCTGGGTTGGAGGCTGTTTTCCTTTAGGGCTTGAAATATGTCACTCCAAGCTCTTCTTGCCTTGAGCATTTGTGTTGAGAAGTCTGCTGTGATTCTGATGGGCTTTCCTTTGTATGCGATGTGTTTCTTTTCTCTAACTCTTTGTAGAATTTTGTCCTTCTGTTGGGTTTCTGGAATCTTTACTATTCCATGCCTATGTGTAGATTTTTTTTTTGATCAAGGCTAGTTGGAGTCCTATATGCCTTACTTATCTGTATGTCAAGTTCTTTTCCCCTGCTTGGAAAGTTTTCTGCAATCACTTCTGTGAACAGTTTTTTTATGTCATCTGCACTCTCTCCTGTTTTTTAATTGACTCCAAACAGTCTTATGTTACTCTTCTTTGCATCGTGTAGCAGCTGCTGGATTGATTTCTCATGGACCCTTATTTTTTTTTTATTAAATTCTTTTATTGGTACATTGGAGGTATACAACACAATTACATTTCTCATTGGGAATTGTACCTTTTCATACTGCATCGTTTCTTATTTTTTCCCCATTCCTAGCCCTCCCTTCACCCCCTCCACTCTTCCCTATTTACAAAGACTTTATTTCCATTTCTCATCATTTTTCCTTTCCCTTCTTTCCTTTCCCCTGCCCCTCCCACTACCCCTACTCCTTTGGACATTTTCTTCCTGTTTTGCATTATCGATTATTCATTCTAATCATTGGTACATTTTAGGTATACAATATAATGACATTCATCATTGGAAATTTGCACCTTTACATAATCTCTCTTGGTTCTTATTTTTCACCTTTGCCCAGCCCTCCCTTCAACCCCTCCAGTCCTCCCTATTTACAAAGATTTTGTTCCTATTTTTCCATTTTCTCATATTAACTCCATTCCCTTCTTTCCTTTCCCCTAGCCTCCCACTTCCTTCCACTTTGTCCCTTTTCTTCCTATTTCACATTACCTATTATACATTTTAGTCCTTATTTACACTTTCAGTTTCTCACACCAGAGAAACTATTTGGTATTTATCTATGTGTGTCCTATATATTTCACTTGAGTATTACCTCAATGTGCATCCACTTAGCTATAAATGTCTCTAATTTCTCATTTTTGATGGCTGAGTAGTACTCCATTTTATTTTTAAAAACCCACATTTTCTTTATCCAGTCTCCAGTTGATGGGCATTTGGGCTGTTTCCAAGTTTTAGCTATCATAAACTGTGCTACTATGAACATGGGTGCACATGTATCACTGTGGCATGATTCTTTTAATTCTTTGGGGAAGATCCCCAGCAGTGGAATAGTGGGGTCAAATGGGACTTCCAGTCCTAGTTATTTGAGGTATCTCCATACTGATTTCCACAGTGCTTGCACCAGTCAACACTCCTACCAGCAGTGGAGCAGGGTTCCTCTTTCCCCACAGCCCTGCCAGCATTTGTTATTGGTTGATTTCATGATAGCAGCCATTCTTTCTGGAGTGAGGTGGAATCTCAGCATTGTTTTCATTTGTATCTCTCCAATGACCAGTGACGTTGAACATTTTTTCATGTATTTATTTGCTATTTCTACTTCTTTGTCTGAGAAATGTCTGTTCATTTCTGATGCCCATTTTCGGACTGGGTCTTTAAATTTGGGAGGTCTGATCTTTTTAAGTTCTTCATATATTTGAGATAGTAGACCTTTGTCTGAGGAAGAGCAGGTGAAGATTTTTTCCCACATTGTGGGTTGTCTCTTCACACTGCTGGTTTCTCTTGCTGTGCAGAAGCCTTTTAATAAGAAGAGATCCCATTTGTTGATTGTTTGTGCTAGTTCATGGGCAACTGAGGTTTTGTTCATAAAATCTTTTCCTACACCAATGTCTTCAAGGGTTCTACCTAACCTCTGTTCCAACTGGTTCAGAGTTTCTGTTTTAATATTTAGATCTTTAATCCATTTTGATTTTAGTTTAGTACTTGGTGAGAGATACAGGTCTAGTTTTAATCTTTGGCAAGTTGAAGCCCGATTTTTCCAGCACCATTTATTAAAGAGGCTATCTTTTCTCCAGTGAGGGTGTTTGGCTCCTTTATCAAAGATGAGATGGCTGAGTGTGTCTGGCATTGTTTCTGCATCTTCTACTCTGTTCCACTGGTCCTCAAGTCTGTTTCTTTGCCAGTACCATGCTGTTTTTATTACAGTAGCTTTGTAGTATAGTTGCAGGTTGGGGATTGTGATACCCCCTGCCATGTCTCTGTTACCTAGAATTGCTTTTGCTATTCTGGGTCTCGTCTCGCTCCAAATGAATTTTTGGATTGTTTTCTCAAGGTCCATGAAGTATGCTGCTGGGATCTCAATTGGAATTGCATTAAATCTATATAGCAGTTTTGGAAGTATGGCCATTTTCACTGTATTAATCTTTCCTACCCAGGAGCACGGGATGTCTGTCCATTTTCTGATATCATCTTCAATCTCTCTTTTCAGAGTGCCATAGTTTTCAGAGAAGAGGTCTTTGATTTCTTTCGTTAGGATGATTCCTAGGTATTTCAGTTTTTTGGATGCTATTGTGAAAGGAATTATTTGCCCTATTTCTCTCTCAGTGAGTCTGTCATTCGTGTAGAGGAAAGCTATTGATTTTTGTGTGTTGACCTTGTAACCAGCTACTTGACTGAATTTGGTTATTAAGTCTAGAAGACTTTTGGTGGAGTTCTTGGGGTCTTCTATATAGAGTATCATGTCATCTGCAAATAATGACAATTTGATTTCTTCATTTCCTATCTTTATTCCTTTTATTTCTTTCTCTTATCTAATTGCCGTGGCTACTGTTTCCAGAACTATATTGAACAAGAGTGGTGATAGTGGACATCCTTGTCTTGTTCCTGATTTTAGTGTGAAGGATTTCAGTTTTTCACCATTTAGTATGACACTGGCTGATGGTTTTTCATATATGGCTTCTATCAGTTTGAGGTAGAGACCATCTATTCCAATTTTTTGTAGGGTTTTTATCATAAATGCATGTTGGATTTTGTCAAATGCTTTTTCTGGGTCTATGGAGATAATCATATGGTTTTTTTCCTTGGCTCTATTGATATAGTGTATTACATTGATTGATTTTTATATATTGAACCATTCCTGCATCCCTGGGATGATGAATCCCATTTGATCAGGGTGCATGATCTTCTTGATGATCTTCTGCATTCTATTTGCCATTATCTTATTAAGGATTTTTGCATCTATGTTCATTAGTGAGATTGGCCTATAGTTCTCCTTTTCGGTTGGGTCTTTCTCTGCTTTGGGGATCAAGGTGATGCTTGCTTCCAGGAATGAATTTGGGAGTACTCCTTCCCTTTCAATTTCATTGATGAGCTTGAACAGTAGTGGGAGTAGTTCCTCTCTAAATGTCTTGTAGAATTCAGCAGTGAAGCCATCAGGGCCCAGGCTTTTCTTAGTTGATACATTTTTTATTACACTTTCAATTTCATTGGTTGATATTGGGTTGTTCAGAATTTTTAGGTCTTCTTCATTCAACTTTGGTAATTCATATGTATCTAGGAATCTGTCCATTTCTTCTGTGTCATCCATCTTATTGGCGTATAGGTTCTGGAAGTAGGTATTGATGATCCTCTGGATTTCTGCTGGGTATGTTGTAATTTCACCCTTTTCATTCTTAATTGGATGGATTTGGGCCTTTTCTTTCCTTTTTCTGACAAGGTTGGCTAAGGGTTTGTGAATTTTGTTGATTCTTTCAAAGAACCAACTCTTGGCTTCATTGATTTTTTTGTATCGTTCTCTTAGTCTCCATTGCATTGATTTCTCCTCTGATCTTTATCATTTCCTCCCTTGTATGAGCTTTGGGGTTGTCCTGTTCTTCTTTTTCTAGAAGCTTGAGGTTCAGCATCAGGTTGTTTAATTGGGCTCATTCTGTTTTCCTAATATGTTTATTCACTGCTATGAATTTCCCTCATAAGACTGCTTTCATTGTGTCCCATAGATTCCAATATGTTGTATTGTCATTGTCATTTAATTGAAGGAACTGTCTGATTTCTTCTTTAATTTCCTCTGTGACCCATTGGTTATTCAGAAATGTGTTGTTCAATTTCCACATGTTTATGAAATTTTTTGAGTTTGTTTTGCTATGGATCTCCAATTTCATCACACTATGGTCTGATAATATACAGGGCATAACTTCAATTCCTTTGCACTTACTTAAACATGTTCTATGTGTGAGTATGTGGTCTATTTTTGAGAATGACCCATGTGCAGCTGAGAAGAATGTGTATTCTGATTTTGTGGGGTGGAAGACTCTGTAAACATCTGTTAAGTTCATTTGTTCAAGAGTTCGATTGAGTTCTAGTATTTCATTACTTATTTTTAGTCTAGTTGATCTATCTATTTGTGACAGTGGGGTGTTGAGGTCCCCCACTACAATTGTATTAGTACATATATGACTTTTCATGTCCATTAGTATTTGTTTTATATAGTTGGGTGCACTAGTGTTTGGTGCATAGATATTTATGATTGTCATCTCTTCCTCTTGGATTCTTCCCTTTACAAGGATGTAGTGTCCTTCTTCTTCTCTCTTAATCAGTGTTGGTTTGAAATCTACTTGATCTGCCAAGAGGATAGCTACTCCTGCTTTTTTTCAGGTTCCTGTCTCATGGAGTATTGTTTTCCCCCCTTTAACTTTCAGTCTATGAGTTTCCTTTTGAATTAAGTGTGTTTCTTGTATGCAGCATATTGTTGGATTTTGCTTCTTGACCCATTCTGCCAGTCTATTTCTTTTGATTGGTAAATTGTGACCATTAACATTGATGGTTATAATTCAATCATATTGATTTGTCTTTGCCACGACTTTTTCTTTTTGTTGGGTTCTCCCCTTTACATTTAACTTATTGTCATGCCAGATGGGTTCATTCTGCTTTGCTTCCTGGGGTTGTGATCCTCAATATCTGTTCCTAGGATATTGTGTAAAATTCTTTGGGGTGCTGGTTTGGTATTCATGAAGTTCCTAAGGTGCTCTTTGTCATGAAAGTATCTTATTTCTCCATCCATTTTGAAAGATAGTTTTGCAGGGTACATCAATCTGGGTTGGAGGCTGTTTTCTTTTAGGGCTTGGAATATGTCACTCCAAGCTCTTCTTGCCTTGATGGTTTGTGTTGAGAAGTCTGCTGTGATTCTGATGGGCTTTCCTTTGTATGTGATTTGTTTCTTTTCTCTGACTGCTTGGAGAACTTTGTTCTTCTGTTGAGTTTCTGGAATCTTAACAATTATATGCCTATGTGTAGATTTTCTTTGATCAAGGCTATTTGGAGTCCTATATGCCTCAATTATCTGTATATCAAGCTCTTTTCCCCTGCTTGGGAAGTTTTCTGCCATTATTTCTGTGAAGAGTTTTTTATGTCATCTCCACTGTCTCCTGTTTCTTCATTGACTCCAGTTAGTCTTATGTTATTCTTCTTTGCATCATCTAGCAGCTACTGGATTGATTTCTCATATTCCCTTATAATTTTGAAGCAATTTTTCTTTTCCTGGTCACTAATTGCAATCTTATCTTCTATATCTGAAATTCTGTCCTCACATTGGCTCATTCTGCTGTGTAGACTTTCAGTGGAGTTTTTCATCTCCTGGAAATCTATTTGCATCTGTTTTATGGATTCCATTTGTTTCCTGTGTTGGGATTCCATCATGTTCCTGAGATCCTCTCTAGATTTATTAATCATGTCTTGCACTAGGGGTACAATTTCTCCTGTTTTCTGAGAAATTATTTCTGATTTCATTTTTTCCAGATCCCCTTTTGTTGCCAGTTCAGTGGGTCCAGGTGGTTGAGTATCAGAGTGTTCCATCTCATTTCCCTTTGGCGTTGCTGTAGGTGACCTGTGTAGTCTGGTTTTGAGACTTATTTACATGTTTTTTCATTTTGACTGGGGGGGAGGCTGTTGGTGCCTGCATGGAGTACCTCCTCTGAGCTGGGAGTTGTGAGACAGGGGCCAGGAGCAGTGGTAGGGATGGTGGCCCAAAAGCCCTTTCCTGTGGGCTGGGAGCAGCAGGAGGGATGGTGGCTGGAAAGCCCCTTCCTCTAGTCCACGAGCAATGGGATGGCAGCTCAGAAGCCCCTACCTCTGGGCCTGGAGCAATGGGAGGGATGGTGGCCCAGAAGCCCCTTCCTCTGGACCAGGAGCAGTGGGACGGTGGCTCAGAAGCCCCTACCTCTGGGCCAGGAGCACCAGGACTCAGTACCTTGGTCTGGTGGTCTGGTGTCCTCTGTGTCTTTGTAGTGTGGAACCAGGTGGCTGTACAGAGGAGCGGGAGGGGGTGTCCAGTGGATTGTTGCGGGCTGATTCGGCAGGTTCTGCCCGACTCGGGACCTCAGTAGGGTGTCCGCAGATCTGCCTGTCTGCAGCAGGCTGATTCTGCGTGTTCCTTGCAACTCGCAACCTTGGTAGGGTGTGTGCAGACCTGCCTGTCTGCAGCGGGCTGATTCAGCATGTTCCCTGTGACTCGGGACCTCGGTAGGGTGTCCGCAGACCTGCCTGTCTGCAGTAGGTGGATTCAGTGTGTTCCACAGTACTCAGGACCTCTTTAGGGTGTGCGCAGACCTGCCTGTCTGCAGCCGGATGATTTGGCATGTTCTGCGGGACTCAGGACCTCGGTAGGGAGTGTGCAGACCTGCTTGTCTGCAGTGGGCTGATTTGGCGTGTTGACCCTTACTGTTTTAAAGAAATTTTTCTTTTCCTGGTCACTAATTGCAATGCTATCTTCTATATCTGAAATTTTATCCTTTCATTGGCTCATTTTCCTGTGTAAAGTTCCAATGGAGTTTTTAATTTCCTAGAAATCTGTTTGCATCTGTTTTATGGATTCCATTTGTTTCCTTTGTTGGGATTCCATTATGTTCTTCAGCTTCTCTATTTTTCCATCTGTGTCCTCTCTCATTTAATTAATCATGTCTTGTACTATGGGCAAAATCTCTGCTGTCATCTGAGAAATTATTTCTGATTTCATTTTTCCAGGTCCTCTTTTGTTGCCAGTTCAGGGAGTCTAGGTGGTTGAGTATCAGATTGTTCCATCTTGTTTCCCTTTGGGGTTGCTTTAGGTAATCTGGAAGTCTGGTTTTGAGACTAATTTACATGTCTTCTCATTTCAACAGATGCAGCCTAGTGTGCTTTTGTTGAGGTGACCTTTTGCTCACCCAGTGGTCTTGAATTCTCATCAAGCCACTGAGCAGCCTTTACTCTGCTGCTCACCAGTACACCAATTCCTGGGTTCAGAATCATGGCCTTCTGGATCCCTGAGCTGATCTCTTGTCTGGGTAGACTTCTGGCTGGGGCCTGTTCACACTTTGGATGTTATCCAGGCGTGCCTCTTGCTGGGGCCCCTATGTACCTGTTGTCTGGGAGGACTTTTGTCTGGGGCCTGTGCACCCCAGTTCCTGTTGTCTACACATGATTCTGTCTAGGGTCTCTTTATCAATGGTATTGGGGCAAGTTTTGGCTGTTGCTTGTGCACCTGTGTAACTCTTTTCCAGGTGGGTTCTTGGCTGTGGCCGATGGTATGGCAGGCCTCTGGCTCAAGATTATGCCCCTGTACAGCTCCTTCCTGGGTGTTCCTTGGCTTGGGCTGGTGTGCCCAAGCCTCTTGGGTTGGGGCAGATCCCTGGCTGGGATCAGCCTGCAGCCTCACCAGTCTGGTCCACACAGCTGCTCCCTGGGATCTGCACACAGTAATGGAATGGTGGGCCTCTGGCTCCTAACAACACTTTCTTATTTTTATCACAAAAACCTAAAATGAGAAGTGAAAAATCAAATAAACTTTGGTTTATACTTTCTCTCTCCTTGAAAATTATATATCACACCATACATGACCCCATAAGTGAGCTATTGCTCTCAACTACTCAATGCCAAACTACACATAGACCTGCAAGTTTGGCTTAGAGAGCTTCAGTCATGGCAGGGTTACCCACTGTTTCAACTTCTCCAAAGACTGAGAGACAGGGGTGTGACAGGGCCATACCTATTAGTTTCTGGGCTGAACCTAAGTCTAACCAGGATGAGTCATCAAGCATCTCTGTTTGTGTTAGATTTCCATTACTATCACAAATACTTAGGTAACTAACATAAATGGAAAATTTATTTGGCTGACAGTTTTGAAGGTTATAGTACATGGTGAATTGCCTCCATTGCTACTGGGGCTGTGACACAGAAGCAGGTCCTGATGGCTGCACATGGCAAGACAGAATTCTCACCCCATATCTAGGCAGGGAAGGAAACTCACTTAGGATCTTGCTATCCCCTCAAAGAGCACAGCAGAAATATCCTACAGAGCTCCCACTAGACCTCACCTCTTAAAGTCCCAACACCTCCCCATGCCTACAATGCATGTGCCACTGATGGGTATTCCTGATCCAAATTATAGCACCATTGTTTGTGGTCAAGCCATGTAAAAGGACTTCTTGGGCTTCAATTAGGCCTTACCTTCCACAGAGGCCCTTCCATCCTAACTGCAAAAACAGACTTTATTAATTTGACTTTAACAAAAATGGAAATAATTCACTTTGTGGTTAGTGTACCTTATCTATTCACAGTATTCCCTGTGAAATTTGTTTACCAGGAGGTGCTGCAGTGCACATCAGCCTGCTGGCAGAATATTTGTCAATGGGCTCTGTCATCTCTGCCTTCTTGGAGATCATAGTGTAATGGCAGACAGTAATCAAAGAATCATATTGCTTCTCAGACTTTTGTCTAAGATCAACTGTAAAGAATCAAATATATATAAATGTTACTGTAAAAAAGTAGAAAAAAGCACGGTGCTACAAGAGCTTATACAGAAATACATTCATTTAGCCCAGGTGGAGGGGTTTCAGAAGGCTTCCTTGTGGATGTATGAGGCTGTCTGAGATCATTGCTATGATGCGTGGGATAGTAAAGTAGGAGTTAACTAGAGGAAAGAAATGGTGGAACGATGAAAGCTTTCAGGTGGAGGGAACATCTACCAAGTTTGTGTTGCCAGAAGGAGCCTGATGTAAGAACAGAATGAAGTTCAATTAGGCCGACCCAACAGAAAAGAAGTGCAGGGCCAAACCATGGGCCTTGTGGGCCAAACCAGGAGTTTGCTTTTTATTTGAAGAGCTCTTGAAGATCATTAAAGTTTTAAAATTAGGGAAACAACTTTTCATTTGTTTATTATCCATATTCATTCTTATTTTGTGTGAGCTTCCCTTTGTTATCACTGTGCCAATTTATTCATTTATCTTTTGAAAAATTATTCATGTATTCAGAATATTTAGCTTTTTATATTCTATATAGAATGTACATATATACATTTATATATGAATATATATACATATATACTCTATATATTCATGTATATATATATTTAGTTCTTTTATTGGTACATTTTAGGTACACAGTTCGTTTACATTTATCATTGGGTGTTTGTACCTGTACATGATATATCTTGGTTCTTATTTTTCTTTTTCCCCATTACCTGTGCGCCCTTCACCCTCTCTGCCCTTCCCTATTTACATAGATTTCATTTCCATTTTTTTTTCTTTTCTCATAGTTTTTCCTTTCCCTCTTTTCCTTCCCCCTTCCCCTCCCTTCATGCCTTCGTCTTTGGACCTTTTCTCCTATTTCAAATTATCAATTATTCATTTTAATCATTTTAACCCTTGTTTACACTATCAGTTTCTCACACTAGAGAAACTATTCAATATTTACACATGTGTGTCCTATTTATTTCACTTAAGAGTATGGCCTCAATATGCATCCATTTAGCTATAAATGACTCTAGTTTTTCATTTTTTATGGCTGAGTAGTACTCCATTTTATAAAAAGACCATATTTTCTTTATCCAGTTTCCAGCTGATGGGCACTTGGGCTGCTTTCAAGCTTTAGCTATTACAAACTGTGCCGCTATGAACATGAGTGCACATATATCACTGTGGTATGATTCTTTCAATTCTTTCGGGAAGATACCCAACAGAGGAATAGCTGGGTCAAATGGGACCTCTACTCCTAGTTCTTTGAGGTATCTCCATACTGACTTCCACAGTGGTTGCACCAGTCTGCACTTCCACCAACAATGGAGAAGGGTTCCTTTCTCCTCACAACCCTGTCAGCATTTGTTATTTGTTGATTTCTTGATAGCAGCCATTCTTTGTGGGGTGAGGTGGAATCTCAGTGTTGTTTTCATCTGCATCTCTCGAATGACCAGTGATGTTGAACATTTTTTCATATATTTATTTGTTGCTTTTACTTCCTTGTCTGAGAAATGTCTGTTCATTTCAGATGACCATTTTTGAATTGGGTCTTTGAATTTGGGGAGTCTGATTTTTTTCAATTCTTTATATATTCTAGATAGTAGTCCTTTGTCTGAGGTAGAGGTGCTAAAAAAATTTTCCCATATTGTAGATTGTCTGTTAGCTCTGTTGGTGGTTTCTTTTGCAGTGCAGAAGCTTTTTAATAAGAGGAGATCCCAGTTGTTGATTCTTTCTGCTAGTTCCCGTGATGCTGAGGTTTTGTTCATGAAGTCTTTTCCTATGCCAATACCTTCAAGAGTTCTACCTAACTTATCTTCCAGCAAGTTTAGTGTTTCTGACTTAATATTTATATCTTTAATCCACTTTGATCTTAGTTTAGTGCATGGTGATAGGTATGGGTCTAGTTTAAATCTTTGGCAGGTTGAAAGCCAGTTTTTCCAACACCATTTATTGAATAGGCTGTCGTTCCTCCAATGATGGTGGTTGGCTCCTTTGTCAAAGATGAGGTGGCTGAGCATGTCTGGAGTTGTTTCTACGTCTTCTAATCTATTCCACTGATCCTCAGGTCTGTTCCTTTGCCAGTACCATGCTGATTTTATCACAGTAGCTTTGTAGTATAGTTTCAAGTTGGGGATTGTGATACCCCGAGCCATGTCTCTGTTGCTTAGAATTGCTTTAGCTATTCTAGGTCTCATGGTTCCAAATGAATTTTTGGATTGTTTTCTCTAGTTCTGTGAAGTATATTGTTGGAATTTCAATTGGAATTGCATTGAATCTATGTAGTAGTTTTGGAAGTATGGCCATTTTCATTATATTGGTTCTTCCTACCCAGGAGCAAGGGATGTCTTTCCATTTTCTTGTATCCTCTTCGATCTCTTTTTGCAGAGTGCTGTAGTTTTCAGTGCAGAGGTCTTTTGCTTCCTTTGTTAGACTGATTCCTAGATATTTCATTTTTTAGATGCTATTGTAAAAGGAATTGTTTCCCTAATTTCTCTCTCAGTGAGTCTGTTATTTGTGTATAAGAAGGCTATTGTTTTTTGAGTGTTGACCTTGTATCCAGCTACTCTACTGAATCTGTCAATTAAGTCTAGAAGTCTTCTGGCAGAGTCTTTTGGGTCTTCTATGTAAAGTATCATATCATCAGCAAATAATGACAGTTGAACTTCTTCGTTTCCTATCTTTATTCCTTTTATTTCTTTCTTATTTCTAATTTGCTGTGGCTAATGTTTCCAGAAGTATATTGAGCAGGAGTGGTGATAGTGGGCATCTTTGTCTTGTTCCTGATTGTAGCGTGAAAGTTTTCAGTGTTTGACTATTTAGTATGATGTTGGCTGTTGGTTTTTCATAGATAGCTTTAATCAGGTTAAGATAAAGACCTTCTATTCCAATTTTCTGTAGGGTTTTTATTATGAATGGGTGCTGGATTTTGTCGAATGCTTTTTCTGCATCTATTGAGATGATCATATGGTTTTTGTCCTTGACTCTGTTAATATGGTGTATTACATTTATTGATTTATGAATGTTGAACCATCCTTGCCTCCCTGGGATAAATCCAACTTGGTCAGGGTGTATGATCTTCTTGATGACCCTCTGTATTCTGTTTGCTAGTATCTTGTTGAGGATTTTTGCATCTATGTTCATTAAGGAGATTGGCCTGTAGTTCTCTTTTTGGGTTGGGTCTTTCCCTGGTTTTGGAATCAAAGTAACACTTGCTTCTAGGAATGAATTTGGAAGTATTGCTTCCCTTTCAACTTCCTTGATGAGTTTAAAGAGTAATGGGAAGAGTTCTTCTTTAAATGTCTGGTAGAATTCAGCAGTGAAGCCATCAGGTCCTGGGCTTTTCTTTGTTGGTAAACATTTTATTGCATTTTCAATTTCACTCATTGTAATTGGGGTGTTTAGAATTTCTATATATTCTTCATTTAACTTTGGCAATTCGTATGTATCTAGGAATCTGTCCATTTCTTCTGTGTTTTCCATTTTATTAGTGTACAGGTTCTCGAAGTAGGTATTGATGATCCTCTGGATTTCTGTTGGATCTGTTGTGATTTCACCTTTTTCATTCTTAACTGCATGGATTTGCACCTTTTCTTTCTTTTTGTTGATAAGTTTGGCTAAAGGTTTATCAATTTTATTTATTCTTTCAAAGAACTAACTCTTTGATTCATTGATTTTTTTGTATCATTCTCTTAGTCTCCATTGCATTGATTTCTGTTCTGATCTTTATAATTTTCTCCCTTGTACTAGCTTTGGATTTGTTATGCTCTTCTTTTTCTAGGAGCTTGAGATTCTGCATTAGGTTATTTATTTGAGTTCTCTCTGTTTTCCTAATATGGGCATTCACTGCTATGAATTTCCCGTGTAGAGCTGCTTTCATTGTGTCCCATAGATTCCTGTATGTTGTACTGGCATTTTCATTTACTTGTAGAAACTGTTTAATTTCTTCTTTAATTACTTCTGTGACCCATTGCTTGTTCAGGAGGGTGTTATTCAGTTTCCATGTGTTTGAGGGAGTTTTGCGGTTTCTTACTTTATTGTTCTCCAATTTTATTGCACTATGGTCTGATAATATACAAGGGGTAACTTCTATTCTTTTACATTTACTTAGACATGTCCTCTGAACTAGAATGTGGTCTATTCTGGAGAATGACCCATGTGCAACCAAAAAGAATGTGTATTCTGGTTTTGTGGTGTGGAACACTCTGTAAACATCTATAAAGTCCATTTAGTTCAATAACTTGGTTCAGTTCTAGAATTTCCTTGTTAACTTTCTGTCTAGATGATCTGTCTATTTGTGATAGTGGGGTATTGAGGTCCCCCACTACAACTGTGTTAGTGCTTATTTGGCTTTTCATGTCCATTAATATTTGTTTTGCATAGTTGGGGGCATTCGTATTTGGTGCATGTATATTTATGATTGTCATCTCTTCATCTTGGATTGTTTCCTTCTCAAGGATGTAGTGACCATCTTTGTCCCTCTTAATTAGTTTCAGTTTGAAATCTACTTTGTCTGCAAATAAGATTGCTACCCCCACTTTTTTTCCAGGTTGCTGTCATGTGTAGAACTGTTTTCCATCCTTTTTCTTTCAGTGTATGAATTTCTTTTTGAGTTAGGTGTGTTTCTTGCATATAGCATATTATTGGATTTTGCTTCTTAATCCATATTGCCAGTCTATTTCTTTCGATTGGTGAATTGAGGCCATTAACATTGAGGGTTATAACTGAAAGATATTGATTCATCTTTGTCATGATATTTTACTTTTGTTGGCTCTTTTATTTCTTTTTCCCCCTTTCCTTTTAGTTTCTTACCTTGCCTGGTGTTTTCCCTCTGTTGGGCCACATGGAGTTGTGACCTTCATTGTTTTTTTATAGGATATTGTTTAAAATTGTTTGGAGTGCTGGTTTGGTGTTCAGGAAATTTCTCAGGTGTTCTTTGTCGTGTAAGTATCTAATTTCCCCATCAATTTGAAAGATAATTTTTCAGGATACAACAGTCTAGATTGGATATTATTTCCTCTTAGGGCTTGAAATGCTTCACTCCAGGCTCTCCTTGACTTGAGGGTTTGTGTTGAGAAGTCTGCTGTGATTCTGATGGGCTTTTCTTTGTAGGTGATTTGTTTCTTTTCTCTAACTGCTTGTAGGATTTTGTTTTTCTGTTGGGTTTCTGGGATCTTGACTATTATATGTCTAGGTGTAGTTTTTTTTATCATGGCTAGTTGGAGTTTTATATGCCTCACTTATCTGTATGTCCAATTCTCTACCTCTGTCTGGGAAATTTTCTGCTATTACTTCTGTGAAGAGATTTTAATGTCATTTGTACTTTCTCCTGCTTTTTCGTGGACTCCTATCAGTCTTGTGTTATTCTCCTTTGCACTGTCTAGCAGCTGCAGGATTGATTTCTCATGGTCCCTTACTATTTTTAAGAAATCTCTGTTTTCATGATCCTTAATCATGATCCTGTCTTCTATATATGATATTCTATCTTCAGATTCCCTTAATCTGCTGTGGATACTTTCAGTGGAGCTTTTAATCTCCTGAACATGTGTTTGAATCTATTTCATGGCTTCCAGCATGTTTCTGAGCTCATCTATTTTTTTTTTATCTGTTTCTGTTCTAGAGCCTCTAATCATGTCTTTCACTCTGCTCACCTTCTCTGTATTTATCTGGGAGATTATTTCTGCTTTGAATTTTTCTAGAGCCTCATTCATCTGTTTTGTTACTTCCTGTGCTATCAGTTCAGGGTGTCCAAGTCGTCAATTATAGGACTTTTCACCTCGTTTCCCCCAGAGTTTACCCTTGGTGGGGTGGAAGTCTGAGTTTGTGCCTTGCTTAAATGTCTTCTCATTTTTGTTTTTGGTACTGTCCTTGGTTTAATTCCTGGGTTGATACTTCAAAATTGCTTATTGTAAGTATCTTCGTTGCTTGTAATTAGAATGCTTATGGAATGATTGCTTCTCAGAGGTGTCTTCCAGATATAGCTGGTCTTTAGGTTTTGAGACTCTAATGACTCTGAGGATATTTCATTTTCATTATACCAGGAAAGACCACTGACTAGATCAATAACAACACCTTAGCCCAAGTGATACAATCAGCAACACCATAGCATCAAGTACATCTTAGAAAATGCCATTTTGTGGTAGTTATTAATCTATCACCTTTTAGTGTTTGAATTAAATCAAAATCGAGGATCAACCCCACATATGTTTATAGTGAATAAATTCTTCAATATAGCAACTTTACCCTTTGGGACGGGGAGTTGGAAGGAGTTGGGGAGGAAGGGAGGGATAGATGGGAAGAAAGATAAGGGAAGGTTAGCAGTGAGGCCAGAGGACAAGGGCAAGAGAAGGAAAAAGAGAAGAAAAGAAAAAGAAGGAATCCGAATTAGGGCCAGAACAGGAACAGAAAGGGAGATGAAGAACAATGTAGGACAGGAAGAGAGTGAGTGTGAGAGAGAGGGAATGGACAGAGAAAAGAAAGAAGGAAAAAAAGAAGAGAAAAACAAAAATTTGCAAAGAGTAGGAAAAAAATTAAAAATAAGAGAAAAAAGAAACCAATATTACTATTTTGGAAGTAAAAAATAAAAATGAAAATGAAGGGCCTCCTTCAGGGTATGTCTCTGCTGTCACAACAGACATCGTGGGCAGCAGTGTGCAAATATAAGTCAATGAGTCTCAGCAAGCCAGTCACAGACCTGTGGGATTCAGGCAGATTTCTGGCTGCAAGTCCCAAGTTGAGCTCCCTGTCCTCCTGCAGGGTTGAACTCTGCAAGGCTCTACTGCAGGTTCCAGCTGCCCTTCCTCTGAAGATAGTCCAGGTTCCAATGGGAGGTCATGATCCCTCCAACTTACCCAGTATGGTGGTCTAGTGGTCTGGTGTCCCCTGTGTCTTTGTAGTGTGGAACCAGTTGGTGGTACAGCCAAGAGGCCAGAGTAGTGTCGGGGGGGGGGGGGTCCTGCAGGTGCCTGCGCAGCTAAGTGGATCACTGCCATGGGCATGAGCTGGATAGGGCAGGTTCCCTGTAACCCAGGACCTCTCTCCAGTGTCTGCCGATGTGCCTTGGTATTTAGTTTCTTAAAGTTAGGTATAACCTGCTGCTCCATGGGTTGCAGTACAGGAATTGTATTAGGTGGGAGGAACTCAACTGACAACCATGGGAATTCTTCAGCCAATTCTTCTTTCAAATTGTATGAGTGAGCAGGAGCATTGTTCATGATGAGGAGAGCCTTGAGTGGGTAAACCTTTGCCCTTTAGATATTTCTTAACAGCATTATAGAAAGCTTCCCTGATCCACTCAAGAAAAAGTACTCTTGTTACCCTGGCTTTTGTGTTAGATCTCCACATGATCCCTAGGCTATTCTTCATGACTTTATGTTTTCTGAACACTAGGGGTCTCAGAGTGATAAACCAGGAGAGGTTTTATCTTGAGGCCACCATTCCCATTGGCACATAGCAATAAGGTTAGCCTCTCCTTCAACGGCATGTGGCCTGGTATTTTCTTCTCTTCCTAGTAATGTATATTCTCCTGGGCATTTTCTTTCAGAAAAGGCCAGTTTCATCACAGTTGAAAACTTGATAAAATCAAAAGCCATTTCTCTGTGTCATTGTTTCAAAGTGGTGTATGTAATTTTTAGCAGCCCTTTATCAGCATTGGCTACTTCACCATGCCTAGTTATTATATGAACCCCAGTTCTTGCTTTAAAATTGTGAAACCACCCCTCACTGACAAGAAATGTTTCACCATTTTCTCTGGGTCATGGATTATCCTTTACAAGATCTGCATTTATAACTCTAGCTTTTTCACAAATTATAGACTCAGATAGGCTATAACCTGCCATCTGCCTTTCATTTATCCATAGTAATCACCTTTCTACCTCATCTAACACTGTTGATTGTGACTTACTAATTTGAGTGACACCTTTAGCAACACTAGCTTCCTAATGCAAATCTTTTCTCTGTAAGACTGTCAAGATAGTGGATTTTGACATGCTGTATATATTAGTGAGATCAGTTACATGAAACTCTATTTCTCTACAATTTCCTTCTTTTTAATTGCAATTGCTTTCTTTACCTTCCCTTCCTTCCTTTGCTTCTTTTCTAGCTTTTTGGGGGGAAATTTTGATAGCAGTAATTAAAGTGATTATATAAAGTACTGTCTGAAATCACATCCACAAATACATGCATCTGTGCTCAGTCTGACACTTATGTATGCTTACATATGCTTTTCTGGCATCGCATAAGTGGTTGGCATTCAGGTTGTAACTGAAGACTTTGGTCATAAGTTAAAATTGAAATTCTGCTCGTAACCCAAGTTTGTATGTGTGGCCAGTCATAACTCAAAGGTCCAATGTTGTTCTATTGGCACAGAAGGGGAAAGTGGATAGTCAGCTAACTAGTATCTGTCACAATAAAGTTGAATGTAAAATATATAAGAAATGAGAGAAAAAAGACACTATCATTAAATCTTGGAAAAAATTGGACAGGAATCAAGACATCATAACAAAAGTTTTCTTTGCTGCATAGAACTAATGGTTAAGGTTTACTTCTTTCAACCTTCCTGTTTATTAACTTTTTTGATGAACACAGAATAGTTTTCAAACTAAAACAGGAAGACTCTAGCAGAGATTATCCTAAGCCTGATAGAACAACCTCTGAACTCAGCATCAGGATTCTCTATTTCTTAATAGGCCTGTACCACTTGTACTTCAGGTGGAAACCTGAAAAACAACTCTAGATTCCTGCAATGTCTAGAGTTGGCTTTGGGGAATTCATTCTTCAAGTGACCCAAGCATCAGAAAAGCTGAGGGCTGACTTTTTCTTCAGGCTAGAGACTTGGGTGATCCTGGCTTATCATCCCACCCTGAAAACAAAGCACAGTGGAAGCACTTTACAATCAGTCTAACTTATTGAAATCTCAGTTGTCTTGAACAGCCTTTTTTACCTCTGATCTTCAGTATTCTTACCTATCTGATTGAAACAATGTGTTTGACAGTTGTCCAAGAATTAAATAGAATAAGAAGTGTAGGATGTGTTTAATAAATATTCATTATTTTTCTCTTTAATTGAGTATATGTAATTTATTAAATAAATTAATGTCATTCAAAATACAGTTCCAGAACATTATGCTAGTAGTGTTAGTCACAAAGCACTTGTGCTCATGATAGACTGGCAGCACCCCACCACTGTTGGTGGTTTCTGGGATTGATGCTAGAGTAGCACTAATTATCTGCTCTTATGCACAGCTAATGCAGGAAATTCCTGAACAGTTCTCCTTCCTAATCCTACCCACCTCCCAGTACACACACATCGGGTTAAAAAATGCACCCTTAGAGCTAACAGATACCTATACACAATCATTCTGCAGTAATGCTTGTTATTAAATTAAGATGCAATGACCTGGTTAACCCACTCTACATCTTTAAGATTGAGAACTACATAAGCAACAGGTATATTTCTCTTTTTCTTCCACATTCTCAGGAAAGTATGTATTTAGCAAAATCCCCAGAAAACTCACTGTGTTAAAAACTGATGCTCTTGAGTCTCAATTTTATTAGTTGATCATCTCTCACTCCTGGATGACTCTGACTCTGTCCTTCTATGTGACCTGACAGTCATGGGTCCCTGTCTCAGTGTGATTTGTACTGGGTCATGACACTGGGCTGAATATTGGTTAGGATGAGAGTCTGTGTGGTCAAATAAACCCGTTCATAATTTTGGCTCTACACAGGCTACTTTATGTTCCAAGTTTCCACTTCTGTTGTATAAAATTAGGATAATATCACTGCAAAGATTTAGGATAATGCAATGTCTGATCCATAACAACTACTCAAAAAATTGTGAGGATGATGATGATATAGAGGACTCAGCTCCAATGAAGAGAAAGCCCAGAGGCTCTGGGAAGTTACAAGACTTGCTCTAGTCACAGTGATCACATCTGCGTGACTACAAATCCCTGGCTCTTCAGCAGCAGTTGCTTCCCCAGAGATTGTTCTTGGGAGCCCTCAGCTGTGGAGCAGAAGTCAGGGTGATCTCTGAGGCTGTCAGTGGAAGAGTCTTCTGGGGCTGCTGTCTGGCAGAAGAGATGTTGGGTAGAAGCATGAAACCAACTTGGGAATTATAAGCAGGATCAGGACAAGAGAAGAGGAGGAGACTCACAAATCCCTGCACATCCTTCTGAAGAAAGGTAAGGGCAAGAAAGGGCTAGTGCATCATAATGATGACTGGGGATTTGGAGAATAGAGTGAGATTGAAGATGGGTTGGTGGAGAGGCAGAGTATCAGGGAATGGTGTGGTTTAGAGAACTTGTCTTTGATGTCAGAAGGAACAAGTATTGTCTTAGCTCAGTAAAAGAAAGGGTTTTATGAAGGGCAGAGTCACAGCCACCTAAGCTTCTTTGAAGAAGTGTGAGCATCCTATCACTGGAGGCATGTGAATAGCATTGGAACATCTTTCACCAGCAAGTTACAGAGAAAATAGTTTTTCTAGTAAGCTTCCCAGTTTCCCTGGGTTTCCAAGATAGCCCCTTAACTCCAAAGTTTCCTGAGTCTCTGAAGTTGTTCAGAGTAACCTGTGGGTTCACTGAAGGCTTAGTGAAATGACTGCAACCTAGAGCATATGAGAGCAAGACCCAGAGTCTGCTGGCTCTAAACTCCTGTCCGCCTACATCCATCCCAGAACACACCTGCCATATTCAGGGGCTCTGTGAAGGACTGATACTCCCTTCTCAGCTTGCAAAGGTGGGTTGGGGGCTGAGGCTGCTCTTTTCTCCAAAGACAGCTTGTGCTTGTGATGCTCAGAGAGGCTTCAGGTTTCACGCATCCAGGCACGCATCCAGGAGAGCATGTGTAGCTGGAAGCCATGGCAACCCATCTTCCGGGGTCTGCTGGGGATCTTCACTCACTCACCAGAGTTAGGCTTCAGGCTCCCCTCTGATCCTTGGATTCTATCTTCCAGTTTCTATCTACCTTCAGTCCGTGGACTCTCTGTCCTGCCTCTGGTCCTCCATGTCTTCTAGTCTGTCCTTCTTTGTATTTGATGCTCACTGACTTGGCTTCTGTGTCTATTCTGCCCAGAGTAGGCCTCTCAACTGTACCCTGGCCCATCTTTGCTGGCCTCAGGTGAGGGTCTTTTTCCTCACTCCCACATCATGTACTCTGTCTTTTGTCTCCCAGGATTCTCCAGATGGTACCAGGCTCCCACCCTGTCAGGCCACAGCAAGTGCAGACCCAGGCCTTTGGAGGATATTCCCAACTGCCTCATGACCTGAGCCAGCCCTCTCTCCTCTTTCCAGACAGAGCTGTGGACTCCTGAGGCGGCCTGAATGTGGCAGGAGAGACTATGTAGGGAATGGTCAGCTCTGGTCAACCTGTCTCACCTCTGGCTTTCGATCAAGTATCTTTTATGAAGCTGTCTGGGAAGAAGAAGAGCATGGCATGGAGAACAGGGAGCAAAAGGGACAACACAGACTTAGAGAAAGCACCACCCTGTGACCATTCCCCTATGTGCAGAGGCAGCCCTATGAGATTCAGGAACAAGCCTGGCATCATCTTCTCCCTATATTTGATTAGCCTGAGTTGCTGCCTATTCCAGAGTTATTTGTCCTGCTTTTTGGCCTAATTTCTGCTCTTGCTGACCTCATTCATTCAGTTTCTTCCCCGGAGTAGAAAGGAATGAGCCAGCAAGTAAGTAGTTCATGGAATGAGAGGACCTGTTTTCCATCAGGTCAGCCAACTACATTCTCACTGATGCTGCCTGTTGCTTATGAGTACTGGCTCTGCTTCAGCAACAGATATGACCCAGCTAAGGCGTGTCACCTCTTTCCTCATCTGCAAAATGGGTACAGCAATAATGTGCACTAATAACTCAAGTATAGCTTTACCTGTTTCCTGTAGCAGGTGTCAACTCTGATTGGAGGATTTATATCTATGCTCATTATTAAATCTTGCAACTATTACCCCAGTTATGAAATTAAAATAAATTAATGAAAAGAACATGTACTTAACACATAGGAAGCTGAAATTATTATAATTATTCTTATTTACATGTATTAGCTAGGACAAGAGTTGAGAGAAATTGAAAAAGATTCATAACATTTAGCACAAACTACACCCAACACTCCCTCCCCATGGATTTGGCAGCCTGGTTTCTGAAGAGCTCATGACTTCTAACACAGGTGATTTTTTCCCCTTGATCTCTTAGAAACAGGAAGGAAAATTATAAGGACAAAAAGAATATAAGCACTTCTTTCTCTTTCGTTCTCGTTTCCCAGTGTCTCCTGGTATGTACTGATCTCAGGATGTACCAGGTTTGGTATTAAATAGAGTACGCAGGAAAAAAAATAAAGTCATACACAGTGGAGCTGCTCGGTGGGAATGTGCCCAAACTTCAGAATTCTTAAGTCAGCTTGCCCTTGCCTTAAGCTAGAACGGGGTCCAAGGAACTGAACAGCTGACAGCCACAAAATGTAAGATTTCATCTCAATTCTGCTCTGAACTCCCATCGTACTCAGGGATAAGTCTCCAAACTGCAATTCAGGCTCTTGTCTCCTCTCTGGAGATTGCCTCCAGGGCTGCTGGGAGGTTTTCTGTGTCAGCCCTTGCAGCTACCAAAAATCCCTCTAAAAGATGGAACCTACCAACCTGCCTGAGAACTGGGGACCAAAGCAAAGTCTGGCTATAAGGAGAAGTTGGGATATTGGTCTAACTCTCTTAGATGGTTCCCTATAGATAAGGGGGCCATGAAGTAGTATCCCAGTCAGATATTTGTTTTAGAAAGAGTACTCTGAAGGCTGGTGCAGAGAATGGGCTGAGCAAGGGACCCAGTGGGAAGACTTGGATGAGAGCAGGGGGGAGAGATGCTAAATGTTTGAACTAGACACTGGCAATGGAATTGGACAGGGACAGATGGGGAAGAGAGGCATTCTGGCAGTGACAGCAATGGAACCTGGTGACAACTAGGATGTAAGGGATGAGACAGGATCTGAGGGTGTCCTTCCAAGTTTCTGGTTGGTCTGATTGGACTGACCTCACAGATACTGTCAATTATTCTGCGTGTGTGTGTGTGTGCATGTGTGTGTGTGTGTGTGTGTTCTACATTTCCATTTGTGCTTATGTGCTCATCTACATCTTCTCATGACAATTTCTCCTTGTTTAATAAATGTTATTTGCATTTTCTGAATGCATGTCATGCAATGAGGAGGATGGAGTGAGTTCTCAGGATGTTTGCTTATATAGCTTGGATCTGAATCTCAGCTGTATACAGACATGCATTCAGAAAATGCAAATAACATTTGTTGATCTTCTATCACATTTTAGGCCTTTTGTATGATGATTTACATTCTAAAATATCATCCAACTGTTGTGAAAAACCAAAACATGGAGAAATTCTCATTTTCTACTCCTCAGGGTTCTCAAGGTCAGGGGAAAGGGAAAATGGCTTATTCAAGGTCATTCACTTCATAAATTACAGCCACGTTTGAGAAATCAATGTTCTTTCTAATACAGAGAACCTACGAACAGGGTGAGGGTAAAATTAAGTAGAAAAATAAATTGATATATTCAAAAGGACCAAATGGTTTTTCTCTCTGTTTCAGGTATCTGAAATTTCCCAACTCGCCTAGGATCCATACATCAATATTTATCTCTAAATACCTGGAGGACGAAGGAAATTTAGTCCTTATTAAGGAAAAGAAGATGGTAAGATAAATTAGGGATAAGCCTGCCTAATGTTTTCATTTTATAGTAAAGAAAAACAGAGATGAGATGGAGAACTACTGGTGGTTTAGAGGTACAGCTGGTACTAGATTTGAATTTCTCAATTAAAAACTTTCTGGGCCTGGTGACAAAGGACAAGAGCAGGTAAAAAAAAAATCTGTCTTGTCAAAAGGGGGGAATATTATGATGTTTCATCAGAATTGGACACTGACCACTACCTAACCCCATCAGTAACATCAGCTCTAGTGTATGCATTAGCTTGTTACCTGTCTGAATTGCTACCTTTCCTTTCCATTGAGAGGTAGAACACAATGCATGAACCCAATCAGTCCTTTGTAACCGAATTCATCCTTCTGGGATTCTCCCTGGGCCCCAGGACCACACCTTTGCTCTTCTCATCCTTTCTGATTATCTACCTGTTGATTATTCTGGGTAATGGCTTGATCACCATCCTCATCTGCCTGGACTCACACCTCCACACCCCCATGTACTTCTTTATTGTCATTCTCTCCATGTTGGACATGGGCTACACCACCACAACTGTGCCTCAGATGTTGGCACATCTGGCCAGCCAAAGGAAGACAATCTCTTTTTCCAGCTGTGTAGCCCAAATGTACATTTTCTTGGTGCTAGGTGTCACTGAGTCCTGGCTCTTTGCTATCATGTCTATAGACAGGTATGTGGCCATCTGTCATCCACTCAGGTACAAAGTCATCATGAGCCCATGGGTATGTAAGATAATGGCCATTTTCTGTGGACTCTGGGGTGTCATCTCTGCTGTTGTCTATACCATCTTTGCCATGCGTCTGCCCTACTGTGGCCCCAACAAGATCAACCACTTCTTCTGTGAAGTCCCTGCAGTCTTAAAACTGGCTTGTGCAGACACCTCAGTCAATGACCAAGTAGACTTCATTCTTGGTTTTAGTGTAATTTTGATTCCTCTGTCCCTTATCTTTGTCATTTATATCAACATCTTCATTGCCATCTTGAAGATCCACTCAGCACAGGGACGGCTGAAGGCTTTCTCTACCTGTGCATCCCACATCACTGTGGTCACCATGTTCTGTGTGCCAGCCATGGTCATGTACATGAAGCCCAGATCTAAGGCCACCCCTGAAGAGGACAAGAAGCTGGCCTTATTCTACAATGTTATCTCTGCTTTTCTCAATCCCATCATCTACAGCCTTCGGAACAAGGATGTGAAGAAAGCTTTCCTCAAGGTTATAGGCCAAGGAAAAGTCCCAGAATGAGACCTTGAAAGAACAGAGAAATTAGATTCATGGTGCACAGCCTTTGCTCAGACTCATGGTGTACAACCTACACACTCATTCACGTGACCCACCAGTACCAGCACACACTGCTCTCAGCTCCTCCTCTCAACTCCATACAGGTCCTTTGGAGACTATCCACATTTGGCTGAGAATAAAACATGGAAATCTCTGTAGGCACATTAGTCCTTTATTTCCCTTTTGTTTTAGGGTTTTGGTGTTTAACAAAAAAGGGAATGTCTGAGTCATTAAAATCTTTTACCTTATGAAATAAGTGGAATGGTATATGCCATGGGGCTGAATCTTGACATTCAGTATCCTCTGGAAACCATACACATGGTACTAGGAAAGCTGGCTACAAGACAAGAGGACTGACTTGGTGGATTTTTGGCTCAAGAGGAGAAATGAGTTTCAGAAGTGCAGGCTGGAGACAAGTTAGGTGGCTGGAGACTAGGTGCAATCTGTCCCCACTGACCTTTCCCAGACTGATCTCAGGTCACCCGGACCTCCCACTTCACCTAAACTACATTGCTCCATTGTCTTGAGTGTCTTTTCCACATCAAGGCTTCCTCATATGCTATTCTCTCTCGTAACTTTAACTCCATGCTACTCTATCTTACCCCAAAGGGCTGTTAACTCTGGTTTATCCAACAGGTTGTGGCTTAAACTGCATTTTCTCAAAGAGGACTTTCCTTGGACCACAAAGAGTTAAGAGTGAGTTGACCTTCAAAGCATCCCCTACTTCTCTCTCATAAGACTAAAGGCATGTGGCTCAATATCTTTGTTCTTAGCTAAGTTAAGTAAGTTCCAAAGGCAAGGACCATTACAAGCTGCTTTGCTACCATATGCTCAGGACCTAGCACCATGCTTCCCACAAACTGGCCTTCAACCAAATATGTTGTGGGTGAAGGAACAGACATCCCACAGGAACAGGAAGAGAAGGAAGATAGTGCTGGTGAGTGGCAGGTTGATGAATTAGGAGAAGCAAAATGTAAGGAATGAGAGCACTTTAAGCAAAAAATAGAAAGAGTGAGAAAGAGAAAGAAAGAAAGGAAAGAAGAAAGAAGGAAGGAAAGAAAGAAAGAGAGAGAAAGAAAGGAAAGAAGAAAGAAAGAAGGAAAGAAAGAGAGAGAGAAAGAAAGAAAGAAAAAGAAAGAGAGATAGGGAGAGACAAAAGATTCAGTGTGGTTTAGGCATAATTATATGGAAAAATGTTAGCTTTTGTTGTTGATAAACATGAATTGATTCTTTGGAATAATGCCTTTTCACCTATGAAATTCACACAGTTAGAAAATAGTGATATGTAATGCAGGTAAGCTTGCAGTGAGCCTGACACATGACTGCTAAAGACATTTGATTCTACTTTACTACAACAGGGCCCTCTACATAGTAGGTATGCAACATGTTTGTTAAACAAATAGTTACTCATCATTATGACTGTTTACTAAGTATTTAAACATTTATATGCAATTTTAAGATTGTTACATACCTTTTTTTTTTGGTACTGGGGACTGAACTCAGGACCTTTTGCTTGCCAGGTTAGGTGCGGCACCACTGAGCTACATCCCTGGCCCTGATTGTTACATATTAATTTATTTAATAAAAAGCTATTAGAAAACATGTAAAATCATGTATCATGAAACTTTATAGTTTCATGTACTTCATTACATTCATACACTTGGGTCTCAAAATTTCACCTCTAAGACTTTGCCCTAAGGGAAAAATCAGAAATGCAAATCAAGTTTTATGTATAAGATGTTCGTTAAAGAATTGTTGGGAATAAATATATGATTTATTAACCTAAGGAAAAATTGTGCAACCAATTCTATGTATATTTGAAATAGTATTAAATATCACTGAGAAGTATGACAGAGTTACATAGAAAAAACAAACTATAAACTTTTATGTAAAAGTACTGTTTTGTAAAACATTCATATATTAATTTTTTAAATCCTGAAAAAAATATGTGTGTGTGTGTGTGCGTGTGTGTGTGTGTGTCTGTGTGTGTGTTAATACTGTATATCACTGGGTAGTAAGATAAAATAATGATTTTTATTCTTGGTCAGACTTTCCCCCAACATTTTTATAATCACATATTGGCTTTAAAGGTAAAAGAAATAAACATTAATGGTAAATATCTGTTGTTCTGTTGGAGAAAGTCAAAGTTAGCTACGTTAATCTCATTCATTCATTCACCAACTAAACATTTTCCCCACCCTATGGCCAGCCTAATGCTCAGTCCTGTGGAAGCTGTCTGACTAAGTTCTAATCTAGGGCACAAGGTACCATGTGAACTGTGGAGTGTAGTGCAGAACGTACTGCATGTTCAAAGGTGTGACACACTGACAAAGAGGTAGGGCAGGTACCACAGATGAGACCAAATTTCTGCTAAGTGTTGGAAGCATGAATAGAAGCCTAATAATTTTAGAAAAGGGCAGGGAAGTGGTGGGAAGGTATTTCAGAGATAGGATGTCAAAAGTGCAGACACATGGAGAAGATGCAGAATAGAGAAGATAGCTCCACAGAAGGGAGTAGATGTGGCAGATAGACACTGGCATGCTGGGCTGAAGAACTTGGGAGTTACCTTCTTCCAGACAAACATTTCCCAAGGTTTGTTACCCAGATCTCTGGTTTTATTTAACAGTCTGTTATGTAAAAAATTCTTGCCTAAGTAGGCTAAAAAATATATGCTTCTCAAGGTATAATAGAACATTAAAGACTTTGTGAGGTCCAGTAATAAATAAATAAATAGACAATTAAGAACAAGAAAAATATCTATTCTGTTTAACACAGTATTTTCAAAATTTGTTTGATAACAGGATCCCTTTCTTCTTAGAACATTTATTAAAATTAATATTTTCATAAAAACTGATAGTTTCATAAAATATACTTTGAGAAATGCTATGGCATGGGACATATATGGATTTGAAAAAGGACAGAAAATAAAACCTTTTCCTCCTAATAAACATAATTACATGTTAATTTTAGAAAAATTGGAAAATATAGAAACTCACTAAGTGACTAAAATAAGAGTTAAATATCAGGCTTTAAGACATTAAACTATTCTTACTCTCTTTGTGCATTGCTTTTGTCACATATACTGTCAAGTAGCCTCTCACACTTATATTTTCCATACTTTTATTTTACTCTGCTTCAGATTGTATATATTCTTTTAATCTGATTTCTAGTTTACTAATTTCTCTATTCAGTAATATCTAATCTGTCATTAAAATCAGTACTGACTCTTAACTCTAAATTTTTATTTATTAAAGGGATATAGGTTCTTCAAATCATAAATACCACCACCAGGACCTCCATTCTTTATTATTATAAGAATCATCAACGGCCAAGTTTGGATTGCTAAATCTCACAGCTTCCAGCAGCCACTGGGCTTCCTTATCAAATGTATCTTTCCACAACCCATAGATCTTATCCATGCCAAAGCTACTAAGAAGGCTGCAGGGTCTGCGAACACCCTGCCGAGGTCGCGAGTCCCACGGAACACGCCGAATCAGCCCACGCCCCCGCAGCAATCCACTGGACACACACACACACACACACACACACACACACACATACACACACACACACACGCTCCTATGTGCAGCCACCTGGTTCCACACTACAAAGATGCAGAGGACACCGGACCACCAGACCACTGTACTGGGTAAGTTGGAGTCATCTTCCCCTCCCATCAGGACCGGGACTATCTTCAGGGGAAGGGCAGCTGGAACCTGCAATACAACTCTGCAGAGTTCAACCCTACAGGAGGACAGGGAGCTCAACTTGGGACTTGCAGCCAGAAATCTGCCTGAATCTCATGAGTCTGCGACTAGCTTGCTGAGACTCATTGACTTATATCTGCACACTGCAACCCACATTGTCTATTGTGACAGCAGACATATATACCCTGAAAGAGGCCCTTCATCTTCATTGTTATTTTTATTCCCAAAATTAGTATTATCAGTTTGGTTCTTTTTCCTCTATTCTTTTCTTTTGCTCCTCTTATCTTTCACTTTTTTTCCTACTCTTTGCAAATATTTATTTTTCTCTCCTTTTTTCTCTTTTTTTTCTTCTTTCTTTTCTCTTACCTTTCTGCTCTCTTACACTCACTGTCTTGATCTCACACATTGTTCACTTTCCCTTTTTGTCCCTGTTTTGGTCCTCGTTTGGAATTCTTTATTTTCCTAGTATTCTCTTTTTCCTTCTCACCTGTGTCCTCTGGCCACACTGCTAACCTTCCCCTATCCTTCCCATCTGTCCCTCCCTCCCCAACCCCTTCTAACTCCCCACCCCAAAGGGTAAAGTTGTTATATTAAAGAGTCTATTCACTATATGTTGGGTTGGTCCTCGATCTTGATTTAATTCACACAGCTAAAGGTGATAGATTAAGAACTACCACAAAATGTCATTTTTGAAGATGTACCTGAAGCAATGGTGTTGCTGATTGTATCACTTGGGCTAAGATGTCGTTATTGATCTAGTCAATGAACTTTCCTAGTATAAGCACAATGAGATAGCCTTAGAGTCATTAGAGACTCAAAACTTAAAGAACAGCTATATCTGGAAGACACCTCTGAGAAGCAATCATTCCATAAGGGTTCTAATTACAAGCAACAAAGATACCTACAATAAGCAATTTCAAACTATCAACCCAGGAGTTAAACCAAGGACAGTACCAAAAACAAAAATGAGAAGACATTTAAGCAAGGCACAAACTTAGACTTCCACACCACCAAGGGTAAATCCTGGGGGAAATGAGATGCAAAAGTCCCATAACCAACCACCTGGATACCCTGAACTGATAGCACAGGAAGTAACAAAACAGATGAATGAGGCTCTAGAAAAATTCAAAGCAGAAATAATCTGCCAGATATCCGCAGAGATGGTGAGCAGAGTGAAAGACATGATTAGAGGATCTAGAACAGAAACAGATAAAAAACTAGATGAACTCAGAAACATGCTGGAAGCCATGAATACCCAACATAAGAAAGAAATGGAATCCATGAAACAGATTCAAACAGATATTCAGGAGATCAAAAACTCCATTGAAAGTATCCACAGCAGATTAAGGGAATCTGAAGATAGAATATCAGATATAGAAGACAGAATCACTATTAGAGACCATGAAAATAGAGATTTCTTCAAAATAGTAAGGGACCATGAGAAATCAATCCAACAACTGCTAGACAATACAAAGAAGAATAACATAAGACTGATAGGAGTCCATGAAAAAACAGGAGAAAGCACAATTGACACAACAAAACTGTTCACAGAAGTAATAGTGGAAAACTTCCCAGACAGAGGTAGAGAATTGGACATACAGATAAGTGAGGCATATAGAACTCCAACTAGCCATGATCAAAGAAAAAATCTACATCTAGACATATAATAGTCAAGATCCCAGAAACCCAACAGAAAAACAAAATCCTACAAGCAGTTAGAGAAAAGAAACAAATCACCTACATAGGAAAGCCCATCAGAATCACAGCAGACTTCTCAACACAAGCCCTCAAATCAAGAAGAGCCTGGAATGAAGTATTTCAAGCCCTAAAAGAAAATAACTTCCAACCTAGACTGTTGTATCCCGAAAAATTATCTTTCAAAATTGATGGGGAAATTAGATACTTACACGACAAAGAACACCTGAGAAATTTCATGAACACCAAACCAGCACTACAAGCAATTCTAAACAATATCCTAGAAAAAAGCAATGAAGGCCACAACTCCATGAGGCTCAACAGAAGGAAGCCACCAGGCAAGGTAAGACACTAAAGGGAAAGGGGGAAAAAATAAGAAATAAAAGAGCCAACAAAAGGAAAACATCATGACAAGGATAAATCAATATCTATCAATTATAACCTTCAATGTTAATGGCCTCAAGTCACCAATCAAAAGAAATAGACTGGCAGAATGGATTAAAAAGGAAAATGCAACAATATGCTGTATACAAGAAACACACCTAACTAAAAAAGAAACTCATAGACTGAAAGTAAAAGGATGGAAAACAGTTCTCCATGCCACAGGAACCCAGAAGAAAGCAGGGCTAGCAATCTTATTTGCAGACAAAGTAGATTTCAAATCAAAATGAACTAAGAGAGACAAAGATGGTCACTACATCCTTGTGAAGGGAACAATCCAGGAGGAAGAGATGACAATCCTAAATATATATGCACCAAATACGAATGCCCACAACTATACAAAACAAATATTAATAGACATGAAAAAACAAATAAACACTAACACAACTGTAGTGGGGGACCTCAATACCCCACTATCACAAATAGACAGATCATCTAGACAAAAAGTTAACAAGGAAAATCTAGAACTGAACCAAGTTATTGAACTAAATGGACTTTATAGATGTTTACAGACTGTTTCACACCACAAAATCAGAATACACATTCTTTTTGGTTGCACATGGGTCATTCTCCAGAATAGACCACATTCTAGTTCAGAGGACATGTCTAAGTAAATGTAAAAGAATAGAAGTTACCCCCTGTATATTATCAGATCAAAGTGCAATAAAATTGGAGATCAATAACATAAGAAACCGCAAAACCCCAACAAACACATGGAAACTGAATAACACCCTCCTGAACAAGCAATGGGTCACAGAAGTAATTAAAGAAGAAATTAAACAGTTTCTACAAGTAAATGAAAATGCCAGTACAACATACAGGAATCTATGGGACACAATGAAAGCAGCTCTACACGGGAAATTCATAGCAGTGAATGCCCATATTAGGAAAACAGAGAAAACTCAGATAAATAACCTAATGCAGAACCTCAAGCTCCTAGAAAAAGAAGAGCATAACGAATCCAAAGCTCATACAAGAAAGGAAATTATAAAGATCAGAGCAGAAATCAATGCAACGGAGACTAAGAGAACAATACAAAAAAATCAATGAATCAAAAAGTTAGTTTTTTGAAAGAATAAATAAAATCAATAAACCTTTAGCCAACCTTATCAACAAAAGGAAAGAAAAGGCACAAATATATGCAATTAAGAATGAAAAAGGTGAAGTCACAACAGAGCCAACAGAAATCCAGAGGATCATCAATACCTACTTTGAGAACCTCTACTCCAATAAAATGGAAAACAGAAGAAATGCACAGATTCCTAGATATATACAAATTGCCAAGGTTAAATGTAGAATATATAGAAATTCTAAACACCCCAATTACAATGAGTGAAATTGAAAATGCAATAAAATGTTTACCAACAAAGAAAAGCCCAGGTCCTGATGGCTTCACTGCTGAAATTTACAAGACATTTAAAGAAGAACGAATGCCTTTACTCTTTAAACTCATCAAGGAAGTTGAAAGGGAAGCAATACTTCCAAATTCATTCCTGGAAGCAAGTGTTACTTTGATTCCAAAACCAGGGAAAGACCCAACCCAAAAAGAGAACTACAGGCCAATCTCCTTAATGAACATAGATGCAAAAATCCTCAATAAGATACTGGAAAACAGAAGACAGAAGAAGATCATACACTCTGACCAAGTTGGATTTATCCCAGGGAGGCATGGATGGTTCAACGTTCATAAATCAATAAATGTAATACACCATATTAACAGAGTCAAGGACAAAAACCATATGATCATCTCAATAGATGCAGAAAAAGCATTCAACAAAATCCAGCACCCATTCATGATAAAAACTCTACAGAAAATTGGAATAGAAGGTCTTTATCTTAACCTGATTAAAGCTATCTATGAAAAACCAACAGCCAACATCATACTAAATAGTCAAACACTGAAAACTTTCACGCTACAATCAGGAACAAGACAAAGATGCCCACTATCACCACTCCTGTTCAATATACTTCTGGAAACATTAGCCACAGCAAATTAGAAATAAGAAAGAAATAAAAGGAATAAAGATAGGAAACGAAGAAGTTCAACTGTCATTATTTGCTGATGATATGATACTTTACATAGAAGACCCAAAAGACTCTGCCAGAAGACTTCTAGACTTAATTGACAGATTCAGTAGAGTAGCTGGATACAAGGTCAACACTCAAAAAACAATAGCCTTCTTATACACAAATAACAGACTCACTGAGAGAGAAATTAGGGAAACAATTCCTTTTACAATAGCATCTAAAAAAATGAAATATCTAGGAATCAGTCTAACAAAGGAAGCAAAAGACCTCTGCACTGAAAACTACAGCACTCTGCAAAAAGAGATCGAAGAGGATACAAGAAAATGGAAAGACATCCCTTGCTCCTGGGTAGGAAGAACCAATATAATGAAAATGGCCATACTTCCAAAACTACTACATAGATTCAATGCAATTCCAATTGAAATTCCAACAATATACTTCACAGAACTAGAGAAAACAATCCAAAAATTCATTTGGAACCATGAGACCTAGAATAGCTAAAGCAATTCTAAGCAACAGAGACATGGCTCGGGGTATCACAATCCCCAACTTGAAACTATACTACAAAGCTACTGTGATAAAATCAGCATGGTACTGGCAAAGGAACAGACCTGAGGATCAGTGGAATAGATTAGAAGACGTAGAAACAACTCTAGACATGCTCAGCCACCTCATCTTTGACAAAGGAGCCAACCACCATCATTGGAGGAACGACAGCCTATTCAATAAATGGTGTTGGAAAAACTGGCTTTCAACCTGCCAAAGATTTAAACTAGACCCATACCTATCACCATGCACTAAACTAAGATCAAAGTGGATTAAAGATATAAATATTAAGTCAGAAACACTAAACTTGCTGGAAGATAAGTTAGGTAGAACTCTTGAAGGTATTGGCATAGGAAAAGACTTCATGAACAAAACCTCAGCATCACGGGAACTAGCAGAAAGAATCAACAACTGGGATCTCCTCTTATTAAAAAGCTTCTGCACTGCAAAAGAAACCACCAACAGAGCTAACAGACAATCTACAATATGGGAAAATTTTTTTAGCACCTCTACCTCAGACAAAGGACTACTATCTAGAATATATAAAGAATTGAAAAAAATCAGACTCCCCAAATTCAAAGACCCAATTCAAAAATGGTCATCTGAAATGAACAGACATTTCTCAGACAAGGAAGTAAAAGCAACAAATAAATATATGAAAAAATGTTCAACATCACTGGTCATTCGAGAGATGCAGATGAAAACAACACTGAGATTCCACCTCACCCCACAAAGAATGGCTGCTATCAAGAAATCAACAAATAACAAATGCTGACAGGGTTGTGAGGAGAAAGGAACCCTTCTCCATTGTTGGTGGAAGTGCAGACTGGTGCAACCACTGTGGAAGTCAGTATGGAGATACCTCAAAGAACTAGGAGTAGAGGTCCCATTTGACCCAGCTATTCCTCTGTTGGGTATCTTCCCGAAAGAATTGAAAGAATCATACCACAGTGATATATGTGCACTCATGTTCATAGCGGCACAGTTTGTAATAGCTAAAGCTTGAAAGCAGCCCAAGTGCCCATCAGCTGGAAACTGGATAAAGAAAATATGGTCTTTTTATAAAATGGAGTACTACTCAGCCATAAAAAATGAAAAACTAGAGTCATTTATAGCTAAATGGATGCATATTGAGGCCATACTCTTAAGTGAAATAAATAGGACACACATGTGTAAATATTGAATAGTTTCTCTAGTGTGAGAAACTGATAGTGTAAACAAGGGTTAAAATGATTAAAATGAATAATTGATAATTTGAAATAGGAGAAAAGGTCCAAAGACGAAGGCATGAAGGGAGGGGAAGGGGGAAGGAAAAGAGGGAAAGGAAAAACTATGAGAAAAGAAAAAAAAATGGAAATGAAATCTATGTAAATAGGGAAGGGCAGAAGGGGTGAAGGGCGCACAGGTAATGGGGAAAAAAATAAGAACTAAGATACATCATGTACAGGTACAAACACCCAATGATAAATGTAAATGAATTGTATACTGAAAATGTACCAATAAAAGAACTTAAAAAAAAAAAAGAAGCCTGCAGGCCAGCAGCAGGCCAGTACAATATGCTGCAGCATAATTTGTTAAGCCATCTTTCACATGATATTTTAGTAGTTCACGTGCATATGCCGTGCAGACTATCACATCCCCTTCAATACGGCCGTAAGCAATCTGACAAATGCTATCTCTGTTAGTTACACGAACTATCATCCTGTATTTAGGTGTGTTGTACTTATTTTTGTCCTGGATCACCAAGCTTTTCTGAGCATAGTAATCAGTTTTACCCTCTCATCTTCTTCTAAACTTCATTTGGTATCTCTTAAAGTAGGCCTTATTCTTGACAAATTTAATAAACCCCATCCTGTGGAATAAAGACCCTGTTATGTGGCTCCTCACAGACCCGCAGGCCTAGCACCACTACAAGGGGGAAAAAAGCAAAATCATTACTGATTCTTAATTTCAATTATTAGTTCTAAAATTTCAACTTTATTCTTTTTTAAGTTTAACTGAAATTTTTCATCTTATTTTTTAATCATAGTTATTTCAAAGTCTATGCTCAATAGCTCCAATACGTGAATTTCCTGTGGGTACTTTTTTCTCTCTTTTTTTTCTCTTCACTTTTATCTTTATTTCCCTGGCAATTTTTTATTGAATTCCATCCAGTGTATTAAAAACTATAGAGGAATTTAAGGCACTGGATGATGCTGTCTTCCTGTACAGTGGATTTGTTTTTGCTTCTGGTCAGCAGTTTGGCAAGTGGGAAATCACCTTAATCAGGACTGAGGAGTGAGGTATTTCAAGCCCTAAAAGAAAACAGCCTCCAACCTTAGATTGATGAATCCTGCAAAACTATCTTTCAAAATTGATGGAGAAATAAGATACTTCCAAGGCAAAGAACACCTGAGAAATTTCATAAATACCAAACCAGCACTCCAAACAATTCTAAACAATATCCTGGCAAAAGACAATGAAGGGCCAGGGATTTAGCTCAGTGTTTCTGGAGCCTGCCTCACAAGTGCAAGGACCTGAGTTCGATCCCCAGTACCAAAAAAAATGGCAATGAAAGTCACAACTCCATAAGGGCCAACAGAGCAAATCCACCAGACAAGGCAAGAAATTAAAGCAAGAGGGGGGAAAATAAAACAACAACAAAAATAGTAATCGGGATTGGTCTGCTGCTGAGCCTCGTTCTTTGTATCTCTTGGTGCATTTCTGACTCAGGCTGTCTCACAGTCCTCTGGAGTCTCACTCTGAAAGTCTGAGATGGTTATCCCTTCTTGGAGCACCTTAAGTCCAGTTTCATCCTCCTATTCCCCCAACTCGGCCTCTCTGTCTCTTACTGTGGCCTACAGTCTGCTTTTGTGCTCTGGTTTTTGGGTTGTTGTGGGGGTTGTGGTTGTGGTTGTTGTTTTTACACAATATCATGAGCATTTTCTTCTGGCATGAGTATCTCTCTGAAAACAAAAACAATTGCAAAGAATGTATGGCCAATGGTCTTTCCCCTATTTTTTCTGTTTCCAATAACAGTATAATGGTCATCTGTGTGCATAAATCATTACAGAATTTTGGAGTTTTTCTCAGATCCTTAGAAGGAGAACATTTTCGTTATCTCACTCACTATGACCTAATTTCTTCTATAAAGGAATAGGAAACAAAGTGATCCATTCTATTTTCACAAAGATCACTCTGAGACACATCAGGAATGGAAGAACAAGTTAACATTACTATTTTAATAGCCCAAGCAAGAGATTTTGATAGGTAGGAGGAGTAGTTTGGGTAGGGAGCTGGAGAAGAACAAGCAGGCTTGAGAGACAAGCCAGAAACAAAGTGGCTGAAAAAAGGTACACTGAACTCAGCAGGAGATGGTTTTCCATTTTCTCAGTGCTCCTGGGAATACCTATACCAGGTTTTGATAGTTTAGTGGAGAATTTAACAAACCTTGACCATCTTCCTAGAAAGACTTCACCAAGGGTTCCAAGAGCAACCTGGAATTCTCAGGAAGGAACATGGAACATTCCTCAACCAATGAAATCATGACAACCCTGGTATCCTAGGAACAATGAGCTCCCACTGCAGCATGTTGGTAAATGTGGTCACAATCTTCAGCAGTCATCCTTCCATAACTTCCCATATCTCTACCAGTAATGGTTATGACAAGAATAAAAGCTCACTAGCTAGGCATGGTGGCTCAAGCCTGTAATCTCAGCACTCTGGGAGGCTCAGGCAGGAGTGGCTCATGTTTGAGCCCAGCCTGGGCAATTTAGTAACACCCTGTCTAAAAAATAATGATAAAAAGGATCGGGGATTTAGCTCAGTGGTTCTGCTGCCTGCCTCCCTCAAAAGTGCAAGGTTCCGAGTTTGATCCCCGATACCAATAATAGTAATAATAATGATAATAATAGCTGACATTCATGGTGCCCCTATTATGTGCTGTGTCCTGTGCTAAGAGCTTTACAACAATTAACTCATAACTGATGACGGGGCGCTTTCCAGGTGCTGCTCCACAGGCTTGGGATTCCTTTCTAAATTGGCCCACAGGCTTGGGGTTGCTAACTATATTGAGACAGTAAGGTGGCTGAATAGAAACCCACAGCATTCACCTTCTCCTCCACAAGAAGAATCAAAGCAGCTGTTACATAGCTACATACTGAGGAGAGTGACTGCAGGAGAAAATTGAAATTCAACAAGAGAAGAATAGAAACCTCATAAAATACATAGACCTGGGAGAACAGCATAGGAGGAAAAAGAAAACAGCCCAGCACCTGCCACCCCAGCTCCACAAAAGGGAGAGGGGTCTCCCCTTCACAGGGTTAAAAAAGAGGCCCTAGCACACTCTGTCAGCACAGTTCCTGCCAATCCTAGCTAGTAGAAACTCACAAGCTCCACTACTTATAGCCTACATGAAAGAAACCTAAACTCTGCACAATCCTGGATTTGGAAAATGAATTATCTCTTAGAAAATTCCTAGAGTACTGTAGACCCAAGGCATCATGAGAAAGGATTGGTTATCAGAATTTAGACTGCTCTGTGGGTCAGAAACTCCTGCATATTTCCATCTCTGGGACCTACAGACATCCCTCTGCACTGGGTTAGTGGGTAGCTGCCTCACCAGGCATGCCTGGCTCAGTAGAGTGAAGGACACAAACCCACACAGTGGCTACACAGAGGGAATGGAAGGTCCCATACTGAATAAACAGGGTGGGGAATTCTGCCTGAGACCAGAAGCTTGGCCAGCCTTGCAGGAACCTGGACTGTGGTTCCCTCCACCCCTCTCCCAGGGTGTCACTGGGTGCCTGTCACTAACAAGGTCAAAACAAAACAAAACCTCCACTGGCACCCCACCCAGAGAGGCAGACTGGGGAGGTCTCAAGCAATATCATGGTGCTGGCTGTCACCTCAACCTTGAGAGCACAGCCTTTTGCCTATAACAAGGCAGGGAAAGAACTGTGGTACTACATAGTTCGCTGCCCTGGCAAGGAAACACTGCATGCACTCTCCTCATGCTCCACCCTAGGCACACAGACAAAGAAGGTCCAGAGAGAAACGTTTCCTGAAATGGCTACCTTCTACTCCTGAAGTGCCTCAGCAGAGAGGAATTTTTCCCAGGTTCTAGACCAGACTAACTTCTGCCCCACCCTTGGAAAGCATTACAACTGAAAAAAGTTAGGGGTAGAAAAGGCTCAAGCAGTGGCATTGCCCCCAAGTGCACAGTGTGGGTACCTGAGGTCTGGTTCCTGGGCTTGCAAGCCAAGGGTAAGAGCAAAGAGGAATAACACAGCCTGGGCTGCCGCAAGACTGGGTATGGGTGCCACAAACAGGGTGTTGTGATTCCTGCTTCTGCTTCTCCCTGTGAATCAGGTCATTATGGCTCCTGCATCAGTGCACAATTAGAGAACAAGTGCTTCAAAGCCTTCAGCACTACTGGAGCAGCCAATATCAGAGATTAATTCAAATAACAGAGCCAATATCAACAATGCCTCAAGAAACCAAATCACCCGATAGAAGCTACCACTTCCCCTGTAGGAGTAGCCACACAAGATGGACCCCACTCTGCTGTCTACACCACACCTGACTGAACTGCTAGAATATTTCCCACTATTACAACACCCCCAGAGACTGTGGATCTCTATAATATCAACACAGTATGCACTGTGCCCAAACTGATTAATCACAGCCAAAGAAGCTACAGGGGGGTTACACAATGGTGCCCACCTGAAATGAACTCATATTTCATAACAAACCATACCCCAAGGCACATCTTCAGAAGAAAGCCATTTACCAAGAACATCATAAAAATATTATCTCTACCATCCCACCAGATGTACAAATCACAACATAGAAACTCAAGAAATTAAAAAGAAAAACAAGTAATATGACACCTCCTAGAGATCATCACTCTATATTCATAAAGTCCAAAGTTACCAAAGTCGATGAAATGCCTTATAAAGGATGCAATTCAGTGATTTTTTAAAAGTTTAATGAGATCCAAGAGAATACAGATCAGTTAAATGAAATGATAAAGACAATGCAAGTTATGAAAAAGAAATTCAGCAAAGAGATTTTTAAAATAGAACTCATCAGAATTTTTGGAAATGAAGAGCTCAGTAAGTTGAATAAAAATTCAATTGAAAGTCTCAACAACAGACTAGATCAAGCAAAAGAATGGCTATCAGAGCTTGAAGACAGGCCATTTGGACAGAAGTAAAGAAACTAAAAAAAAAATCAAAAAGAATATTCAAATATCCATATCATGAACATACCCGTAGGGGAAGAAATAAAGACAAGGGCACAGAAAAACTATTCAGTGAAATAACAGAAAACTTTCCTAATCTGGGAAAGAAATGGAAATCTAAGTACAAGAGTCTAGTAGAACCCCAAATAGATATAACCAAGACAGATCATTATATTATCATGAAACTCACAAAGAACAAGGCAAAGAAAGAATTTTAAAATCTGCTAGTGAAAAGTAACAGGTCACATTTAAGAGCAACCTCATTAGACTAACAGCAGATTCAGCAGAAAACCTCCAGGCCAAGAGCGCAGAAAGAATATCATTGCAAACTAAGATCATTATAACCAGCAAGGCTGGTTATAGAATAGGTGCAGAAATAGAAGCAATAAAGACCTTCCAAGATAAGCAAAAAATAAGGGCAATGATGACCACCAGAACAGTCTTATATAAGATGCCATGTTTTGGGGGGATAGAATAGAGAAGTGAAGTTATACCATTAATTTAGCCTTCCAGGTTGTGTGAATTTATTTCTAGCAGCAGTCAGCAATATAGAAAAAGTAAATAATTGGTATCAAACAAGTAGGCCCTCCCCTCAAGAAAGAACAATAAAAATAAAGCAAGGGCATTTAAAACATTGGTGAGAAAGCCCAAGCACTTAGCTCTAATATAGCCCTTGATCAATATTTGCCTGCTGAGGGGCAAAACTGATCATCCCAAGAAGAGGAACTAACATCAGAGCTCTATTTCTTCTTTCTTTGATATTTCCCATGACCACTGAGGAACCTAGATATGGACATTTTCCCAGATTGGTATGGCTACTCAGTGGACCAGAAGGCAAGGAATGTCCACATTACGAGAGGCATTCAAGTCATGGGATGATGCAAGAGGTAATGAGTAAGATAAGTACTGAACTCTTCTGCCATGACCTCAGTTATTCACTTTGACTGCTTTTGGAAAAGTATCTAGAAGTATCTTCTGAAAAGATGAAAAGAAAGCTACCTCTAATTCCCCCAACTCAGCCCCAGCCTCTTCCTCATTCTCTTCCTTTATCCTCTCATCACTCAGTCCATCCATCTTCCTCCCCTATCTCTTCAGTCTTCAGACTTCAGTCTTATTTTCCATTGAAATTCATTTTTTCTTTCCCCAGCCCCCACTAGTTTCCCTCCTCTCACTGATACTGTCCTTTCCCACCACCCTACCATAAGTATTTCCCTACCCTGCTCTTCCTCTCTTCCTGCCAGTCCACCCACTCGTTATCCTGTTCATCTGGCTCAACAACAGACTCACATGTTACTCCTCCATCTTTGCCCCACTCTTCCTGACTAGCTCTTCTTTCTAGTTCCTATTCTTCAGTCCCACCAACAATCCAACTACCCTCTAAAAGACCCAATGAGTGAGAGAGCTCATCCTGTGGGATGGTTTTACTGCTGTACAGTTCAAAATTTTTGAGACTGTGAAGCCCCTGCAGGCTGATTAGTGAATGTGGAAACTGCAGGATGATAGCAAGCCAACCTTCAGCCTGGAGAGTTTCTCTGATCTGTTACAAGAACACTTTCCCTGACCAGTTCTTGGATATCTTGGTACATAATAATCTTTGCATGCAAGAGACACACTCAACAACTTCCCTTTACCTGACAATAAGTCCTCTTTCCTCTCCTGCATGGTCAGCCAGACTACAGAAGACCTCATATTTGTAACTGACTTCTCTGTGGAACTAATGACTATAACCACAGAGCAAACTGTAGGACCAGTGACAGAGAGATAAAGGAGAGTGAGGATGAGTTTAAGGGGATGAATCCTGTGCATCTGGCCTGAGGTCAAATGACAGCATAAAAGGGTGATTCTGAGAGTGCGGATGTAGGACCCAAGGCATCTGCCATAGTTTGATGAGGACGCAAGGATATATTTGTTCTATTCTACTCTTACTTGGTTCTTTCCCTACTCCATTTTTCATAATCCAGGGCCTCTCTAATGCCACCAGGGATTTACTACCCTTGGAAAATGCCTCTTGCAAAGAGAGGGTCGGGGCCTTCATTGTGTTCTCATCACAGCCCTGAAGTTCAAGCATCTCAGTTAGCAACCTCTGTTGGAGGATGTGGAAGGGAGCAGTCTAGAAAGAAGACTGTGTCCATATCCTGCTCAGATAACAGCATCTGATGAACAAAAATTATACATTTTAAAGTGCTCTCCTCAACCCAATGGACAGATTCAATATGATATCAACAAAAATCCCACTAGATTTTCTTGGGGGAACTTGACAAGCTGATTATAATTTATATGGAAATACAAAAGACAAAGGACCCTCTTAAGAAGAAATACTTCCCTACCCAACATCATGACTTCTTACACAAACCATTATTTAATTTGTAAAATAATTATGGTGTAGTACTGGTGCAAGCATAAACAGATACACATATGTCATGCTAGAGAGTCCAGAAGGAAACTCACCAATCTATGAACATGTGCATGCCTTCTAAGGCTAATTCCTACACAGTGGAGTTTGTTGTTAATGGAAATGGTATCTTATTATGCAGTATGCTCTCTGGTTGATTCTCTAACACTAGTTCTCTGCCTCTGTTCCTAATTGAGAAAGAGTCCACACAAGGCCAAGAAGCCACCTCAAGATACAAGGTAAGATGGTAGCCGGCTGGATTCATTACACACACACACACACACACACACACACACACTCCCATTTCTCTTTCATTATTTTTTGCTTATCTATTGGTATTTTGTTTTATAAAATATAATGTCTTCTTACAAACGTATATGAGAACATAGCTATGTATTTGTTTTCTCCTTTAGCTCCAGTACACTCTTTGTTATTTGGTCATAGATTCCCATACCAAAGATAGCTTCTTAAGGATATCTAATTTTCTCCATCAGTTCAACGTATGGATATAATTCCCTTTCCTCTTATTCCACTTCTAACCTGTACTCGCTTCCTTGCCCCACATCCCTTCACGTATCTTCTTCTATCTCTCTACTCTTTCCCTTTCAGCTTTCTTTTTTCTTTTGTTCTCTTTATGTCTTTTCTTCTCCTCTCTCTGTATGCTATTAGTATTTATCTCAATATCATTAATGTTTAATTTTCTGTAGCCCACTGTATTTTATTACTTGCTTTGTCTTTTCCTGGGGTAGTGAAATTGTAGAGATGTTTTTTAAAAAGTTCTCAATTACCTGATGATTTATGGTTAGTTTCTCAAGTACTGATGTTACTAGTAATTACTCTCTCCTTTCAAAGCAGTGCTAGGGGCTGAGCCAAGCATCCAGAGGAGACTGAGTGGAAATTTGCACAGAGAGATACCTGCAACTCAAAGCATAAACAAAGACAGAGCCACTTACAAAGAAGGCCCTAACATAACAGCAGAAGAGAAATCCTTCTCTACTGTGCTACATACCTCTACACAGAAACACAACTAAAATGAGAAAATAATGCAAAAAGATGACTACAACAGCACACAACTCTCCCAAAGCTACCCTAAGGTGCCGAGTAAATGAAATTCCAGGCAAAAAAATTTTAAATTCATAAGTGAAAAATTCGATGATATTAAAGAAGAGATAAATAAGTAGCTGGATGAATCAGTAACTAAATTGATCAATGAGGCTGAAGAATGTACAAATAAGAAGCTGAATGAATTAAGGAAAACAATGCAAGATATGTAAAACCTCTTCAATAAAGAGACAGAGGTTTTAAATAAAAGAATCAAGCAAAAATTCTAGAAATAAAACCCTCAATATGTCAAATAAAAATTCATTTGAAAGTCTTGGCAGTAGGGAAGATGAGTCAGAAGATAAGATAGCAGGATTTGAAGATCAAGGGGTCATACCAGAACATTCAGTCCCTAGTAATGAAAAAAATAATGAGAGACAAAAGATTATCCAAGACCCTCTAGATGACTTTAAAACAACAAACTTAAGAATTACTATGCTCAAAAGGGAATAGAAGGAGAAGCTAAAGGCATAAAACTTTTATTCATTGAAATTTTAACATTAATTTAAACTTCCCAGACCTAGAGAATGAGATGGATACTCAAGTAAAGCAGAGATTTGGAACCCCCAAATATAATGACAGGAAAAGAAACTGTCCACAACATATCATAATCAAAATGCCAGAAATTTTGCACAAGGAAAAAATAATAAGAGCTGTTAGAGAGAAGCACCAAATCACTTATAAAGGTAAATCCATCAGAATAACAGCAGATTTTCAACATGAACCTCAAAGGCCAGCAGGGCTTGGAATGAAGTTTATGAAGCCCTGAAGCAATATAATTGCCAACTCAGATTACTCTGGCCTGCAAAGCTGTCCTTCAAACTCAAAGGAGAAATAAAGACCTTCCAAGATAAGGATAAACTAAAGAAACCCATGATCGCTAAGCAAGAATTGCAGGAAATACTTAAGGAAATCCTAAAGAAAGGCAATCAGGACAACAAACATAAGGGTAAGGGAAAGAATAAATCTCACTGCAAGATTTCCTATAAAGCAAATGAGAAATTAATTAAACACTGGAAAAACAACAAAATGACAGGAATTAATGCATTCCTTTCAATAATAACACTTAATGTAAATGGTGTTAAATTTCCAATCAAAAGATACAGAATGGTATATTAGATCAAAACAACAAGGTCTAACTATATATTTTCTACAAGAAACACACCTCACCCAGAAAGACAGACAGATTGAAAGTGAAAGGATGGAGAATGATATTACAAGCAGTTGGAGCCTGAAAGCATGCAGGAGCAGCTGTCCTGATACCTAACAAGGGTAACTTCAGTCAAAACTTATTAAGAGAGACAAAGAAGGTCACTTCATATTGGTAAGAGAACAATTCACCAAGAAAATATAACAATTATAAATATGTATGCATGGAATATTGGTGGCCCAATTTCATAAAACAAATACCTGAACTTAAAGGACAGATGGAGACCAATACAATCTTTAATACTACTTTAATATTATTTTCTCAATCTTTAATACTACTTTAATACTACTCTCTCAAAAATAGTTTGTCCAAACAAAAAATCAGGAAACAAACACCAGACATAAACTCTGTTATAGATCAAAGAGATCTAACAGATAACTGTAGAGAGTTTCTTCCAACAACGACAAAATACACCTTCTTTTCAGCAGTATATGAAACTTCCTTCAAAATAGACCATATTTTAGGCCATAAAGCAACACTCAATATAGACAAAACAATTAAAATAATCTCATGCATCTTATCAGATCACAATGGAATAAAACTAGAAATCAACAGCAAAACAAATCACAGAAACTACAGAAACACATGGAGATTGAGTAACACACTCTTAAGCGGTCAATGGGTATCTGAAGAAATTAAGAAAGAAAGTTAAAAAGTCCTAGAATCAAATGAAATGGAAATACACTATAGCAGAATCTGAGACATAATGAAAGCAGTTTTAAGAAGGAAAATTGTAGCTGAGTGCCTATGTGAGAAAAACAGCAATCCCATATAAAAAACTTAATGACACATCTCAGCATCTTTGAAAAACAAAAACAATCCAAACCCAAAACCAGTAGAAAGAAAGAAATAATAAATAACAAAGCAGGTATTAATGAAGTCGAGCCTTTTAAAAAATACAAAGAATGAGTCAATCAAACACTTGGTTCTTGTAGTACCTCTGCATGATAAAGTTCTTTTAGTAAATCCATTTGTAAAAAGAAAAAATAACACTTGGATCTTTGAAAAGATAAACAAGATGTGTAAGCACCCAGCCAAAACTACCAAGGAAAGAGAAGGGCCAATTTTTTTTTTTTTACAAAGTCTTCTCCTTTTCTTTCTTTTTTTCTTTCTTTTTTTTTTTCTTTTTTGGTACCAGGGATTGAACTCGGGACCTTGCACTTGTGAGGCAGGTGGCAGAACCACTGAGCTAAATCCCAGGCTCCGAGAAGGGCCAATTTTTAAAACAAAAAAAGAAAATAACCACAGGCACCACTGAAATACAGAGAATTATTACAAAATGTTTTAAAAACTTGTACACCAATAAATTTGAGAATTTTAAAGAAATAGATAAGTTCCTAGACAAATATAACCTACCAAAATTGAACCTGGAATATATTTAAAAGTTTAAACAGCCGTGGATTTAGCTCAGTGGTTTTGCTGCCTGCTGCGCAAGCGCAAGGACCCGAGTTCAATTCCCCGGTACCAAAAAAAAAAAAAGTTTAAACAGATCAATAACAATCAATGAGATTGAGTAATTAAACCCTACCAATTAAGAAAAAGCACACAGCTCAGTGGATTTACTGCTGATTTTTACCAGAATTTTAGAAAACACACACAAATGATTCTCAAACTTTTCTAGGTAATTGAAAAGAAAGAAGTACTCCTGAAGTCATTCTATAAAGCCAGAATTACCCTCATATTATAAACATAAAGACTCAACAGAAAACTATATACTGTACAACATTGTTGATGGATACATGTGCAAAAGTTCTCATAAGTTTCTCATAAACAGAATTCAATATCACACAACATAACCAACTCGGTTTCATTGCAGAGATGCAAGGATGGCTCAAGATACATAGATCAATAAATGTAATACACCATATAAATGGAATAAAGGATAAAAACTACATGATCATCTCAGTACATGCAGAAAGAGCCTTTAAAAATTCAAAATCCTTTCATGAGAAAAAACACTAATGAAACTGTATAGATTAATACTACTTCAAACTGATTCAAGCCACATATGACAGATTCACTGCCAACATCAACTGAAAAGGGGAAAAGAGAAAGAATTACATCTAAAATCAAGAATAAGACAAGGGTGCTCACTTTCACTACTTCTATTCAATAAAGTTCTTGAAATTTTACCAGGGTAATCAGGCAAGAGAGAGAAATAAAAGGGATAAGAATAAGAAAAGAAATCATATTATTCCTATTTGCAGACCATGTGATTCTTTACATAGAAGACCCAAAAAACTCCATGAGAAGGTTCCTTGATCTGATAAATTCAGCAAAGTGGCAGTTTACAAAATCAACACACAAAAATCAATAGCTTTCCTGTAAACTAATAATAAATCAACCAGGAAAAAAAAATCAGGAAATCAATTCCATTCATGATAGCCCAAAAACAAATATGTAGAAATCCACCTAACCAAGGAATAAACGACCTATACAATGGAAATCACAGAACATACCCAAAAAAATTGAAGTAGATATTAGAACACAGAAAAATTTTTCTTATTCATGGGTCACAAGAACCAATGTTGTTTAAAAAAAAAAGGCCATATAATCAAAAGCAATCTACAGAGTCAATGCAATCCCCAAAGGGCCTAACATTGGGTCACAACTTACCTCATACTTTTCTATTAAAAACTTGTACTTTAGCATGATAGAAACCAGCTGTACATCTCAGTAGCTGTGCCTAGGGAGATGCGGGAAGCAATCTTTGTGTTTAATCACTTGGTACAATCAAGGGTGTGTGGACATGTGCAAAAGTGTCAAACAGGGATTTTTACTCACATAATGCTCCATCTAATGAGTTTTGTGCATGTTTACCTGAGAATCACAGCGAGTAAAATACACCCACACTACTTTTCTGTTATGAAAATATGTATTTTATCATAATGGAACGTGGCTGTGACCCACAGTAGTTGCACCTGGGGAAAGAAAAACCCCATCTGTGCATTCACCTACTTGGCAGATGAATGAAAAGTTGTGTACAGGAGCTCCAAAGCAGCAACAGGTGAGTTTCACCCATGAAATGCTCTTTGCTAAATTTCTATGCATTTAAAATTTGTTTTTTAAAAAGTTTTCTATTGATTTTTCTGGTAGAAGTAGCCCAATTCAGTAAAATGGCACATGAAAAATCAGATTTGCAAGTTTTGGAGGAGGTCAAAAGTGAATCATCATGCCTGCCCTGCAAGTGCAAGGACCCGAGTTCAATCCCTGGTACCAAAAAAACCCCCAGTGAATCATCAGATTACTCATGCATGGATGATGAAGATGATAATGACTTTGATGCTGGCCATGTGAGCCAAAGTTGCTGTGATAGTGAAATGGAGCAAGAATCAACTGATACCAATACAGGGAATACAGATCTTGATTCAGATGACAAAGAAAACAGCAATGAGTATATATCTGACTAGTTGAAATGTTGCAAAATGGTCATGAAACCAAATGGAACAATCCAGTGTTTGAACTAGGTCCAAAAATATAGTGAGGATCTTGGCAGGGGGAAAACCTATTGGACAGAATGCCAGCACTGCCACTCAATGTTGGAAATTGTAACAGATGAAATGCTACAAGATGTTGTGAAATACACAAAGGCTGAAATGCAACTAAAACATTCTGTATGCTCCAATAGCCATATTCAAAAAATATATTTATTGTAACACCTCACTAGCTGAACTGAAAACATTTATAAGTCTGCTGTATTTGGCAAAGATTTCTCATGGTAATCAGAGGAATGTAAAAGAGTTATGGAAAAGTGATGGGTCAAAATACGGCATAAAATTTATGCTCTTGTAGATTCAAAGACTTACTATGCTTTCAATTTAGAAATTTATCCTGGACTCAGCCACCAGGTCCTTATTCATATAGTAATAAACTGAATGATGTTTTGAACAAACATGTTGCTCCCATCTCCCAAACTAATTGGAATGTGACATTCAACAATTGGTATACCAGTTTCCAATCAATGTTATATTTGCTAACAGAGCACAAGTTGACCAGCATAGGAACTTTAAGCAGGAACAAAGCAGAAATTCCAAATAAAGTTTTGTGATTTCAAAACAGAGAATTGTATAGTACAATGTTTAGATTTCAGAAAGATTTACATTGGCCTCATATATGAAAAAAAAATGATGCTGCTAATGTCAACATTGCACCATGATAGAAATATTGATAGGGAAACATTGACAAAATTGAAGCCTGAGATGGAAACTTTCTACAATAAAACCAAAGGCAGAGTAGATGTTGTTGATGAGGTATGCAGCAACTATGATGTCACATAGCACATGGTTCATTATCCTAGACAAAGAAGGAGAAGGTACTTGTAGGATCAGGAGGAGGCTGAGCCTGCCCTGTCCTGGACCCCTCACTGACTTACATGTAATTCTTTCTTTCCAGGCCTCGTGAGGACCATGCCATGTTCTGTTTTGTCCCAAAACCTGGATACATCATCATAACTCTTGTGAGTGTTCCACTGAAGACTTTCTTTTCTCTATGAAACCAAAACACTGGTCTTAGCCCAAGTAATACAATCAGCAACACCACTGCATCAAGTACATCTTTGAAAATGACATTTTGTGGTAGTTATCAATCTATCACCTTTAGCTGTGTGAATTAAATCAAGATTGAGGACCAACCCAACATATAGTGAATAAACTCTTCAATATAACAACTTTACCCTTTGGGATAGGGAGTTAGAAGGGGTTGGGGAGGGAGGGACAGATGGGAAGAAGGATAGGGGAAGGTTAGCAGTGTGGCCAGAGGACACAGGTGAGAAGGAAAAAGAGAATACTAGGAAAATAAAGAAGAACTCTGAATGAGGACCAAAACAGGGACAAAAAGGGAAGATGATCAATGTGGGGAAGCAATAGAGTGAGCGTAAGAGAGAAAAGAGAGAGAAAAGAAAGAAGAAAAGAAGGAGAGAAAAACAAATATTTTCAAAGAGTAGGAAAAATATTAAGAGGAGCAAAAGAAAACAAAAGAGAAAAAACAAATAATACTAATTTAGGGAATTAAAAAAAATGAAGATGAAGGTCCTCTTCAGGGTATGTCTCTGCTGTCACAATAGACAATGTGGGTAGCAGTGTGCAGATATAAGTCAATGAGTCTCAGCAAGCTAGTCTCAGACCCGTGAGATTCAGGCAGATTTCTAGCTGCAAGTCCCAAGTTGGGCTCCCTGTCCTCCTGTAGGGTTGAACTCTACAGAGTTGTATTGTAGGTTCCAGCTGCCCTTCCCCTGAAGATAGTCCTGGTCCTGATGGGAGGTGAAGATGACTCCAACTTACCCAGTACAGTGGTCTGGTGGTCCGGTGTCCTCTGTGTCTTTGTAGTGTGGAACCACATGGCTGTACAAAGAAGAGGGCACAGGAGTCGGGGGTGGGGGGGTGTCCAGTGGATTGCTGCCAAGGTGAGGGCTGATTTAGCATGTTCCGTGGGACTCGTGACATCGGTAGACCATCTGAAGACCTGCCTTTCTGCAGCAGGCTGATCCAGTGTGTTCTGTGGGACTCATGATCTCACTAGGGTGTCTGCAGACATGCCTGTCTGCAGCAGGCTGATTCAGTATGTTCCATGGGGCTGGCGACCTTGGTAGGGTATCCGCACACCTGCCTGTCTGCAATGGGCTGATTTGGCATGTTACATGTGACTCACAACCTCAGTACTGCATCCAAGAGCTGCCTGTCTGCAGCAGGCTGATTCGGCATGTTCCACATGATTTGCAATCTCGGTACAGCATCCACAGACCTGCCTGTCTGCAGTGGGCTAATTTGGCTTCTTCTGCCTGACTTGTGACTTCAGTAGGGAGTCTTCATACCTGCCTGTCTACAGCAGGCTGATTCGGTGTGTTCTGCACAACTCACAACCTTGGTAGTGTGTCCGCAGACCTGCCTGTCTACAGCGGGCTGATTCAGCATGTTCTGCACAACTCGCAACCATGGTAGGGTGCCTAAAGACCTGCCTGTCTGCAGCAGGCTGAATTGGCATGTTCCACCCAACTCACAACCTACGTAGAGCACCTAAAGACCTCCCTGTCTGCAGTGGGCAGACTCGTCATATTCTGCACGACTCATGACCATGCTAGGGTGTCTGCAGACCTGCCTGTCTGCAGCAGGTTGAATTGGCATGTTCCTCAAGACTCAAGACTTCAGTATGGCATCCACAGACCTGCCTGTCTGCAACGGGATGATTTGGTGTGTTCCATGTGACTTGCAACCTCGGTAGGACATCCACAGTCCTGCCTGTCTGCAGTGGGCTGATTCAGAGTGTTCCATGTGACTTGCTACCTCATCAGGGCATCCACAGAGCTGCCTGTGTGCAGCAGGCTTATTCAGCATGTCCCACATGATTCGTGAAATCGGTAGGGCATCTGCAGACCTGCCTGTCTGGAGTGGGCTGATTCAGCATGTTCTGCTTGACTCGCAAACTCAGCAATGTGTCCATAGTCCTGACTGTCAGCAGCGGGCCGAATCAGCATGGTCTGCGTGACTCACGACCTCTGTAAGGCATCTGCAGACCTGCCTATTTACAGCTGGCTGATTTGGCCTGTTCTTCGTGACTTGCAAGCTTAGTACAGCACCTGCAGATCTGGCTGTCTGCAGTGGGCTGATGCAGCGTGTTTCCCATGACTCGTGACCTCAGTAGGGTGTCCACAGAGCTGCCCGTGTGCAGTGGGCTGATTCGGCATGCTCCAGGAGACTCGCAACCTCAGTAGGGCATCTGCAGACCTGCCTGTCTGCAGCAGGCTGATTCAGCATGGTTCACGTCACTTGTGACCTCAGGATGGCATCCACAGACCTGCCTGTCTGCAGCAGGCTGATTTGGAGTGTTCCATGTTACTCATGACCTCAGAACAGCATCTGCAGACCTGCCTGTCTACAATGGGCTGATTCGGCATGTTCTGTGTGACTCGTGACCTCAGTATGGCATCCCCAGACCTGCTTGCCCACAGCGGGCTGATTCAATGTGTTCTGCATGACTCATGACCTTGGTAATGCCTCTGCAGACCTCCCAGTCTGCAATGGGCTGATTCGGCATATTCCGTGTGACTCGCCACCTCAGTAAAGCATCCACAGACCTACCTGTTTGCAGCGAGCTGATTCAGTATGTTCCACATGACTCACAACCTCACTACAGCGTCCACAGCCTTACCTGTCAGCAGCGGGATGACTCGATGTGTTTTGCATGACGCACAATCTTGGGAAGGCATCTGCAGACCAGCCTGTCTACAGTGGGCTGATTCAGCATGTTCTGCATGACTCGCAAGCTTATTATGGCATCCACAGACCTGCCTGTCTGCAGCAGGCTGATTCAGGGTGTTCCTCATGACTCGTGACAACGCTAGGGTGTGTGTAGACCTGCCTACCTGCAGAAGGCTGAATCAGCGTGTTCTGTGGGACTCGAGACTTTGGTACAATGTCTGCAGACCTACCTGTCTGCAGCAGGCTGCTTTGGGGTGTTACGCACAACTCTCGACCAGAGTAGGTCTTCTGCAGACCTGAATGTCTGCATTGGGCTGATTCAACATGTTCCGCATTACTCACAACCTCAGTAAGGTGTACACAGTCCTGCCTGTCTGCAGCGGGCTGATTCGGCATGTGCCACATGACTCGCCTCTTGGTACAGCATCTGCAGACCAGCCTGTCTGCAGCAGGCTTATTTGGCATGTTCCACATGACTCAGGACCTTGATATGGTGTCTGCAGACCTGCCTGTTTGCAGCAGGCTTATTTGGCATGTTCCCCTTGACTCGTGACCTTGGTAATGTGTCCGCAGTCCTGACTGTCAACACTGGGCTGAATTGTCATGGTCTGCCTGACTCACCACCTCAGTAAGGCATCTACAGACCTACCTATCTACAGCTGGCTGATTTGGCATGTTCTTCATGACTCGCAAGCTTAATACAGTGTCTGCAGAACTGGCTGTCTGCAGTGGGCTGATTTGGTTTGTTCTCGGCAAATCATAACCTCAGTAGGGCATCCACAGAGCTGCCTGTGGGCAGCAGGCAGATTCAGTGTGCTCTGCATGACTCGTGACCTCAGTAGGGCATCTGCAGACCTGCCTGTATGCAGCGGGCTGATTCGGCATGTTTCACGTGACTCACGACCTCGGTATGTCATCCACAGACCTGCCTGTCTGCAGCAGGCTGATTTGGCATTTTCTGTGTGACTTGCGACCTCAGAATGCCATCTGCAGACCTGCCTGTCTGCAGTGGGCTCATTTGGCATGTTCTGCATGACTCGTGTCCTCAGGAGGTCGTCCGCAAACCTGCCTGTGGGCAGCAGGCTGATTCGGTGTATTCCGTGATACTCGTGACCTTGGCAAGGCTTCCACAGACCTGCCTGTCTATAGTGGGCTGATTCGGCATGTTCTGCATGACTCGCCAGGTTCGTATGGCATCCACAGAACTGATTGTCTGCAGCGGGCTGATTCGGCATATTGTGCGTGACTCGTGACCTCGGTACAGTGTCCCCAGACCTGCCTGTCTACAGCGGGCTCATTTGACGTGTTCCATGTGACTTGTGACCTCAGTAATTCATCCGCAGACCCGCCTGTCTGCAACGGGCTGATTCGGCATGTTCTGTGTGACTCACGAGCTCGGTACAGTGTCCAAAGACCTGCCTGTCTGCAGTGGGCTGATTTGGGGTGTTCCATGGAACTTGAGACCTCAGTAAGGTGTCCACAGTCCTGCCTGTCTGCAGCAGGCTTATTTGGCATGTTCCGCATGACTTGAGACCTCAGTAAGGCATCTGCAGAACTGCCTGTCTACAGTGGGCTGATTTGGTGTGTTCTGCATGACTTGCCAGCTTGGTACGGCATCTGCAGAACTGATTGTCTGCAGTGGGATGATTCAGCATATTCCGCATGACTCACAACCTTGGTACAGCATCCTCAGACCTGCTTTTCCACAGCGGGCTGATTCGATGTGTTCTACATGACTTGTGACCATGGTAATGCCTCTGCAGACCTGCCTGTCTGCAATGGGCTGATTCAGCATGTTCCATGTGACTCGCAACCTCGGTAAAGTGTCCACAGACCTGCCTGTGGGCAGCGGGCTGATTCGGGATGTTCTGCATGCCTCGTGACCTCGTTAGGGCATGCACAGACATGCCTATCTGCAGTAGGCTGAATCGGCATGTTCTGCAAGACTCGAGACTTTGGTACAATGTCTGCAGACCTGTCTGTCTGGAGCGGGCTGATTTGCCATGTTCTGCAAGACTTGTAACCTCAGTACAACGTCCACAGACCTGCCTGTCTGCAGTGGGCTGATTTGGTGTATTCTGTGTTACTCATGACCTCGGTAAGGCAACCACAGTCCTGCCTGTCTGCAGCAGGCTTATTTGGCATGTTCCACATGACTTGCAACCTCTGTACAGCATCTGAAGAATTGCCTGTCTGTAGTGGGCTTATTCGGCATGTTCCATGTGACGTGGGACCTCAGTACTGCATCTGCAGACCTGCCTGTTTGCAACAGGCTGATACAGCATGTTCCCTGTGACTCACAACCTTGGTAATGTGTCCCCAGTCCTGACTGTCAGCAGCAGGCCAAATCGGCATGTTCTGTGTGACTCACGACCTCGGTAAGGTGTCCCCAGCCCTGCCTGTCTACAGCTGGCTGATTCAACATGGTCTTCATGACTCACGAGCTTACTATGGCATCCACAGACCTGCCTGTTTGCAGTGGGCTGATTCAGTGTGTTCTGCCTGACTCGCCAGCTCAGTATGGCATCTGCAGAACTGACTATCTGCAGCAGGCTGATTCAGCATGTTCTGTGGGACTTGCGACCTCCCTAGGGTGTCCGCAGACATGACTGTCAGCAGCAGGTTAATTGGGCATGTTCTGTGTGACTCGTGACCTCGCTAGAGCGTCCAGAGACCTACCTCTGTGCAGCAGGCTGATTCAGAATGTTCTGTGCAATTCGCATCCTTGGTAAGGCATCTGCAGACCTGCCTGTCTACAGCGGGCTGATTCGGTATGTTCTGCATGCCTCGCCAGCTTGGTACGTCATCTGCAGAACTGACTGTTTGCAGCGGGCTGATTCGGCATGTGCCACATGACTTGCCTCTCAGTATGGCATCTGCAGACCTGCCTGTCTGCAGCAGGCTTATTTGGCATGTTCTGCATGATTCATGACCACAGTATGGCATCCGCAGACCTGCCTGTCTGCAGTGAGCTCATTTGGTGTGTTCCGCATGATTCATGACCTCGGTAATGCGTCCGTAGACCTGCCTGTCTATAATGGGCTGATTCGGCATGTTCTGTGTGACTTGCAACCTCATTAGGTTGGCCGTAGACCTGCCTGTCTACAGCAGGTTGAATCGGCATGTTCCGCGTGACTCAGGATCTCGGTAGAGCATCCACAGTCCTGCCTGTCTGCAGTGGGCTGATTCGGCATGTTCCATGTGACTTGCAACCTCCCTAGGGTGTCCGCAGATATGACTGTCTGCAGCGGGCTAATTTGGCGTGTTCTGCATGACTTGTGACCTTGCTAGGGCGTCCACAGAACTGCCTCTGTGCAGCAGGCTGATTCGGAATGTTCTGTGCAATTTGTGACCTCCGTAACATGTCTGTAGACCTGCCTGTCTATAGTGGGCTGATTTGGCATGTTCTGCATGACTCGCCAGCTTGGTACGGTGTCCACAGAACTGACTGCAGTGGGCTGATTCAGTGTGTTCTGCATGACTCGTGACCTCGGTACAGCATCTGCAGACCCGACTGTCTGCAGCAGGCTGATTCGGGGTGTTCTGTATGACTCACAACAACACTAGGTCTTCTGCAGACCTGAATGTCTGCAGTGGGCTGATTCGACGTGTTCCGTGTGACACGTGACCTCGGTAAGGCATCCGCAATCCTGCCTGTTTGCAGCAGGCTGATTCATCATGTTCTGCATGACTCACGACCTCAGTAATGCATCCACAGACCTGCCTGTCTGCAGTGGGCTCATTTGATGTGTTCCATGTGACTTGCGACCTCAGTAATGTGTCCACAGTCCTAACTGTCAGCAGCCAGCAGACTCAGCATGTTTCGCGTGACACACGACCTCAGTAAGGCATCTGCAGTCCTGCCTGTCTGCAGCGGGCTGATTTGGCATGTTGAGCACAACTCACGACCTCAGTACAGCGTCCCCAGACCTGCCTGTCTACAGCAGGCTGATTCAACATGTTCTGCATGACTCGCAACCTCGGTAATGCATCTGCATACCTGCCTGTCTGCAACAGGCTGATTCGGCATGTTCTGTGTGACTCGCAAGCTCGGTACAGTGTCCGCAGACCTGCCTGTCTGCAGCAGGCTGATTTGGGGTGTTCTGCATGACTCAGGACCTTGGTACGACATCTGCAGACCTGCCTCTTTGCAGTGGGCTGATTTGGCATGTTCCATGTGACTTTCGACCTTGGTAAGCCATCCACAGTCCTGCCTGTCTGCAGCAGGCTTATTTGGCATCTTCTGCATGACTTGTGACCTCTGTACAGTGTCCACAGACCTGCCTGTCTGCAGCGGGCTTATTCAGCTTGTTCTGCATGACTGGGGACCTCGGTACAGCATCCGCAGACCTGCCTGTTTGCAGCAGGCTGATGTGGTGCATTCCCTGTGACTTGCAACCTTGGTAATGCGTCCACAGTCCTATCAGCAGTGGGCAGAATCTGCATGTTCTGCATGACTCATGACCTTGGTAAGGTGTCCGCAGACCTGCCTGTCTACAGCTGGCTGATTCGGGGTGTTCTTCATGGCTCATGAGCTTAGTACAGCATCCACAGACATGGCTGTCTGCAGTGGGCTGATTTGGTGTGTTCCCCATGGCTCATAACCTCAGTAGGGCATCCACAGAGCTGCTTGTGTGCAGCGGGCTGATTCGGCATGTTCCACATGACTTGCAACCTCAGGATGGTGTCCCCAGACCTGCCTGTCTACAGTGGGCTGATTCAACATGGTCCACGTGACTCCCGACCTCAGTAGTGCATCTGCAGTCCTGACTGTCAACAGCGGGTGGAATCGGCATGTTCTGCATGACTCGCGACCTCAGTAAGTCATCTGCAGACATGCCTGTCTATAGCTGGCTGATTCCGTGTGTTCTTCATGACTTGCAAGCTTAGTACAGCATCCACAGACCTGCCTGTCTGCAGCAGGCTAATTCAGCATATTCCCCATGACTCGTGATGTCAGTAGGGCATCCGCAGAGCTGCCTGCATGCAGCAGGCTGATTTGGTATGCTCCGTGTGACTTGTGAACTCAGTAGGGCATCTGCAGACCTGCCTGTCTGCAGTGGGCTGATTCAGCATGTTTCACATGACTCGCGACCTTGGTACAGTGTACATAGACCTGCCTGTCTGCAGCAGGCTGATTTGGTGTGTTCCGCACATCTCACAACCTCGGAACGGCATCTGCCGACCTGCCTGTCTAAAATGGGCTGATTCGGCATGTTCCGCATGACTCCCGACCTCGGTATGGCATCTGCACACCTGCCTACCTGCAGTGGGCTCATTCAGTGTGTTCCACATGACTCGTGAGTTTGGTAGGTGGTCCACAGACCTGTCTGTCTGCAACAGGCTGATTCAGTGTGCTCCACACAACTCGTGACCTTGGTACAGCATTCTCACACCTGCCTGTCTACCGTGGGCTGATTTGATGTGTTCCGCATGACTAGTGACCTAGGTAATGCATCCTCAGACCTGCCTGTCTACAATGGGCTGATTTGGCATGTTCTACATGACTCATAACCTTGGTAGGTCATCCACAGACCTGCCTGTCTGCAGCGGGCTGATTCAACATGTTCCACACAACTCGTGACCTTGGTTCAGCTACCTTGTGTTTTCTAGTCCTGCTAAATTCAAACACAAGTTCTAGGGGCTCCTAGACATTTCTAAGTATTTTCTCTGTAAATGATCATTTCATCTACATATAAAGATTTTACTTCTACCTTGCCAATCCTATCCTAATTGTGTCATTTTATTGCCAGACTATTTTGGTTTGGGCCTATGTTTCAAAGTTTAATGGTCAGATGAAGAGTAGGCATATCGCTCTTGTTCCCCACCTTAGGGAGAAGTATTGTAACTTCTCCATTCACATAAGGCATTTTTGCTGGAAGTATGAAGTACATGTCTTTGATCTGTTGAGAAGGTTCTGTTCTACTTCTAGTCTCCTGATAGCTTTTATCATGAACAGCTATAGAATTTAGTCCAACTCTTTTTCTCCAACTACTGACAGGATTATATGACTTTTTCCTTTCCTCTTTTAAAATGATGACTTTTGGGGGTGGATCTTCCAATGCTGAACCATCACTGCCATCCATATAATAAAACCACTTTCTACATCCTGCCAGATCTGACTTCTAAGAGTTTGTTTTGTTAAACAAATTTCTATCTATGTTGATATTTTTTTCTTCTATTATCTTTATCCAGTTTTAGTATTAGCACAATGATGATTTCCTAACATGAGGGAAGAAGTGTTCCTTCTTTTTTCTGTTTTAAAAGTTTGATATAATTTATCAGTTAAAATGTATATAAGCCTGTTGTCATCACATAGGTAGGTTTTCAAGCTAGGAATATACTTTCTTTAATAGGTGCTGTTCAAATTTTATATTTCCTCCAGAGTCAGTTTTATTAATTTGTCTTCCAAGGTACTTCTTAGAAGTCGTCAAATTTATTTCAAAAAAATTTTTGTAATATGCTTTCTATGTCCTTCTAAATTCTGTAAAATCTGTGTTAATGTCTTCTAGATCTTGATATTATAATTTTAAAATTGTATAATTGATATTGTATAATAGGAAGAAAGGTGTAAAGAGCAGGGGAAGTGGGAGGGGTAGGGGAGAGGAAAGAAGGGAAAAGAAAAAACATGAGAAAAGGAAAAAAATGCAAACAAATTCTTTTCAAATAGGGAAGGGTGGAGGGGGTGAAGGGAGGGGAGGGGAAGGGGAAAAAATAAGAACAACATACTCATGTAAAGTACAAAATCCCAATCATGAATGTAACTGTATTTTATACCTAAAATGTACCAATAAACTTAATGGGGGAAAAAAAGCTGCCTTCCTATTGATTGGCAGAATCTGGATCTGAACCCTAGATCTGTACTCTTTACCATCACACTGCGAGAAAGGGAACCACACACTGATGAAGGAGTAGCTTTAAGTGAGGCAAACATCTTGTTGTCTCCTTCAAAGACTCACATCCCTAGAGACCCATCACAAGGCATTGTAAGTCTTAGTCATAGCAGTGGCCAGACTCTCTTCATTCAGGGCCACTCCTGTGAGGTCCCCACCAAGCTCATGCACCATTGGCCTACTGCACACCACAGAACCAAACCAAACCAGCATGCTTCTTAGCCCTTCTCCACCTACTGTCCTTTAGCCTGTGCCACTGTCCCCTAACTGACCAGTTTCTGATCTCCCTCAAAGAAATTCAGTTATCCAGAGAAGCCCATGAGTAAAGAAGCATTCAGATGACCACCACTGTATTTTGAGATGAAAAGTCTAAACTACAAAATATAGCTCTTACCCACTAAATTGACTTTAAAAGCACTTCTTGCTCCTAGAACATAGATCCAATAGTTCCACATCAATCAAGATTTCTTTGTTTGGACTATGCTTAACTCAGATGAGAGATACCATACAGGATTTAAGCTTGTATGTCTGATTTATTTCATTTAACATTATAGTTTCCAGGTGTATTCATTTTCCTACAAATGTCTCCAATTTTTCATTCTTTATAGCCGAGTAGTATTCCATTAGATATGCCATGTACACTAACCTAATAACCCCAGTTAATGTAAACACTACATGCCATAACCTAAGCAAAGACAAGTAATATTAACAAACATGAAAAAGAGAATAAGGGAACCAGTGGAGGAGGGGGAGAATGAGGGAAGGGGAAAGGAATAAAAAAAAAATCTGTAATATGTATATTTTGCCACCCCAAGATGACCGTAAGCTGTACTAATAAAAACATGTACTAATGTACTAATAAACAAACATGCACTAATAAACAGAAGTTTTGGAGACACTGTGTGTTCAAATATCTTCTAAGATATCTGCTACTACCTGGTTCCTAGCATCCTGAGCAGAGAGATGTGCTGACCTTTCTGATATTTCTTAATGACCTTCATCACATGTGATTTCTTCTGTTGCCTCTTCTGAAGAACCTCTGTTTGCACCTGTGGTGTGGACACAAGGAAAGTTACACACATTCCAAACCATCATTTCAAGTGTCCTCTTCTGTCAATAATAACACTGTATTATGAAATTAACACAAAACACACTGATTCATATCATTACCATTTAATATTTACTTGTATGCACCAAAACTAGGCTAATGGCTCTAAGCACATTCCTAGTTCACAACCATTCAATGAAGTTCAATGCTTATTAACTTCTAAAGGAATGTACGGAGAGGTTACATACTTGTCATAGTTCCATGGCAAAAAAGTACAGAGCTAAGATTCCCACCCAGGTAACAGGACTTTAAAGGCTGTACTTCTACCCCATCCTGCCTAAAACACAATACCAAATCATATTTACATTTATATTCCATTTTTACATTAATTATGCATGGGCAGATTAATTATCCAACCCAATGTTTTGTTTATTTGTTTGGAGTTTTTTGGTACTGGGGATCAAACTCAGGGCCTTGCAGTTGCAAGGCAGGCGACAGCACCACTGAGCTAAATCCCCGGCCCTATCCAACCGTTACTAGGCATGTGCACAGGGAGCGAGAGACAGAGAGAGAGGCTCCTTAGAAAATAGTTTTCAGGACAAAAGGAGAAATTTTTCTAAGAATTTCTCAATTTCAACATTACTGACATTTTGAATAGAGTAATTCTATGTTGAGTGGCAAAGCCTGGTTTGTCCATTGTGAGATGTTTAGAAAAATCCCTACCCTTTATCCACAAGATTCTGGTAGCATCCTTCACCCCTAGATATGACAACTGAAAAATGTCTCCAGATAGTGACAAATGTCCCCCGAAAGGCAAATTGATAACCCCTGCCTAGAGTTTTCCAACAATGAGAAACAGTGAGATAAAAGACCTGAGTGAAATGTTTCTTACTTTTATAAACTAGGTTATACAGATTGGTATATGGTAATGATGGATTTTTAAATCAGTTGGGTAATGAATGTAGTATTTAATAAGTGGCATTGAGATAATTAACTCGCTTTTTAAAAAAGCTAGATCTATACCTCACTACACAAAAAAAATAACTCTTTCATGAAAAAAGCACAAACAATATGTTTGGAAAATACGTAGAGTATTTGTGTAAATTTGGGGTATATTTTACATTCTTAAGTAGGACCACAAACACAACCTTAAGGGGAAAATATGATTGAGTTTATAACCAAAAATATTAAAACTTTCAAGGGAAAATAACTGAACAGGGAAAAAATATATGCAACATGTGCAGGATACAAAGGAGAGAATACACATATTCAATGTATTAAAATATACACAATATCCAGAGAAACTCTGAAACAAAAAAGTTTGCTCTTTTCAAAATATATACACAGCATATAGCATATAAAAACTATATATTCTGAAGATATGCATAAATTTTTAATAGAAAAACTAATAAAATGGGACTGATAAAAATGAAAACACATACAATATAAGAATGAATATAGCCAATAAACAATTGAAAAGATGGCCATCCTCATTATTGATCAATGAATTCAAAGTAAATAAGATGTCAATTCATCCATTAAATTGGCCAAAAATGAAAAAGAGTGATTATTCTTCAAATTTAGCAGTGATGTAAGGAAATTAATATTTTCATACATTATTTTTAAATATATGAGCTTTTTAAATTATGCTTTCTTCTTTTAAGCATATTTTTCTTTCTCAAACCTAATATTAGCATCACTTCTCAGCCGTTTGGCTAAGATAAAGTGTAGTATCAAACCTAATATTAGGAGAAAAAGGATAACCAAGGGGCCTGATTGTCACTGACCATTAAAACATTTCATACTGTAATCCTAAAATTCTCATCACCTCCATGGAGTTCCGCCATGTATCTTGGCCTCCTCCTACTATGGGCTATAAAGATTAGGTTATAACTCAGAGGTAGGGTTTTCATCATTTACATTCTTTTGGAACTTTAAATAGAATACTACTCTTTTGAAAGAATTCAGTAAAATTAAAAATAACTTTGACCTAACATAAAAATAGCATATAATTTATATATTTTTATTATATAGTGTTATGACATCACTATATCCCTCCTCCTTAGGAAAAGAAACAAAAAAATCATATTTTGATGTGTTCATATGAGTGCAATGTTAAAGTATAGTTTTAAAAATTGGGAAGCAGACTTAACTTCTGATATTGGAACTAGCATTGAGAAACAATCAAACCTAAATTTACTTATCTGTAGAGTTTGAATGTTAGAATATGTAGATGTTTACTTGTGTACGTAGAGAAAAATTAAAAGATATTACAAATAAGGGCAACATAAATTTCAGGCTCTTCTAATGTAGACAGGATATGACTGGCCCTTCAGCTATCACTTAATAACTAGCAAAGACAATATTTCAGGCCTGTAATACTCTGATCTCTGTGACAGACTTGCATGTCAAGACCACCTTAAGGTGGAGAAAAACTTCTCAGGCAGCAGCATATGCCACCCACACTCAGGGACCTGCATTAGGATCATATGTGTGGCTTCACAAAACCCAAGACTTGAGCTGCTGAGAATCTCCCACAAGCTCTGTGTGAGGCTGACACTTCCCAGGAGAATAGAGGTGCTGCCATTACACAGACAGCTGCACTCTTAGAATCCCAATTAAGATAAAGGTAACATCTTTGGGTGCCACTCCTCCTTTCCCCCCCACCTCCTGCTATGAGTCTCCTACTTTATTCCCCAGATTGGGGGTGGTGATCTGGGGTTCCTCTGCCCCTGGAGCCCTGTGGCCCAATGAAACTATAGTTAAGTCACTCTGAAGTGAGAACTCCTGAGAGGCTTGTTAAGTTCAATAATAAGAAAATGGAAGGATCATCATTAGGAACTTCAGCTGATTAGGCAGCTGAGGCCAACAGCAGCAATTAAGCAGGTGAAGCAGAAGTGACTCTTTCAGAGACACCCAAAGAAACTTGTAACTTTACCGGGGTATAGACCTAAGTGTGTATCATGAGCTATTACACACAGACCCAATGTACCTTCCCTTTCACCACTATCACCACCCTGTTGTACTCGTCATATATTCTGTCATCATGGCCTCATATCCCCATCAATGTTATCATCACTCTCACCCAACCCACCATCACACCAAAACATTCATCCTATCCCTACTGTGTTATCATTTTCAATATTATCACCTGATTCATCACCCACCCATCATCATCATCATCATCAGTATCATCATCATCCTGGTTATCAGTGCAACAGCATCACTTGGCTTTGCCATCTCATCCCTCCCATGACCACCATGTGATGTGCATCAGTGAGAAGAGAGCAATGTCCTGAAGACCTAAAGGAAAACCAGAGAAGAAGAATATGTTTAAATAGCCATTCTGTAATTTTACTCAGGTGCAAGAGGACAAAGCATGCTATGATAAAACATAATAGACTGAGATAGAATGCATTAAGTTGACACCCTGCCGAGGTCCACAGTCGCGCGGAACACATGCTGAATCAGCGCGCTGCAGACAGGCAGGTCTGTGCATGCCCTACCGAGGTCCTGAGTCACGCGGAAGACACCAAATCACCCCACTGCAGACAAGCAGCCACCTGATTCCACATTACCAAGGCACAGAGGACACCAGAACACCAGACCAAGGTACTGAGTCCCACTGTTCCCGGCCCAGACATAGGGGTTTCTGAGCTGTCGTTCCACTGCTCCTGGTCCAGAGGAAGGGGCTTCCCGGTCACCATCCCTCCCGCTGCTCCCAGCCCAGAGGAAAGGGCTTTTGGGCCACCTTCTGTCCTGCTGCTCCTGGCCCAGAGGAAGGGGTTTCCCGGCCACCATCCCACCGGCTGCTCCCAGCCCACAGGAAAGGGCTTTTGGGTCACCATCCCTAGCACTGCTCCAGGCCCCTGTCCCACCTCACCCACCTCAGAGGAGGTAATCCATGCAGGAGCTAACAGACCCCCGCCCCAGTCAAAATGAGAAAACACATAAATAAGTCTCAAAACCAGACTTCCAGATCACCTACAGCAACCCCAAAGGGAAATGAGATGGAACCCTCTGATACTCAACCACCTGGACCCACTGAACTGGCAAAAAAAGGGGATCTGGAAAAAATGAAATCAGAAATAATTTCTCAGATAACAGGAGAAATTGTGCCCTTAGTGCAAGACATGATTAATAAATCTAGAGAGGGGCGGAGGAACATGATGGAATCCCAACATAAGAAACAAATGGAATCCATAAAACAGATGCAAATAGATTTCCAGGACATGAAAAACTCCATTGAAAGTCTGCACATCAGAATGAGCCAGTGTGAGGACAGAATTTCAGATATAGAAGATAAGATTGCAATTAGTGACCAGGAAAAGAAAAATTGCTTCAAAATTATAAGGGAACATGAGAAATCAATCCAGCAGCTGCTAAACAATGCAAAGAAGAATAACATAAAACTGATTGGAGTCAAAGAAGAAACAGGAGAGAGTGCAGGCGACATAAAAAAAAATTTCACAGAAGTAATGCCAGAAAACTTCCCAAGCAGGGGAAAAGAACTTAACATACAGATAAGTGAGGCACATAGGATTTCAAATAGACTTGATCAAAAAAAATCTACACATAGGCATATAATTGTTAACATTCCAGAAACTCAACAGAAGAACAAAGTTCTCCAAGCAGTCAGAGAAAAGATACAAATCACATACAAAGGAAAGCCCATCAGAATCACAGCAGACTTCTCAACACAAACCATCAAGGCAAGAGGAGCTTGGAGTGACATATTCCAAGCCCTAAAAGAAAACAGCCTCCAACCCAGATTGATGTACCCTGCAAAACTATCTTTCAAAATGGATGGAGAAATAAGATACTTTCATGACAAAGAGCACCTTAGGAACTTCGTGAATACCAAACCAGCACTCCAAAACATTTTACACACTATCCTAGGAACAGACATGGAGGATCACAACCCCAGGAAGCAAAGCAGAATGAACCCATCTGGCATGACAAGAAATTAAATGTAAAGGGGGAGAACGCAACAAAAAGAAAAAGTCATGGCAATGACAAGTCAATACATTTCAGTTATAACCATCAATGTTAATGGTCTCAATTCACCAATCAAAAGAAATAGACTGGCAGAATGGGTCAAGAAACAAAATCCAACAATATGCTGCATACAAGAAACACACTTAATTCAAAAGGAAACTCATAGACTGAAAGTTAAAGGGTGGAAAACAATATTCCATGCAATGGGAACCCAAAAAAAAAGCAGGAGTAGCTATCCTCTTGGCAGATCAAGTAGATTTCAAACAAACACTGATTAAGAGAGACGAAGAAGGACACTACATCCTTGTAAAGGGAAGAATCCAAGAGGAAGAGATGACAATCATAAATATCTATGCACCAAACACTAGTGCACCCAACTATATAAAACAAATACTAACGGACATGAAAAGTCACATATGCATGAATACAATTGTAGTGGGGGACCTCAACACCCCACTGTCACAAATAGATAGATCAACTAGACTAAAAATAAGTAATGAAATACTAGAACTCAATCAAACTCTCGAACAAATGAACTTAACAGATGTTTACAGAGTCTTCCACCCCACAAAATCAGAATACACATTCTTCTCAGCTGCACATGGGTCATTCTCAAAAATAGACCACATACTCACAAATAGAACATGTTTAAGTAAGTGCAAAGGAACTGAAGTTATCCCCTGTATACTATCAGACCATAGTGCGATGAAATTGGAGATCCATAGCAAAAGAAACTCAAAAATTTCATAAGCACATGGAAATTGAACAACACACTTCTGAATAACCAATGGGTCACAGAAAAAATTAAAGAAGAAATCAGACAGTTCCTTCAATTAAATGACAATGACAATACAACATATTGGAATCTATGGGACACAATGAAAGCAGTCTTTTGAGGGAAATTCATAGCAGTGAATAAACATATTAGGAAAACAGAACGAGCCCAATTAAACAACCTGATGCTGAACCTCAAGCTTCTAGAAAAAGAAGAGCAAGACAACCCCAAAGCTCATACAAGGGAAGAAATTATAAAGATCAGAGGAGAAATCAATGCAATGGAGACTAAGAGAACGATACAAAAAATCAATGAAGCCAAGAGTTGGTTCTTTGAATGAATCAACAAAATTGATAAACCTTTAGTCAACCTTGTCAGAAAAAGGAAAGAAAAGGCTCAAATCCATGCAATTAGGAATGAAAAGGGTGAAACTACAACAGACCCAGCAGATATCCAGATGATCATCAACACCTACTTCTAGAACCTATATGCCAATAAGATGGACAACACAGAAGAAATGGACAGATTCCTAGATACATATGAATTACCAAAGTTGAATGAAGAAGACCTAAAAATTCTAAACAACCCAATATCAACCAATGAAATTGAAAACATAAGAAAGAACTTATCAACTAAGAAAAGCCCAGGCCCTGATGCCTTCACTGCTGAATTCTACAAGACATTTAGAGAGGAACTACTCCCACTACTGTTTAAACTCTTCAATGAAATTGAAAGGGAAGCAATACTCCCAAATTCATTCCTGGAAGCAAGCATCACCTTGATCCCCAAAGCAGAGAAAGACCCAACCAAAAAGGAGAACTATAGGCCAATCTCACTAGTGAACATAGATGCAAAAATCCTTAATAAGATAATGGCAAACAGAATGCAGAAGATCATCAAGAAGATCATACACCCTGATCAAGTGGGATTCATCCCAGGGATGCAGGGATGGTTCAATATACGAAAATCAATTAATGTAATACACTATATCAATAGAGCCAAGGACAAAAACCATATGATTATCTCCATAGACACAGAAAAAGCATTTGACAAAATCCAACATGCATTTATGATAAAAACCCTACAAAAAATTGGAATAGATGGTCTCTACCTCAAACTGATAAAAGCCATCTATGAAAAACTAACAGCCAATATCATACTAAATGGTCAAAAACTGAAATCTTTCACACTAAAATCAGGAACAAGAGAAGGATGTCCACTATCACCACTCCTGTTCAATATAGTTCTGGAAACATTAGCCACGGCAATTAGACAAGAGAAAGAAATAAAAGGAATAAAGATAGGAAATGAAGAAATCAAATTGTCATTATTTGCAGATGACATGATACTCTATATAGAAGACCCCAAGAGCTCCTCCACCAAAAGTCTTCTAGACTTAATAACCAAATTCAGTCAAGTAGCTGGTTACAAGGTCAACACACAAAAATCAATAGCTTTCCTCTACACGAATGACAGACTCACTGAGAGAGAAATAGGGCAAATAATTCCTTTCACAATAGCACCCAAAAAACTGAAATACTTAGGAATCATCCTAACAAAAGAAATCAAGACCTCTTCTCTGAAAACTATAGGACTCTGAAAAGAGAGATTGAAGATGATATCAGAAAATGGACAGACTTCCCCTGCTCCTGGGTAGGAAGGATTAATATAATGAAAATGGCCATACTTCCAAAACTGCTATATAGATTTAATGCAATTCCAGTTGAGATCCCAGCAGCATACTTCATAGACCTCAAGAAAACAATCCAAAAATTCATTTGGAATAAGAAGAGACCCAGAATTAGCAAAAGCAATTCTAGGTAACAGAGACATGGCAGGGGGTATCACAATCCCCAACCTGCAACTCTACTACAAAGATACTGTGATAAAAACAGCATGGTACTGGCAAAGAAACAGGCTTGAGGACCAGTGGAAAAGATTAGAAGATGCAGAAACAACGTCAGACACACTCAGCCATCTCATCTTCAACAAAGGAGCCAAACACCCTCACTGGAGGAAAGATAGCCTCTTTAATAAATGGTGCTGGAAAAATTGGGCTTCAACTTGCCAAAGATTAAAACTAGACCTGTATCTCTCACCATGCACTAAACTAAAATCAAAATGGATTAAAGATCTAAATATTAAAATAGAAACACTGAACCTGTTGGAACAGAGGTTAGGTAGAACTCTTGAAGACATCGGTGTAGGAAAAGATTTTATGAACAAAACCTCAGTTGCCCGTGAACTAGCACAAACAATCAACAAATGGGATCTCTTCTTATTAAAAAGCTTCTGCACAGCAAGAGAAACCACCAGCAGTGTGAAGAGACAACCCACAATGTGGGAAAAAATCTTCACCTGCTCTTCCTCAGACAAAGGTCTACTATCTCGAATCTATAAAGAACTTAGAAAGATCAGACCTCCCAAATTTAAAGATTCAATCCAAAAATGGGCATCTGAAATGAACAGACATTTCTCACACAAAGAAGTAGAAACAGCAAATAAATACATGAAAAAATGTTCAGCATCACTGGTCATTCGAGAGATGCAAATGAAAACAATGCTGAGATTCCACTTCACTCCAGAAAGAATGGCTGCTATCATGAAATCAACCAATAACAAATGCTGACGGGGCTGTGGGGAAAGAGGAACCCTGCTCCACTGCTGGTGGGAGTGTAGACTGGTGCAAGCACTGTGGAAATCAGTATGGAGATACCTCAAAGAAGTAGGACTGGAAATCCCATTTGACCCCGCTATTCCACTGCTGGGGATCTTCCCCAAAGAATTAAAAGAACCATACCACAGTGATATATGTGCACCCATGTTCATAGCAGCACAGTTTGTAATAGCTAAAACTTGGAAACAGCCCAAATGCCCATCAACTGGAGACTGGATAAAGAAAATGTGGTTTTTTTATAAAATGGAGTACTACTCAGCCATCAAAAATGAGAAATTAGAGACATTTATAGCTAAGTGGATGCACATTGAGGCAATACTCTTAAGTGAAATAAATAGGACACACATGTGTAAATACCAAATAGTTTCTCTGGTGTGAGAAAATGAAAGTGTAAATAAGGACTAAATGTATAATAGGTAATGTGAAATAGGAAGAAAAGGGGCAAAGGGGAAAGAAGTGGGAGGGCTAAGGGAAAGGATAGAAGGGAATGGGATTAATATGAGAAAATGGAAAAATAGGAACAAAATCTTTGTAAATAGGGAGGACTGGAGGGGTGGAAGGGAGGGCTGGGCAAAGGTGAAAAACAAGAACCAAGAGAGACTATGTAAAGGTGCAAATTTCCAATGATGAATGTCATTATATTGTATACCTAAAATGTACCAATGATTAGAATGAATAATCGATAATGTAAAATAGGAAGAAAAGGTCCAAAGGCGTAGGGGTAGTGGGAAGCACAGGGGAAAGGAAAGAAGGGAAAGGAAAAAATGATAAGAAATGGAAAAAATGGAAATAAAGTCTTTGTAAATAGGGAAGGGTGGAGGGCGTGAAGGGAGGGCTAGGAATGGGGAAAAAATAAGAACCAAGATGCATTATATAAAGGTACAATTCCCAATGAGAAATGTAATTGTGTTGTATACCTACAATGTACCAATAAAAGAATTTAATACACACACACACACACACACACACACACACACACACAAAGGAATGCATTAAGTTAAATGTGAAAATTGAACACTGGAAACATTGACTGGAAAAAGTGACTTTTCATGAAAATTGAAATATTCCCCTAATACAGGAGGAAAAAATAAAATTATGATATCTGCAGAATGGAGGGTGGGTTTCACAGATCCATCCTACAAGTATTGAAGAATTACTAAAGAATGAGCTGGGTATAGTGGTACAAACCAGTAATCCCAGCAGTCTAGGAGACTGAGGCAGGATGATTGCAGGCTGGAGCTAGGCCTGAGCATGGTAGCACTTAGAGAGACCCTGCTTTGAGTAAATGAAGATTATAAAAGGGCTGGGGATGTAGCTCAGTGCATTCTCCAAATCAAAAAAATCTTTTAAAATATTAGTAAAGGAGTCAGAGGCAATATCCAAAGGTGTGGTATAGGAAAACTTTCTGAATTTCAAAAGTTATATTCTGAAGTCAAAATACCTCACTATATTCCAGGGTAGTTAATGAAAATGATCAGCATACACATGCATAGATTCATCTGATAATCTATACCACACACTACAGTTAAAATGATCCAAAGTCTGAAAACATCATTCCCAGGTTTGAAAAGTTTAATAACTTTTAAGAGCTCCTAATATAAAAAGCAAAGTCCCAGAGTAGCCCACAAGGCCCATGGTTTGGCACTGCACATCTCCTCCACTGCTTCTGCCTAACTGAGCTTTGTTCTGTCCTTGAACACATTGTATCCTTTCTGGCAATTGGAACTTGGTAGATGTTCACTCCCCCTGCATGCTCTCAACCCTCCACCCTCTTATTTCCTCTAGTTAACTCCTACTTTAGGATCCCATACATCTAGGAATGAACACAGACACCCTCATACATCCACAAGGAAACCTTCTGAATGTCTCCAGCTTGGCTAAATGAGTGTATTATAAGCTCTTGTAGCACTGTGCTCTTTTCTACTTTTATACCATAACATTTAGATATATATGATTCTTTGATTACTATGTGCTAACAGACTACAATCTCAAAGAAGGGAAGGATGACAGAGTCAAGTGTCAAATCATTTTGCTAACAGGCTGATGTGCACTACAGCATTTCACAGTAAACAAATCTCACAGGGAAGCTCTGAATAGAAAAAGTACACTAACAACGAAGTGAATGAGTTCCATCTTTCTTAAAATCAATTTAATAAAGTCTGATGATTTCATTAGGATGGAAGAGCCTCTGTGGGAAGTAAGGTCTAATTGAAGCCCAAGAACTACCTTTACATGGTTTGGCCACAAACAATGGCACTATAGATTGGATCAGGAATGTACCTCAATGACTCAAGTGTTAAAAGCATGGTATTATTGGGAGGTGATGGGACTTTAAGAAGTGGGGCCTAATAGGAAAGGACTTTATGAACAAATCCTCAGTAGCACAGAAACTACCACAAAGAATCAACAACTGGGATCTCATCTTATTAAAAAACTTCTGTACTGCAAGAGAAACCACCAACAGAGCTAAGAGACAACTTCCAATGTGGGAAATAATTTTTACCAGGTGTTCCTCAGACAAAGGTCTACTATCTAGAATATATAAAGAACTGAAAAAAATCAGACCCCCCAAATATAAAGACCCAGGTCAAAAATGGGCAACTGAAATGAACAGACATTTCTCACACAAAGAAGTAAAAGCAGGAAATAAACATATGAAAAAATGTTCAACATCACTGGTCATTCAAGAGATGCAGATGAAAACAACACTGAGATTGCACCTCACCCCAGAAAGAATGGCTGCTATCAAGAAATCAACCAAGAACAAATGCTGGTGGGGGTGTGGGGAGAAAGGAACCCTTCTCCATTGTTGGTGGGAGTGTAGACTGGTGCAACCACTGTGGAAATCAATATGGAGATACATCAAACAACTAGGATTGGAAGTCCTATTTGACACAGCTATTCCTCTGCTGGGTATCTTCCCAAAAGAATTTTTAAAAGAATCATACCACAGTGATATATGTGCATCCATGTTCATAGCGGCACAGTTCGTAATAGCTAAAACTTGGAAACAGGCCAACTGCCCATCAACTGGAGACTGAATAAAGAAGATGTGGGGTTTTTATAAAATGGACTACTATTCAGCCATAAAGAATGAGAAACTGGAGACATTCATAGCTAAGTGGATGCACACTGAGGCCATACTCTTAAGTTAAATAAATAGGACACACATGTAAATACTGAATAGTTTCTCTGGTGTGAAAAACTAAAAGTTTAACTAAGAATCAAAGTGTATAATTGATATTGTGAAATAGGAAGAAAATGTTCAAAGGACTAGGGGAAGTTGGAAGGGGAGGGGAAAGGAAAGAAGGGAAAAGAAAAATATGAGAAAAGGAAAAACTTGGAAACAAATTATTTGTAAATAGGGAAGAGTGAAGAGAGTGAAGGGAGGGCAGGAGAATGGGAGAAAAATAAGAACCAAGATACATCATGTAAAGGTACAAGCTTCCAATGATAAATGTAACTGTATTGTATACCTAAAATGTACCAATAGCTGCTGTCCATCCCGCTGCTCCCGGCCCAGAGGTAGGGGCTTCTGAGCCGCCATCCCACTGCTCCAGGTCCAGAAGAAGGGGCTTCTGGGCCACCATCCCTCCCACCGCTTCCGGCCCAGTCCCACCTCTCCCAGCTCAGTGGAGGTGAGCCGTGCGGGCGCCCAACAGCACCCCCCGCTCGGTTGAAATGAGAAGACATGTAAATAAGTCTCAAAACCAGACTTCCAGATCACCTACAGCAACCCCAAAGGGAAATGAGATGGAACACTCTGATACTCAACCACCTGAACCCACTGAACTGGCCACAGAGGGGGATCTGGAAAAAATGAAATTAAAAATAATCTCTCAGATAACAGGAGAAATTGTGTTCCTAGTGCAAGACATGATTAATAAATCTAGTGAGGAGCTGAGGAATATGATGGAATCCCAACATAAGAAACAAATGGAATCCATAAAACAGATGCAAATAGATTTCCAGGACATGAAAAACTCCATTGAAAGTCTACACAGCAGAATGAGCCAATGTGAGGACAGAATTTCAGATATAGAAGATAAGATTGCAATTAATGACCAGGAAAAGAAAAATTGCTTCAAAATTATAAGGGAACATGAGAAATAAATCCAGCAGCTGCTAAACAATGCAAAGAAGAATAACATAAAACTGATTGGAGTCAAAGAAGAAACAGGAGAGAGTGCAGGCGACATAAAAAAAAATTTCACAGAAGTAATGCCAGAAAACTTCCCAAGCAGGGGAAAACAATTTAACATACAGATAAGTGAGGCACATAGGATTCCAAATAGACTTGATCAAAAAAAATCTACACATAGGCATATAATTGTTAACATTCCAGAAACTCAACAGAAGAACAAAGTTCTCCAAGCAGTCAGAGAAAAGAAACAAATCACATACAAAGGAAAGCCCATCAGAATCACAGCAGACTTCTCAACACAAACTATCAAGGCAAAAAGAGCTTGGAGTGACATATTCCAAGCCCTAAAAGAAAACAGCCTCCAACCCAGATTGATGTACCCTGCAAAACTATCTTTCAAAATGGATGGAGAAATAAGATACTTTCATGACAAAGAGCACCTTAGGAACTTCATGAATACCAAACCAGCACTCCAAAACATTTTACACAATATCCTAGGAACAGACATGGAGGATCACAACCCCAGGAAGCAAAGCAGAATGAACCCATCTGGCATGACAAGAAATTAAATGTAAAGGGGGAGAACGCAACAAAAAGAAAAAGTCATGGCAATGACAAGTCAATACATTTCAGTTATAACCATCAATGTTAATGGTCTCAATTCACCAATCAAAAGAAATAGACTGGCAGAATGGGTCAAGAAACAAAATCCAACAATATGCTGCATACAAGAAACACACTTAATTCAAAAGGAAACTCATAGACTGAAAGTTAAAGGGTGGAAAACAATATTCCATGCAATGGGAACCCCAAAAAAAAGCAGGAGTAGCTATCCTCTTGGCAGATCAAGTAGATTTCAAACAAACACTGATTAAGAGAGACGAAGAAGGACACTACATCCTTGTAAAGGGAAGAATCCAAGAGGAAGAGATGACAATCATAAATATCTATGCACCAAACACTAGTGCACCCAACTATATAAAACAAATACTAACGGACATGAAAAGTCACATATGCATGAATACAATTGTAGTGGGGGACCTCAACACCCCACTGTCACAAATAGATAGATCAACTAGACTAAAAATAAGTAATGAAATACTAGAACTCAATCAAACTCTCGAACAAATGAACTTAACAGATGTTTACAGAGTCTTCCACCCCACAAAATCAGAATACACATTCTTCTCAGCTGCACATGGGTCATTCTCAAAAATAGACCACATACTCACAAATAGAACATGTTTAAGTAAGTGCAAAGGAACTGAAGTTATCCCCTGTATATTATCAGACCATAGTGCGATGAAATTGGAGATCCATAGCAAAAGAAACCCAAAAAATTTCACAAACACGTGGAAATTGAACAACACACTTCTGAATAACCAATGGGTCACAGAGGAAATTGAAGAAGAAATCAGACAGTTCCTTCAATTAAATGACAATGACAATACAACATATTGGAATCTATGGGACACAATGAAAGCAGTTTTATGAGGGAAATTCATAGCAGTGAATATGCATATTAGGAAAACAGAACAAGCCCAATCAAACAACCTGATGCTGAACCTCAAGCTTCTAGAAAAAGAAGAGCAGGACAAACCCAGAGCTCATACAAGGGAGGAAATTATAAAGATCAGAGGAGAAATCGATGCAATGGAGACTAAGAGAATGATACAAAAAATCAATGAAGCCAAGAGTTGGTTCTTCGAAAGAATCAACAAAATTGACGAAACCCTTAGCCAACCTTGTCAGAAAAAGGAAAGAAAGGGCCCAAATCCATGCAATTAGGAATGAAAAGGGTGAAATTACAACAAAGCCAGCAGAAATCCAGATGATCATCAATACCTACTTCCAGAACCTATATGCCAATAAGATGGACAACACAGAAGAAATGGACAGATTCCTAGATACATATGAATTACCAAAGTTGAATGAAGAAGACCTAAAAATTCTGAACAACCCAATATCAACCAATGAAATTGAAAACATAAGAAAGAACTTATCAACTAAGAAAAGCCCAGGCCCTGATGCCTTCACTGCTGAATTCTACAAGACATTTAGAGAGGAACTACTCCCACTACTGTTTAAACTCTTCAATGAAATTGAAAGGGAAGCAATACTCCCAAATTCATTCCTGGAAGCAAGCATCACCTTGATCCCCAAAGCAGAGAAAGACCCAACCAAAAAGGAGAACTATAGGCCAATCTCACTAGTGAACATAGATGCAAAAATCCTTAATAAGATAATGGCAAATAGAATGCAGAAGATCATCAAGAAGATCATACACCCTGATCAAGTGGGATTCATCCCAGGGATGCAGGGATGGTTCAATATACGAAAATCAATTAATGTAATACACTATATCAATAGAGCCAAGGACAAAAACCATATGATTATCTCCATAGACACAGAAAAAGCATTTGACAAAATCCAACATGCATTTATGATAAAAACCCTACAAAAAATTGGAATAGATGGTCTCTACCTCAAACTGATAAAAGCCATCTATGAAAAACTAACAGCCAATATCATACTAAATGGTCAAAAACTGAAATCTTTCACACTAAAATCAGGAACAAGAGAAGGATGTCCACTATCACCACTCCTGTTCAATGTAGTTTTGGAAACATTAGCCACAGCAATTAGATAAGAGAAAGAAATAAAAGGAATAAAGATAGGAAATGAAGAAATCAAATTGTCATTATTTGCAGATGACATGATACTTTATATAGAAGACCCCAAGAGCTCCTCCACCAAAAGTCTTCTAGACTTAATAACCAAATTCAGTCAAGTAGCTGATTACAAGGTCAACACACAAAAATCAATAGCTTTCCTCTACACGAATGACAGACTCACTGAGAGAGAAATAGGGCAAATAATTCCTTTCACAATAGCATCCAAAAAACTGAAATACCTAGGAATCAACCTAACAAAAGAAATCAAGACCTCTTCTCTGAAAACTATAGGACTCTGAAAAGAGAGATTGAAGATGCTATCAGAAAATAGACAGACATCCCCTGCTCCTGGGTAGGAAGGATTAATATAATGAAAATGGCCATACTTCCAAAACTGCTATATAGAGTCAATGCAATTCCAATTGAGATCCCAGCAGCATACTTCACAAACCTTGAGAAAACAATCCAAAAATTCATTTGGAACAAGAAGAGACCCAGAATAGCAAAAGCAATTCTAGGTAACAGAAACATGGCAGGGGGTGTCACAATGCCCAACTTGCAACTACACTACGAAGCTACTGTGATAAAAATAGCATGGTACTGGCAAAGAAACAGACCTGGGGACCAGTGGAACAGATTAGAAGATCCAGAAACAACGCCAGACACACTCAGCCATCTCATCTTCCATAAAGGAGCCAAACATCTTCACTGGAGGAAAGATAGCCTCTTTAATAAATGGTGCTGGAAAAATTGGGTTTCAACTTGGCAAAGATTAAAACTAGACCTATATCTCTCACCATGCACTAAACTAAAATCGAAATGGATTAAAGATCTAAATATTAAAGTAGAAACGCTGAACCAGCTGGAATAGAGGTTAGGTAGAACTCTTGAAGACATCGGTGTAGGAAAAGATTTTATGAACAAAACCTCAGTTTCCAGTGAACTAGCACAATCAACAAGTGGGATCTCTTCTTATTAAAAAGCTTCTGCACAGCAAGAGAAACCACCAGCAGTGTGAAGAGACAACCCACAATGTGGGAAAAAATCTTCACCTGCTTTTCCTCAGACAAAGGTCTACTATCTCGAATCTATAAAGAACTTAAAAAGATCAGACCTCCCAAATTTAAAGACCCAATCCGAAAATGGGCATCTGAAATGAACAGACATTTCTCACACAAAGAAGTAGAAACAGCAAATAAATACATGAAAAAATGTTCAACATCACTGGTCATATGAGAGATGCAAATGAAAACAACACTGAGATTCCATCTCACTCCAGAAAGAATGGCTGCTATCATGAAATCAACCAATAACAAATGCTGGCGGGGCTGTGGGGAAAGAGGAACCCTGCTCCACTGCTGGTGGGAGTGTAGACTGGTGCAAGCATTGTGAAGATCAGTATGGAGAAACCTCAAAGAACTAGGACTGGAAGTCCCATTTGACCCTGCTATTCCACTGCTGGGGATCTTCCCCAAAGAATTAAAAGAACCATACCACAGTGATATATGTGTGCCCATGTTCATAGCAGCACAGTTTGTGATAGCTAAAACTTGGAAACAGCCCAAATGCCCATCAACTGGAGACTGGATAAAGAAAATGTGGTTTTTTTATAAAATGGAGTACTACTCAGCCATCAAAAATGAGAAATTAGAGACATTTATAGCTAAATGGATGCATGTTGACGCGATACTCTTAAGTGAAATAAATAGGACACACATGTATAAATACCAAATAGTTTCTCTGGTGTGAGAAACTGAAAGTGTAAATAAGGACTAAAACATATAATAGGTAATGTGAAATAGGAAGAAAAGGGGCAAAGGGGAAGGAAGTGGGAAGGGTAGGGGAAAGGAAAGAAGGGAATGGAATTAATATGAAAAAATGGAAAAATAGGAACAAAATCTTTGTAAATAGGGAGGACTGGAGGGGTTGAAGGGAGGGCTGGGCAAGGGTGAAAAATAAGAACCAAGAGAGATTATGTAAAGGTGTAAATTTCCAATGATGAATGTCATTATATTGTATACCTAAAATGTACCAATGATTAGAATGAATAATCGATAATGCAAAATAGGAAGAAAAGGTCCAAAGGCGTAGGGGTAGTGGGAGAGGCAGGGGAAAGGAAAGAAGGGAAAGGAAAGAAGGGAAAGGAAAAATGATGAGAAATGGAAAAAAATGAAAATAAAGTCTTTGTAAATAAGGAAGCGTGGAGGGGGTGAAGGGAGGGCTAGGAATAGGGAAAAAAATAAGAACCAAGATGCATCATGTAAAGGTACAAGTTCCCAATGAGAAATGTAAATGTGTTGTATACCTAAAATGTACCAATAAAAGAATTTGAGAAAAAAGTAAAATGTACCAATAAACTAAATGGGATAGAAAAAAAAGAAGTGGGGCCTAATGGGAGCATTTCAGGATATTGGTGATATGTGCTTTAAGAGGAGAGTGGGACCCTAGCCACTTTCTTTTCTCTTTCCCTGCCTAGCCATGAGGTGAGAATTCTGTTTTGCCATGTGCAGCCATCAGGACCTGCTGCCAAGCCACAGGCCAAAAAGCAATGATTAATTTACCATGGACTGTAACCTCCAATACCATGAGCCAAATAAACTCTTTCTGTTTATAAGTCAGTTATCTGAGTATTTGTGATACTAGTGGAACACTAAGACAAATAGCAATACCTGATTACGTATCCTGGTGAGATTTGAGGATCAGCTCAAAGGCTAATAAATATGACCCTGTCACAGCCTTGCCTCTCAGTCTTTGGGGAAGTGGCAACAGTGGATAACCTTGCCATGGCTGAAGCTCTCAAAGTCAAATTCCTAGGTTTATAACTATTTTTTGCCTCCAATATTTAAGAGGAATAACTCACATATGGGGTTCAATAAGGAGTGATATGACATACTCAAGGAGATAAGGAGTACATACCAAGGTCTATTTGGTGTTTGGGGTTTTTTTTATTTTAGTTTTTTTGTGATAGAATAAAAGAAAGGGCTTGTGGTTTGGGGCCTATTGTGGCTTGTATCTCAAGGTCTCCCCAAAGCCTCATGCTCTTACAGGTGAGAATTTTCAAACTGGCTTGATCTATGGTGTAATGCTGGGATTAAGGGTGTGATGCTGAGATTAAGGTGCCCCGCCATAGGTGTGGGTGGCACCACCCAAAGGGCAGGTAGCCTGGATGAAATGTAAAGGCAAATTTGCTTGCTTGCTGCTTCTGCTGTTTCTGCTGCTTATGCCTCCCGCCTGCCTTACCATGAACTGTTTCTCCTCTGCAATGCCCCTCTGCCATGCTACGCTGCCTTGGTCCCAGCTGACTATGGACTGAAACCTCTACAAACTGTAAGCCAAATAAACCTTTCCTCCTTTGACTTTAGGTGTCTGATATGTTATCTCTCCAACAAAATAAAAGTAACTATGACAGGGCCTAAGTGAAGTAGAAGCAATTATTGTTAAGTAATAAAGATAGTGCTCAAGGAACAGTATATCTGGATAAAAGATATCAAAAGTGAGATAATTTCTAGATTGAAAAGTACCAGTTATGGCCATAGGTGGTTGATATGGAATGTAAGTGGTAGGTTCAAGGAATAAAAATATCAAGGAAAGTAGAAGACAGTCTCCAATCAGATCATCACCATGGCATTACAGTGACTCAAGATGATGACCTCAAGAATGAAACTTTGTCACAAATGTTACACTGTTTATAGAAAAAGAAACTGTCCAAGATATATAAGGTGTCAGGGCCAGGGAAGTGGTGGCAGTTAGCACACTTGTCTAAGCAGCAAGAAATTTTCTAATGGAAGAGAGGACTCATGGTTTCAAAGGAATTAGAGGAGGGAGAATCTGTACACCACATACCCATTCTGAAGTGCTTTAGATTTTCAGAAAATCAGCACTCTCAAAATTCAGGTGTGGCAGTACATGCCTGTAATCCCAGCACTTGGGAGGCTGAGGCAGGAGGATTTCTGTGAGTTCAAGGCCAGCCTGGATTATATACTGAGTTCAAACCCAGTTTCAATTACATAGCAACACTGTCTCAAAAAAACCAAACAGAAGGAAAGAGAAAGAAAGGAAAGAAAGAAAGAAAGAAAGGAAAGAAAGAAAGGAAAGAAAGAAAGGATAAAGAACAAATGAACGAAAGAAAGAAAGAAGAAAGAAAGAAAAAGAAAATCAGTACACTCTACTTCAGATCCATAGGAAATAGTTTCCTCCTCAAGGGAAACCAGATTACAGTTAAAGTCAGAGGTTGCAAGGAACAGTTGGAACATGTGATAATGATAGACTTGAGAATACAACTGAAAGTTTGAGAAAGATGAGAGGAAATGGTGTATGGTTTTGTGAAAAATACAGTTATCAGAGTTCAAGAGAGAAGGGAGCAAGGAACTTATGATTTGGATGGTGATCAAAGAATTCAGGCATGTTAAGGAGAGTGGGTTCCTGCAGCAGACAAAAAAGGTGGGTTGGTTAGTAGCCTCATGAGTCATCTACATGGACTTAGACATTTCAGGTAGTGAACAAGAACATCCAATGCACTCACTAAGGGTCAGAAGTGGGCAGTCACCCTAGCAGCTTTGGCCCTAGGTTTCTGGTTCTGGTTAACAGATAGGCAACAAACGAAGGGACCAGAGGGACCAAAACATAAGCCAGTAAAGGTAAAGCTCTGTTCCAAAGCGCCCTCTACAGGGCCCTGACTGGAAGCACAGGTGGGGCCGCCTATCTTGCAGAGCTCCAGGCCATTTGTGCTCATTGCTCCATGCCCTCTGCTTCCCACCCAGGTCCTCACCCTGCTGCTTTTTCATCACCACCTGCCCGTGACAGTTTCCCCTCTGCTCCTCAGCATCCTCCACACTGGTGAACATTGACTTGAACGATACCGGCTCTGCTCTAATTAACCTCTTGTTCTTTCAACAATGGAAGTGATGGCAACAGCTCTGGAAAATGTGGTGTGCTGAGTGACACTGACTTCTTCCCTTTTTTCAAGTCCCTGCTTCAGGAAGGCTGTCCTAGGCCCTAAGCCCTCAGCTCTGTCCTAACCCTTTGATCAACATGTGTCTACTGAGGAGCAGCCCTGCGCACCATTCCAAGAACAGAGACTAACAGCACAGCCTCATGTCTTCTCTTTGCTATTTCCCAGCATCACTCACAAACCTGGACACTGGAACCATCTCCCTGGTTGGTGGGCTCCTGACTGGACCAGAGTGTGCAGCACACGCACATCACAATGAGCATTCCGCCATGGATGATGCAAGGGGTGACGTGTGAGACAAGTTCAGGAGCAGTGCCAGCACAAGCTCACTTACTCATTTCTCTATTGAGGTGAAGTGAATAAGCAGGAGAGCCTCCTGAGAAAATGAAGAAGCTACCTCGAATCCCTACACCTCGACCAAGCCTTCTCCTTCTATCCTTTCACCTTCTCATCCTCCAGCCCGCCTTCCTCCCCTGTCTCCTCAGTCTTGCAACCCTCAGCCTACTCTGCACTGTAACCCATCTTGTGCCATTTTGTGCTCCACTAGATTCCCTCCTCTCCCTAATACTGTGCCTTCCTACTGCCCTGCCTTAAAGGTATCCCCTCCCTGCTTTTCTTCTGTTCCACCCAAACCACCCACTCACCACCGAGTTCATGTTCCTGCTGTTCCTCTGTCCTACTACTCCTTTATCTTTGCCCCTTCTCCACCTCCTAGCCCTTCTTTCTAGTTCTCTCTATTCCAGTCCCTAACAAAAATCCAGCCTCCCACCACCAGACTGGATGAATGCTAGAAATCACCTGGGAGCTGGATTCTCAACTGATATGAATTCAGAGTCACTTGATTATGGAGTCCAGCAAGCCAATTGGTGACCACATAGAATGTGGACCAGGACAAGCCAACCTTGGACCTGGAACACCTCTCTGGTTAATTACATGGACCCTTTACCTGACCAGATAGAGGCTGGGTATCTTACTACTCTGTTTCCCCTTCACCTTAATCATATTAATGTTTCTCAGATACCAGGGACACCTTTAACATCTTTTCCAACAATCAGTCTCTTTCCTTGCCACCTGGTCAGACAGGCTATATGGGAAGAAGGGCTGAGTCCAAAAGAAAAGCAGAAACCTAGCTAGAGAAATGAGGAATGATGACACCTCAGAAGGAGGAAGAGAAAGGGAAAGAGGTCTAAATTTTAGGTAACAAGGGATGGTACTGAATAGAAATTATTCCATGATATTCATTGATTGTGAGTAATGAATCAATTATTCCATGATTATTAAATCCCAGGAGGAAGATGCTACTCAAAAAAAAAGCACACCTATAGATTATAAGCATTAGAAGTGGAATTTTGTAGTGAGGGAAAGAGAATGGGCTGAACTCTGAATACAGCATGGAAAACTGGGAGTTTGTAGCTAAAGATAAAAGGTTGAGAGTCCATAGGAAGACAACTAAAAAGAAGAAACATGAGAGGTAAAGGAGTTTCAGGCTAAATTGATCCAAAAGGATTCTTTGTTGATGGCAGACCAGTGTAATCAGACAACATCTGTGGGATGGTGGAGAATGAGGAAACTTGAGGGCTATCATATATTGATGGTGAGGTTTTGGTTAAACTCACTTTGTAGGATATTTGCTAAAATTGTACAATTAATGACAAGCACAGAAGCCCACCACCAAACCTAGTTGAAAAAGAGCCAGGACTGTATTTATACTGTGTGATCAATGAGAAAATCTTTGTCAACAGAGAATGAAGATTCCGAGGAAGTGAAGGTTGAGATGAAGACAGAAATTATCCATATTGTGTAACTGGATAACTAAGCAAAATATTAAAAGGCACAAGTTACCTTACAATGTCTCTTTTTTCTTAAAGAGCACAGCCCTGCTTCCTATGGGTGAAAACTTTGGAAATGCTGCATCCTTGACCTTCCAGGACCTCAGGTGGAAACCTCATCAAATATGACAGGAAGGAAAGTGTGGCTGGTCCAGCCAGACCTGCACTGCTCAGATTCTCCTGGTCCTCAAAGATAGAGACTACACTCGTCTGCATTGTAGGTGGTCTACAAATACTGCATTCCTCTCATCATTATGAATGTGTGGACAATGCCACCACATGGGGCTGGTAGAAATTTTAGATAATATGTCTCCCAAAAACATTAAGTTCATGTATTGTAGAGCCATTAGAAGTAACGTAGTTGGAGGTCCAGAGTGATGTGGTCTGACTGAAGATGCTTGATAAGGCCAACATGATGCTCTCTGCACCCAATAGGACCACCCCCACTCAGGAAAAATATCCCCAATCAATATGGAGACACTTAATAGGCCACACTGAATAAGTACCTCCTAGTTTTATGTCTTCTGGTAATCCTTCCTGTATATAGACCTTTAGGTTAATTGGATGGTATAATTAAATGTCTTTAAAATATATGAGTCAGAGCGCTCACTTTTACTCACTTCTCTGTGCCACTTCTTCTACAAAATCATTTCCTTTGCCATGCTACACTGACAGAGATAAACATCTCTGAGCTTGCTTTTGGGGAAGGTGTACGTAGTGGCTTCACTAGATAGTAGGAAGGGGTATGCATCTGCTTTTGGTATGGTAGTCTCCTCAACTTCCTGACCACTAGGGTGTAAATTTCACAAGCAGGGTGGAGCAAGGGAAAGCACCTGCTGCCATACATCAGAAGAAGGAGCCATGATTTAAGCCCAGGTCCAAATTATAAATCCAGGTTTTCTTGCACTCCCCTGGGTTCTTTCCATCCTGCATCATCTTCTCTAAGACTACCAGAGCCTCATGACCAGAGGCTGAACCACTTCAGGGTCTATACAGACTATACAAGGCTAAAATATGATGGTTAGGATAGGGTGAAAACCACAAATAGCATGGCAGCAGTGGATTCAGTCTTTGTATTGAATTCCCAAAGTTGCCCTGTCCAGAGAAATATTCTTTTGTTTAAAACAAATTTACAACAAATCTTATTTTTTAGATTGTAATTACCTTTTTTATAGTACTCAAATTGTGAAGCAGTCAGATGAAAAAATAGTTCAGGAAGCCCCACTCTATCTAATGCACAAGTTCTGTTTATGGCCAGGTAAAGAAAGTACCCAACAGGAGAAATTAGATAAAGAGAAAACCCAATTGGTTACAGCTTGCATTTGTCTTATTTGAACTTGGTTTGAACAGTTGGCCGTTTGTGATTGGCTTAGCCTTAGGTACTTTCCTACAGGAGATTATAGCATTTTCACATCAGATTAGGCACAGTTCCCTACACATGAAGATACCTGTAAATTATATGTAAAGTGGGGGGCAGCTGTAGGTGAAACTTAAAACTCTAAAGTCAAGTCTGGATTTTCCTGTCCTAAGTCTGTCTTTTCTTATTTCTGCCCAAATCCACTCATAGAAACTCTTTATTACATACCAATGTGAGAATCACAGGTAAAGGTAGTAGACTGAGTACATATAATCATCTCTTCTGCCTTCCCAAGAACTGTTATGGTTTAAGTTAAGAATGTCCCCCAGAAAGTCTCGTGCATTTGGAGTGTGATTGAATCATGGAGATGCTATACTCATTAGTGGATTCATCCACTGATGAGTTCAGTAACTGAATGTACTTTAGGAGGTAGGGCCTGGTTGGAGTTGGGTTACTAGGGGCATATCCAGGAAAAGTGTATCCTTGTCCCAGGCTCCTCCCTTCCCTCCCTGCTTCCTGACTACCAGGGGTTAAACAGCTTTGCTCTTCCATGCCCTTCCATTATGCCATTTCTGGAGTGGAGTCAGCCAATGATGGCCTGAAACCACGAGCCAAAATAAACTGTTGTCCTCCATTAAGTTATAGGTGTCAAGTATTTTATCCAGTAATGAGAAGATGAGTAAGAAAAGGTGGTAAAGAGATTTCAAAAATAAGGTATGAATCCACAACATAGAGAACAGGAGGAACACTTTAGCAATGAAGAAAGTGAAGACATGTTTTAAGATACAAAGATGGTGGAAGAAAGTAGAGGAAACCACAAAATGGAAGCCAAATGAGATGCCTCTAAGTATAGAGCCCAGGCCTCCCAGAACTCTGGAGAAAGCCTCAAGACTGTGAACAGCAGTGTATGAACCTAAGAACTCCAAGTTGGCATTGGTAGAAATTCACTGGTCATCCCAGTCCACACACACAGAGGGAGCCAGGCTTGTAATGTCTCTCTCAAAGAAAAGATTGGAGACTAATTCTTGGAAAAGTGGGACAATTACAGGGTTCAGGGACAGTAAAATACAAGTTAAGAGTGAGTTGTACAAAAATAACTCAAGATGTACTGGGCCTTAGACCAGTTTTGGAAAATACACGCTTCTTGGTGACCTTAGTCTACTGTCAAAACAGAAAAACATTAATCATATTTTTAAAAAATAGTCTCACTAAAATTTGTCAGGGTGTTATCTTTTCATCACCATGACAAAAAGTCAACTTGAAGAAAGATTTGTACAGCATCACAGTTTCAGAGGTTTCATTCCATGGTCACCTGGCTCCATTGGTTTTAGGCCTGTGATGAGGCAGAAACTTCACGGCACTAGGCATGGCAGAAAAAAGTTGCTAAGATAACCTCCTTACAGCCAGGAAGCAGATTATGGAACAGAGAGAAAACAGCAGAGGAAAAGATCTACTTCCCAAGGACCCAATCCCTTCAACGAGGTCCCACTTCCTATATTTCCAGGACATTCAATCAAATTACAAACCCATCAATGGATTATAACCCATTCACGAGATCGGAGTCCTTCTGATCCAATCATTTCCCAGTGGTCCTACCTTTGAATATTGCTGCATCATGGGCTATGCTTATACATATGAGCCTTTGGTGGACATATATCCAAACTGAAACAGTTAGGAAACCAATTTAGCCTGGGATAGGCCTTACCAGTTGTCCTGCTTCTGGTGCACAAATCCCCTAGAAGCAAGTTCTAATTAAAACCCTATGAAATGGGATATGGGAGGCCCTTCCTATGTTCTAGAGATGACCTGGAACACTCAAAAGGATCTCAGGTTAAGGAACTAGACATGTAGATACAATCACTAGAGGTGCTCTATTTGCTGTACATAAGGTGGCTTCTTGTAGGTTGATGTTTCCTACTGGTGTTTCTCTAAACTCTTCTGCCCTGGAGACTGGGTCCTACATGGACAAGGATGCATCAGGGAAATCAGTTCCATCCTTACTGAATTGGGCCTTATGAAGTGCTGTTAGTGACTCATTCTTCTGAGAGATTCACCATGGATACATCACTCTCTAGATAAATTGATTCTTCAAAAGCCATCAGATCCACCATATTTTACAGGAACACTGTGGGAAATGAGACCAGTTGATATAGAAGAAAATCACAACCAAATTCATCCAAACTTTGGCTGATCTCATTCCTCAGACAATGACTTCTCTGGATGAACAAGTGAAACCCTGATGGACCTCAAACTGTTGTTCTGAAAACAATGTACTAAAGGTAAAAAATAAAGGGCTCCCAAGTTCTTACTGTACTTGTTGAACTATCCAGTTGTTCTATCTTACTCTTCTGTTTGTTTATGATTTCTTGTGTGCTACCCAAAGGGCTAAACCACTTCCTTTTAACTAGCCATACCAATGGGTTCTACAATAAGCCCAAAGTTTCCTCAACTTACCTTTTCCCCATAGTTTTCCTTTTAGGATTCTGGCCTTTAAGAATGGAAAGGAAATGCTATTGCTCATTAATCACAATCTACATCTCTAAAGATAATCCTACTGATTGCTCAATTTGCCACCTATACCCGGTAAATGCCTATGCACAAGACAAAGATCCGTTTGCTGTACCTATCACTAATCCTCAGTTCTTCACTTGTATGTAATGTATAAAGAAACACCACCTGATATTGCCTATCAAGACCAGTTAATTTGTGGGCTAAAAGATACCATGTGTAACCACCCCGTCCAAATCATTTGTTATCCTATATTCAGACTCAGCATGCATTTCTTGATAGACCTATAAATATTTTATTGACAGATTGGTAAACTAGAAAATTTTGCTTAGGTAACGTCACCCACTAGCACTTCCTAAGTTAAAAAAACATTTATAATGTTATAATGTACATGTTATAATCAGTCAGATCCCATTATCTGCAACCTCTACATTTTGATTACCAAAAGACTGGCTTTGACCGGGCAGCTCATGTTACATTTCAGCCTATCTTTTGTAAAAACACAATACTTCATGTTCTACCCAAAACACTGATCTCTGACTTCAAAACATAAGCAAATTGTTGCAGACCAGCACTCTGGGAGGTTGGGGCAGGAGGATCAAGGGGAAGGACAGAAGGGAATGGGATTAATATGAGAAAATGGAAAAATAGGAACAAAATCTTTGTAAATAGGGAGGACTGGAGGGGTTGAAGGGAGAGCTGGGCAAGGGTGAAAAATAAGAACCAAGAGAGGCTATGTAAAGGTGCAAATTTCCAATGATGAATGTCATTATATTGTATACCTAAAATGTACCAATGATTAGAATGAATAATCGATAATGTAAAATAGGAAGAAAAGGTCCAAAGGGGTAGGGGTAGTGGGAGGGGCAGGGGAAAGGAAAGAAGGGAAAGGAAAAATGATGAGAAATGGAAAAAATGGAAATAAAGTCTGTAAATAGGAAAGGGTGGAGGGCGTGAAGGGAGGGCTAGAAATGGGGAAAAAATAAGAACCAAGATGCATTATGTAAAGGTACAATTCCCAATGAGAAATGTAATTGTGTTGTATACCTACAATGTACCAATAAAAGAATTTAATACAAAAAAAAAAGAGTTTGAAGTTAGCCTGGAACATAGCAAGACCCTGTTTAAAAAAAAAATCAACCTGTTATCAACCAATCAGTCCTTAAACTTCAACAATATATCTAGTAATTATGTGTCCCTTTTTGTTTGTGGATCCACAAATCAGTCTGGGCTTATAAATGTCTGGACTCATAGCATACGGGAAGACAATGCCTTTTAGAATACATAACTATAACTTTTACTATCTTCCAACTTCTTATACAAAGTTTTCTTCAACATTATTCTCTCAAAGAACTTGTTCTATCATGAACAACTGTTTTGACAACAACTCAACAGACTATGAATGTAACAGCTGTGGACCTTCTCCAGGATGAGATTTACTAAAATTAGTTGATCCCAGTAGTTGGGCCACATGTGGAAGGACCCTGGCTGTGGAGGGGCACTGGCTGGGATGAGTATACGATCAGGAATCTTTTCTGTATGGTTGGCAGGATTGCCCTTTCTACTGCTAGGGCCAAGAGAGCTGAACAATGGTCTTTAGACTACTTAACCAGAAATGGCTGGACACATGAACTATCTTGGATTTTCTCCAGGCTACACAAGGTGAAGTATGTGCCATAGTAAGTACCTTATATCATGCTTGCTTGAACATTTCCAGCCAGGTTAATCTAAAGATATCAAAATTTTTTAAATTAGCTTAATCTCCAAAATGAAATTCATCCCCTAGCTCAATGAGATGGTCCAATTTTTCATTTTAAGACATTTTTAGTTGGCTGCCTTTTGGCCTTGGATGCATTTTGTAATTTGCCTTTCAGGTCATTGTGGTACATTTAATTTTAGGTTTGAGCACTTGGCTCCTTTTTAAGGTAATAGTCACATGCTTCGACCATTGTTAAAGATTCACTTTGTCCCCTTCTCATCTAATCCTTGTCTTCTAATAGTTCACCACCTGGTCAGTATTTCCAAATGAGTGCTACACAGTTTCATTCCTCTAACCTAGATCTATTCCACAGTCCAGCAGGAAGTAACCAGATCCATTGTTTGCCCCCAAACCCCCATTGAAATATGAACAAGACAATGGGAGCCTGAAAACAAAGGAAAACCCAAATAAACCTTGACTTGCTTCTAGGCACTTGATTTCAACAAGTGTCTAGAAGCTGATTTTAGAACTTGCTTAGCTAAATGATATAGTATTAGATCCTTCTGCATTTGCTATGGATAACATCTCTAACGTATAATCACCATGATAAGGTTGCTTAAGTTGATTTTCAGGAATTTAGGAGTAGCCTTGTCTAGTTCAAACCTATTGAACTCAGGAACTCCTTCACATTGCCTGCCCAAATAGGCCCACAACTATTATATTCATAGTCTGTTGAGTTGTTATCAAGATAATTGTTTATGATAGAACAAGTTCCTCTTTTGAGAGAATAATGTTGAATAGAATTTTATATAAGAAGTTGAAATATAGTAAAAGTTATAGTTACATATTCCAAAAGGCATTGTCTTCCCATATTACTATCAGAATAAAACTATGTCAAAAGAGCGTGCTAAACCCCCAATTTTCATAAACTGCATTTCAGGTAGAGCCATGAAGTTTGATTAAACATGCAGAGACCACTGATCACTCCTCCTTACTTCCAATCACCTTTCCCCAAATCTTGGAGCACCTGCTTCTTTACTCCACAAATGCCCCTAAACTTCTATTCTTGGAGAGGCAAATTTGAGACTTATTTTTACATCTCCACATTTTCATCAGCCTCAGGGATATATACTCTTTATAAAACTCATCGTACCAAATTTTTGTAAAACTGGCATAATGTGTGCCATAAAAAATAAGCCCGGTTTGGTAACACATATGTTGAATTTTAAATTCTACTCCACATACCTCTCAATCTTTCTTTCATAATTTTCTTCTTTTCATCTCTTTGTGCTATCTCTCCATAACTTACTTAGATTGTCTCTCTTCAATAGCATTTAATATCTTTTATACTGTTCTCAGAGGTATTGTTTTTATTTCATTGATTTCTTCATTCTGGTACTAGAAAGTGGTGTCTAATCTGAAGTTTATCCTATACACTGAGTTTTTATTTCAGTGATCATATTGTGATGAAATTCTTTGTTGTTCTTTTCTTTTTCAGGATTTCAATTTATTATTTTATACCTTTATGTTAAATTCATGGATATATATGCTTCTTTCTACTGACAATTCCTCATGTGAACTGCTTCCTTCTGTGCTTTGTAATTTTGTATTCCAAGCTCATCTTCAGTGTGGTTTTTTTACAAGAAGTCCTGGGGAATTGCTATGATGGTGTACCTACAGAGTAATAAACTTTACATCTTCCTAACTCCTCTAAGGTAACATTAACCTGGAAGAAAATTTAATTGTTGACTGCGAGTTTCTACATCATGCAGACTAAACTTTGGACTGCAGTAGGGCAAGGGTAGAATCAGGACTTCAATTTCTCAAGTGAAACTTTTTTTAAAAAAACCCAGATCCTAGTCAGACATCTTGTCATTTCTCTAATGGATATGTTTTTTTGGTGGTGGTGGTGGTGGTGTTGCTGATTTGGGAGGAGGGTTGTTTTATTTTTGTTGTTGTTGTTTTGCAGTGCTGTGGATTGAACTCAGAGCTTTGTACTTGCTAAGCCAGCACTCTACCACTGACTAATCCACAGCCATGGATAGCTTTTAGTTTCATTTACACAGGAAATAAATCCAAGAGCCTAAAAATTATCAAATATAATAACTTACTATACTCCACCCTAATTTGCTTTAGTATCACCTCAAGTACTTCTCCTAAATTTTTGTATTTTCAGGTTTTTTCCTAGTCTATGGTATGACACAATTTACTTAATAAATTTAATATTTCTATGAAGATTTTTATGTGGATTGAGTCATATCATAAAGCTAAAACTTGAGGTTAGACCATTAACTTAATATTAATTTTCCAGGTTTTAATAAAATATTTCCAGCAGTATTCAGCAACATGGGGCAGTCAAATGGTTGAAATTAACAGGTTGGATTTTTCAACCAAGGACCAAGCAATAAAAAATACAAGCAAAGAATTGAGAACACTAATAAGAAAGTCACTAAAAATATGAAATTACTGTATAGAATCCAAGCTACATAAGGAGGGAAACAATAGCAACAAGGGAATCAAAATTTAATAGATGAGGAGAAAGGGCCAATATAGCATAGGCTCCAATGAAGTGGGAGCAATTGTGTGAATATAGAGTTAAGGAAAGGAAGTAGTGGTCTGAGAACAGGATGTCCAGATAAGACATCAGAAGTGAAATAATTCCTAGTTGATGAAAACCATCATAGATGTGGTGATAAGTAGTTGTTGTGTAATATAGGTGGTGGACGTTAGCAAGAAAGAAATAAAGGAGAAGTCAGAATCTCAAATAAAGTAATTGATATAGATATTGATGTCACTCAAGACGATGGACTCAGGAATAATGTTTTTAGACAAATGGTCCAGTTATCATAGAAAAAGAGATTGTCCAGGAACTAGAAAGCAGAATTGGTGGTAGATATCAGAAGATTGTAAGGAGAAAGAAATTTTTCATAACAAGAGAAGAATAATGATTTGAAAGAAATTGGATGGAACAAGGAGAATCTATATACCACATCCCCACACTGAAGTACTTTAGAGTTTGGGAGAATGACAGGTCTCTGTTTGAGATACAAGGGAAGCAACGTCCTCCTCAGAGAAACCTAACTTACAGTTAAAGATAGGAGATACAAGGAACAGTCAATGAAGAAGTAAGGGAATGTGAGGTTTACTCTTCATATAGCTAGACTTCCTCAGAGTACAACTGAAAGTTCTGTTAAGTAGGGAAAAGATATGACATTGAGTCAAGGGAGGAAAATCAGAATATTATAGTGATAATAGTTCAGGAAAGATAGGGAGATCACTGTGGCTTATGATTTGGATCATAACGACTATGACAATAGTAATGATGTTTTGATTACAATCATGATGATGTAAATTATTTCACCCATTTCTGGGCACATATATTCTATGTTCATGGTATCAGATGCTTAATTATCTCATCTCACTTAATTCTCAAGTCATGTGAAGTTCATATGTATCATTCACATTTACACTTAAGAAACTGAGACTCGGGCCAGGGATTTAGCTCAGTGGTTTTGCCTCCTGCTGCGCAAGCGCAAGGACCCAAGTTCAATCCCCGGTACCAAAAAAAAAAAAAAAAGAGAGAGAAAGAAACTGAGACTTAAAGAAAGATAAACTTGGGCCAGGGATTTAGCTCAGTGGCACCACCCCTGCCTCACAAGCACAAGGTCCTGAGTTCGATCCTCGGTACCAAAAAAGAAAAAAAAGATAAATGACTCATTTGTAGAAAAATGGTGTGTCTTTTTAAAATCAGACATACAAGCTTAATATTGCATAATTTCTCTTATGAGAAACCCAAAATATAAATAAATTAAAGAGCAAAATAAAAGACAATAGGGAACAGAGAGATATTTTGCAGAAGGAAGAAGACCAAGAGATGGAGGTAAGTAGGATGGAGGAGAAGGGGAGGGGATAAAAAAAGAATTAAGATGTGTTATGTACATTTACTAGCTCCCCATGATGAATCATTATGTACTCCAAACATGTACTAACAAAAATTTAAAAAGGAAAGGACATATAAAAAAAAAGAAAAAGAGAAACTGAGTCTTAGGAAGGTTAAGTAACTTTCCTGAGTTACTAGTAAAGAAGGATTTAAAAAGAAAGAAAAACAAGTTTCCTTCAACCTAAGCAATACAACTGTTGTTCTTTGTTCTATACAGATAAAATAATTTAGTCCCTGTAAAAAAAAAGTTTTATAACCTCCTGTTCTCATAACATCTTGTTTTTACCCGACCAAGGCCATTGAGATATGTTAAGTTGCAAAACTGTCACAGCTTGACAAACTCCCTTTGTTCTGTTTGCCCCACCCCAAGTTACACACCACTAGGTAGACCAACTCCCTGGACAGCATATATAAAACTAGAGTCCTTCCTTTCTTCTGGGCTCAGTCTTTGGACATTAGTCCACCAAAGTGGTGTGCACCTAAAATCCTGGAATAAATCTTCCTGTTTCACCTGTGGTTTCTCCTGTCTCTTAATTCTACAACACTAGTAGAGACAAGACTGGAATTTGAAACCAGATCGAGATTCAATGAAACAACTACGAAGTAATTGTTATAGCACTGCCCAGCACATTAGACATATCGTACCTTGCTAAACTCTCTCAGACATTAACTCTCTGTCATTTCAGAATGCCAGATTCAAGAGATTTATCCTCTTTTAGGGAGGAAGTAAACGATCATCACAGAGCCACAGCTTGGATGTGTGTATCCTGGACAAGGTCATCCAATGTGGACCAAAGAATACAGTTCCTACCCCTTCCACAGGGTGTCCTGGCTCCCCTGTGAAAGAGAATCAGGCTGACTCTTAATGTAAATGTTCATTTCTTGTTATCAGCCTTGGCTGAGTGCTTCCAAGTACAGAACATGTATCTTATTAATCCTCACAGTATTTTCTGTTCTAAATATGATAAAAATGAATTTCAGGGAGGGAAAATGATTTGCCTAAGATCATATAGCAAGGAAGTAGTAAAGTAAGCACTTAGTCCCCAATCTGCAAAGGTTTTTTTTTCAATAACATAATAAAGAGTGATTTTGTGTCTTCTGCCATATAAGGATCTAAGTCTAAGGAAGGGAATGATGTATGGAACAGAAAAATAAATAGTTGAGAGGAAAACACATCAAATATGTGACTATATTGAGAAACATCTACCACATATGCCCTGGTAAGATTTGTTTCCTATTAATAACTACCAGGTTCATGGCTGCCTAATATAGGAAACCATACAATATCCAACCTGTTCTTTAGGACAACTTGTTTTTGCCTGCACCCTTTAAGTTGCCAGGATCATCCAGTTCTGCCTTACACATCCTATTCAGTGGCTCAGGTCCTTCTTCTGCAGGCAGAAGACCACTAAGTATCATTTGACCTGAATTCTTCATCTCTGACTTCCACCAAAGTAAAATATTTCCCATGGTTTTAAGTACACCAGTGCCTAAATTGAGCATCTTTCCTGAATTTCACCTTCATCACCACCATTCATAAATTGAAATCTATGGTTACTATAAAAAATAAAATAAAATAAAATGATGAGCTGGGGTTTTAGCTCAGTGGTTCTGCTGCCTGCCTCGCAAGTGCAAGGTCCTGAGTTCAATCCCTAGTACCAAAATAAAAAAGAAAACAATAACAAGTGTTGGTGAAGATGTGAAGAAAATGAAACCCTTGTATACTGGTGGGAATATGAATTCATACAGCCATCAAGAAATACAGTAGGGAGATTCTTCAAAAAATTAAAAACAGTAGTACCATATGGTCCAGTAATCTCACTACCTAATAGATAAAAGGAAAGGAAAAAAATCGGTATGTCCAAGGACAGCTGTAAGTTCATTACAGCATTATCCACAATAGCCAAGACATGGAGCCAACTTTAGTGTCCATCCACAGATGAATGGATTGAGAAAATGAGGTATAGATACAAAAAGAATACAATGCCACCTTTAAAAAAAAGAAAATTCTGTCATTTGCAAGAAGATGGATGAACCTGGAGAACATTATGTTAAATAAAATAAGCCAAGCACAAAAAGGCAAATAGCACATGATCTCATTTATATGTGGGATCTAAAAAGTTGAACTCACACAGGTAGAAGAGGGTGTAGGAGCAGGGGAAAAATTGGGGAAATGCTTGTCAAAGGATTCCAAGTGTCTTTTAGATAGGAGAAATAAGTTTCAAGAGATCGATTATACAACATGGGGACTACAGTGAACAAAACATCACATATGTGAAAATTGCTGAGAGTAATTTTGCCAAAAACCTGTAGGTATGTAAGGTAATGCATATGTTAATAAGCTCAATTTAGCCATTCCACAATGTATACATATTTCATAACATCATTTTACACATCTTACATATATACAATTTTGTCTATTAAAAATCAATTCATTTTTAAATAAATTTAAATGAAAAGAATTTTAATTCTTCCTTACTGGACTGGACCATGTCTCACAGTTGACCCATTGCTCCTGTTCATGAGGCAGGCTCCTTTCCAGTAATCCACACCCTGCAGCAGTTAATGAGATTGGGGAGGTGTCCTCAGACTGTATCAGAGAAAGACTGCACATCTGCCCTGGGCTTCTGGCTGCCTGGCTCCCACATACAGGTTTGCAGACACACTACAGCCTGAATGGACCCCTAAACCAGCCCTGTGCCTCAGCCAGAGGAGTGCCACAACAGAATTACTATAATCTGACAGATATAGATTTATCTTTGGGTTGTACAACTTATCTACTGTGTTGGTGAACTAGGTGCTTAAATAGTAAACTCTCTGATCTATGAGATAACGCACTACCTTCTGGTGAAAGTTAATTATATTATGTGTAATGCCCAGGGTGGTATCTAAGAAGGTGATGAAGATAGGCTCTAAGGTTGGGCAGTGTTCACACCACAATGAAGTATGTAGTCTTGGGTAGGTACCTGAGTATAAAAGAAGTTCTTCAATAAGTGGTAGTTATGAGAACATCTGTAGCATTATTAGTAGTTTAGTACAATTTACATTATCTATATCCAAACATTGGTCTGTGGCCTTGGATAAGATGTCTGAGGATGTAAGAAACACTCACAAGTGCTTCAGATGGAAACAAAGGACATCTTCTCTAGTATTATAACTAAGTCCAACAGGAATGCAGCAGTTCAGCTCAAGGATATTTCCCTTCTCTACATATTTCAGGGAGAAGAAATGTCCCCAAATGGAAACTTCCAAAGAAGTGCAGGTCACCATTTCCAGAGGTCAAGCCCTAAATGGCTTCAGGCATCAAACTTCCTGGCTCTGTCCTTCATTCAGGCCAGGTGCTCAATGGTGCATTTCCAACATGGCCAAGGACTCCTTGGGGCCTTTCACGGTTCAAACCACTCTCTAACCCCATCCTGATACATGGAGGACCTCTGGGTCCCCTCACTAGAGGTCTTCATTCAAAAGCTGCTATGGGTCTGATGTGCTGAAGATGGTGCAGTTCTCCCCTGGAGCGCCACTGTGACCAGGGGAGGAGGATGGATGGCATTGTATTTTGCTACAAGGCACCAAGTAAAAACAGTCGGTTACTAACAAGGGTAAAGAAGGCAGGACAACAAGCTGGTCATTTGTAGGTCTGACTGGGGGGGTGGGGCTGGGGAGTTTTCTGCTAAGCTATGGAAACAACCTAGGTTACTGTCAACAGGTAAGTGGATAAAGAAAATGTGATATATTTATCACATTTATTTATCCACATATAGATAAATAAAACATACACAGTGGTATCCAAGTTCACTAACTTGAATCTTTCCATGATTCTGGTCGCAAATCAAACTGGATGATAACCAAATCAAATTCAATGGTTGACTTCATGGGGAAATTTGATTTGGTTCTTGTCCAGTTTATTTTGCAACCAAAATTGTGGAGAAAATTGAGTTCGTAAACAGAGGTATCTATAGATAGATAGATAGATAGATAGATAGATAGATAGATAGATAGATAGATATCATGTATAATATATATAATCATGATATATATATCTCTCACATATAATCATATTATATATCTATATATATGGAGAGAGAGAATGGAGTATTATTCAGTCACAAAGAAGGATGAAATCATATCATTTGCAGGAAAATGGTTGAATCTGGAGATCATTGTAGTAAGCAAAATAAATAAGACTCAGAACATTAAATATCATGTTTTCTGTCATTGCAAAATCATTTTTAAAATAAAAAACAGATAATATGGAAGGAGACTATTAGAGATGAGGAAAAGGAGGAGAAGAAGGAGAAAAGTAGGCAATGGGGAGGTAGAAATGAGCGAAGTATGTTATTTGCATGCACAAATATCCCCAAACAAAACATATTACTATATATAATTAATGTGCACAAATTTTTAAAAATGTGAAATAAACACGAAACAAAAAAAACAATCTTTATTATGGTGCTGGTATCACAGGTATATACATATGGCAGAACTCATCAAATTATATATTTTAAATTTCTGTAGTTCATTTTATTTTAATATACTTAAATGAAATTAAAAATGCATTATGATTAGCCTGGGGAAGAAGATATTTTCACCTAATTACCAGGAGATTCTGTTCCCTAAAAAGAGAGATCATCTCTTTAATTACATGAGAGATTATGTGCCTAAATTTATGCTCTCCTAATAGTACTGGGTGAAATCTGACTGTATTTACTTCCCTGAACTTTATTTCATATGATTGCCATTGATTTATCTTAAATTATTCTTCCTTCAGAACTTACACTCCTGGTTGACTTATATACTCAGGATACTGACCTAGGAGTCTGGAACACACCTTTTGCATTTCAATTTGAACTTCTTTCATGAGTCCAGAGCTCAAATATTCAATCACATTTGTTTCTTAATTTAAAAAAAAAATGTTGATCCCAATTATTTGCCAGATATTGTAAGCTGCTGATACAAAACTAAAACAATAAACCACCTGTCTTCATGGAGTCTACCATCTGGTGTCCTCAGGTTTGAGGACCATAGCTACTCTTTTGTATTTAAGATAAAAGCACTTCTTGTTTTATTAAAACAAAACATGATCTATCATATTCAAAAAAGTAAGACACAGGGCTGGGGATTTAGCTTAGTGGTTCCGCCACCTGCCTCACAAGCGCAAGGTCCCAAGTTCGATTCCCGGTACCAAAAAAAAAAGGAAGACACAGATTTTACAAAACTGTATTTCCACATACAAATGAAGAAAATCTGAAACAGTGGGTGCAGACTTTATTGTGCTAAAATATGCAAAGGATCTGGCAATACTTAACTTTATTAAGAAAAAGCCTTAAGAGTCAACATAGTGTTTATTATCTGAGCTTTAACAACAACAAAGGTCTATATTGTAAGAAAAAAAAAGTAAAACTTTAAATTTTTCCTGTTAATTATGACTTGAAATTTATTCTGACAAAAAAAGAACAACAAAAACCCTATAGCAAATACTCGCTTGGGCTGTAGAGAAAAAACATGAAGTCCCTATGAAAAGTACTTTACACTGATTCTAAATAACAAATTACAACAGAGTACATATGAATTACGAAGTTATTCTGATTTAATAGATTTACTAAGCACAGAATTTGTAGAGCATTTACTTGGTGTTTTTGTTTGGACTGAGATATTTGCAAAGTACCTTCAGAGAGGATTGGGAAGGGAAAATAAACTTTAAATTTCCTGCAGACCACAATGGAGATGAAAAAAGTCTTAACAATTCCCAACTCCAAAGCATGAACATGGAAAAATTGTTCAACTATTTAATCATGTTATTAGTAGTAAGTCAAAGTGAAAGTAATGACAGCATTAACATCAAATGTATTTTCAAATTCAATTTCAAAGTTTAAAAATTTTTCAGTGATAAGTAGTGGTATTTTAAAAGGTGGTAGATGTGAAACAAAGAAAACACAACTCTAATTTTTCTAGGAAAAATAACATTGCTTCTGCCCTTTGTGAAATTAAATTATCATTTCTCTGTTGAATAAAATATAAAATAAGTGTGAAATACAAATATAGACATAGATATATGCACTAAACACTATGATGCACTGGCTTAGTACTTTTGTTAACATGTACACAACTGGATGTCATCTTTCATTGTTTCACCAAACTCAGAAAAAATACTGTTTTTAACGACAAACATTTATACTACTACTTAACAAGAGATATACAGATAAATGAACTTTAAAAGGAATAAGTTCTCAATAATTATATGAAAAAGAAATAAAGCAACAATAATCCACTCTTTTGAAGCCCCTGAGAAAAAAGGTATTACATGGTTTATGACACTTTTCACAATGTAGCAAATATCAATTCCAATTTTGCGGAAAAGAATTCTTTTAAGCAGTGGCCAGGTTTATTTGAGAAAGTAAAAGTGAAGAGCTGGAAAAAACCGGCTCTGCAGAGTGAGCATGGGCCAAATAAAAGGAAAAAAGAAGATAAAAGAATACCCTGGAGAAAGCAGGGTGGGCTGTCATGAGGAAAAGCCGCTAGCCTGTCATACAGAATTTAAAAGAAAAATATTTTGTTCCTTGAAAATAATTTCCTCTCTTCTTCTGACCTTACTAAGAACAAATAGTGCCCTTAATGTCAACATATTTGTTGTTGTTGTTGTTGTTGTTGTTGATTTCAATTCTGTTTTTCACATAGTATTTTGAAATAAATAGATAAATGGAAATTAGGGAAATTTGCTTTCAGAATGCAACAATTCTTCATCAGCTAAGAAGCACCTTTTTATTTGGAACTGGGGATCGAACTCATGTCCTTGCTCTTGTGGGGCAGGTGGCAAAACCACTGAGCTAAATCCCCAGCCCCCAAGAAGCACCTTTTGATATGCTGGTCTGAATTTTTAATATAAAACCTAAACAGTACTTATTTCTCAAGTAGGATTTTCTCCAGTTTTAGTAACTTCATGCACACCAATACTAAGGACACCAACCTGTCCTTTCTAGATTTTTGAAGGTGTTTAATAATGTAATAGATATGGCTCACTGTCAAGGTTGGGTGGACAGAGATTTCATGATAAATTGGCTACAGAAAACTAAATAAACTCTTATGACTGAATAATGGTTTGAGCTTTGCTTGAGCCAAATAGATGTTGAAGCCATGTACCACCACAGTTCCTACTTAACATTCCTGTTTCTTTATTTTTCATAGTTTTCTAATGAAGAAATTAGTATTCCTAAGTAAAACTATAAAAAGGATAACAGGGCCGGGGATTTAGTTCAGTGGTGCAACGTCCTGAGTTCAATCCCTGGTACTGAAAAAAAAAAAAAAGGGATAACATTTCTACCAAAAATAAAAAGAAGAATAAAATGTCAACTGACAATAAAAATTTTTTACATACCATAACAGATGCACAGATTCAGTATAACTGGCCCACTCCTTAAAAAGACTACAGCAAAAGATTCAATTGCCTAAAATATTTCCAAGTACAGTAATTAAATTCTTTAAACCTTAAACATATCCTTCATCTATTGTGTTGCTAGGGAATACATGAGCAAAATCTATCATTCGCATGTCTACTTTTAAAATCTCTTGGCAACCCATGGAAAGATGGTAGAAAACTTTTTTCAGTTGGGAAAGTACATTTCCATTTAAATGTTCTTGTGACAAGCTTTTCCATTGTCTTGCCCCATATTTCCAACTTTCAATGAAGTCTGACTGTGATGCTTTTCTGAATACATTTTACTTTGATGAGCACGCATCTAGGACAAGTTCTTCCCTACTGAAGACTATTTTTCCATTCATTGTGGAACTTAAAAATGAACATTATTATTGTACTCCGGTACTTCTGTGTCTGATAGTTTCTTTTGAACAAAAACTTTTGTGCCAAAGTTCTGTCATTTGGTTTTGTAGTGGCTGGCTGAGACAAACTTTCATAAACAAATAGTAATGAACTTGCATAAAAGTTAAGCTGTTTCTGGCTTTCAAACCATTGCAGAATTTTCTCAATCTTCTGAATACTGGAAGCAACTGCATCTTTTGTTAAACCGAATTCATTATGGAAAGACTTGGAGATTCCATCCTTTAGAGTTTCTTGTGTTGGTTTTGCATCTCATAGCTGTCAGAATGAACATGAAAAACCCTCATGCCAAGCACCAAGAATCCAATCTTCCATTAGTGGGTACTTGCTGCCCTGTTGCTGAATCTTCACAGATAAAGCAAAAGGATCATAGCTTTTGCACTCTATCTTTACATTTACACCCATTATACAAGGCTTATTAAATTTATGGGTCACATCTTCCAGTTTTAGGTATAAATCATCTGGTGCGGTGAGAGGTGACCAGATATTGTAGTATGTTGTCAAATATTTTCGTAGCTCTAGATCATCACTAAAATCAGCAGCATAAACTATATAAAATTCCAGCTCTCTTGAGCTCCTTGGAGGTGGCAGTAACTGTTTCATGACTGAGCCATCTGGATGCTGCAGTATACGTACTATGTCCTTCCCATACATATGCCAGGCCTCCTGATGCGAGGAGGACATGCAGCTGACTGCGGGGTCCCTTTGTGGGTGACATCGCTTGCCAGTAGGGTCTGCATTTCTGGGGTGCTGGCCGAGAGCCAGAGTGGGGATGGCAGCTCTGTTGCCACAACAGAGAACATAAGTGGTAGCAAGGGCGGCGGGCAGGAAAAACTAGGGTGGAGAAAGGGGGCACCAGAAAACCCAGAGTTTGCTCAGGCTGGGCCACAAGGAGGCCCCAGAGGTTCCTAAGATCAGGACATGCTGAGGCCCGGGAATGGGGTCCATGATGCCTCGGAGGCACAGCCCTCCCTGCCCAACTCTTGGTGGAGCACAGCTCCCAGTTCCCCCATAGCCTTCTCAAACATAATCTCACCTAATCTCTCCCACTGATATGTCATGTGTGCCCACTGAATGTTAGAAGGAATTTGGATGAAGAAATCATATAGGCTGTGTCCTTGGCTTAGTTTCCAGTAATAATACACCTGAGACTTCATTCTGACTCTTTGTCCCAGCCTAACACCTTGAAAAAAGCCCTCTTCACATCTTTGTTTCTGAGGCTGTAGATGATGGGGTTGAGAAAGGCAGAGATGACATTGTAGAACAGAGCCAGTTTCTTGTCTTCTTCTGGGGAGGCCTTAGAACCAGGTCTCATATACATAACCATACATGGGATAGAGAACATAGTGACCACAGTGATGTGGGATGCACAAGTAGAGAAGGCCTTGAGCCGCCCTTGGTTTGAGTGGATCCTTAAAATAGCAGCAAAGATATTGATGTAGACAATGATGATAAGGGAAAGTGGGACCAAAAGAAGGATGAAACCTAGGATGAAGTTCACCTGGTCATTGAGTGAAGTATCTGCACAGGCCAGCTTCAAGACAGCAGGTACTTCACAGAAGAAGTGGTTGATCTCATTGGGGCCACAATAGGGAAGAATCATGGCAGAGATGGTATATATCAGAGCACAGCTGATACCCCAGAATCCACAGAAGGCCACCAGAGACCCACACAGCAAAGGGCTCATGATGACTTTATACCTGAGAGGATGGCAAATGGCCACATACCTGTCATAAGCCATGATTGCAAAAAGCCAAGACTCAGTGATTCCCAGCATCAGGAAGATGTACATCTGAGCTACACATCCAATGTAGGAGATGGTCTTCTTCTTGCAAACCAGATGAACCAGCATCTGGGGCACTGTGGTGGTGACATAGCCCATGTCCAAAATGGATAGGACACTGAGGAAAAAGTACATTGGTGTGTGGAGGCGGGAATCCATGCATATCAAGGTGATAATGAGCCCATTGCCCAGAAGGGTGGTAAGGTAGAGGAAGAGAAAGACAATGAATAGAATAAGATTGGTCTTTGTGCTACGAGAGAATCCAAGAAGAATGAACTCGGTAAGAGAGCTGTGGTTTCTCCAGAGAAATTCCTGCATCTTTCTCCTGTTGTAGAGAAAAAAAACAGAACTATTATTCAAGAAGGCTAAATCTCCAGATTTCTAGCCCTGCTGTTACTCATATGAGTGCCAAACATGAGTAGCTAAATAAGTACATATTAAGACATCCTCAAAGCCAGGAACCAATATTTCTTAAACTTCCATTTTATATGAAACAACATGTTAATATTGTACTATACAATCCCAGTTGATTCAGATCTCAAATAATACATTCTACATTTCAAAATGTAGAATTTGTAAAAAGAGAGTCCAAAATGAATGTCTTGCACATCATAATTTATGTAGTGTATCAAAAATTTCAGAGAGGTCAAGGGAAGAATTGGATATTTACAAATATAGCATTTATTATGTATCTCGTGCCAAACAGGGAATTCTGCCTCCACCTTGGAACTCCTTCCAAAATTTATTGCAACTGGACTATTCAAAGACCTTCTGGGTATCTGAACCTTTAGAAACACAATTATTACATACTGAACTTGAGCTTAGAGTAGCAGGAAAATAACTAGCATTTGGAAATAAATTATACTCTATGAAGAGTCAAAGTCATGTATTTTCAAGGACAAGAGATGAATAATTGTAGGGAGTAGGGACAATACAATAGCAAAGCTTAAAATATAATCAAGTTAAAATGGACATAATTTAAATTCTTGCTTAATTCAAAAGAAATATGGAATAAAGAAACAAAGAACATTTGGAACAAACAGGAAACAAAGAGTCAGATGATAAAGTTAAAACTGGATACAACCGAAGTTACAAAATGTAAACATGCTATGCAAACCAATTGAATGACAAAGATTATCAAGCTGGATTTTTAAAAACTAACCACAGTGAAAAAATTTCATAAGAAAACTAATCATTTTTAGACAACAATGAAGAGCAAAAAGCATCATTTCTTGACTATGAAGACAGTATGGCTTTTTCGCAATGGGTTTGCCTCGAGAGTACAGGTGTAGTGAAAACCACCACTAAATCAAAACCAACATGGGAAAGGAAAAGACTCATATCAATATCGTCATCATCAGACTCATGGATTCATCAGGCAAGTCCACCACTACCGGCCATCTGATCTACAAATGTGGTGGCATCAACATTTAAAAGAATTTAAAAGAATTTAACAAGAAAAAAAAAAGAACCATTGAAAAATTTGAGAAGGAGTCTGCTGAGATGGGGAAGGGTTCTTTCAAGTATGTCTGGGTCTTGGATAAATTGAAAGCTGAGCGTGAGGGTGGTATCACCATTGACATCTCCCTGTGGAAATTTGAGACCAGCAAGTATTACGTGACTATCATTGATGCTCCAGGACACAGAGACTTTATCAAAAACATGATTATAGGTATATCTCAGGCTGATTGTGCTGTCCTGATTGTTGCTGCTGGTGTTGGTGAATTCAAAGCTAGTATCTCCAAGAATGGGCAGACCCGTGAGCATGCCCTTCTGGCTTACATGCTGGGTGTGAAACAACTCATTGTTGGTGTTAACAAAATGGATTCCACTGAGCCACCCTACAGCCAGAAGAGATACGAGGAAAGTGTTAAGGAAGTCAGCACCTACATTAAGAACACTGGCTGTAACCCTGACACAGTAGCTTTTGTGTCAATTTCTGGTTGGAATGATGACAACATGCTGGAGCCAAGTGCTAACATGCCTTGGTTCAAAAGATGGAAGGTCACTCGTAAAGATGGCAATGCCAGTGGAACCACACTGCTTGAAGCTTTGGATTGCATCCTGCCACCCACTTGCCCAACTGACAAGCCTTTGCGGCTGCCCCTCCAGGATGTCTACAAAATTGGTGGTATCGGTACAGTCCCTGTGGGCAGAGTGGAGACTGGTGTTCTCAAACCTGGCGTGGTGGTCACCTTTGCACCAGTCAATGTCACAACTGAAGTAAAGTCTGTTGAAATTTACCATGAGGCTCTGAGTGAAGCTCTTCCTGGTGACAATGTGGGCTTCAATGTCAAGAACATGTCTGTCAAAGATGTTCGTCATGGCAATGTTGCTGGTGACAGCAAAAATGACCTACCAATGGAAGCAGCTGGTTTCACTGCTCAGGTGATTATCCTGAACCATCAAGGCCAGATCAGTGCTGGCTATGCTCCTGTACTGGATTGTCATACAGCTCACATCGCTTGCAAGTTTGCTGAGCTGAAAGAAAAAAACGATTGCCAGTCTGGTAAGAAGCTGGAAGATGGCCCCAAATTCTTGAAATCTGGTGATGCTGCCATCATTGACATGTTTCCAGGCAAGCCCATGTGTGTCAAGAGCTTCTCTGACTATCCACCTCTGGGTTGTTTTGCTGTTTGCGATATGAGACAGACAGTTGCTGTGGGTGTCATCAAAGCAGTGGACAAGAAGGCTGCTGGAGCTGCCAAGGTCACCAAGTCTGCCCAGAAGGCTCAGAAGGCTAAATGAATATCACCCCTAACACCTGCCACCCCAGTCTTAATCAGTGGTGGGAGACCGGTCTCAGAACTGTTTCTCCCAATTGGCCATTTAAGCTTAATAGTAAAAGATTGGTTAATGATAACAATGCATTGTAAAACCTTCAGGAGGAAAAGAGAATGTGTTTTGTGGAACATTTGTTTTCTTTGTGTGTGACAGTTTTAAGTTATTAGTTTTTAAAATCACTTTTGAATGGAAACAATGACCAAAAATCTGTCACGGAATTTTGAGACCCATTAAAACAAAGTTTAATGAGAAACCTGTGTCTTTTGGTCAACACAAAATTTCAGTTCTTTATAACGTCTTTCTGGTGTTAACCCTGACACTAAATGAAAATATTCTGACCGCTTCATATCTGGGAATTAGAGGGGAAGGTACTGTTTTAAGTAGTAAAGCAGTATGGGGGAGGGTTGTTGATGGCACCAACTAATATAGCAACACTTTGGTATTCTGTAATTTATAATTTAGGCTTATAAAACATGTTAAATCTCTAAAAAAAAAAAAAAGACAGCATGGATCAACTCAAGACTTTTTTGTCCTTTCCCTCATCCCTCTTGGCAGTGACTGAAGTCACAGGTAAGGACAGGAAACTGACCAACTAAAGGAAAAAGATTGTGGTTGTCTTACCCTTCTTATTGCAGAAATCTAGTTGCAGCAAGCCTAACTCAATCTGAAGAGTTATAGAAAACCTCTTGGAGGTCCCCAGTCACAGGAAACACATGCCGAATCAGCCCGCTGCAGACAGGCAGGTCTGTGCACCCCCTACCGAGGTCCTAAGTCATGCAGAAGACACCGAATCACCCCACTGCAGACAGGCAGCCACCTGATTCCACATTACCAAGGCACAGAGGACACCAGACCACCAGACCAAGGTACTGAGTCCCACTGTTCCTGGCCCAGAGGTAGGGGCTTCTGAGCTGTCGTCCCACTGCTCCTGGTCCAGAGGAAGGGGCTTCCCAGTCACCATCCCTCCTGCTGCTCCCAGCCCAGAGGAAAGGGCTTTTGGGCCACCTTCTGTCCCGCTGCTCCTGGCCCAGAGGAAGGGGCTTCCTGGTCACCATCCCTCCCACTGCTCCCGGCCCAGAGGGAGGGGCTTCTGAGCCACCATCCCACTGCTCCTGGTCCAGAGGAAGGGGTTTCCCAGCCACCATCCCTCCCGTTGCTCCCAGCCCACAGGAAAGGGCTTTTGCATCACCATCCCTACTGCTGCTCCCGGCCCCTGTCCCACCTCACCCACCTCAGAGGAGGTAATCCATGCAGGCGCTAACAGCCCCCCGCCCCAGTCGAATGAGAAAACACATAAATAAGTCTCAAAACCAGACTTCCAGATCACCTACAGCAACCCCAAAGGGAAATGAGATGGAACACTCTGATACTCAACCACCTGGACCCACTGAACTGGCAAAAAAAGGGGATCTGGAAAAAATGAAATCAGAAATAATTTCTCAGATAACAGGAGAAATTGTGCCCTTAGTGCAAGACATGATTAATAAATCTAGAGAGGAGCTGAGGAACATGATGGAATCCCAACATAAGAAACAAATGGAATCCATAAAACAGATGCAAATAGATTTCCAGGACATGAAAAACTCCATTGAAAGTCTACACAGCAGAATGAGCCAATGTGAGGACAGAATTTCAGATATAGAAGATAAGATTGCAATTAGTGACCAGGAAAAGAAAAATTGCTTCAAAATTAAAAGGGAACATGAGAAATCCATCCAGCAGCTGCTAGATGATGCAAAGAAGAATAACGTAAGACTGACTGGAGTCAATGAAGAAACAGGAGAGAGTGCAGATGACATAAAAAATCTCTTCACAGAAATAATGGCAGAAAACTTCCCAAGCAGGGGAAAAGAGTTTGACACACAGATAAGCGAGGCATATAGGACTCCAAATACTCTTGATCAAAAAAAATCTACACATAGGCATATAATTGTTAACATTCCAGAAACTCAACAGAAGAACAAAGTTCTCCAAGCAGTCAGAGAAAAGAAACAAATCACATACAAAGGAAAGCCCATCAGAATCACAGCAGACTTCTCAACACAAACCATCAAGGCAAGAAGAGCTTGGAGTGACATATTCCAAGCCCTAAAAGAAAACAGCCTCCAACCCAGATTGATGGACCCTGCAAAACTATCTTTCAAAATGGATGGAGAAATAAGATACTTTCATGACAAAGAGCACCTTAGGAACTTCGTGAATACCAAACCAGCACTCCAAAGAATTTTACACAATAGCCTAGGAACAGACATTGAGGATCACAACCCCAGGAAGCAAAGCAGAATGAACCCATCTGGCATGACAAGAAATTAAATGTAAAGGGGGAGAACCCAACAAAAAGAAAAAGTCATGGCAATGACAAGTCAATACGCTTCAGTTATAACCATCAATGTTAATGGTCTCAATTCACCAATCAAAAGAAATAGACTGGCAGAATGGGTCAAGAAGCAAAATCCAACAATATGCTGCATACAAGAAACACACTTAATTCAAAAGGAAACTCATAGACTCAAAGTTAAAGGGTGGAAAACAATACTGCATGCGACAGGAACCCGAAGAAAAGCAGGAGTAGCTATCCTCTTGGCAGATCAAGTAGATTTCAAACAAACACTGATTAAGAGAGACGAAGAAGGACACTACATCCTTGTAAAGGGAAGAATCCAAGAGGAAGAGATGACAATCATAAATATCTATGCACCAAACACTAGTGCACCCAACTATATAAAACAAATACTAACGGACATGAAAAGCCATATATGCACTAATACAATTGTAGTGGGGGACCTCAACACCCCACTGTCACAAATAGATAGATCAACTAGACTAAATATAAGTAATGAAATACTAGAACTCAACCGAACTCTTGAACAAATGAACTTAACAGATGTTTACAGAGTCTTCCACCCCACAAAATCAGAATACACATTCTTCTCAGCTGCACATGGGTCATTCTCCAAAACAGACCACATACTCACACATAGAACATGTTTAAGTAAGTGCAAAGGAATTGAAGTTATCCGCTGTATATTATCAGACCATAGTGCAATGAAATTGGAGATCCATAGCAAAAGAAACCCAAAAAATTTCATAAACACATGGAAATTGAACAATACACTTCTGAATAACCAATGGATTACAGAGGAAATTAAAGAAGAAATCAGACAGTTCCTTCAATTAAATGACAATGACAATACAACATATTGGAATCTATGGGACACAATGAAAGCAGACTTACGAGGGAAATTCAAAGCAGTGAATATGCATATTAGGAAAACAGAATGAGCCCGATTAAACAACCTGATGCTGAACCTCAAGCTTCTAGAAAAAGAAGAGCAGGACAACCCCAAAGCTCATAAAAGGGAAGAAATTATAAAGATCAGAGGAGAAATCAATGCAATGGAGACTAAGAGAATGATACAAAAAAATCAATGAAGCCAAGAGTTGGTTCTTTGAAAGAATCAACAAAATTGATAAACCTTTAGTCAACCTTGTCAGAAAAAGGAAAGAAAAGGCCCAAATCCATGCAATTAAGAATGAAAAGGGTGAAACTACAACAGATCCAGCAGAAATCCAGAGGATCATCAATACCTACTTCCAGAACCTATACGCCAATAAGATGGAAAACACAGAAGAAATGGACAGATTCCTAGATACATATGAATTACCAAAGTTGAATGAAGAAGACTGAAAAATTCTGAACAACCCAATATCAACCAAAGAAATTGAAAACAAAATTAAAAACTTATCACCTAAGAAAAGCCCGGGCCCTGATGGCTTCACTGCTGAATTCTACAACACATTTAGAGAAGAAGTGCTGCCGCTACTGTTTAAACTCTTCAATGAAATTGAAAGGGAAGCAATACTCCCAAATTCATTCCTGGAAGCAAGCATCACCTTGATCCCCAAAGCAGAGAAAGACCCAACTGAAAAAGAGAACTATAGGCCAATCTCACTAATGAACATAGATGCAAAAATCCTTAATAAGATAATGGCAAACAGAATGCAGAAGATCATCAAGAAGATCATACACCCTGATCAAGTGGGATTCATCCCAGGGATGCAGGGATGGTTCAATATACGAAAATCAATTAATGTAATACACTATATCAATAGAGCCAAGGACAAAAACCATATGATTATCTCCATAGACACAGAAAAAGCATTTGACAAAATCCAACAAGCATTTATGATAAAAACCCTACAAAAAATTGGAATAGATGGTCTCTACCTCAAACTGATAAAAGCCATCTATGAAAAACTAACAGCCAATATCATACTAAATGGTCAAAAACTGAAATCCTTCACACTAAAATCAGGAACAAGACAAGGATGTCCACTATCACCACTCCTGTTCAATATAGTTCTGGAAACATTAGCCACGGCAATTAGACAAGAGAAAGAAATAAAAGGAATCAAGATAGGAAATGAAGAAGTCAAATTGTCATTATTTGCAGATGACATGATACTCTATATAGAAGACCCCAAGAACTCCACCAAAAGTCTTCTAGACTTAATAACCAAATTCAGTCAAGTAGCTGGTTACAAGGTCAACACACAAAAATCAATAGCTTTCCTCTGCACGAATGACAGACTCACTGAGAGAGAAATAGGGCAAATAATTCCTTTCACAATAGCATCCAAAAAACTGAAATACCTAGGAATCATCCTAACAAAAGAAATCAAAGACCTCTTCTCTGAAAACTATGGCACTCTGAAAAGAGAGATTGAAGATGGTATCAGAAAATGGACAGACTTCCCCTGCTCCTGGGTAGGAAGGATTAATAAAGTGAAAATGGCCATACTTCCAAAACTGCTATATAGATTTAATGCAATTCCAGTTGAGATCCCAGCAGCATACTTCATAGACCTTGAGAAAACAATCCAAAAATTCATTTGGAGCGAGACGAGACCCAGAATAGCCAAAGCAATTCTAGGTAACAGAGACATGGCAGGGGGTATCACAATCCCCAACCTGCAACACTACTACAAAGATACTGTGATAAAAACAGCATGGTACTGGCAAAGAAACAGGCTTGAGGACCAGTGGAACAGATTAGAAAATGCAGAAACAACGCCAGACACACTCAGCCATCTCATCTTCAATAAAGGAGCCAAACACCCTCACTGGAGGAAAGATAGCCTGTTTAATAAATGGTGCTGGAAAAATTGGGCTTCAACTTGCCAAAGATTAAAACTAGACCTGTATCTCTCATCATACACTAAACTAAAATCAAAATGGATTAAAGATCTAAATATTAAAATAGAAACTCTGAACCAGTTGGAACAGAGGTTAGGTAGAACTCTTGAAGACATCAGTGTAGGAAAAGATTTTATGAACAAAACCTCAGCTGCCCGTGAACTAGCACAAACAATCAACAAATGGGATCTCTTCTTATTAAAAAGCTTCTGCACAGCAAGAGAAACCACCAGCAGTGTGAAGAGACAACCCACAATGTGGGAAAAAATCTTCACCTGCTCTTCCTCAGACAAAGGTCTACTATCTCGAATCTATAAAGAACTTAAAAAGATCAGACCTCCCAAATTTAAAGACTCAATCCAAAAATGGGCATCTGAAATGAACAGACATTTCTCACACAAAGAAGTAGAAATAGCAAATAAATACATGAAAAAATGTTCAACATCACTGGTCATTCGAGAGATGCAAATGAAAACAACGCTGAGATTCCACTTCACTCCAGAAAGAATGGCTGCTATCATGAAATCAACCAATAACAAATGCTGGCGGGGCTGTGGGGAAAGAGGAACCCTGCTCCACTGCTGGTGGGAGTGTAGACTGGTGCAACCACTGTGGAAATCAGTATGGAGATACTTCAAAGAACTAGGACTGGAAGTCCCATTTGACCCCGCTATTCCACTGCTGGGGATCTTCCCCAAAGAATTAAAAGAATCATACCACAGTGATATATGTGCACCCATGTTCATAGCAGCACAGTTTGTAATAGCTAAAACTTGGAAACAGCCCAAATGCCCATCAACTGGAGACTGGATAAAGAAAATGTGGTTTTTTAATAAAATGTAGTACTACTCAGCCATCAAAAATGAGAAATTAGAGACATTTATAGCTAAGTGGATGCACATTGAGGCAATACTCTTAAGTGAAATAAATAGGACACACATGTGTGAATACCGAATAGTTTCTCTGATGTGAGAAACTGAAAGTGTAAATAAGGACTAAATGTATAATAGGTAATGTGAAATAGGAAGAAAAGGGGCAAAGGGGAAGGAAGTGGGAGGGCTAGGGGAAAGGATAGAAGGGAATGGGATTAATATGAGAAAATGGAAAAATAGGAACAAAATCTTTGTAAATAGGGAAGGCTGGAGGGGTTGAAGGGAGGGCTGGGCAAGGGTGAAAAACAAGAACCAAGAGAGACTACGTAAAGGTGCAAATTTCCAATGATGAATGTCATTATATTGTATACCTAAAATCTACCAATTATTAGAATGAATAATCGATAATGTAAAATAGGAATAAAAGGTCCAAAGGGGTAGGGGTAGTGGGAGGCACAGGGGAAAGGAAAGGAGGGAAAGGAAAAAATGATGAGAAATGGAAAAAATGGAAATAAAGTCTTTGTAAATAGGGAAGGGTGGAGGGCGTGAAGGGAGGGCTAGGAATGGGGAAAAAATAAAAACCAAGATGCATTATATAAAGGTACAATTCCCAATGAGAAATGTAATTGTGTTGTATACCTACAATGTACCAATAAAAGAATTTAATACAAAAAGAAAAAAGAAAACCTCTTGGCAGGAGTTAAGACTCAGATTGTTTTTTGAGAGTGGCAGATGCTAACTCCAAGCAAGAAAGAATAGCTGGGCAGAGGAGGACCATGTGTGAAGTCAGGAGGCCTGAGATAAGCCAGAAGGGAGACTGGACAGGATAGGTAAGCAAGGGTAGATGATGAAGGGCCTATCATGCCCTGCAAAACACACTGTAGAAAATGAATTTTATAATGAAGGAGGAAAAACTATATTAAAAGGCATTGATTATCCTGGAATAATTACTCCAGCTGTGGTATGGAAATTAAATGGGAGGAGGAGGATATCAACTACTGTAGTTATTCAGGAAGGAAAGGGGGAGAGTGAGAAGTAAAGGAGTGATGAATTATATGAAAGGTAGGCATTAGATATGAGTTTTAGGAAGTATAAATGATTAAAGAGTGCTGAGAGAGAAAGAGAAGCTAAGAATACAGTTCAGACATGGGAATGGATGGGTGGGAGATGCCATTCACTGAGATGAGCAGCATGGAAGTGAAAGGTTTGGGGAAGAACACATGATGAATCTAGTTTTGGGCTCAGGAACTTGTAAGACTTCTTGTATCTTTTGGACTGACATGGCCAGAGCTGAAGAGAAAGCATTTTTGGTAGGAATCTGAATGCCTTCAACATGTCTATGAGAGCTGAAGTTACTGCAGGGGATGAAATCACCCCAAAGAGCATACAGAGGGAGAGTGCTGAAGGCAGAGCTCTAAAAATCCATGAGGGTTTGAGGGCTGGCTTCAAAGAGTGAATCCAGAGAAGAAAATATGTTTGAGGGACCAAGGAAAGGTGACGTGTGACACAAGAACACAAGGAGAAGTCAAAGGCTTCAAAGACATGCAGTCTTTATGATCAAATGTGCACAGACAGTAAGTAAGACAGGAACCAAACAGCATCCACTGTCTTTAGCAGCAAAGAGTCTTTGGGAAAACCGCTCCAAAGTACATTAAGAGAAGCTAGCATAGCTGAGTTTCTGAGACATTTGCACAAGATGCAAAGGAGGTATAAGTCAGGGGCTCCATGGTGAGGACAATACAGTTTGTTGTGATAGAATTATGGCTTCTTCATATGGGATGGACTTTGTCAATAAATGAAGAGTGGCAAACACAGAAAAGTGACACACTAAATCATGGAGCAGGGTTTGATGAATCAGGAAAGGGTAGGATCCATATGACACAGGAGGAATTGAACTTAAAGTAGAGGAGGGATCCCCTTCCACTGTGGCTGATGGGGAGAAGAATGAGTGTAGGTACAAAATGTCTGAAGTGTTCACATAATGTCAAAAATTCTGAAGTTTATCTATTAGACAACTCCAAGTTCTTTACTTTTTAACCTCCCTGGTACCCTGCTTGAAATCCCAACGTGGATGTTTGTCACTTCAACACACCATATCTAAAACTGAAGTCTTGATGTTCGCTACATTATCCACCTCTCCTGTCTGCTCACTGCATAAAACCACCTTGTAATCCTTTCCATTCTATCACTGTCAACTAGGCTCTCACCTAAGGGTATTCAACATGGTATCCACAACATGTGCGTCTTTCACCAAGTACATTCAGGGTGAATGTACAGTCTGCCATACCATTATTTCATGAGAGAACCCTTTTGTTATCATTTCTAAAATATAGTCTTCCTTCACTGTTTATTTAGCTTGCTTCATTTTCTTCATTTTATTTTTCTCACTTCTTTAAAAAAAGAACATGTTGCTGGGTGTGGTGGTATATACCTGTAATCCCAGCACCTGGGTGGCTGAGGTAGAAGCCTCACTGTTAGTTCATGGCCAGCCTGGAGTACACAGTGAGACCTTGTCTCATAATAAATTGTCTATTTATCAAATCATTTTCTGTTGCACCCCCCAGACTATTAAGAGCACGGACTTTGTTTTATTCACTACATCTCCCATGTCAATCATTGTGTCCAGTACATGGTAAGAACTCCAGTAAATTTTTATTAAGTTATGAAAGCAGGCACAGCAGCTTTGGACTCTACCCTAGAGGCTATGTTGGCAGGATAAGGTGTTTTCTCTCTGGTGGGACAAATACTTTTGGAGTGTAGAATCTGCTATACCTGTGACTCAAGTCTTTTAAAATGTATGGACATGTTGTGGCATATCAGAGGATATGTGATGATGAAAACAGAATAAATTTAAGGAACTGGTGATGTTTTTCTCTGCAGAAATTTACATTAAGGAGGATGCTGAGGTCTGCCTGCAGAAGCATCCAAAGAGCTATTGTTATGGGACATGGATAAGACTTGCTCCACCTCCAAATTTAGAATTAGGTAGAAATTTTACCAGGGTGAAAAGCTCCAACTTGACTAGAGAAGATTTTCTGACATTCAGGGCTGTTGATAAACATAAAGGACTGTCCTGGGTGGGAAGGAGCTCCCCGGTTCTGTTGAGTATTTCAAGCTAACCATGTGTAGTATAGACAGGTTTTTACACCTCCTCTAAATTCTTATATTGAAACTAGAACCTCCAGTGATGTGGTATTATTAGCTGGATTCTCTTGGAGGTAATTAGGGTTAGACTAGGTCATGAGAATGAGCCCCATGATGGGATCTAATACCCTTATAATAAAAGAGGAGGAGACACAGGACATAGAGAGGAAGAAGGCCATCCAAGAACCTGACCTTGCTGTTATCCTGATCTAAGTCTTTTCAGGCTCTAGAACTGTGAGGAAAAATTTTCCATTGTTTACACCACCCAGTCTACTGTGTTTTTGTTGCATGCAGCCAAACTACTAAGACAATATATGAGGGGTGTATTGGTATTAACATGGACTTAAAGAGAGATAAGGGGAGATCTGCTGGGGTTCAGTCCACAGGAAGAGTTAAGGGCCCTCCCATTTCCTCTGTCCTGTTCATCATCTGGTCACATGGTCTTGATGCACAATTCCTGCAGCATTGTGGTACCCTCTCACTGTGAATCCCATCTACTCGGCCAGACCAATAGCATTTTCTAGGAGCAGACTCGATCTACTATGACCTGTGCCTGTTCAAGTATACATAACATGCTAGAGAATGTGGGAAAGACAGTGGAATGCTTAGCAGGGAAGAGGAAGAAGGAATGAAAAGGGTGGCTAAGCGAACAGGCTCCAAAAAGCATTCAACCCTACCATCCTTGTTGATAGGAATGGGGAGTATCACTGGATGGCAGGTGTCTGAGTGGGAGGCATCTGATCCCTGGTCAGTAAGTGATCCTTAGAAAAATTCCAAAGTGGTTTCCAAAGTCTCCACCTCCCCTAGATCTCCTTGCAAACCATCTCCCTATCTTATGTCCTAATGCTGTCCTATCCATCTTCCCCATCTCCCACCTGCTACTTCCTCAACATGACCAAATCTAGTTAGGATAGGGATATGGGAGAGTCTGATTGCCTCAGCCTTCTGACATCCTGACATCGGCACCTCCTGCTTCTCTCTGTCTTGGTTGGCAACCGAAGGCCAGATGCCTTGAGGGAGATGGAGAGAGAGACAGAAGGAGAGAGACAGAAACAGAGACAGAGAGAGACAGAAAGAGAGAGATTGAAAAGAGATAAATAACAATATCAGATTAGAGAGTCAGGAAAGATGAAGTGGAAAGAGAAACAATAGGACAGACAAGAGGCCCAGACATGAAAAGACACTCAGACCCCAGAGCTGTAGACAGGAAAGAGACCAAAACAGATGGAAGGGATGCCTTCAATGAGGACACCCTGGTGCCTCAGGTCCCCGGTCCCCACCCTCAACCCCCTTTACCTGTTGTTTAGCTGTGTGAGGGATACGTCAGGATTCTGAGGAGCTCTCCTTTGAAACTCAGCTCCAATGAGCCCTGATTCCCAGGAGGACAATTCTGGCAACTTCTTAATGAGCTTCCTTGTGCCTCTGAACTCCCTGAGATCTGAATATGTCTGAACTCCAACACCTACTATCCAAGGCTATTGTAGCCCAAACCCCTGATCCTCCAGGCCTGAGCCCTGATCATTCCTTTGGGCCATCCTTGGTTTTGGTCTAGTCAGGCCACTCTTCAGCCTGTTCTCCCAAGCTCCTTGTTGTCTCTAGGCAACCACTATACTACATGGCTTGGATTTGTGGTTTACACACAGTTACCAGGTTCAAAAACCTCTCCATAAAAAAAAACAAAAAATAAATAAATTAAATAAATTTAAAAAACCTCTCCAGGCCTCACAGCCTTTATCAATAGAACAGAACCTGCTCCATTGGGTTGTTTTGAATATAAAATGAGTTAAATATAATTCCTTTAGAACTGTGCTCAGCATGTAACAGGTAGTAATCTGTAAATGTATTGTTCTCCCCACCATTTTGGCTCTAATGGGCTCTCCACCTGAAGACCTTTTCCCTTTATGTCTTCAAATCTCCCTAAATTTTAGCACCCCATCTTTTGCGTGTGTCATTCTTCCATTACTATCACTTCCATCATTATTTTGGGATTCCTGGAAATATATGAAAGTTCTGAGAAGCTTGGCCTACTGTTCCAGCTGTAGGGCCAAAAATAACACACCTGCACAACTTTTGTCTCCCATGAGACCATGCACTGTCTTTGGTACTTCCTCTTTCTATCTTCCAATATACACTTTTTAATCTCTCATTGTGGCAAGGTCTTATGCTAGGAGAATAAGTGCAGAGCCAAGTGGAATTCTTTCCTTGTGACTAAGCAATTACAAATCTTTAGAATGTTCCATGAAGTTTGCACAAAATGCTGGGGCTCTGAAGAATTACCAGCTACGTTTTCCCAGGGGAATGAAATTTAAGTTGGACATTTAGAAAGCAGTGAAATATTTCTTATGGGAGGGAAGGAGAATCTTAGATGCAGACAAGAAAAATCTAAATGACATCAACATTTATAGCATGTTGTAGAAACAGTGAATTATTTAGAGATAGACCTGGGTGTATATCTGAGTGAGATCTAAGGGAGAAGTCAGGGAGAGAGGCAGGGCTAAGTAATAAATACTCCCTTCAATCATGGTAATAATCTAGGAATCTGTCCTGAGCTGTATGAAACTCTTAGAGCATTTAACATAGGAATCTGAATTTCATGAAATGACCTAAATTTGACAGATATCATTCTGGTGACTATTGTGTAGGAAAACCTAGAAAGGATATCCTGGAGATAATGATACCAGGAAAGAGAAAATCTAAAACTGAGAAATATTTCCTTGCCATAACTAATAGGGGCAAGACAGAGGGAGAAGTACTACCATGAGCATCTAGTAGGTAGATATTGGAGGTTTCTGAATGATCCAACAGTGCACAGGACAGCCCCCTACAATAATAAACTATCCACCCCACAAGGTCACTAAGGCCAAGGTTAAGAAATCCAAGATCATAACAATGTGAAGTTGTAGATCAGCTATATACTAAGTGATGGGTCTGCCTTGGCTTTCTGGGATATAATTAGGATTGAAAAGACAAGCCTGAGAGGCCAGAGGCCTGAATTATGTCCCAATTCTATCATATGGAATTTAAGATGAATTTACCCTGAGAGACAACGTTCTTATTTGTGAATGAGTGATTTTGAGCTTAAAGAGGTATGTTCTCAGAGTATCTGCTATTTTCCTGAGAAATGAAAAAATAATATATGGCTCTTACTCTCAAGGGACGTGCATGTATCACATGCATGTTTAGTCACCATACCTTAAAGATAACATTTTATAGAGGGGGTTGTACAAATGTTCTGCGTTAATGCTGTGACATCTGTATGAAGGTTTTTATTTTCATTTCTATTTTTACTTTGGTTGTTGTATTTATTGTTTCCTTCCTTCTTTTTTTAATTTGGATCATTTTGATTGGTTTTGTTTTTTGTTTTTGTTTTTGTCTTTTTGTGTTTTTTTTCTTTTCCTCTGGTTCTTGCTTCTTTATTGGTATTGCTTCATATTGCAATTTGTTCTTTAAGGTTTCCCCTTTCACTTGCTCTTTCTTTTAGTAGTTTTTCTCTTCTATTTTTTTACTCTCTTCCTTCCCTATTCCTTTTCTCCTCTCTTTCTCATTATCTCACCTCTTTGGCTTCACCTCCTCCTAATCAACTATCTAATGGCATAAATATAACAGAGGCTTGTAAAAGTGCTGCTGAGAGTAAGAACTAAGCAGTGTTATAAGTTAAACACCACTATTCATGGGCATGTCTAGGTTATCCTTAACAAAATTGGATTTAGAGGATCCAAACAAACCTATAAGTTCTGACCATCTCACAGACTCCTACAATCTCTAAATACATTCCTATTCATCTACATACCACCCCCTACCAACATCAATACTCTCTCAAACCTGGTCAACACTAGTCCTTTATCCTAGCTATAAAAATAATTACAACAGAGTTCAACTTCTTCTCTATTTTTCACCTATTGACATTTCTCTTACCTCCCTCTCTTCACACTGAAATATCCCCTTCCTTTTCCCCTTCTTTCTTTCCCCCTACCCTCCACATCCCAGACAAAGCACAAGTAGCAGTATAATACAGTCTGTAAGTGGTATTGACAAAAGAGTAAAATTATCAAAACAAGTTTTAATGTTTATGATTGATGTATGGTTGGATCTGTTGACACTATTATAATCAGTAGAAATGCTCTCCTTCCAATGTAGTGACAGGGTCCAATCCAATTAAATTGAATAGGTTGAAGTGGTAAACAATATCTCTTGACAAATGAAGCCAAGACTATAACACTGGAAAACAGAACCTAACTAAAGAGATGTTCATATCAACAGCAAACTCCCTAGGGCCTGGGGATTTAGTTCAGTGGCACCGCACCTGCCTCGAAAGCACAAGGTCCTGAGTTTGATCCCCAGTAAAAAAAAAAAATAACAAAACAAAAAGAAACAGAAAAACAAACTCCCTTTACTCTATTTAACTTCAACCCTCTGCATAAAAAAGAACATGAAAAAAAAAGGCAACAAAATGTCTCCAAAGGTTCCTAACTCTCCCAAAGCAGACCCACGGGACAATGAAAAAGAAAGCAAATGCCAGATGGCTGACCTATACAAAATGATTAAAGAAGAAGTAAAGAAACTCAGTGAGTTCAAAGAAGACAATCCCAAAAACAGTGGAACCATCAAACAAACTGACCAATGTGGTTATGAGAGAAGCAAATAAAAAATTGGAGGAAGTGACCAAAACAGTTCAAAACATGAATGACAAATTTCCCAAAGAAACAGATGTCACAAAAATAAACAGCTGGATGATTAATATGAAGACAGGATTTCAGAAATCAAGGACAAAACAGAGATGCATGATGACTTGCTCAGAGAAATTTTTTAAATTTTGACAGCAAGAAAAATTCATCTACCAGTTACTAGATGACACTAAGAAGACTAACCTAAGGCTAGTTGGAGTTAGAGAGAAATTGAAGGAGAGCACATATGGAATAAAAAATATGTTCACAGAAATCATAGCAGAAAACTTTCCCAAGTATGGGGGAAGAACTCAACATACAGGTAAGCAAGGCTTACAGACACCAAACAACTATATGAAAAAGGAAACTCTCCAAAATATATCACAGTCAAAATCCCAGAAGTAAAACACAAAGACAGAATCTTACAAGCTGTCACAAAAAAATTACTCAAAAGCCAAACCCAGTAGGACTATAAGAAGACATTTCAACACAGACTGTAAAGGCCAGAAGAGCTTGGAATGAAGTGTTTCAAGCTCAAAAAGAAAACAACTTCGAATCCAGACTAATGTATCCTGCCAAACCATGCATCAAAACTGATAGAAAAAATAAATATCAATACCCATATCAAAGAACACCTGAAGAGAGTCATGAACACCAACTAGCACTCCAAAAATACTCAAGAATATCCAGGACAGAGACAATGAAGCCACAAAGCCAAAAAGTCAGTTGGGATAAACACATCAAGCAAGGCAAGCAGTTAAACAAAAAGGAAAAAATAAAGGAATTAACAACAGAAAACAGAAGGCAATGACAGTAATGTCAATACCCTTCAGTAATAACTCTCAATATAAATGATCTCAACTCCTTGATTGAAAAACAAAGATTGGCAGACTGGGATCAAAAACCAAAACTCAAAAGTCTGCTGCATTCAACAGACTCATCTAACACAAAAACACATTTACAAACTATAAATCACAGGATGAAAGACAATATTCCATGCACCAAGACCCCAAAAGCAAGTATGGGTAGCAATTTTATTCTGAGAAAAAGTAAACTTCAAGTTAAAACTAATCAGAGAGGCAAAGAAAGTTGCTACATATTAGTTAAGGGAACAGTTAAACAGGAAGAAATAACAACTGTAAATATAAATGTATTGAATGTCAGTGCATCTAATTTCATAAAACAAATGCTACTGGACATAAAAAGATCAGATAAATACCAACTCAATCATAGTGAAAGACCTTAATACCCCACTTTCACAAGCAGACTGATCAACTAAACTAACAAAAAAATAACAAAGAACTATCAGAGCTGAACCACATTCTACTACAACAGAATACACATTCTTCTTAGCAGCAAACAGAACTTTCTCCAAAATGTATCACATCCTAGTCTATAAAGCCTGCTCTAAATGCAAAATCATTCCATGTACACTATCATATCATAGTGCACTGAAAATAGACATCAATGACAAAAGAAACCACAGAAATTTTACAAACACCTGGATATTAAATAACACTCTTGAACATTCAATGAGTCACAGAAGAAATTATACTGTTCCTAGAATCAAATGATAATGCCTATACAACATATAAGAACATATGGGACATAATGAAAGCAGTCCTAAGGGGAAAGTTGACTGCTATTAAAGCTCACATTAAAAAATAAAGTGAGAACTAATAAATAACCAATGATGCACCTCCAGGTACTAGAAAAACAAGAACATTCCAAACCTAGTACAAGGAGGGAGATCATAAAGATTATAGCAAAAATTAATAAAATTAATTTTATTACTTTTTAAATTAATAAGAAATATTAAAATAATGAATTAAATAAATAACCATCTTATGAAGAAATAATGAATTGAAGAGCTGGTTCTTTCAAAGAATGAACAAAATAGCCCCCCCAAAAAAAAAGGAAAAAAGACAAATGCCAATGCAATAAGAAATGAAAAAAGCAAAACCACAATGGACACTTTGGAAACTCATATTATTAATAACTACTATGAAAAATTGTATTCCAACATATGGTAGAATCTACAAGAAATGGACAGTTTCCCAGACACATATGAATTACCAAAACTAAACCAAGAAGACATAAAAACTCCGAAAAATCCAACAACAGGCAATGAATTGAGGCAGTAATAAAAAACCCACTGAAAAAGAAAAGCTCAGGACCTGATGGATTCACTACTGAATTCTACAAGACCTTCAGGGAGGATATAATGCTAACATTCCTCAAACTCTAATGAAATCAAATAATAACAAATGCTGGGGTGGATATGGGAGAAAAGAAACCCATTTACCTTGTTGGTGGGAATATAAAATAGTACAAACACTATGGAAATCAGTATGGAGAGCCCTCAAAATGTGAAAATAGAAATCCCATTCAATAAAAGATGGAAGATGGGGAAGAAAGAAGGGAAGAGACATAAAAAGAATTAAGATGTGTCATGTACATGTACCAACTAACCACAATGAACACAATCATTATGCATCATATACATATACTAATAAAAATATATAAAAAAAGAAAGGTAACATTTTATGGCCACAAAATTCAAAGTGTTTAATAAAACAAGGAAAGAGGTCCAGACAGAGATAAAAGAGTTTTTTAAATATACAGTGTGGAGCCCACTGCAGACAGGCAGGTCTGCAGACACCATACCAAGGTCACAAGTCTTGCAGAACACATTGAATCAGCCCACTGCAAACAGGCAGGTCTGCGGACACCGCAAGTCATGCAGAGCATGCTGAATCAGCCCATGCCCTGGCAGCAATCCACTGGACACCCCTCCCACCCTCGCTCCTCTGGCCTCTTCTCTGTACAGCCACCTGGTTCCACACTACAAAGACACAGAGGACACCGGACCACCAGACCACTGTACTGGGTAAGTTGGAGTCATCTTCACCTACAATCAGGACCAGGACTATCTTCAGAGGAAGGGCAGCTGGAACCTGCAACACAACTCTGCAGAGTTCAACCCTACAGGAGGACAGGGAGCTCAACTGGGGACTTGCAGCCAGAAATCTGCCTGAATCTCACAGGTCTGCAACTAGTTTGCTGAGACTCATTGACTTATATCTGCATACTGCTACCCACATTGTCTATTGTGACAGCAGAGACATACTCTGAAAGAGGCCCTTCATCTTCATTGTTATTTTTTATTCCCAAAATTAGTATTATTAGTTTGGTTTTATTCTCTTTTCTTTTCTTGTGCTCCTCTTATCTTTATTTTTTTTCCTACTCTTTGCAAATATTGGTTTTTCTCTCCTTTTTTTCTTTTCTTATCTTCTTTCTTTTCTTTCCTTTCTCTCTCTCTCTCTTACACTCACTCTCTTGCTCTCCCACATTGTTCATCTTCCCTTTTTGTCCCTGTTTTGGTCCTCATTTGGAGTTCTTCTTTATTTTCCTAGTATTCTCTTTTTCCTTCTCACCTGTGTCCTCTGGCCACACTACTAACCTTCCCCTATCCTTCTTCCCATCTGTCCCTCCCTCCCCAAACCCTTCTAACTCCCCATCCCAAAGGGTAAAGTTGTTATATTGAAGAGTTTATTCACTATATATTGGGTTGATCCTCAATCTTGATTTAATTCACACAGCTAAAGGTGATAGATTAATAACTACAACAAAATGTCATTTTTGAAGATGTACTTGATGCAATGGTGTTGCTGATTGTAACACTTGGGCTAAGGTGTTGGTATTGATCTAGTCAACAAACCTTCTTACTATAAGGACAATGAGATAGCCTTAGAGTCATTAGAGACTCAAAACTTAAAGAACAGCTATATCTGGAAGACACCTCTGAGAAGCAATCATTCCATAAGGGCTCTAATTACAAGTAACAAAGATACCTACAATAAGCAATTTCAAACTATCAACCCAGGAGTTAAACCAAGGACAGTACCAAAAACAAAAATGAGAAGACATTTAAGTAAGGCACAAACTCAGACTTCCACCCCAACAAGGGTAAACTCTGGGGGAAACGAGGTGGAAAAGTCCCATAACCAACCACCTGGAAACCCTGAACTGATAGCACAGGAAGTAACAAAAGAGATGAATGAGACTCTAGAAAAATTCAAAGCAGAAATAATCTCCCAGATATCTACAGAGATGGTGAGCAGAGTGAAAGACATGATTAGAGGATCTAGAATAGAAACTGATAAAAAAAATAGATGAGCTCAGAAACATGCTGGAAGCCATGAATACCCAGCATAAGAAAGAAATGGAAACCATGATCACACAACATAAGAAACAAATAGAATCCATGAAACAGATTCAAACAGATATTCAGGAGATCAAAAACTCCAGTGAAAGTATCCACACCAGATTAAGGGAATCTGAAGATAGAATATCCATGAAAATAGAGATTTCTTAAAAATAGTAAGGGACCACAAGAAATCAATCCAACAACTGCTAGATGATGCAAAGAAGAATAACAAAAGATTGACAGGAGTCCATGAAAAAATAGGGGAAAGCACAATTGACATAAAAAAACTGTTCACAGAAGTAATACTGGAAAACTTCCCAGACAGAGGTAGAGAATTGGACATACAGGTAAGTGAGGCATATAGAACTCCAACTAGCCATGATCAAAAAAAATCTACATCTAGACATATAATAGTCAAGATCCCAGAAACCCAACAGAAAAACAAAATCCTACAAGCAGTTAGAGAAAAGAAACAAATCACCTACAAAGGAAAGCCCATCAGAATCACGGCAGACTTCTCAACACAAACCCTCAAATCAAGGAGAGCTTGGAGTGAAGTATTTCAAGACCTAAAGGAAAATAACTTCCAACCTAGACTGTTGTATCCTGCAGAATTATCTTTCAAAATCGATGGGGAAATTAGATACTTCCATGACGAAGAACACCTGAGAAATTTCATGAACACCAAACCAGCACTACAAGCAATTCTAAACAATATCCTAGAAAAAAGCAATGAAGACCACAACTCCATGAGGCTCAACAGAAGGAAGCCACCAGGCAAGGTAAGACACTAAAGGGAAAGGGGGAAAAAATAAGAAATAAAAGAGCCAACAAAAGGAAAACATCATCACAAGGATAAATCAATACCTATCAATTATAACCCTCAATGTTAATGGCCTCAAATCACCAATCAAAAGAAATAGACTGGCAGAATGGATTAAAAAGGAAAATGTAACAATATGCTGTATACAAGAAACACACCTAACTAAAAAAGAAACTCATAGACTGAAAGTGAAAGGATGGAAAATGGTTCTCCAGGCCACAGGAACCCAGAAGAAAGCAGGGCTAGCAATCTTATTTGCAGACAAAGTAGATGTCAAACCAAAACTAATTAAGAGAGACAAAGATGGTCACTACATCCTTGTGAAGGGAACAATCCAAGAGGAAAAGATGACAATCTTAAATATATATGCACCAAATACGAATGCCCCCAACTATACAAAACAAATATTAATAGACATGAAAAAACAAATAAACACTAACACAATTGTAGTGGGGGACCTCAATACCCCACTATCACAAATAGACAGATCATCTAGACAAAAAGTTAACAAGGAAATTCTAGAACTGAACCAAGCTATTGAACAAATGGACTTAATAGATGTTTACAGACTGTTCCACACGACAAAATCAGAATACACATTCTTTTTGGCTGCACACGGACCACTCTCCAGAATAGAGCACATTCTAGCTCATAGGACATGTCTAAGTAAATGTAAAAGAATAGAAGTTACCCCCTGTATATTATCAGACCATAGTATAATAAAATTGCAGATCAATAACATAAGAAACCGCAAAACCCCAACAAACACATGGAAACTGAATAACACCCTCTTGAACAACCAATGGGTCACAGAAGTAATTAAAGAAGAAATTAAACAGTTTCTACAAGTAAATGAAAATGTCAGGACAACATAGAGGAATCTATGGGACACAATGAAAGCACTTCTACACAGGAAATTCATCGAAGTGAATGCCCATATTAGGAAAACAGAGAAAACTCAGATAAATAACCTAATGCAGAACCTCAAGCTCCTAGAAAAAGAAGAGCATAACGAATCCAAAGCTCATACAAGAGAGGAAATTATAAAGATCAGAGCAGAAATCAATGCAACGGAGACTAAGAGAACAATACAAAAAAATCAATGGATCAAAGAGTTGGTTTTTTGAAAGAATAAATAAAATTGATAAATCTTTAGCCAACCTTATCAACAAAAGGAAAGAAAAGGCACAAATATATGCAATTAAGAGTGAAAAAGGTGAAGTCACAACAGAGTCAACAGAAATCCAGAGGATCATCAATACCGACTTCAAGAACCTCTACTCCAAAAAATGGAAAACACAGAAGAAATGGGCAGATTCCTAGATACATACAAATTGCCAAAGTTAAATGAAGAATATATAGAAATTCTAAACACCCCAATTACAATGAGTGAAATTGAAAATATAATAAAATATTTACCAACAAAGAAAAGCCCAAGTCTGGATGGCTTCCCCGCTGAATTTTACAAGACATTTAAAGAAGTACTAACGCCATTACTCTTTAAACTCATCAAGGAAATTGAAAGGGAAGCAAGGCTTCCAAATTCATTCCTGGAAGCAAGTGGTACTTTGATTCCAAAACCAGGGAAAGACCCAATTCAAAAAGAGAACTACAGGCCAATCTCCCTAATGAATATAGATGCAAAAATACTCAACAAGATACTGGCAAAAAGAATACAGAGGGTCATCAAGAAGATCATACATCCTGACCAAGTCAGATTTATCCCAGGACTGCAAGGATGGTTCAACATTCATAAATCAATAAATGTAATACACCATATTAACAAAGTCAAGGACAAAAACCATACGATCATCTCAATAGATGCAGAAAAAGCATTTGACAAAATCCAGCACCCATTCATGATAAAAATCCTATAGAAAATTGGAATAGAAGGTCTTTATCTTAACCTGATTAAGGCTATCTATGAAAAACCAACAGCCAACATCATATTAAATGGTCAAAAACTGAAAACTTTCACACTACAATCAGGAACAAGACAAAGATGCCCACTATCACCACTCCTGTTCAATATACTTCTGGAAACATTAGCCACAGCAAATTAGAAATAAGAAAGAAATAAAAGGAATAAAGATAGGAAACAAAGAAGTTCAACTGTCATTATTTGCTGATGATATGATACTTTACATAGAAGACCCAAAAGACTCTGCCAGAAGACTTCTAGACTTAATTGACAGATTCAGTAGAGTAGCTGGATACAAGGTCAACACTCAAAAAACAATAGCCTTCTTGTACACAAATAACAGACTCACTGAGAGAGAAATTAGGGAAACAATTCCTTTTACAATAGCTTAAAAAAATGAAATATCTAGGAATCAATCTAACAAAGGAAACAAAAGACCTCTACACTGACCTCTATAGCACTCTGAAAAAAGAGATCGAAGAGGGTACAAGAAAATGGAAAGACATCCCTTGCTCCTGGGTAGGAAGAACCAATATAGTAAAAATGGCCATACTTCCAAAACTACTATATAGATTCAATGCAATACCAATTGAAATTCCAACAATATACTTCACAGAACTAGAGAAAACAATCCAAAAATTCATTTGGAACAAGAAGAGACCTAGAATAGCTAGAGCAATTCTAAGCAACAGAGACATGGCTGGGGGAATCACAATCCCCAACTTGAAACTATACTAGAAAGCTACTGTGATAAAATCAGCATGGTACTGGCAAAGGAACAGACCTGAGGATCAGTGGAATATGAAGGACCCTTGTTAGCAAGACAGACTCCATATTGCTGCTTGACCCACCTGCCTGCCCTTTAGATGAACTCCGAAGGAGGAAGCTTAGAAACCTCCTCCCCTTAGAGAGTCTCTTAGAAACAACAATTAATCAACTATGGTTTTACAAATGTTCTAACAGCAGGACGTTCCGCTTCTGTACCTTTTGCTTGCTTTACTAGTTCTATCCCATAGTGGGGCCTAGAAACTGTTGGCCTCAAAGGTGTATAAAACATGTTTGTCAACCCCCAGTCAAGGCTCAAGTCCAATGCTTGGCTTGGGTCCCGGCCGGTAATAAACTCCTGTGTGGATTTAATATTGGTCTCTGGTTGGTTCTTTCTCACTGGGTGCAACAGAATAGATTAGAAGATGCAGAAACAACTCCAGACATGCTCAGCCACCTCATCTTTGACAAAGGAGCCAACCACCATCATTGGAGGAAAGATAGCCTATTTAATAAATGGTGTTGGAAAAACTAGATTTCAACCTGCCAAAGATTTAAACTAGACCCATACCTATCACCACGCACTAAACTAAGATCAAAGTGGATTAAAGATATAAATATTAAGACAGAAACACTAAACTTGCTGGAAGATAAGTTAGGTAGAACTCTTGAAGACATTGGCATAGGAAAAGACTTCATGAACAAAACCTCAGCAGCACAGGAACTAGCAGAAAGAATCAACAACTGGGATCTCCTCTTATTAAAAAGCTTCTGCACTGCAAAAGAAACCACCAACAGAGCTAACAGACAACCTACAATATGGGAAAAAATTTTTAGCAGCTCTACCTCAGACAAAGGACTACTATCTAGAATATATAAAGAATTGAAAAAAATCAGACTCCCCAAATTCAAAGACCCAGTTCAAAAATGGGCATCTGAAATAAACAGACATTTCTCACACAAAGAAGTAAAAGTAGCAAACAAATATATGAAAAAATGTTCAACATCACTGGTCATTTGAGAGATGCAGATGAAAACAACACTGAGATTCCACCTCACCCTACAAAGAATGGCTGCTATCAAGAAATCAATAAATAACAAATGCTGGCGGGGTTGTGGGGAGAAAGGAACCCTTCTCCATTGTTGGTGGGAGTGTAGACTGGTGCAACCACTGTGGGAGACAGTATGGAGATACCTCAAAGGACTAGGACTAGAGGTCCTATTTGACTCAGCTATTCCCCTGCTGGGAATCTTCCCAAAAGAATTAAAAGAATCACACCACAGTGATGTATGTGCACCCATGTTCATAGCAGCACAGTTTGTAATAGCTAAAGCTTGGAAGCAGCCCAAGTGCCCATCAACTGGAAACTGGATAAAGAAAATGTGGGGGTTTTTTATAAAATGGAGTGCTACTCTGCCATAAAAAACGAAAAACTAGAGTCATTTATAGCTAAATGGATGCATATCGAGGCCATACTCTTAAGTGAAATAAATAGGACACACGTGTAAATACCGAATAGTTTCTCTAATGTGAGAAACTCATTGTGTAAACAAGGGTTAAAATGATTAAAATGAATAATTGATAATTTGAAATAGGAAAAAAGGTCCAAAGACAAAGGAGTGAAGGGAGGGGAAGGGGAAAGGAAAAGAGAGAAAGGAAAAACTATGAGAAAAGAAAAAAAAATGGAAATGAAATCTATGTAAATAGGGAAGGGCAGAGGGGGTGAAGGGCGCACAGGTAATGGGGAAAAAAATAAGAACCAAGATATATCATGTACAGGTACAAACACCCAATGACAAATGTAAATGAATTGTATATCTAAAGTGTACCGATAAAAGAACAACAATAAAAAATATAAAATGTGGCAACAGCAACAATGATACATGAGTTAATAGAATGCTAGAAAAGAATAAATCATGATAGAAAAGTAGGCCAGACACTGATAAAACCACATTAAGAGACAGGGAATTAGAATTTTAAAAATAAGGAATTAAAGTGAAAAATAAATAATTTGAAAGAATTATCAAGAAATGAAGCACAGGGCTAGGGATTTAGCTCAGTGGCACTAAGCCTGCCTCTCAAGCACAAGGTCCTGAGTTTGATTGGCAGTACCAAAAAAAAAAAAAAAAGATATAGAGCACAAACAAAGACATAAGCAGGAAATGTAACATTAATATTCAAAACTTAACATAAGAACATTTTAAATGAGTCTACATATTGAAAGGTGACACAACACTATGGGTCATGATAATTGATATAGGAGATCAACAAAGAAGCCTATCATAGGTGTACTATGCTTTAATGATAAATAAATCTCCTTTAGAGGGTCCAAAGAAAAACCTATGAAGAAAAATATTAGGTTGGCTTCCAACTTTTTATACCACCAATGATAGAAGATAAGGCATAGTAGACCAATCTTTACCCAAAGTGCTCAGTGGGAAAAAGAAAAGTATAGCCCAAAAATATTATAATTTAACCAACCTTTTTCTTATTCATGGTTAACAAATCTATTTGTAGTTGACAATACTTTCTATATAGAAAATCCTAAGTAATTTTTGCATACACACGCACAAACACACACACACATACAGTGAGACTCAGGTGTGAACCAGCTTAGTGTCAGGCTGAACAACCCAGGGACTACTTGCAGCTCCCCTCAGACAGGCAGAGAGGAGTAAGACTCCAAGCAAAGAAGACCAGAGCAGGAAAGTGAGCCCAAGACTGTATTCTGAAACTCAGTGCAGAACACAGCCAATATACAAAAATCAATTTTACTTGTAAGCACTAGTAGTAAATAATCTGAAGACAATCAATGAAGTAGTTCGATTTATTGTAGCATCAAAAAAATCAGAAAAAATTTTAATAGTAGGGGCCAGGGATTTAGCTCAGTGGTTCTGCCACCTGCCTCGCAAGCACAAGTTCCGGAGTTCGATCCCCGGTACCAAAAAGAAAAAACTTTAGTAGTAGTACAATGGTACCTCAGTTCATAAACTTAATTTTTTCCACAATTCTGGCCACAAACAAAATTGTATGAGAACCAAGTAAAATTCAGTGGTTAGGTTCGATGTTGACCTTATGGGGAAATTTGATTTGGTTCTCATCCAATTTCATTTGTGACCAGAATCGTGGAAAGAATTAAGTTTGTGAACTGAAGTGCCACAGTATAAGGCTTATACATTGAAAACCATAAAACATCACTGAAAGAAATTAAGGAACTAAATAAATGGAGAGACACCATATGTTTGTGTATTGGTAAACGTAATATTGTTATGACAACAATAAAGGGGACTGAAAGCAAGATGGTGGCTGAGTAAGACACTCCATGATTCTCTCCCACAGACACCCATTTGAACAGTTACACACAAATCCACCTTCACAAGAGCTAAGGAAGCCAGATGAGAAACCACAGTGCCTGGTTTTAGTATAATAATAAGAAAAGCAGATTGAAGAAGACAGGAAGAAGAGTTGCCTATATCCATCCTCTCCTAACACCAAGCAGCACAGCATGGAAAGAGATGCCTCCTGCTTGGAAGGAGGAGAAGGAATGAAGTCCAGACCTTACACTTGAAACCCAGGAGCAGACAAATCACTGTAAAATTCAATGCCAGACAGGGGCCCCTAGCCCCTGCCTCCAGATCAGTACCCACACAGTAGGCCCCTGGACCCTTGGCTAAGGGCCTATCTCCACCACCACCACCACCTCAATCTGAGGAAAAGAGCAAAAACCAAGACTCCAGATTCTGGGGAGCAAGGAGGAAAGGAAACACAAGACTTTGTCTTGGAGCTCAGTGCTAGCACAAGTCAGTAAGACCCCACACCAGGTGGAGTACAAAGGCCTCTCTACCCAGGCCAGTGTTCATTGACAGAGTCTCTAGTCCTGTCCTGGCACTACTCAGAAACCTGAATGTGACCCAATGTGACAGACTTGTGTTTCAGCCTGCTTCACCACCAACCACAGGTGGGCCTGATGCACACTCCCAAGAGTGCATGTGTCCCTGTGGCTGTGAGACTCAGGTATGAACAGTTTAGTGTCAGCCCGGACAACCCAGGGACTACTTCCTGCTCCCCTCTGACAGCTAGAAAGAAGAAGATTCCAGGCACAGAAGAACAGAGCAGGAAAGTGAGCACAAGTTTGTATTCTGAAACTCAGCACCAGTATGAAAACCTTACACTGGGCACATCCTAATGTTCCCTGTCCCCAGGTCAGTGTCTGCAAACAGAGCCTCTGGACTGGTTGTGCCAACTAGAGACCCACTGCCCCTGTCAATCAGACGTATATCCCAGTCAGCATCACCTGGGGCAGTGGCTTCTGGCCACAAGTCCACAACAGCATCTGGCAGCCCATAGCAGCATGGGAGCTGTTTCTATGACCATGCTGCACTGGTCTCAGTAAGGAGTGGACTCCAAGTGTGATCCAGCATTGCCTCATTGATGGTCATAAGATTCCCCACAACCTCCAACCCCATGCAGTATAACACAAAGAGAGTAATGTTGTCTTAGGGGAAGAAGAGGAAGGTGAGCACTAAGTCATTGCATAGGAGCCTCAGATTGTTCTCTCCGTGACAGGCAGAGATAGGCAGAGTCCTGTGGTTCCTCACCAAAGGCAAATTACTGTAGACAAGGCATCTGACCCCATCCTGATCCCACTTGCAGGGACAAACTACCCCTTATAAATGTTCTCTCACTTTATCCTGGACCACATACCAAATGTGACTTTAGGACAAACCTAGGCTTTAGACACCCACAATTGCTGAAAGAGCAGCAACACAGCAGCAGATTTGAGGCAAACCTAGCCTTAGGTTGCCACCCAGTGGTGGAAGTGTCCACAGGCTTAGAGAAAACAAGCAGACAGAATTTCTAGGAGAATGGGCACCAAAAAAAAAAAAAAAAAAAAAGCAGTTTGCAAAGACTGGATAATTATCTAATCCTTCAATGTGCACATGACTTGCATGCCACAAGCATCAAGAACTTTTTGGAAACCACAACCTCATATAATAAACAAAAGGCAACAAAAACTGACCATATGTCAACTGATATCTACAAACTCTTGGATGAAGAATACAAAATAGCTGTTTTAAAGAAACTCAATGAGCTTTTAAAGAAACTCAGTGAAAACACAGAGAGACAATTCAGTACTCTAGCAGAGAAACTTAACAGAGAAGTTGAAATAATTTAAAAAGTCAAAGAGAAATTACTGAACTAAAAGGTATACTAGGTACAATTTAAAACTTGATAGAAAGCTTCAAGAGCAGATTGATAAACATAAGAATTAATGGGATGAAAGATAGCCTATTAGAAAATATACAGAGAAGAAAAAAATAAAAACAATGAAGAAAAATGAAATATTTTTGGGAAATTTGGGGCACCATTAAAAGAATAAATATTTGAGTTATTATGATTCAAGACAGACTGTATAATGCCAATGGGGTAGAATGCTTATTCAGAAAGATAATAACATAAAACATCCCAAACCTAGAAAAAGATACAATTATCCACATACAAGAAGGTCAATGGTTACCAGAGTCAGCTCAACCAAGTCTATCCCCAGACACAAAAGAATCAAGTTCTGCAAGGTAAAAGATAAAGAGAGGATACGCAAGACAACAAAAGAAAAAAATAACACATGAAGGTGTCCTAATTCACCTGACATCAGACTTCTCAGCAGAAACCTTAAAGGCCAGGAGATAGTACAAGGAGAGATTCACAATACTGAATGGGAAAAAATTTCCACCAAGAATACTATACCCAGAAAAGCTACTCATTAGATTAAGGAATGAGAAAGATGTTCCCAGACAAAAGCTGACAGACTTTCTCAACACCAGCCCTGTCCTATAGGAAATGCTAAACAATGTTCTTCAAATTGAAAGAAAGACATGTTAATATGTAAGAAGAATTTATCAGACAGTATAAAACTCACTGGTAAGAGTAACTATGCAGACAAATTTAAAATATTGTATACATGGTGCATAAACCATATCTTCAGTATGAAAACTAAAAAACAAAATCACTTTAATTTATATTAAAGATACGCATAGCTATATTAATGTTATGAGATAGGCATTATAGAAAGATACAAAATGGAACGTCAAAAACTCATAATTTGGTGAGAAATCAACTATGAGTGCAGTGTGTGTGTGTGTGTGTGTGTGAGATCTATCTCACAAAGTTTTGTTTGTTTGTTTTTTGGTACTGGGGATCGAACTTGGAGCCTTGCGCTGCGAGGCAGGCGGCAGAACCACTGAGCTAAATCCCCAGCCCTACAAAGTTTTTAATAAATCTGCTTTTCCATGTTACAACTTGGGGGGGGGGGGAGAACAAGGAACAGATTTCCAAGGATGAAATTTCCACATTTATTTTTCTTTCATGTACAGAAAATGGCAGTGAAGTGTCCTATGAAAGAGATCAGGAATGGACAGGATGCTGCCATACCAGACTGGACATTGTGCTTCCAAAGTACACTATTCACTGCGAAACAAAAGATGTCATGGTTTGTTTTTAATTGTTAACAGTTCCTTGGGTTTCCACTTTTAAGCTGTCCATTTCTTCAAATCTCTTTCCAAATGACACACTGCATTACTAATGGTGGCACTTAACTAATGATATTATCCTACTTTTTTCCTCACTGAGACACAATACATGAAACCCATAACTTAAAGGAGGAGAAAGGTTTATTTTGGCTCACAGTTTTTGAAGGATTCAGTCCATCTGGCTCCAAGGCAGAAAGGGCATGGTGGGAGGGCTTGGGCAGAGGAACCTGCTCATCCCATGGCAGTCAAGAAGCAGAGACAGGGGCCAGGGATTTAGCTCAGTGTTTCAGCCACTTGCCTCGCATGCACAAGGACTTGGGTTCAATCCCTGGTACCAAAAAAAGAAGAAAAAGCAGAAAGAGAAGGGAGGAACCTGGAGAGAGAAACAGTGGAATTCTTTGAGATCAGAATGAAAAGCTGAATTCCTCCAGACAAGTTTGCATTTGTTTCATCCAGTTACCTAGGGAGAAGGTACTTCCAATCTGTTACTATAAATTATTTTGTTGAAGCTATTTCAAGCTGGTCAGGTAGTAAAAAATTGGACTGTAAACCATGATAAGGCTAAGCATATGGTTAAAAAGAATTTTAGGGGAGACACTTTTGTCTTCTGGGTATCATGTTTCAAAGGGGCAAAATTTTTTGTTTTTTCTTGTTTACTCTTAAAATGTAGGTGTAGTCTTTTAAGGCTGAATGTTTGCATCAGGATTGTCCATAATGCTCCTCTGGAGAAAAAAATACTAGAAGACAAACTACAAAAAATCAAAATTAAATCCAAGACAAAGTCATTAACCAAAAATTGGCCCATGTATTAAGCTACACTGAAAACATTTTTAATTTCCCCACCAAAACAGACACTATTTATTGAGTAAAACAATAAAATTAGACACCAACAACAAAAATATAATCAAACAAAATACATACTTAGAAATTTAAAAGAAATATTCTCAGTTACTCGGGTTTAGTAGGAAGTTTGTATATGTTAACTTAATAAAAACTATGTAAAAGCAATTAAATAAATACTAAGTAAAATGAAGAATATAAAAGTAAATGCATAAATGAAACAAAAAAGAGGTTATTATCAAAATTTAAAATGTTTTTTAAAGACTTATACAAAGATATAAGAAATAGGCTGGTAATAAACTATAGAGAAGAAAAAGTTAACAAATGACAGATAATAAGGGCATTTTTAAAATTTTAATAAAATACTATGTAAGATTTTAAATCAATAAATTTGAAAATTTAGATAAAATGGGTAATTTGTTAGAACCATTCTACTGGCCAAATTGCCTTATGAAGAACAAGCTCTGAGTAGACCAAAGAAAGACATTAATATGTTAGTCATGTATCTCTACTTTCAAAAAAGTCTTGGGGCCGGGGATTTAGCTCAGTGTTTTCGCTGCCTGCTGCCCAAGCACAAGGTCCCAAGTTCGATCCCCAGGACCAAAAAAAAAAGTCTTGGGGCTCCTAAAAGGACTAAATGTCCCCATGTTATACAAACTATTCCAGAATATAAGAAATATAGACACTCAATAGATACAAAATTCTTAATAAATTTCTAATGAATTAAAGCATGAAAAGTGTATGCCAAAAATACACAGAATATTTGTATAAATTTAATATGCATATTGTACTTCTAAGTAAGACCACATATACAGCAAAAGAGGAAAAATGGTTGATTTGACAAAAAATACAAAAATTTTCAAAAGAAAAATGATAAACTGGGGGAAATATTTGCAAAATATGTAATATATGAGAGATATGCACACAATATATAAAATATATAATATATAAAGGATGTATATTCAGAACACATAAGTACAACTTTAAAAAATCAAAACTAATGAAAAAGTTGACCAATTATATGAACAGAGAACTCACAAAATATAAATTTCATATGGCCAATAAATGTACAATTATGTCCAACCTCATTACTAATCAGTGAAATTCAAATTAAGAACATTAATTCACCCATCAGATTGGGCCAAAAATGAAAAGGAGTGATTGTTTTTCAATTTTGGCAGTGATAAGTAAATATATCCATAGTTTTTTTCTTAGAATATATAAACTCTTTATTAATTATAATTTAAACATATTTTTATTTCCCAAAGTTAAAAGTACACTAAAAAGATAAGGTGGCCTGGTGGTCATTGATCACAGTCACTTTTGATTCTATAATTATAAAAATTTCATCCCCTACAAGGAGTTCCCCATGTATCCTAGCTCCATCCTAGAAAAGGGGTGATAAACAATTGGTTTCAACTCAGATATAGAATTTATGTCATTTACATTCTTTGTTACACTTTAAATGGAACAGTACTCTTTGGGAAGAATCTATAAAAAGTAAATACAACTTTGACCCAGCAGTAGAAAAAATATGATTTATTATTATTATGTTATTGATATCACTGTGTGCTTCTAAGAAAAAAGAAATGAAATAAAATCATATTTCTAGATGTTCATATAAATGCAATGGTAAAGCATATTTTTAAAGTCTAGAAGCTGACTTTAACCTCTGGTGTGGGCCCTAGTATTGAAGAAAGGGAAAGGTTAACTCTTACTTATAAATATTATTTGAATGTTTATAATGAGTATATTAATATTTATTGTGTAGTTAAGGAAAAATGAAAAGAAATTACAAATGATGGCACTAAACCCTTCAGGGGCTTCTGATGTGACCAGGCTATCACTGGTCCTTTAAAACAGTCATTTAAGAGCTAGCAGAGACAACCTCTAAGGCCCATAACACTGTGATCTCAGAGGCTGACTTGCACTTCAAGGGCAGCTCAAGGTAGAGTAAAACTTCCCAGGCAGCAGCATGTGCCACCTGCATTCAGAGACCTGCCTTAGGGTTGTGTATGTGCCCTCCCAAGTACAATCACAGGCTTTGAGCTGCTGAGAATCTCCCATAAGCTCTGCAGGAGGCTGAGACTTCCCAGGAGAAGAGCAGAATTGCTCTTCAACTGAGAGTGACACTCTTGGAATCCTAATTAAGCTTAAGGTATTTCTTCAAAGCCTCTTCTCTTCCTCTTCCTCACTACTGAGTCTCCAAGTTTATTCCCCAGGCTGTGGGGGCTACTCCTGGGTGCCTCTGTCCCTGGAGCCCTCCTTCCTAGATGTGGCCCAATTAAGCCACAGTTGAGTTGCTCTGAAGTGAGAATTCCTGGGAGGCTTGTTAAGTTCAGCGCTTGAGAAAATGAAAAAACATCATTAAGAACTTCAGCTGATTAAGCAGCTGGATCAACCCCAGCAGCTAGGCAGGAAAAGCAGAAGTGACTCAGTGTTCCTCAGAGGTACCTGAATAAACTTGTTTTAACTTTTTCCTAACTCCATCCCGTGTGTACATCAGCTACTAGCCACAGACCCAAGGTACCTTCCCTTTCACCACCAGCACCTTGTTGTTTTCATCACACATTGCATCATCATAGCTCATCTCTCCATTAGTGTTCTCATTACTTTTATCCACGATCACACCAAAACTATCATCCTGTCCCTATTGCATTACCGTTCTCAGTATTATCACCCAGGTGACAACCATTCAGCTTTACTATCCCATCACTGTCATGACCACCACTGTAACATATAGCATGTAGCAGCTCAGGAGCACAGAGCAATGTGATGAAGGCTCAGAGGAAAAGTCTTTTATTTGAAAAACAGGCAAGAAAAATATTTCTCAATAGCCATTCTATCGTTTCAATCAGGTTCAAGAGAACAAAACATGCTATGATAAAAAGGTAATAGACTAAGAAGAATAGAGTAAGTATAATAAAATAAAATCGAACCCTAGAAACAGTAACTGTAAAAATTAACCTCTCATAAAAATTGAAATATCCCCCCCCAAAAAAATTGAAATATTCCCTAGGATGGGGGGATTATAATTATAGAATGGAGGATGAGATACACAGATCCATCCTACAAATGTTAGAGGATTTCTAAAGAAGAAAACAGTGAATGGATCTGAGGCAATATCCAAATGTATGATATATAAAAACTTTCTGAATCTCAAAAGAAATACTGTTGACATCAAAATGTCCACTATATTCCAGGGAAAGTTAATGAAAGAGCTCTACATCTGCATATCTTCACCTGGTAATCTATCTACTACACTGCAGCTAGGATGATCCATTCAAATGCCAAGACTTACAACATTGTTACCAGGTTTAAATAGTTTAGTAATACTCCAGAGCTCAAAATACAAAAAGCAAAATCCCAGAGTGGCCCACAGACTCATGGTTTGGTTAGGGTTATTTCCTCCCTTTCTTTTGCCTAACTGGTCTTCTTTCTGTTCCTTGCACATGGCATGCTCCTTCTGGCAAGAGGAACTTGGTAGAACTTGTTCTCTCCCCTCAAATGCTCTCAACCCTCCACCGTCAATTTCCTCTACTGAACTCCTACTTTATCATCTCATACAGCCTCCGACCTCCACAAGGAAAGCTTTCCAGCTCACTCTATCTAAGCTAAATGGATTTATTGTAAGCTCTTACAGCACCATGCTCCTTTAACCTAAGTTCCTCTAACAATTGGATTTTTATTTCTAATTCTTCAATTATTATCTGCCATGCCCTTTGATTATAACATCCATGAGAGTAGGCGTAAAGGAGGCAGGTCATGTGTCAAAGCCCTTTCCCAACAAGCTGATGTCCATTGCATTTCATGGTAATCACGCACATCCTTGGAACACCCTGTGGGGAAATGCAGGCACCCTCCCTATTGTTCTTCCTCTTCTCCCTGCCTTCAAGGGCCTCTCCAGTGTACCCACTACCTTCAGAATTCTCCAAGTGAGAAGGAGGCACCCTTCTCATTCATTCACAAACTTTCAAAGGGCCTCATTAAATCTCCCATCATCTCAGGGTGCACCTGTCCAATGGCATTGTGGGGTGAGGGTGGGGAGGAAGCCCAGAGTTGCTGCAACTCAGCCCAAACTTCTCTCCACAATCTCCCAAACCTGTTTCTTGCAGAGCCCTCACTTGACCTGTGAGGAAGCCCTCCCTCAGTGAAAGGAAAGAGAAAGAGCCACACTGCCCTTTCCACTAGGACAAGGAATAAAACAAATACTCCTCTTCAGTGACTCTTCCTTCCACATTTCAAGTCTTTTTGTGTATTTGAAAGATGTGTGATGACAGAGTGATCATCACAGGATTGGCTTGTGTCTAACAACTTTAGCCAAGCATGGTAGTGCATGTCTATAATTCCAACACTGAGGAAGCTGAAGCAGGAGGATCATTGCAAGTTCAAGGCCAGACTGAACTACAAAGTGAGACCCTGTCTCAAAAAAAAAAAAGTGTCACTTTACTTTTGAGCTAAAGGAAAAGTCCAGTCAGCAACCTTTTATGGTTATCTTCCTAGAAGACAGGAACATAGGGAATATTAGGGAATATGAAAAAGGAATCAATCATAATCCCTCCACTCTGAACCCAGTGAGATTTTCTTTTTAGTGTATTTCCTTCCACTTCTTTATCAAGAAGATATTTTGTATAAATTGGCATCACTGTATCCTAGTCATTTATTTGGTAGATTTCTGTTGTCCACATCATGTTCTATCGCATTTGCTCCCAGTTGCTTCACATTCAAGGTTTATATCATCTTAAATGGATACATAATAACAGGTACAATTTAACAAAATTTTCTTTTATAAGAAATACTGAAATGTGTACCTTTACATATGTAGAATCCTGAATTTTTTTACTAATTCCTTCCAAATTATTATCAGAATTAATTTCCTAAACCACGTGGGATGTCTGCTTTTGCTAGCCAGAGTCCATTCCCACCGCTTCTAGTAACAGTACCTTGAAGCTTCTCTCCATAGAAGCTTAGAAAAGCCCAGAAATTCCAACATACTGGTTTGTATGGCTAAAAGAAGGAAATGATCAAAGTATGACTTCATGAATCACAGGGTTCACTACCATACAAAGAGTATCATTTTGTTCACAATGCTTAAAAATAGAATAAGAACAAATCTAAAAAAAAAAAAAGAGCAAATATCACTGGGATTACATTTGATAGATGAGGTAGACTAACCACATAGGGAGTTTCAAATTTGTCACAGTGAAGTTATTTATTCTGGTTGCTCAATTAGGATGGAAACAGATCTCTATGCAAAGTAAAGATTAGTTGAGATTAAAGGTGAACTTTCATATGGCTTGGCCGATAGGAGTGGAGATCCATGAGGACATGTAAGGTCCCTCAATACTAGAGGGCAGGGCCCATGTGGACAGTGAAGCTTTCGAGATCAGCTTAGAGACATATGTGTGGCCTTGTTGCTACCTGAGCTCTCAGTCTTTGGAGAAGTGGCCAACAGAGCGTTGCCTGGTCATTCCCCATTAACAGTCCAAACTCTTAGCTTTATATGTACTTTGAATTCCATAATTGTAGTCAATCACATATGGGGCTTGATAAGCTGTGATGTAACACTCCCAAGGTAAGAGAGAGTACACTCCAACTTCTTTTTTTTTTTTTGGTACCAGGGATTGAACTCGGGACCTTGTGCTTGCAACTCAGGCACCGGAACCACTGAGCTAAATCCCCAGCCCCCAAGTTCTTATGACAGTAAAACACATATCATTCATATAGCAAACTATGTAAGTACATAACACATGCTGAGTGAATTCTGTCAAATTTATACATAGAAAATCATATCATCAAAGAATAAACATTTAATGGGGAAAAAATAAGAACCAAGATGCATTATGTAAAGGTACAATTCCCAATGAGAAATGTAATTGTGTTGTATATCTACAATGTACCAATAAAAGAATTTAATAAAGTGAAAATAAATAAACATTTTTAAACTTCTTGTTTGTGTTTTTTGTTTGGTTGAGGTTTTTTTTTAAACAGGGTTTTGCTACCTAGTTCAGGCTGGCCTTGAACTCACTATGGAGTGCAGGCTGGCCTCAAACTCGCAGCGATCCTCCTGCCTCAGCCTCCCAAGTGCTAGGGTTACAGGCATGCACCACCATGCCCAGCACTCCTTTCCTATGTTTTTCTTGCCTTAGTGCACTGGTTAGATCCTCTAGCCCACCTCTGAATAGAAGTGGTAAGAGCAGACATTCTTGTCTTGTTCTTGATCTTAGAACAAAACCATTTTCACCTTTTGTGTTGGTTACTTTTCTCTCGTTGCTGAGAAGAATGTCTGACACCCAAAGTTGGAGGGGAAGAGGTTTATTTGGCTTACAGTTCATAGAGGTTTCAGTCCATAATCAGCTAGCTCCGAAGCTGGGATGGCAAACAAGCATTGCAGAGGAGAAACAACATGGCACACACAAGGTAGCAAAGGCAACAAGAGGAAGTTAACAGTGTCTCCCTGCCCCTTTTATCTTATTCAGACTACTTAGGGTGGGAAGCACTCACACCCTTGATCCTAGTGCGCTTGAGCCTAGCATTGCATCATGAATCAATTCCAGCTGCACACATTCTCCATCAAGCCTATGACCCCGTGAGGCTTTGGGGAGACATCTAGACCCAAACCATAGCACCTTTTACTATCAAATATAATTTTAGCTGTAGAGTTTTCATAGATGTTCATTATCAGGTTCAAGGAGTCCTACACCTTTTATCAGGAGTGCATGTTGGATTTTGTCACTTTTTCTGTAGCTGTTGAGATGATCACGTGGTTTTTAGTTTGTTGACATGATGAACTACATTGATTGATTTTTGGATGTCAAATCGACCCGGCATCTACAATAAGTGCTACTTGGTCATTACATATTATACACTGTTAAGATTTTGTTTGCTAAAATTTTGTTTAGAATTTTGCATGTGTTCATTAGAGACAATGGTAAGGGATTTTCTCTTCTTATCTTTGTTTTTGGCATCAGAGTAACGTGTGGCCCATGGAATAAGTAGGAAAGGAGTCTTTGAAGGAGTCTTTATTTTCAATATTCTGGGAAAGTTTGTACTGAATTAATATTTTCACATTTAATATTTAGCAGAATTCAACAATGAAGCTAATTGGGCTGGAAAGGTGTGTGTGTGTATGTGTGTGTATGTGTGTGTGTGAAGGTTATTAACTAAAAATTCTATTTATACAAATAAACCACTCTCCAAAAATCTCTTGAGTAACCTTTGGTTCCTTGAGAAACATTCACTGATAGTTGTCTTCTTTTACTAATTATTTCATTGATTTACACTCTAACTTGTATTATTTCATTTCTTTCGCTTGTTTTGAATTTAATATGCTCTCTTTTTCTAGTTTCTTAAGGTGGGAAATGAGAACATTGATTTATGCTTTTTCTTTTTTTCTAGTATAGACTTTTAGCACTATAAATTTCCTCCAAGTACTGTTTATGAAACATCCCATGTAGGAAACTTTGATATACAGTATTCTATTTTCTATTTTATTTAGTTAAAAATACTTTCTAATTTTCCACTTTTTAGAAGTATGTTATTTAGTTTCCAAATATTTGGAGATTTTCTAGAAGTGGTTGTCATGGGTTCTCGATTCCATTTGTGATCAGAGGATATATGCTGTATGACTTGAATAATTTCCAATTTATTGATACTTGTTTTATATTCCAGAATATGGACCAGATACATCAGAAATTCTCTGTGCACTGGAAAGAAATGTTTGCTCTGCTGTTATGGATGGGGTGTTCAGAAAATGTCAATTGGTTCAAGTTGGTTGATAACATTTTGAAGTTTTCTGTACTATCATGGATTTTTGTTCTTTTGATTTTTCCAGAGAGAATTACTATATCTAACAATAATTGTATATTTGTCTATTTTTCCTCGGAGAGCTCTGTTTTTGCTTCATATATCCAGCCCCTACTAATCAGGATGGCTTTCCTGGGACCCTCCTAGAAAAACCTCACTCCCAGCTCACCCACTCCTACTGTAAGGCCAACAGTGGTGTCAGGAGTTGGGCCACAGCAGACCCTCTGTATATGTAGTTGGGGACATTCCCTGCCACCCACCTGCTAGACTCCCTGCCCATGCCCAAGTCCGCCTTGCTCCATGTCTACCAGGCAATCAGCCCCAAGTGGACCTTAGGAAATGGAGCCACAGAAATGGGCAGGCTAGGAGACTCTTACCTCTCCCTCAAGCCAGAGAGAGAGAGAGAGAGAGAGAGAGAGGGAGAGAGAGAGAGAGAGAGAGAGAATGAATATTTGAATATTTGGGGAGCAGATCATAACAAAAAAGAAAGGGCAGACCTGAATCCATCTCTGAAGAAATGTTAAGTGTTCCTGTAGGCTCAGGCTACAGGTGTTGCCACGTCACTACCAGATTGCTGGTGACCCCCAGATCCTTTCAGTAGCCTGGGGCAAGGTGAAGGGGTAATGAAGGTAACTGTAGGAAGCATTAAGGATTATGACACTCTTACTCCTCTTCACCAGGGTTTGTTTTCCCTACACCTTAAGGTTTGGGCCTTAAAATATCTGCAATACGCATAAGTTCTTCATAGAGCACTTATGCAAAATAGGTAGAAAACTCCTACCAATCAGCAAGACAGGCAGCCTAGTGCCTGTCTTGAAAGTAATTTAGAGATGAGAATAAGTACTTAGTAAATAAGGACATGCCAATCACCAATGAATACATAATAGCCCTGGGACCCTTGCTCAAAGATCAGCTTCCCACAGCAGCCATTCAAGAAAGCTTGTCTCACAGAAAGACTAATGGGCCTGGAAGCAGCAGGGTGGGAGGGAAGTCCATTGCTATGACTTTTTCAAAGCAAAGAACACAGTAATGGGTTAGGGTGCTGACCCCAGGTATGCAGGAATTTATCTCCTTTGAGATGATGTTTACAGAGGGGAGGAGGAATGTGTCCAGGTTCACAGTAAATGACAGAGCTGACCAGTATGATGTCAAAACCATCACTATCCTCATTTCTTTTTCTGTCCCATATTATCTCTCTGTGCCTGTCTTTTTCATGTGTAAAAAGTGGATAATAGTCTCAGCTTTAAAGGTCAGATATTAAATTGACAGTTTATGTGAAGATACATTTTGGAACAATTTAAGTCATTTGGATTAGTCTGAGGTCACATGAAACTGTAATGGTTTCATCCATTCGAACCAGTCTGTACCAGATTAAAGTAGGTTGATAGAATTTGATCTGGATTCTGCTGGCTAGACAATCTGAGAAACCTTTGACCTTTCTTTTGGTAACACTTTCACAGAAATACTGTTGGCTGAGATAAATTTTGATTATTAAGAAAATACAATTTTATTCTTGGGTTACTAAGGGCTTTAATCAGGAATGATTACTCTCAAAAAATCATTTGGGCATCTTTAACATTACTAGCATGTAAAACCATGTGCTCAATACCTCCTTCAAATTACTACCTTCTCCTCTTTTCCCAAGAATATTTTTATCCTCACTTAAAATGCTGTAGACTAGTTTCACCTACTTAGGAACTTTTTTTTAAAATTTATATATTAATTGGTACATTTTAGGTATACAATATATTTACATTTATCATTGGGTGTTTGTACCTGAACATGATGTATCTTAGTTCTTATTTTTTTCCCCATTACCTGTACACCCTTCATCTCCACCACCCTTCCCTTTTTACATAGATTTTGTTTCCATTTTTTTCTTTTCTCATAATTTTTCCTTTCCTTTCTTCCCTTTCCACTTCCCCTCCCACCACCCCTCCACCTTTGGACCTTTTCCTATTTCAAATTATCAATTATTTGTTTTAATCATTTTCATCCATATTTACACTTTCAGTTTCTCACACTACAGATACTATTCAGTATTTACACATGTGTGTCCTATTTATTTCACTTAAGAGTATGGCCTCAATATGCATCCATTTAGCTATAAATGTCTCTAGTTTCTCATTCTTTATGGCTGAGTAGTACTCCATTTTATTAAAAAAACCACATCTTCTTTATCCAGTTTCTAGCTGATGGGCACTTGGGCTGTTTCCAAACCTTAGCTATTACAAACTGCCACTATAAACATAGGTGCACATATATCGCTGTGGTATAATTCTTTTAATTCTTTGGGGAAGATTCCCAGTAGGGGAATAGCTGGGTCAAATGGGACCTCTAATCTTAGTTTTTAGAGGAATCTCAACACTGATTTCCACAGTGGTTGCACCAGTCTACACTCCCACCAACAGTGGAGCAGTGTTCCTTTCTCCCCACAACACTGCCAGCATTTGTTATTGCATCCTGTGGGTGCAACGTATGGAAATGTCACACCTTTGACCTTCCAGGACATCTAGTGGCAAGCTCCACATACATGATAGGAAGAACAAGGACATCTAGTGGCAAGCTCCACATACATGATAGGAAGAACAAGATCTAGGTTGGCCCACCTAGATCTGCGCTGCTCTGAACCTCCTGTGCCTTGCAGATAAGAGATTGCATTTGTCTGAGTTGCAGGGGCCTAAAAATACTGCGTTCCCGCTCATCATTATAAATTTGTGGGCAATGCCATTGCATGGTTCTAGTGGCACATTTAGAAACTATATCCCCCCAAAACATTAGATCCAGGTGTTGTGGAACCATAAGAGGAAATGAAGATGGAGTTCCAGAGTGATGTGTTCTGGAACAGAAATTTGATGGGCCCCAACCTGGGATTTCCTGCCCCCCTAGCAGGACCTCCCCCATTCGGGCAAAGAACCTCAACCTTAATAATGGGGACACTTGGAGAAGCCACACTCAATGAGCACCTTTTAGTGTTAATGTCTCCTGGTAACATTTCCTGAAAATATTGTACAGTGTAATTAAAGTTTCTGTAAAATTTATGTCAGAGTGCTCATTCTCACTCACTTCTCTGTGCAATTCCTTCCACAAAATCATTTTTTCATTCAACATATACATATTGCAAAAAAAAAAAAACCAAAACACATACATATTGCATACTTAGTGTGCTGGATACTGTCCTAGGAAGTAGGGTTACATGGACACAGGTAGAGCACTTCCTTTCTTGAAGCTTACTTTGGGGGAGGGTGGTTGGTGTGGCTCCACCGTAGGTAGGAGAAAGGGCTATGCCTCTGCTTTGCATAGGTTACTCCCATCTTCAACCTCCAGACTCTTTAAATATGTGTTAGTATCTCCATTTCATAGATAGGGTTGATCAAGAAAAAGGATCTGAGACAATATATCTGGAGAGAGGGGCTCGATTTAAGCCCAGGCCTATCTGACTCAAATTCAGGTCTTCCCACATGCACATAAGCCTTCCTCTTCACCCTGCATTCTATCTAGGTCGACCCAGACCCCCATGACCACAGGCTAAAATCACTTAAGGGCCTACAATGACATCGCTCTCATCTTAGTTACTTTCTTATCACTGAGACACAATCCCTGACACTCACAATTTAAAGGAGGAAAGGTTTATTTTAGCTCAGTTTGTAGAGGTTTCAGTCCATAGTCAGCTGGCTCTAAGGCAAGGCATCATGTCAGAGGGGCATGGCAGAGGAGAAACAGGTCATGGTGTGGCAGGCAGGAAGCAGTGAGACTTTCTCCTTCTTCCCCTTTTTATTCTATCCAGGCTACAAGCCTATTGGTTTATGCCACTCACACCAAGAGTGAGTGTTGCCTCTTCAGTAAACCCATTATCCACACCCACAACTATCCAGTGGACCAATCCAGTATCACTCGTGATCCAGTCACTTCCCAAAAGCCCCACCTATGTGTGCATGAGGTTTTAGGGGGACATCTAGATATAAGCCATAAAAACTCTCTACAAGGCTAAAACGGGGAGCTTAGGTGACGATCCTCACAGTATTCCAATGGTGGATTCAGACTTTGTGTTGAACACCCAAAGTATGCATTGTCCAGAGTATAAATATTTCTTTTGTTAAATTTGCAGCAAATCTCATTTTACAAATTATAATTCACTTGTAAGATTCTAGAATCAAGCAGTAGTCTGGAACAAAAATTGTTCAGAATGTAGCACTCCATCAAATGGACCGCTTACAGCCATGGAAAAGAAAATGGCCTACTGAAAAGGGAAGTAAGGTACAACAAAAAGCCAATTGGTTACAGCTTGTGTCAATCTTACTTGAACTGGTTTAAGCAGATGGTCGTTTGTGACTGGCTAAGCCTCGGCTACTTGTTACAAGACAAGGTTGCAATGCTTGCACATTGGCTTAGGTACAGTATGTATGGGGGCAGCTTGAGATGAATCTTAACACTTTCAAGCCTAAGTCTGGCTTTTCCTATCCTTAGTACCACTTTTTTCATTTCTCCCAAGAGATGTAAACCTTTCTCTTCTATACCAGTGTGAGGGTTCCAGGTAAAGATGGCAAACTAGGGACATATAATGATCTCCACTACCTTCTCAAACACCAATAAATAAATAAATAAATAAATAAACAAACAAACAACAGCAGGGGTCAAAATAACAGAGTGAATGGGAGGAAAATTTATACATATTTAAAGGATAGAAAGTTGATGGAGGAGGGTGGAGGAAATCACAAAATCCAAGCTGAATGAGATGGCTCTGAGCATGGACTCCCAGACAGCAGGGTATGGAACAAAGAACTGCAAGTGGGCATTGGCAGGAGTCCACAGAGTCCCTCTCCACACATGCAGGGGGAGCTAGGTTTATAACACCTCTCTCACACAGGAGGCTTATTCTTGGAGAAGTAAAATAGTCAGAGGGCTCAAAGGCAATAAAATACAAGAGTAGGGGTAAGGTGTGTACTGAAAACATAAAGATCTATTCATTTTTACACTGCATTTGAAATTGGAAGTGTGTTTGGAAAAATGAAGCCACTCTAAAGACATCCACACAAGCTGAGTGTGGTAGCACACGCCTGTAATCCCAGCAGTTGGAAGGCTGAGGCAGAAGGAGTGCTGTGAGTTCCAGGCCACCCTGGGCTACACAGTGAGTCCAAGGCCAGCCTGAACTACATAGCAAGACCCTGTCTCACAAAATTTTTTTAAAAAGACATCTACACAGTATCATGTGTGGGTCTCCAAAGTAAAGAGGCAGGAAAGTCAGTTTCCCTATCATGCCACCAAGTGCTCCTTCTGAACATCATCATGCTGAGCCAGACCCTGCCTCAAACTGCAGCGGCCTCTGCTTTTCTCAGCTTTTGCAGACAGGACTCACCTGTACACTGCCACCTGGGCCACAGACCTCTGCAGGGTGAGCAAAGCAGCTATGTGAGCAGGCATCTGGAAACCTGCACCCTAAGTTGCTGCACTTCACCGAGAAAAGTGTGGCAGCATGAGGGATGCTAGGCCACCAGCTCCTCACCAAGCTAAGAGGCAAATGGCTGAGAAGGGGGGAAAAGTCAACAAGGCAGGAAGTCAGAGGAATCCTTATAGCAGACAAGTGATCATGAAGGTGTCACTGAGCCAGACGTTAATGAATCTGCAGAGGTAACCAAAAAGATAATGGAATGGGCAAATAAAGTGTGCTGCCACTGAAGCCCCAACGATGAGCTCATATGACTTCTAGAAAGTCAATGACTTGTTCCCAGCTACCATCAAGCCAGATCTTTAATCATTCTGTGTTTCAAGAGAGCACTGTCTTCAGACAAGGCCAAAAGCCAGTGGTGCCATACAAAAGGTGTGCTAGAGCCTTTGATGCAGCTCAGCATCCGAGCTCAGTAGCAGAGACCATGAGACAGAGCAGCTTGCTACCCTGCCCTTGCCTATAAACTGAACAATGATGAAGATACCAGCAAAATGAAGAATGAAGCTCAACCAAGGGTAAGAGGACTGCAGAACACTGGAGAAAGCAGCAAAACATGTGAGGAGCCAATTAAGGCAAGGCCAGAGAGGCAAGGCCTCAGGAGTCACACAAGAGGGCTCAAATGGACATGCAGCAGCTCAGCTTGGTGACATCCTAGATCGTCTTTCTGGTTGAATGCCTAAATCAAGGGAGTGGAGCAGAATGGCCTGGATTCACAGGAATGCCTTGGCTCAATCAATTCTAAGCAGTGAAGCTCCTTTAGCACTGAAGAACCTAGAAGTAATGATGACCCTTCAGGATGTGGCCCAGATTTCAGCAGTTTTCAGAGCAACCCAAAGGCTATGAATCTTAATAATTCACTGGTCAAATGTCGAGGGCACACATAATGCCTTTTTGACAAAGTCTCTTTCCCCAAAGAAAAATAATGATCCAAATCAGTTACTGGACATCACAATAATTAAAACCACGTAATTTTTTCCTCCTAACAGAAAATTATCTGGAAAGAAACCTTGACCTAATACATTAGAAACATGTTAGAGTAATATACCATTAGTATTTTCAGATGTTTTCCTGTTTCCTGGTTATGACAGATTTGAACTAAAACAGGCATCTTAAGCTAATGTAATGGCTCATGTCTGTAATCCTAGCACTCTGGGAAGGCAGGAGGGTCACAAATTTGAGCTTAGACAGCAATTTAGTGACTTAATGAGACTTTATTTCAAAACAAAAAAAATTAAAAGTAGCTCAGTTTATGGGCCAGGGATTTAGCTCAGTGGTTCCACCACCTGCCTTGCAAGTGCAAGGTCCTGAGTTCAATCCCCAGTACCCAAAAAAAAAAAAAAAAAAGTAGCTTAGTTTGAAGGCCCTGGATTCAATTCCGAGACCCACAAAAAATTAATAAATGGGCATCTTAGCATTCTTTAAAACTAGAAAGTATAGAAAGCTCAAAGAAAAGTGAGAGTTAATTTCTAAATTTTAGAATGTACTTATCACTTTAATCACTTTTTCCTTTTGCTTGGTTGGATAAAGAAATTTAAAGTGTAGGATAATCCATTTAATTAGAAGAAAACATTGCTCAAATAGGTATATTTGTCTTTGGATACTGTTTTGTAATTATTAATTTTAAGAATACAGGCCAAGGGCCGGGGATTTAGCTCAGTGGTTTCGCTCCCTGCTACGCAAGCACAAGGACCCGAGTTCGATCCCCGGTACAAAAAAAAAAGAATACAGGCCAAGACCCATCAATATATAAAGTTTGGTCAAGGGTGGAAGGAAGTTTCAGCAGTTTTACCCTACTGTGTATCATAGAAGCCCATATGAGCAATGAAACCCTGCATTGTGTGAAGACATGTGTAAATGTTACATAGTCTTGGTTTTGTCACCAAACGTACAGATGAAATACTGCGCAGTTTTCACATCTGGAAGTAAGTTTGTCTGTGTCTGAAATTACCTTCCTATCAAGAAATACAAAATCCTTAAGTGCCCACTCTGCTTATTTTCTATGTCCGTGCTTTGATTTTCATTGAGTGAAAAGCCTTTTTTCATGTATCATCAGAGCTGCCATTATCCATAGCAACTCTGTATGAGCATATCTACACTGGGGGTAATTCAACCAGCAATGCGGTAGGTGATATGAAAGACAATAACCAGACATCATTCTGTCCAGAACAGTTAGCTTATATGTATGCATTTGGGTTCCAATGACCTGCACTTAATATTTTATACCAAAAGTTCCTGGAAGATACTATTGGTCATTTCAGTCTTCAATTTGGAAAAGGTATCAATTATAATTTTACTTACATGCATTATCATGAATATTTATCATTTGAGGAAAGCATAGAAAGTAAGCTAGTTGACATGCAGAGATGAGTCGAAGTTTTATGATCTGCTGTAAACTGTAAAACAAATTAACCCCTGGTTAGTTTTCATCACAAGGCTATTAGCTCTGAAAGCAATCATTCTGCACTCCCATAGTTCCATTCCTTTAAAGAGTGATCACATTTCTTCTTTCACCTCCTTCTCAACTACACCACAGAAAGAGAAAGATTTGCACACTCAACCCATCTTTAAAAGTACCTTACAGGCAGTCACTTTGCACAGAGGTGCAGGACTATAAAAGTGGCCTATTTGCTGAAACCCTCGATCTGTGGTTTTTCAAAATTTTGTCAGTGTTAAAAATTCTGTTAAATTTCTAAGAAATGAAAAATAGTAAAATATTTAGTAGACTAAAACAGTAAAAGGATTACAAATAAAGTGCTTTGTTTAAAAAATGTCCAAGCCTTTATTTCCTTATTAAACAATTTGTGATACACAGCAAGCATATTTTGTGTGTGTATGCTGGGGATTGAACCAAGAACCCCAGGCACACTAAGCACACACTCTATTACTGAGCTATGACCCCAGACAAACATCTTCTTTATGCCTTGACAAACAGTCTTACTCTTAAGTTTGGATTCACGCCAACATTTTAATTTTCATGCATTCAGTTTCAAGAAATGTCTTTAAGAGTCCCTTTAACATAAAATTTTCTCCACTACCACTTCCTCAGAGACATCATCATCCTTTTAATATTTCATTTATGTAAGTTTACCTTGACTAAGTTTCTTTTTTTTCCATTAAGTTTATTAGTACATTTTAGGTATAAAATACAGTTACATTCATCATTGGGATATTGTACCTTTACAGGAGTTTCTTGATTCTTTTTTTTTCCCTCTCCCCTGCCCTCTCTTCACAACCTTCACCCTTCCCTATTTGCAAAGACATTGTTTCCATTTTTTTTCCTTTCTCATATTTTTGCTTTTCCCTTCTCTCCTTTCCCTTACCCCTCCCACTTCCCCTACTCCTTTAGACCTTTTATTCCTATTGCACAATATCAATTATACATTTTTAAATTACAATATCAAGATTTAGAGGATATTACCACAGATTTTACAGAATTTACAAGGATATAGAAAGCATATTACAAAAATCTTTTTTGAAATAAATTTGACAACTTCTAAGAAGTACCTTGGAGGACAAATTAATGAAACTGACTCTGGAGGAAATATAAAATTTGAATAGCACCTATTAAAGAAAGTATACTCCTAGTTTGAAAACCTACCTATGTGACAACAACAGGCTCATATACATTTTAACTGATAAGTTATATCAAACATTTAAAGCAGAAGAAAGAAGGAACACTTCTCCCCTCATTTTAGGAAATCAACATTGTGCTAATCCTAAAACTGGATAAAGATAATAGAAGAAAAAAGTATGAACAGAGATAAAATTTTGTTTAACAAAACAAACTATTAGAAGGCAGATCTGGCAGTATGTAGAAAGTGGTTTTATTATAGGGATGGAGGTGTTGGTTCAGCATTGGAAGATCCACCCCCATAAATTATCATTTTAACAGAGGAAAGGAAAAAGCCATATGATCCTGTCAGTAGTTGGAGAAAAGTATTGGGCTAAATTCTACAGCTGTTCATGGTAAAAGGTACCAAGAGGCTAGAAGTAGAACAGAACCTTCTCAACAGATCAGACATGTACTCCATACTTCCACAAAAATGCCTCACATGAATGGAGAAGATACAATGCTTTCTCCCTAAGGTGAGGAACAAGGGCAGATATGCCTACTCTTCATCTGTCCATTAAACTTTGAAACATAGGCCTAAACCAAAATAGTCTGCCAATAAAATGACACAATTAGAATAGGATTGGCAAGGTAGAAGCAAAATCTTTATATGTAGATGAAATGATCATCTACAGAGAAAATACTAAGAAATCTCTAGGAGCCCCTAGAACTTGTATTTGAATTTAAAAGGATTAGAAAACACAAAGTATATATAAAAATTCAGGTCTCTGCATACTTGCTATAGATGAAGAATTGGATATTGAAATTTAAAAGTTATGTAGGAGTACAAAAGACCTAGAAAAGTAAAAAGAAAAAACAAAACAAAACAGTGTTGGAAGACATTACCTAATTTTAAGACTTTCTCTAAGGCTACAGTAATCAAGGCAGTGTTGGTGTAAGGAAAGATATATAGATCAATGGAATAAAACAGAGAATCTAGAAATAGAACCACACATATATGGTCCACTAAGTTTTGAAAGATTATTTAACATTAACATTTTATAGAATATAAACTCAATTCAAGAGCAGAGGAAAAGATAGTGTTTTCAGCATATGGTATTAGAACACCTGATATCCGTATGTAAAAACTTAACCTCAACCCTTTATTTCCATACATAAAAATAACTTGAAAGGATCTATGAACCTAAATATGAAAGACTAAAACTATAAAACTTTAAGAAGAAATTATAAGGGAAAATGTTCATGAATTTAGGGTAGGCAAGAATTTCCTAGGATACAAAAAACATGATGTTTAAAAGAAAGAAACTGATAAATGAGATTCCATCAAAATTTAGAACTTTAAATGACATCGTTAAGAAAATGAAAAGTGGTCCTTAAACAGACCATATTTATAATACATATAACCTAAGACCAGAATATAGAAAGAACTCTTACAGCTCATTAATAGACAACCCAATTAAAAAGTAGACACAAGATGATAGCCACTACAGATATGTATTGACTTATCATTGTCATGACTTTTTCTTTTTGTTGGGTTCTCCCCCTTTACATTTAATTTCTTGTCGTGCCAGACGGATTCATTCTGCTTTGCTTCCTGGGGATGTGATCCTCATTGTCTGTTCCTAGGATAGTATGTAAAATTTTTTGCAGTGTTGGTTTGGTATTCATGGAGTTCCTAAGGTGCTCTCTGTCATGAAGGTATCTTATTTCACCATCAATTTTGAAAGGAAGTTTTGCAGGGTACATCAATCTGGGTTGGAGGCTCTTTTCCTTTAGGGCTTGAAATACATCATTCCAAGCTCTTCTAGCCTTGAGGGTTTGCACTGAGAACTCTGCTGTGATTCTGATGGGTTTCCTTTGTATGTGATTTGTTTCTTTCCTTTAACTGCTTGTAGAATTTTGCTCTTCTGTTGGGTTTCTGGAATGTTAACAATTATATGCCTATTTGTAGATTCTTTTTTGATCAAGGCTAGTTGGAGTCATATATGCCTCACTTATCAGTATGTTAAGTTCTTTTCCCCTGCTTGGGAAAGTTTCTGCCATCACTTCTGTGAATAATTTTTTTATGTCATCTGCACTCTCTATTTCTTCATTGTTTCTCATCAGTCTTATGTTATTCTTCTTTGCATCGTCTAGCAGCTGCTGGATTTATTTCTCGTGGTCCCTCAGTATTTTTTTTTTTTTTTTTTGGTACCAGGGATTGAACTTAGGTCCTTGTGCCTGCACAGCAGGTGGCAAAACCACTGAGCTAAATCACTGGCCCTCCCTTGTTTTTTTGTATATCCTTTTATTGGTACATTTTAGGTGTACAATATAATGACATTCATCATTGGAGATATGCACTTTTACATACTCTCTTGGTTCTTATCTTTTCTCCCTTCCCCTGCCCTCCCTTCAACCCGTCCATCCCTATTTACAAAGACTTTGTTTCCATTTTTTCATTTTCTCATATTAATTCCATTCCCTTCTTTCCTTACCCCTACCGCTCCCCTTACCACTTCCCCTTCCCCTTTGCCTCTTTTCTTCCTATTTCACATTATCTATTATACCTTTTAGTCCTTATTTACACTTTCAGGTTCTCAAACTAGAGAAACTATTCAGTATTTACACCTGTGTCTTGTTTATTTTACTTAAGAGTATCACCTCAATGTGCATCCATTTAGCAATAAATGTCTCTAATTTTTCATTTTTGATGGCTTAGTATTCCATTTTATTAAAAAAACACATTTTCTTGATCCAGTCTCCAGTTGATGGGAATTTGGGCTGTTTCCAAGTTTTAGCTTTTACAAACTGTGCTGCTATGAACATGGGTGCACATATATCACTGTGGTATGAGTCTTTTACTTCTTTTGGGAAGATACCCAGCAGGGGAATGGCTGGGTCAAATGGGACTTCCAGTCCTAGTTCTTTGAGGTATCTCCATACTGATTTCCACAGTGCTTGCACCAGTCTACACTCCCACAGGCAGGGGAGGAGTGTTACTCTTTCCCCACAGCCCCGCCAGCATTTGTTATTGGTGGATTTCATGATAGCAGCCATTCTTTCTGGAGTGAAGTGGAATCTCAGCATTGTTTTCATTTGCATCTCTCGAATGACCAGTGATATTGAACATTTTTTTGTATGTTTATTTGCCAGTTCTACTTCCTTGTGTGAGAAATGTCTGTTCATTTCAGATGCCCATTTTTGGATTGGGTCTTTAAATTTGGGAGGTCTGATTTTTTTAAGTTCTTTATAGATTCGAAATAGTAGACCTTTGTCTGAGGGACAGCTGGTGAAAATTTTTTCCCACATTGTAGGTTGTCTCTTCACACTCCTGGTGGTTTCTCTTGCTGTGCAGCTTTTTAGTAAAAAGAGGTCCCACTTGTTGTTTGTGCTAGTTCATGGGCAACTGAGATTTTGTTCATAATGTCTCTTCTTACCCCAATGTCTTCAAGAGTTCTACCTAACCTCTGTTCCAACTGGTTCAGAGTTTCTGTTTTTATATTTAGATCTTTAATCCATTTCAATTTTAGTTTAGTGCATGGTGGGAGATATAGGTCTAGTTTTAGTCTTTGGCAAGTTGAAGACCAATTTCTCCAGCACCATTTATTAAAGAGGCTGTCTTTCCTCCAGCGATTGTGTTTGGCTCCTTTTTCAAAGATGAGGTGGCTGAGTGTGTCTGACGTTGTTTCTGCATCTTCTAATCTGTTCCACTGGTCCTCAAGCCTGTTTCTTTGCCAGTACCATGCTGTTTTTATCACAGTAGCTTTGTAGTAGAGTTGCAGGTTGGGGATTGTGATACCCCCTGCCATGTCTCTGTTACCTAGAATTACTTTTGCTATTTTGGTTCTCTTCTTGTCCCAAATGAATTTTTGGATTGTTTTCTCAAGGTCTATGAAGTATGCTGCTGGGATCTCAATTGGAATTGCATTAAATCTATATAGCAGTTTTGGAAGTATGGTCATTTTCATTATATTAATCCTTCCTACCCAGGAGCAGGGGATGTCTGTCTATTTTCTGATAGCATCTTCAATCTCTCTTTTCAGAGTCCTATAGTTTTCAGAGAAGAGGTCTTGATTTCTTTTGTTAGGATGATTCCTAGGTATTTCAGTTTTTTGGATGCTATTGTGAAAGGAATTGTTTGCCCTATTTCTCAGTGAGTGTGTTGTTCGTGCAGAGGAAAGCTATTGATTTTTGTGTATTGACGTTGTATCCAGCTACTTTACTGAATTTGGTTATTAGGTCTAGAAGACTTTTGGTGGAATTCTTGGGGTCTTCTATATAGAGTATCATGTCATCTGTAAATAATGACAATCTGACTTCATTTCCTATCTTTTTTTTTTTTTTTTTGGTACCAGAGATCAAACTCGGGTCTTTGTGCTTGCATAGCAGGTGGCGAAACCACTGATCTAAATCCCCGGGTTCCTATCTTTATTCCTTTTATTTCTTTCTCTTGTCTAATTGCCGTGGCTAATGTTTCCAAAACTATATTGAACAAGAGTGGTGATAGTGGACATCCTTGTCATGATTTTAGTGTGAAGGATTTCAGTTTTTGACCATTTAGTATGATATTGGTTTTTCATAGATGGCTTTTATCAGATTGAGGTAGAGACCATCTATTCCAACTTTTTGTAGGGTTTTTATCATAAATGCATGTTGGATTTTGTCAAATGCTATTTCTGCATCTATTTTGGTTTTTGTCCTTGGCTCTATTGATATAGTGTATTATATTGATTGATTTGTGTATGCTGAACCATCCGTGCATCCCTGGCATGAATCCCACTTGGACAGGGTGTATGATCTTCTTGATGATCTTCTGCATTCTATTTGCCAGTATCTTAGTAAGGATTTTTGCATCTATATTCAGTAGTGAGATTGGCCTATAGTTCTCCTTTTCAGTTGGGTCTTTCTCTGCTTTGGGGATCAAGGTGATGCTTGCTTCCAGGAATGATTTCAGTATTGCTTCCCTTTCAATTTTGTTGAAGAGTTTAAACAGTAGTGGCAGTAGTTCCGCTCTAAATGCCTTGTAGAATTCAGCAGTGAAGCCATCAGGACCTGGGCTTTTCTTCATTGGTAAGTTTTTAATTATGTTTTCAATTTCATTTGTTGATACTGGGTTGTTTAGAATTTTTAGGTCTTCATTCAACTTCAGTAATTCATATGTGTCTAGGAATCTGTCCATTTCTTCTGTGTTTTCCGTCTTATTGGCGTATAGGTTCTGGAAGTAGGTATTGATGATTCTCTGGATTTCTGCTGGGTCTGTTGCAATTTCACCCTTGTCATTCCTAATTACATGGATTTAGGCCTTTTCTTTCCTTTTTCTGACAAGGTTGGCTAAGGGTTTGTCAATTTTGTTGATTCTTTTGAAGAACCAACTCTTGCCTTCATTGGTTTTTTTCTATTGTTTTCCTATTCTCCATTGCATTGATTTCTGCCCTGATCTTTATAATTTCCTCCTTTGTATGAGCTTTGGGTTTGTGCTGCTCTGCTCCTTATAGAAGCTTGAGGTTCAGCATCAGGTTGTTTAACTGGGCTTGCTCTGTTTTCCTAATATGCATATTCACTGGTATAAATTTCCCTCATAAGACTGCTTTCATTGTGTCCCATAGGTTCCGATATGTTGTATTCTCATTGTCATTTATTTGAAGGAATTGTCTGATTTCTTCTTTAATTTCCTCTGTGACCCATTGGTTATTCAGAAGTGTGTTGTTCAATTACCATGTGTTTATGAAGTTTTTGCAGTTTCTTTTGCTGGTGATCTCCAATTTCATCGCACTATGGGATAATATACAGGGGATAACTTCAATTCCTTTGCACTTACCTAAATATGTTCTATGAACGAGTATGTGGTCTGTTTTGAAGAATGACCCATGTGCAGCTGAAAAGAATGTGTATTCTGATTTTGTGGGGTGAAACACTCTGTAAACATGTTAAGTTCATATGTTCAAGAGTTTGATTGAGTTCTAGTATTTCATTGGTTGTTTTTTGTCTAGTTGATCTATTTGTGACAATGGGGTATTGCGGTCCCCCACTATTATTGTATTAGTGCTTATATGGTTTTTCATGTCCATTAGTGTTTGTTTTATATAGTTGGGTGCACTAGTGTTTGGTGCATAGATATTTATGATTGTCATCTCTTCCTTGTGGATTGTTCCCTTTACAAGGATATAGTATCCTTCCTTGTCTCTCTTAAACAGTGTAGGTTTGAAATCCACTTGGTCTGCAAAGAGGATAGCTACTCTTTTTTTTTCAGGTTCCCATCACATGGATTATTACTTTCCACCCTTTAACTTTCAGTCTAGGAGTTTCTTTTTTAATTGTGCTTCTTGTATGCAGCATATTGTTGGATCTTGCTTCTTGACCCATTCTGCCAGTCTATTTCTTTTGATTGGTGAGTTGAGACCATTAACATTTATGGTTATAACTGATATGTATTGAGTTATCATTGTCATGACTTTTTCTTTTTGTTTGACCTCCCCCTTTGCTTTTAATTTCTTGTCGTGCCTGGTGGGTTCATTCTGCTGGGCTTCCTGGGGTTGTAATCCTCATTGCCTTTTCCTAGGATTGTGTCTAAATTTTTTGGTGTGCTGGTTTGGTATTCATGAAGTTCCTAAGGTGCTCTTTGTCATCAAAGTATCTTATTTCACCATCAATTTTGAAAGATAGTTTTACATCAATCTGGGTTGGAGACTGTTTTCCTTTAGGGCTTGAAACACATCACTCCAAGCTTTTTGCCTTGAGGGTTTACATTGAGAAGTGTGCTGGGATTCTGATGGGCTTTCCTTTGTGATTTGTTTCTTTAACTGCTTGTAGAATTTTGTTCTTCTGTTGGGTTTCTGGAATCTTAATATTATATGCCTATGTGTAGATTTTTTTTTGATCAAGGCTAGTTGGAGTCCTATATGCCTCGCTTATGTGTATGTCAAGTTCTTTTCCCCTGCTTGGGAAGTTTTCTGCCATCACTTCTGTGAAGTTTTTTAATGTCATCTGCACTCTCTCCTGTTTCTTCATTGACTCCGGTCTTATGTTATTCTTCTTTGCATCGTCTAGCCACTGCTGGGTTGATTTCTCGTGGTCCCTTAAAGTTTTAAAGAATTTTTTCTTTTCCTGGTCACTAATTGCAATCTTATCTTCTATATCTGAAATTCTGTCTTCACATTGGCTCATTTTGCTGCATAGACTTTCAATGGAGTTTTTAATCTCCTGGAAATGTTTGCATCTGTTTTATGGATTCAATTTGTTTCCTATGTTGGGATTCCATCATGTTCCTTAGCTCCTCTACTTTTTTATCTGTATCCTCTCTAGATTTATTAATCATGTCTTGCACTATGGGCACAATCTTTGCTGTTATGTGAGAAATTATTTCTGCTTTCATTTTTTCCAGATCCTCCTTCGTTGCCAGTTCAGGGAGTCCAGGTGGTTGAGTATCAGTGTTCCATCTCATTTCACTTTGGGGTTCCTGTAGGTGATCTGGAAGTCTGGTTCTGAGGCTTGTTTACCTATCTTCTCATTTTGACGGGGGGGGGGGCAGTGTTCCTGGCACCCATGCGGCTCACCTCCTCTATGCTAGGAACCGCAGCACACCTACCTGGAAGCCTCCTCCTGGCAGGGAGCCGTGGCACACCAACCTGGAAGTCTCCTCTGGGCTGCAAGCTGTGGCACACTGATCCACAGGCCTACACTGTGCTGGGAGCCACAGCACACCTAACCAGAACCTCCTCTATGCTGGGAGCCACAGCACACCTACCCGGAAGCCTCCTCTATGCTGGGAGCCACAGCACACCTACCCGGAAGCCTCCTCCTGGCTGGGAGCCATGGCAAGCTGACCTGGAAGTCTACTCTGTGCTAGGTGTGGCACGCCGACTGGGAGGCCTCCTCTGTATTGCAATCTTATCGTCTAAGTCTGAAATTCTGTGCTCACATTAGCTCATTCTGTTATATAAGCTTTCAATGGAGTTTTTAATCTCCTGGAAATCTGTATCTGTTTTATGGATTCCATTTGTTTCCTATGTTGGGTTTCCATCATGTTCCTCAGTTCCTCTATTTTTTTTATCAGTGTCTTCTCTAGATTTATTAATCATGTCTTGCATGATTATGGGCACAATCTCTACTGTTATCTGAGAAATTATTTCTGATTTCATTTTTTCCAGATCTTTTTTGCCAGTTTAGGGAGTCCAGGTGGTTGCGTATCAGAGTGTTCCATCTCATTTCCCTTTGGGGTTGCTTTAGGTGATCTGGAAGTCTGGTTTTGCGACTTGTTTATGTGACTTCTCATTTTTTGACTGGGGGGTGGTGGTGTTGCTGGCACCTGTGTGGCTCACCTCCTGTGTGCTGGGGGAGGGGACGGTATGGTGGCCCAGAAGCCTCCTCCTGGGTGCTGGGAGCCTCAAATTTCTTGACAAGATACCCTAGTCCTTCTGCCCTCTCCCGCTCCCTCCTTCACTACCAGATGGACCTCATCAGCCTTCAGTGGCCATTTCTTCTTCTTCTTCGCCATTTTCAGGACCAACTCTCCACCCGTGCTTCTTGGTCCCAGCATCCCCTGCATTCACCTTCACTAAGTTTCTATGTTATCTGTCTCTACAATGGCAGCAGTAACAACATCCCTATTATCAGCTATTTCTTCTATATCACCAGTTGCATCCTATTTAAATTCTATTTCCAGCCTAGTCATTTTAATTTTTTGCTGCCATTTGTCTTGATTACTAAGTGTTCAAGCTTCTTTAAAATATGTATGTAGATTTATTGCTGGAGACAAGGAATTATACAACCATACACCTTGCTTGTCTGTCTGTGAAATGTTTAACAGATGTATGATGACCAACTGGACGGACTTTGAAAGAAGTGACATTTGATCACTGATCATTACACATCTGCTACTGATGTAGTGACCGGTGGACTGAAGGGCTGGCAGGGCATGCCAAAACTCATGCATGTTGGAATTATGCACACCAAGAATTACCTGGGCTCTTTCTCAAAAACAACCTATCAGCCTATCTTTCAATGCACAGGATTAGATTTTAAAGCACAGGAAAGGATAGTATTCCCTGCATCCTGATCATACTTTGAGGGCTGGAATGGTAGATATTATAGCTTGTGTCTAGATGTACCCCAAAAGCCTCATGCAGTAATAGCTGAGGCTTTTCAGAAGTGGCTGAACCCAGAGTGCATGATGCTGGGAACAAGAGTGGGTCATTACTAAATTAGTCCACTTACTGGTTTGGTATAATTCTGGGTAGGATTAAGGGTGCCCCACCCTGAGTGTGAGTGCTACCTGCCCTAAAGGCAAGTAGTCTGGATACAATAAAAGGGACAGAAAGAGGGTCAGTCACTCGTCACTTGCTGCTTGCTACCTTTCTGCCTACCAAGAACTGTTTTTCCTTTGCAATGCCTCTCTGCCATGCCACCTGCCTTGGAGGCAGCCAATTATGGACCAAAACCTCTACAAATTATGAGCTAAATAAGCTTTTCCTCCTTTAACTTTGGGTCTCGAGTATTTTGTCTCAGCAATGAGAAAAAGTAACTAAGACAGTAGAGAAGGTGATGCAAAGGAGTTGAGACTACAGAAGATAGCTCTGAGACTACTGAAAGGGATTCCATTTGTAAACTTTTGCTCTGCAATAAAAAGGGTAGGAAGAAAAGGAGGAAAGGGTCCAAGCAAGGGAAATAGTTTTCAAATCCTTTAAAAAATATTTAGCATTGGGCCAGAATTTAGCTCAGTGGTTTCGCCGCCTGCTGTGCAAGCGCAAGGACCCGAGTTCGATCCCTGGTACCAAAAAAAAAAATATTTAGCATTGATAACTTACATTTGGCCTTACCAGTACAAAGTGTTCTTTCTTAAAACTCTCAATGTCCCACATATAATTCAAAGTTTCTACATGCTTCTGAAGCTCCTCATCCCCATTCACTAATATTGCAAATGGACAAAAATAAGACAAGATAAAATATTCTAGGCTTCTAAAAACAATCACTGTGATCAGAATTTTGTTAGCACAAATTTGTTTATAAAACGCACTTTGTTCTACAAACTCAGTATTATACGAAACCAGAATTGCCCTTTGTATGTACTATTATTGCTGTAAGAAAGAAGAAATGTGAAAATTATTTTTTCTACTTAAGGAATACAGAGTTAACAGATATTTCTAGCTTCCTTAAAGTATGGTTTCAGAACTGCAAGGGAGAGAGTGAGGGCAGGTACCCACCACAAAGGTAGTACCTCTGCACAGCCTGCAGTTGGATCTTAACACCTCTCAAACATAGACAATCACCAAGGCTCAGCAGACACCAAGGAAAGCCGCCCACTATAATTTGGATGTCCTTTCTCTCCCAAGGGTTCATGTACTGGAGGTTTGCTCTTGAAAGCGGCAGTTAAGGTGATGAAACTCTGAAAAGGTGAGACCTGGAACAAGGTCACTAGGTCACAGAAGCAGTGCCCTTGGACAAGACTCATGTTGGCTTCATAGTTCTCACAAAATCAAGTTATTAAAAAAGAGCAAGCCTAGCCTCTGAATCTCTCCAGCTGCCTGTCTTGCTATTCAATCTCTTCTAATCATGCTCCCACAATCACTGTGCCAGCAGCCATGAGGCCCTTATCAGAGACCTAAAAGATGAGGCTGCCCAATCTTGGAACTTTTAACCTCCAAAGCTGAGCTAAAAAAACCTCCTTTATTTATAAAGTTCCCAGCCTTGGGTATTTTGCTATACCAACAAAGAACAGACCAATGTACTACCCAAGCAAAATAATCCTAAACAAGGGTATATGGAGTATTATTAGATACAGAATAATTGGATTATATCATGGCAGGCAATGTCCTAAACTTTCTACACATATGAATTCAATGCTGAAAGCCAGAGATTGATCCTATACTGTGTCAACCTTTTGTCAGAGATGAAAAACCACAGAAACTTCACTTGCCAAAGGTCAAACAGCAAGTAAATAGAAAAACCAGGTCCAAGAGTCCAAGCTTTTAACTTCTACAGGGAGAAGACACATATGGCACTTCTCTCTCATATGTGGATGCTTTAGTAATTGGAATGGAATACAGAACAGTAATTACGAGATGCTGAGAAGGGTGGTAGGAGTAAATTGAGGAAGATTGGGTAACAGGTACCATACACATTTAGAAAGTAGTAGTAAGTTCTAATGTTCTAAAGCACAGTGAGATGGCTATTGTTCAAAATAACTTATATTTTATGAGTAAGTAGGAGGAGCCTAAAGACTTCAAACAAAAAGTACTGATATGAAAATGTTAATTACTCTAAAATGATCAGTAGTATTGTGAAGTGATAGTATACATGTATTAAAATATCACATTGGATTCAAAAACTATGTACAATTAAAATAATCTTTTTTTAAATGTGTAGGCAAGGGGCCAGGGACTTAGCTCAGTGGCACCACGCCTCACTCACAACTGCAAGGTCCTGAGTTTGATCCCTGGTACCAAAAATAAAACACACACACAAAACAAAATAGAAAATGTGTAGGCAAAATGCACAGTGAAGGAGAAAGCTGAGGAAACAGAATGAAAAGAACACAAAATCTTTTAAAAGTTAAAACTATAATTCATATCCTCAGAGACATATTACTGCATCTGTAAAAGACGATATGAAATAGACAAATTAGAGAATATACAACTTAGGAGGAATAAAGTAAAAGCTAAAGTGCCAGGTGTGGTGCCACACACCTGAAATCCCAACATTTGGGAGGCAGAGGCAGGAGGATCACTGCAAATTCAAGAATAGCCTGGGCTACATAGTGAGTTCAAGGTCAACCTGGATTACACAGTATGACCCTGCCTCAAAAAAAAAAAAAAGCTAAAGTAAACATTCAAAAATATTCAGTAAAATAGAAAAAAGAATCAAAGAAATCTTTCCCCCAAAGTAGAACCAAAATATAAACTTAAGAGTTACCAGCAGATGTTCAACTTTCAACAGAAATTTCAGAATCAGAACAAAACAAAAAGGCAAAGAAAACAGGTTATCAAATAGAATTTCCTAGAAAGAAAGAACTTCAATCCTTCCAAACACTCTAATCAAAATATGGAAGCAGGGCTGGGGATTTAGCTCAGTGGTTCAAGGTCCCAAGTTCAATCCCCGGTACAAAAAAAAAAAAAAAAGGAAGCAAACCAACATTAAAGCAGGGGAACTTAAAATTTCAGATCAAGCCAGGGATTTAGCTCAGTGGTTCAGCTGCCTGCCTCAAAAGCACAAGGACCCAAGTTCGATCCCTGGTACCAAAAAAAAAAAAAAAAAAAAATTTCAGATCAAGGAAAGCCACAAAAGAGAACGAGAATGGAGAAGGCACCAGATTCCTCAATGCAACACAAGAGGCTGCCAGACAAAGAAGGGCCTTCGACATTTTTAAGGAGAATTTTTGCCAGCCAAATTAGAGGCAATTTTAGAAAAAAATGGCCTCGACTAATAAAAAACTAACCTCTCATATTCCCTTTCTTAAAAACATACTAGCCATCAGGATGTATCAAAAGAAACATAAGTTAAGAGGGAAAGTATGGGACCCAGGAGTACTGGAGCCAACCTTAAAGGTCTAGAAAATACAAGGTGACAGTTTTATAGCAGACCTAGCATGGAGCAGGAAAATCATTAAGGTGGACAAAATGACAAATATATGGAAAAAATAAGGACACAGGGAGAAAATTAGAAAAAAGGAAAAATATATGATGATTAACTCAAGGAAAAACCTACAACAGTGCCTCAGAGGAAATCTGAGTATAATGCATCCAGCTTTGTAAGAACTGACTGTGATAAAACTATTTGGAAGGATGGGGAAGAGGAAGTGAGCGAAGTAGAGACTAAATCTTCGACTACCATAAAATAAAGGCAATCTGGATCAGTTTATATTATTAATAAATAGCAAAACTGTTTAATATGCAAAGTAACTTCTAAATCTTTCAGTTCTGCAGGGTTTTGTTTTTGTTTTTGTTTTTTTGGGTACCGGGGACCAAACTTGGGTCCTTGGGCTTGCACAGCAGGCAGCAAAATCACTGAGCTAAATTGCTGGCAGATATAAGCCAAATTTTTTTTTTTTTTTTGGTACCAGAGATTGAACTCAGGACCTTGCACTTGCAAGGCAGGTGGCAGCACCACTGAGCCAAATCCCCAGCCCCCCAGTTCTGAGTTTTTAACCAAGGTATATGTTTCGTTAATAATTTTTTTAATTTATTAAAATAATTTTTTCCAATTAAAAAAAAGAAAAATAGTAAGAGATAAGGTCCAATTGTATTGTGAAATTCCATGTCTTCATCCTTTTTTCCCTGTTCTTCATTAAAAAAGATGTTGTTTTAACGGGTTCTGTTCTTCATCTTCTCTCTTGTTCGTTTTCCAGGTCTCTTCTATACAAAAATAAAACCACAAGTGCTCATATATCACATAGCCCTTTACCTCTCAGACAAAGGAGAGGGAGGATGTGGGGTTGGGAGGAGGCTGAACCTGCCTCAGTTGTGCCCCCTGGCTCACTTACATTTGATCCTTTCTTTCCAGGCCTCTTGAGGCCTTTCCCATGTGCTGTCTTGGCCCGGAAGCTGGATACATCATCATGGCTCTCACGAGTGTTCCACTTGGAGCCTTTCTTCTTCCCCCCAAAGCCAAACTTCTGGTTTTTATATCGTCTTTTGGCACTGGGCCTGAACAAAAGGGACCAGATAGATTACCACAGCACTATAAATCCTGGTGAACTTCGTGACCTGAAGATACTCTCAGGTTCCTTTGTGAAAAGCCCCTTAGGCACTGGCACCAAATCCCATCACTGGCCCACATTTTTACTCGCAGATTCCCTTAGGCAACCTTGTCTATGTATGATTTTAATTCCCATAGCAGGAAAATAAAGAAAAAGTAGGAAAGAACCTACATAATGGCTTTCTGTTGTCTTCAGAAAGCTTTTATATTTTCACTCTATCTTGCTAAATCACCCTCAGTTGTTTCTATCCTCTCAGATATATATATATATATATGCAGCTAACATTCAAATGTGATAAATTCTAAAACTCATCAAGCTCAGTATATACAAAAGTACAACATCTCCCATCCTAGACAGGCCCCACCTCCAGTACAAACACCTACCTTGTGGTTGGTGCTGCTACCATCTGCCCAGCCACCCAGGCTGCTGTCTCTCTGTACTCAATTTAGTTACTGAGTCCACCTCATTTAACCTCTTCAGCATTTCTTTCATCCATTTCCCCTCCTCTTCTTGACTATACTTTTAGGGTATGATCACTGTTCATCTGAGCTTTTCTAACAGCCAATCTGGTCATTTCCCTCAAGTCCATCTAGGCAATTGTCACTATTACCTTTCTAAACAATGATATAACCTACTCATCACTGTGGGTACAGCCAGCAAAGTGCAAGCCCCAAGCCCACCTCGCTGCTCCTTACCTCATGGTTCACCACCCCAGTGTGCCAAACACCAGCTGCTCCTCACACCCAACCTGCTGTGTCACATCTCTGTGCCTCTGCTAATTTAGGTTCTTTCTTCTTCCCCAAACCAGCTTCTCTCCTACTTTTCTGCACAATGTTTACTGATCCTTCACACTAGACTCAAGGGGGGCCCTCCTTCAGGAAGCTATCCCCAGACCCAGTGCTTAATAATAGTCTCTAAATGCTTCTATCCATAACACTTCCTGTTAGTATGAAAATTATCATTCCTCCTAGGCCTGCTGTCCAGGTGTGCAGAAAGTTGGATTAAATAGAATAAAAACAGTCAACATTCTCCCTTTGTCTTTATAGTAGTACTATGAGTGAGGCACAAACCATTTTCCCATGAGAATAGATGAGGCCATTAACAAGTGACTTGCTCAAAGCTACCTTCCTACCGAGTGACAGAATCTGGATCTGAACCCTAGATCTGTACTCTTTACCATCACACTGCGAGCAGGGGGACCACAGTGATGCAGCAGTAACTTTAAATTAGGCAAACACCTTGTTGTCATCTTCAAAGACTCACATTGCTAGAGACCCATCACAAGGCACTGTAAGTCTTAGCCATTGCAGTGGCCACACTCTCTCCATTCAGGGCCACTCCTGGGAGGTCCCCACCATGCTCATGCACTATTGGCTCATCACACACCAAAGAAGTAAACCAAACCAGCATGTTTCTTACCCTTTCTTCATCTGCTGGCCTTTAGTTCCTGCCTTTGTGCCCCAGGCAACAGGTTTCTGATCTCCCTCAAGGAAATCCAATTTATCAGAGAAGCCTGTGAGTAGAAGCATTCTGATCAGCACTTCTGTATTTTTTTTTAAGTTTTTAAGAAGCACCTTGTTCCCTGCACCATTGGCAAAACTTAGGTCCACATTTCCACCTCAAGAAGACATCAAAGAACTGTGTGCCCAAAGTACCTGTAAGGCACCTAATACCCCTCCCTGTTCCCCAACATCCTTAGCAAAGATGTGCTGACCTTTTTGATATTTCTTAATGGCAGTCATCATATGTGATTTCTCCTGCCGCCTCTTCTGAAGAACCTCTGTTTGCACCTGTAGTGTGGACATAAGGAAATTATTCCAACTGTCTACATTCTCTCAATAATAATAATGTATTACAAAACACACACAGAAATACACTGTGATTCGCACCACTACCAATTATTTATACATGCCCAAAACTATGCTAAGGGCTTAGTTCTTCTTCATAACCATTCAATGAAGTTTATATTCTTATTATCTACTAAATGAATGCACAGAGTGGTTACATTCTTGCCCAAGTTACACTGCAAAAAAGTACAAAATTCAGATTCACATCCAGGCAGTCCTCCTCCAAAGCTTGCACTTTTACCGCAGCATACAATCCTGCCTACAAAACTAGCAAATGTTTGAGTCTACATTCAGTTTTGCCCAGTAGTTACAACTGGCCAGATTAAATGTCCAACCCATTGTTACAAGGGCTGGAAATACCAGAAGAGAAAAAAAAATCTCACCAGAAAATAGAAGGAAAAACTAAAAAGCTTTAAAAAAAAAAAAAAAAAAAAAAAAAAGAAAAGAAAATCTAATAATATAAAGAACTCAAAAAAATTAGACCACCCAAAATAAAAGACAAAGACACAATCAAAAATGAGCAACCAAAATGAATAGATGCTTCACAGAAGTACAAACGGCCAATAAATATATGAAGAAATGCTCAACACCACTGGCCGTTAGAGAAATGCAAAGTGAAACAACACTGAGATTCTACCTTATTCCAGAAAGAATGATCATCATCAAGAAATCAAATAACAAAGGTTGGAGAGGCTGTGGGGAAAAAGAAATCCTTCTACACTATTGGTGGGAATGTAAACTAGTATGATCACTTTCAAAATCAGATTCCTCAAAAAACTGAAACTAGACCTAGCTATTCTCCTCTAGTTTTCTTCCCAAGAGAGTTAAAGACATAATATTAGCAATACATGCATACCCATGTTTATAGCAGCACAATTCAAAATAACTGAATCTTGGAAGCACATACAGTATGTTCATCAACAGATGAATGGATAAATATGTGGTTTTTGGCCGGGGATTTAGCTCAGTGGTTCCAGCACCTGCCTCTCAAGTGCAAGGTCCTAAGTTCGATTCCCGGTACAAAAAAAAAAAACAAAAACCAAGAATATGTGGTTTTTACACACAATAGAGTACTACTCTGCCATAAAGAAATATGAATTATTTGTAGGAAAATGGATGTGTTTTGAGACACACAAGCTTAAATACTGCATGGTTTCTCTTTCATGAGAAAGCCAAAGTATAAAGAGCAAAATAAAAGATAGATGATAAAATGTAGGGAGGCAGATCATTCTAAAAGGGAATCAAAGGAGAGGGAGACAGAAAAGAGGTGAAGTAAGGGGATGAATAAGGAATTAAGATGTGTTATGTGCATGTACCAACACCGCACAAGAATATAAACACTATGTGCTGCAAATATATACCCAGAAAAAGAAGGGAATCAAGAGATGAATGGAGGAGGAAAGAAGGAAGGGAAGAACATGAAAGAAATTAGGATGTATTATATACATGTTCCAACTCCCCAAAAGGAATGTAAACATGTACTATAAGCATGTACTAATAAAATAAATAAATAAAAGGATTTATTTATAAAAACACAAAAGACCAAGTAGCAGAACTCCAAAAGAACAAAGGAACTCCAATAGTGTAGATGGACTCCTCTTTCCCCAAGGGCCTCTTTGGCCTTTGTTATTATTTGATTTCTTTTTTTGTTTATTTGTTTTTTGAGACAGGGTCTCACTTCAGGCTGGCCTTGAACTCACTATGTATCCCAGACCAGTCTCAAACTCACAGTGATCCTCCTGCCTTAGCCTCCAGAGTGCTGGGATTACAGGCATGTGCCACCATGCCTGCCATTATTTGATTTCTTGATGATGGCCATTCTTTCTGGGATAAGGTGGAATCTCAGTGTTGTTTTACTTTGCATTTCTCTAACAGCCAGTGGGGTTGAGCATCTCAATCTCAACACTACTGACAGTTTAGAAGGAGCAATCCTTTGTTGGTGGGTGAGGCCTATTCCTGTGCATTTTAGGATATTTAGCACCATCCTTGCCTTCTATCCACTAGGTACCAGTAGCACCCTCAACCCAAGATGTGACAACTGACACATCCAGACAAGGATAAATGGGGCAAGGGGCAGAGGAGGCAAAATTACCTCAAACTTCTCAGTTTGAGAAGTTTGCCCAAGTTTTGCACTGCCCAAAGGTTTTCTCAAATAAAAAACAACAAACCAACAGGCCCAACGGTGTTTCTTTGATAAACTTCACGTTTTCTTGATAAATTAGGTTATATTCAACTAATTGTCAGTGTCTTTGAGATAATATTGGCCACTCAATTCCAAATCATTGAAACACAAAATCCACAGCAGACTTTTTGCAGAGGAGAGAATGCTCATCTACTCTTCCTGTGCTGGGAATCCATCAATGAAATGACCCCAAATGTGGACAACTTCAGCCTCAGCCCATAAATGTTACATTCAAAATGCTGACAAATGGGCTGGGGATTTAGCTCAGTGGTTCCACCGCCTGCTGCACAGGCGCAAGGACCTGAGTTCAATCCCCAGTACAAAAAAAAAAAAAAAAAAATGCTGACAAATGCTTAACATCCATGAAGAAACTCCTCACATTCGTTCTTTCCCCAACCCTAATTCCTGTCATCTTCTTTCTTAGGTGACTTATACAACAGAAAAGAAAAACCAGGGCTGGGGATTTAGCTCAGTGGAACCAGGCCTGCCTTGCAAGCACAAGGTCCTGAGTATGATCCCCAGTACCAAAAAAAAGAAAAGAAAAACCAAAAAGCTTTTGTGGAATGCCTAACCTGGTTTTACATTAGAACTCCAACAGTCACAGTGAAACACATGGGTGACCCTTTACTTCTCAGACTGGGTGATGATCAATAGAATAATTTCTCCAGTGACCTGACAATCATGGAGAACAGTGTGTCACATCCAGGACACAAATCATAAGTACCTGGGAGGCTTTTTAGAGAAAAGGGAAAGCATACAAAGATTCCCAGAAATTCTGGAGCCTGGAAATACTTCAAAATTTTTCCCTAATTTTGCTGAGATGTAATGTTTAGAAACTTCTGATCTGAATCAACTCTTCACCATATGGATGCGGAACTTAAACTCCAGAGAGATGACTAGCTTGCCTGCCACTTCCACAGTGCTGCAGAATCCCAACACACACACTCTACTATGAGACAGGAAGTACGTGATCAAGCCCATACAAGGCATGAAATCAAATCAGACCACAGCAATCTAATCGGACAGACATAACTGGCCCCATCCTATTTCCTGCACATTTTCTTTCTCACCTTCTTTCCATATTTCCTAAGTGCTCGCAGTTGCTTAGCCTTTTCAGACTTCTCCATGGCAGCTTGTTTAGTCTGTAGCTTCTGTCGAATCTAAAATGCAAACAAAATGTTGTCAGACAATCTTAGAGAGCAAGGAAACAAGGAACAGATATTCTCAGTTCTGCAAACTATGGTATAAATCATTTACTGTATTCTAACCCATGAATTTTACACATGAGGACAATAAGGCCCAAAGGCTCAACAGTTTGCCTAATGCACCAACGTGGCACTGGTACAGCCAGAGATTAAAAGTGAACTTCCCACTCCCACTGTGGTGATTGTTCCATATACAAAAATGTCTGCTTGTAGTTTAAGAAAGACCAATTACTCTCCATCCTTAATGTCTACAAAACAGCATGCAACTTCAATGACTTTCTCTAATTAGCCACATAAACAAGAAAAACTCCAACAGATATCCAACACCAAACATACACATTTCAGTTAAAAATAAGTTGTAAGTGTGAATGTACGAGATATATCTGGGCTAGCCTCCAGACGAAGTTCTTTCAGTACCACCTAGACAAGGCCTTCATAAAATCTTGCCTGAAACCCAAGGGAAGTATTTAAAAATATCCTGGATATATGTTAGAAATCCTCTTCCTCTCAAAATTAAACGAGGACCATGTTCTACCTAACTGTTTTATACTACAGGTGAGCCATATAGTAATTCCTCATTCCTAGAAAACTGAATCCCAGAGAAGACAAACTGTGACAGCACTGCTCAGTGGCAACAGCAGGACAAAAAACACACCATGCCATTACCATGTCAGGTAGGAAACACAAAACCCACTTTCACTTCAGAGACCATACTCCTTATAGTACTTCTTCTCTTCTTAATCATTTAAATTAAGAAAATGTAATTCTCACATTTATCTAATGGGTGGTATCTGCCATGACTCTGAAGTAGTGAATTTCTAGAAGAGATGATAATTGTCTCTAACAATCAGCTCCCCAGTATTGGACTTACATCTATTTTTTAGAACATTATAGGAGATAAATCCACCAACATTTCAGTACAAAGCTTTGGCTTTCCAGAGAAAAATTTCATTTCTTACCTTTTGCATCTGCTGATCAGACTTGGCCATTTCCGCAAAATAATCAGTGGGCCGCTTGGTAGGGACTTTGAGCTGGTGGAGGCGTGGTAATACTGCAAGCACTGCTGCCTGAGCCTGGCCGTAGCTGAGATGGTAGATAAAGTGAGGTATGAGATGAGGGAGAAAGACTTCCATGCCTTCTTACTGCCTCTCAGTTATCCAAGACTAGAAGGACTATCAATATCTGACCTCCACTAGTAAGAACAAAGGAATAAAACAAACACTGTAATAAAACCTCACTAATTTGATATCCCAGAGAAATTTCACTGTACATCATTTTTTCAACAGGGAAGAAGAGTTGCTAAAAAATAAATTAGTAGTATAAAAGGATAACCATCATACCCATTAACACACAAGCAAATGTCAATTATGAATTCTTATGTAATCACTAAAGAAAAGTCCTCACAAGAACCCTTTGTAAGCAAAGTTTGTTCTAGTGACTAAACGCAGACCCAAAAACACTGAGCTCTTTTCTCAGCCAAAGAGAATCTCCTAACTCCCTCTCCATTCCCAGGCCTAACCTAACCCCCTGGGGTTTCTGAGGTTGAGGGCTCACTACTGTCCTCTCCCCTCACCCTCTAGCACAAGAACACCCCCAACTTCTCCCACAGCGGCAAACAAACATACAAACTCATTTCCCGCTGGAAGTCGTCTTCTGGATTAACAGCTTTCGGGTCCTTGTTCTGAGGTGTTGGCTCAGGTCCACTGACAACCGGCACAGGACCCAGGGTCACATCGAGCCTTTCAACCCATTCTAGACTCCGCTTGAATTCGACGAAACACTGCTTCAGGCCATTCTAGATAATTCAGACATAGAGCTTAGAACACTGAGTTTGTTTCGGGTGCTAAGCCAACAGACGAAACGTTAACCAAATACCCTGACAGATAATCGACCCTCTTGGCAAATGTGTGTTCCTTGTGACAATTATCAGCCTCCCAAGCACAACTCCTCCGAATGCGCTTCCCATCTCCAAGCACGGTGTCCGACCCGGCGCCCGAGCTCACCACATTGTTCACGGCCTTCTTCGGCCCCTCGAGCACGACATTGAGGCCTGGCTTCAGGAGTCCGCAGGAAAATGCATCCTGCAACTGCAGGGCACAGTCTCGGTCATAACTAGAAGAAGAAGGCCCCTTCTCCCAAGCCCAGTCCCGCGAGCTCCGCTGTCCCCTACCTCTCTGTCCGTGACTAGAGAATCATCAGAATCCGAGTCCGAGCCTGAGAGGGGAGTGTCCATCTCGAAGCCCGCCAGCCCCACGCCTACCCGAAGGGGCGGGTCAGCCCGAGGCCCGGGCAGCTGGCACAGACCAGCTCTCACCCAGGCTCTTGCCTTCGACCCCAACTCGCACGCCGCCTTCCCACGTGCGCTCAAACTAGACTGGGGCCACCAACTCGCCGTTCCGGCTCGGCGTTTCGAACGGGACTTCCGCTTCCGGCGCTGAGACACACTTCCGGTTTGTGGTTGCCATAGGAACTGCTCCGGTGTACGGCTGTGCACCAATTGCTTGGGACAGGCAGAGCTAAAGACTCTGGATACTTGCATGGTCTGGTGACTCAGAGAGAAAAGGCAAAAGGTGGGAATGGATCCCTGAGAGTTGTCAGAACGAGCTGGAAGCACTAGAGAGGAAAGGAAAGGGGAGACGGAACTTCGGGAAGGAGTGAGGAGGCTGAGAAAGACTTGGGGGGTGGGGGGCGTGTCCTGAGGCGAGGCGAAGCGGGGCGGGGCGAGGTGAAGCGAGGAGGGGCGGGGAGGGAAGGGGCGAAGAGGGGGCGGGGAGGGGCGGGGAGGGGCGGGGAGGGGCGCGCTTACATTCTGGCTGCTCTCTGACTTTAGGCGAACTCTGGACAGGTATAATGTCGACCGTGGTAGCTCAGTCGCTGCATGCCTTTGGTCTTCGATCTCACGTAGCCAACAATATCCTCTTCTTCGATGAACAGATTGTAATATTTCCTGCAGGAAATCACTGTGTGAAGTACAACGTAGATCAGAAATGGCAAAAATTCATTCCAGGTACAATCCTTTGCATGCTAACATATGTATTAATGGCATGTGCCATATAGAACGCCATAATCTCAACACTATGATTGACAAAAAAAAATTTTTTAGCAGATGAAATATACATATAATTTTATAAATGTAGAGGATATAAATGTAAGCTTGCATTACTAATTATAGATTAATCAAAGACTCAGTTAAAACCATATATACAGTGTTAAAAGTATTTTTCACTGCAATATCTTGAAAAATTAGCTTGATGAATCTCTTCACACATCTTCAGTATCATTGGCTTTGTCATCACCAGAGGCCTTTGGGAGTTGTCTGTTTTTAAAAGCACACCACCTTGATTATACCTTTTGAATACTTGTATCATGAAGACACTAGAAATTTTACCTACATCACAAATAACTATGTGTATAACATTAGATTTGTTTTTGTTCACATTAGTCCTATAGATCGTATTGATGACAATTCAATCTATTCACTTTTTTCCCACTCTTGCATTGAACACATTTTATTGTGACATGTGCTTATAAAAAAGTATTTATTATATATATGTCATACTTAAAGAATTACTATAAAATGAAGATCTTTGAACCCAACCACTCAGGATAGGAAATAAAACTTTGCCAGTTCCATTGCTTCTCCCCATTGTCTTCTTCCCACACTCCACACACACCCCATCTTGGATTTTATGATTATTTCCTGTATAATTTTACCATATATGTGTCACTTTATGTAAAATATGCTTTTTTTCTATTTTCTCACTTTATATAAATGGAATCATAATTATGTATTCTGTGACCTTTTTGTTCAACAAGATGCTTTGGGGATTCATGCATCTTGATATGGATATATAGATATATTGAGTTCATTTTATTCAATATAGTGTTGTAGTCTATGGATACAATGTCTCAAATATATAGATGGAGAGAGAGATATATAGAGATATCCATTCTAGGTTTGAGAGATACTAGGAAAATAACAGTTGTTTGCTATTAGAAACCTGCCACTATAAACACTCTTGCATTCATATATGCACCTTTACTTGTACAAAGATTCTCCAGGGCACACAGCCAAGACTAAAATTACCAAAAAATAAGATAGTGCCAATTTACATTCCCACTAGCAATGCATAAAGGGCCAAAATTCCTCCACAGCTTCACCAGCTCTTAGTGTTATTGGACTTCCTAATGTTTTTCCTATACTAGTGTTTGACAAAAGGTATCTTATTGTCATTTTAGTTTGCATTTTTCTATTGTTAATAAGGATGAGTATCTTCACACGTTTATAGTCTATTTCTATTTAGCCTTATGTTAGATACTTTTTTCAAGTCTTTTACTCATTTTCTATCTTTTATGTGGAGGTTAAGATTTTTGTAGTAACTTTCTCCTTGATTTATGGGCATACTTTATATAGTCTGTCTATTAATCATTTCTCAGATGTATGTGTTACAAATAATTCACCTTTGAGGCTTATATTTTATTCCTCCTTATGGTACCTTTTGATGGACAGAAATTCTTAGTTTTAATGGAGTCAAATTTATCAAACACTATGTAATATCTGTTGTAATAAACTTATTAGATGCAGTTGACTTATTAATTTCTGTGTCCAGTGTATTTGCTAAATTATCATTAATTGTAATAACTTATGTGTAGATTCTTTGGAATTTCTACATATTATCTACAAATAATGTTGGTTTGATTTCTTTTTCTTGTGTTACAGTAGTGGTAAGCATCTCCAGACAGACTCAAATGGGCCAATGAAAATGGACATCTTTGTCACGTTTCTGCTGTAAAATGGAATTCTTTTAACATTTTCTTATAAAGAAGGATGTTTACTATAGGGATTTGTCAGTGTCCTTTATCAAGTTAGGGAAATTTCTTTCTTTTTCTAATTTGCTATGCTTTTTAAGATCCCAGTAAACATATTGAATTTTAATGTATGCATTTTGTTTTTTATATAAGATCATATGATTTTCTAATATTAAATCAATCATCATTTTATCCAGACAATATTTGTTTATATTTGCTCTCATGTTTACTCATCTCTGCCACCAATACTCTGTACTCCAGCTGGAATAATTTTCCTTCTGTATTGAGTGATAATGTGTTAGTGCTAAACTCTCCCAGTTTTTGTTTGTTTGAAAATCCTTTATTTCATCCCTATTTCTGATAGATAATTGACCAGATATATAATGTTTGTCCTTATATTACATGTCTTATTTCATTTTTTTGTTGTTCTTTTGTTTGGTTTAGGGAAATTTTTGTTTTGCTTTTTACCTCAAATCCATTTTTTCAGTCCCAACTTCTGCCTCTAGCTTTAGAATCATATCCAACTGCTAGACCTCTTTACCCAAACATTCCACAAGATGGACCTCACACATTATATCCAAAATCCAATTTATCATTCCCTTATTTCTCATGCTCTTTCATTGAGACCTTTCCTGCCACATACTCAAACATATGATATAGATATGATTGCGAAAGCAATATAGCCCTAACATCAATACCCAAGAAATCAAAAAATATGTGTAAATGTATAATTTTAATATATTATAAAGGTGGTGTTAGTAGTTAGTGCTGGGACAACTAGTCAAATATTAGACAAATGGAAACAAATTTGGATCTTCACTTCCTGTCTTTTACCATCATGGACCCAAGATGGATCAAAGACTGAAGGGTAAAAAAAAAAATCAAACCATAAAAAAACTAGATACACATACACCTAAAAAATATCAAATATTTGTTTTGTCGTTTTAAACAAAAGTCAACGAACATAATCTTCACCATCACCCCTGTTACAGTTTAATATCTAGGTGTCCCCCCAAATCTTCGTGCACTCATAGATGGCACCTTTAGGAGATGACTGGATCACGATGTGTGATACTGGCTTAGTCCACTGACAGGTTTATGGCTAGGTGCAATGATGAGAGGTGAATCGGGTGGGAAGAGATGCGTCCGTGTGGGTGTGGCCTGAAAGGTGTGGCCATGAGCTCTTACTCCTCCACAATGCCCCTCTGCTATGCCACCCTGCCTTGGAGCTGGCCGACTATGAGCCAAAATAAACCTCTCCTCCTTTAACTTTGGGTGTTGGGTGTTTTGCCCCAGCAATGAGAAAGTAATTAAGAGAACTCCCAACTTCTGCCTACATTCTGAGGGTTACCACCCCTCCGAGACGCCTAAACCAGAAACCTAAATGTCATTCATACTTACATCTCTCCCTCTTAAAACCCAGGAGATCACTAAGTGCTACTGATTCTACCTCTTAGCATTTGTCTAACTTTGTATCCCCTCCATTCCTATCACTCTTTCTACCTTTATATTGCCTATTGTTACCATCACCTCTCATTTCTTCAAATGGTCTTCTGACTGGTTTCCTTCCCTCCAAGACTGCCTTCCCTACAGCTGCCAGAGGGCTCTTCCTACAACACACATTGGAGGGAAAGGAGGAAGGAAGGGAGGGAGGGAGGGAAGAAAATTTTCCAGTGGCTTCCATTGCCTCCCAGCTGAACCCCAAACTCTTGTGTGAGGTGCTCAGTGACCTAGAGCCTGGTTCTTTTCTGAGATGCAGTTGCTGCCTGCAGCCCTTCCAGGGGAGACCCTGGTAGACAAGATGCTGCCAAGCAGCTTGTCATTCCCTCCTTGCCTTTTGAACCAGCAGCATGGAGCACGTCACGGGAGACCCTTCACATCACTTTCTAGCGCATCTTGCCCTGCCTCACTCCTCATCTCCTCCTGACCGACCTGCATCATCAATAACTTATCCACAGTGCACAGTACCTAAGGCCTATGATACTTTTAGAAGCCCATGAAAATACTTTTTGTTTTAAAATCAGAAAAAAATATGAATTTATCCCCTGTACGAAAATATATATATATATGAATTTAACAGTAATGAATATATAATAATGAATCCAGTCTTGATTATACTCCTTTTTATATCAATGCAGCCATCAAATATATGACTGACTATATATTTTTAAATAGTATATAAAAATAAACATATTTTTGCCATTTTTAGTGGAAGAAGGGACCCATGAAAGCAAAAGTGCCCAAGGCCCACAAAAATTATAATGTGGCCTTATTGCATTTCTTTTTTTTTTTTTTTTTTGGTACTGGGGATCGAACTTGGGACCTTGCACTTGCGAGGCAGGTGGTGGAACCACTGAGCTAAATCCCCAGCTCCTTATTGCATTTCTTGAATAAAATATTTACACTCTAATCTTTGCCGAAGGCTCCACTTTCTGGAGGACCACAGCTTTCATTTTTATGCTTATTATTTCATGGTTGCAAAATGACTGCTGCATATCCAGGGATCCCCTCTATATTCCAGGAATGCATCTGTCCCTAGTTTTTGTTTGTTTTGCTTTGTTTTGCTTTGCTTTGTTTTGTTTTGTTTTGTTTTGAGACAAGGTCTCACTATGTAGTCCAGGCTGGCCTCAAACTTGCAGCGATTCCTCCTGCCTTAACCTCACAACTACTAGGATTACAGATGTGCGCCACCATGCCTGGCCTGTCCATAGTTTTCAGGAAAACACAAAGCTTTATCATAAACCACTCTGGCAGACTTCTGCATCAATCGCATGGCCAGGATGTCCTCACGTAACTAACTGCAAGAGAGGCTGACAGATCCATTCACAAGCATGCCAGTCTCTGGAGTAGAGGAATTGTTGAGTGCTCAGCACTCAGGGCATGAAAGCTTCTATGATAAGACCCTATTCTGCCCTCCTAGACCGATTTTTGATCACCCCTGACTCACATGCAGAGTCCCAGCAATAACCCACTGTTTGCAGTTCTCTCGCTGTGCTGTGCCCTTTAATACATCCACAGCTTTGTTCAAGCTCTTCCTGACGTGTGCCCCCAACATCCCACCTCATCCTACACCAGGAAAGATTCCTTGCCTTTCCCCACCTCATCCTCAGTGAGGTGTCCATCCTAGTCATAATACCCTAGATGTGGTTGCAGCAAGGATAGCCAGGGACCTGTAGTTACATTTTTACACATCTTTCTCCTTTGTGTCAGCAGTGCCACTACTATGTATGATTGAATCTTGGTGAAAGCATCATCTGCCCACGCTCTCCCTTTTTTCTCTGTTTGCAGGTTCGGACAAGAGTCAGAGCATGTTGACCTTGTCCATCAGTCCCAATCGACGATACCTCGCTATCTCTGAAATTGTACAAGAGAAACCCGCCATCACCATTTATGAACTGTCATCAATCCCTTGCCGGAAGCGCAAAGTTCTTAGTAATTTTGACTTCTCAGTTCAGAGATTTACAAGCATGGCTTTTTCTCCAGACTCCAAATACCTCCTGACTCAGACATCACCTCCAGAATCAAATCTTGTCTATTGGCTCTGGGAAAAGCAGAAAGTGATGGCCATTATTAGAGCTGACACTCAGAACAATCCTGTCTACCAGGTAACTCCTAGTATAAGAAGTACCTTGCAGATTATAAAATATTAAGAGCTGTCTCTTATTGAATGTTTCCTTTGTACCACGGTGCTCATTTCTTACACACATTTTAAGAATTTAGTCTTACAACATCCTGTAAGGAAGGCATGATTATTATCCCCATGTTATAGATGAGGGAACTGTGGCTCCAAGAGATTAAGTAACTCATCTCCAAGATCACACAGGTGGTGAATGGCAGAGCCAGAAGTTCTCTGATTCTAGCTCTTGTCTTCTTTCTCATGGCTCAGAACTGCTTTCTGCTTAGAGGTTAGGCCCAGTGCTAGACGCATAAAACTCTCTCTCTCTCTCTCTCTCTCTCTCTCTCTCTCTCTCTCTCTCTCATCTCTCCCCACCCCCTTGGTTCTAGCCTCTTCCCATTAGTATTCTTAGGCACTAGGAAGATATGAGGAGTAAAATGGTAGATCTTTAGGAAGTTGTTGAAGAAGTAGCAGTTATCTAGGGCTCAGAATTGATTTGAGGGCAAAATAAGGAAAACCTACTAGATAGCTTGCTGCCTGCTAAGGCACCAATTCCCAAGGTTTTTGTCTTGGCACAGTAGCCCCAGTCTGTTTCACAAATTCACAAATTCAGTTTTGCTCATATTCAAACATACTCGCTAATCAGTGCCTCAAGCATAGACTCAATTATTCATCTCATTCCACCTCACCCCAGAAAGAATGGCTGCTATCAAGAAATCAACCAATAACAAATGTTGGTGGGGTTGTGGGGAGAAAGGAACCCTTCTCCATTGTTGGTGGGGGTATAGACTGGTGCAACCACTGTGGAAATCTGTATGGAGATACCTCAGAGAACTAGGACTAGAGGTCCCATTTGACCCAGCTATTCCCCTACTGGATGTCTTCCCAAAAGAATTAAAAGAATCATACCACAGCGATATATGTGCACCCATGTTTATAGCAGCACAGTTTGTAATAGCTAAAGCTTGGAAACAGCCCAAGTGCCCATCAACTGGAGACTGGATAAAGAAGATGTAGTTTTTTATAAAATGGAGTACTACTCAGCCATAAAGAACGAGAAACTAGAGACAGTTATAGCTAAATGGATGCATATCGAGGCCATACTCAAGTGAAATAAATAGGACACACATGTGTAAATACTGAACAGTTTCTCTGGTGTGAGAAACTGAAAGTGTAAATAATGATTAAAATGAATAATTGATAATGTGAAATAGGAAGAAAAGGTCCAAAGGGATAGAGGAAGTGGGAGGGGTAGGGGAAAGGAAAGAAGGGAGAGGAAAAATTATGAGAAAAGGAAAAAATACAACAAAATCTTTGTAAATAGGGAAGGGTAGAGGGGGTGAAGGGAGGACATGAAATGGGGAAAAAATAAGAACCAAGACATATCACGTAGGGCCGGGGATTTAGCTCAGTGGTTTTCGCCACCTGCTGCGCAAGCTCAAGGACCCGAGTTCGATCCCTGGTACCAAAAAAAATAAAAATAAAATAAATGAGCACATTATAACCAGAACACACATCATTTGTCCAGGGTATTCTGTTCCTAATACAGAGAAGTGAGAGCTGAAATTAGTCATCAGAAGGTTGCTTGATGATCAAAGGCAGGCAGACCCTGGAGGTTATTTCATGCCGGCCATAATGAATCCTAATGAAATATCCCAGTTCAGAGCAAAGAGTAGATTCAATGAACATGTATTGGATGCCCACTATAAACCCAGTGCTTCAAATACAGAGATAAAGAAGCCACAGCCCACAAAGCTGCTTCCCATCCAGTGGAAGTTGATGGGAGACTACCCAGCATGCCCTCCTATGAGGTTTCTTCCCCCCGGATAGGTCTGCAGGCACCTGCCCAGCCCTCATTTCTCTGTTTCCTGCTGAGCTCCATTCCTTTCTGTTAGCACAGAGCTTAGCTATTGTCAAAACCTGCTTGTTCTGCTTTTTCACCTTTGCAGATTTCCTAGTTTGACTCATATAAGCCCTGCACATAATGGGTATAGATATGTGCCTTTGTCAAATGTGGTATAAAATCCTATGATTTAGTGATATATAAAAGGAAGGACCATTAATGAAATGGGTGTTAATTAGTAAAGTTAGAAATAATTCCATCAAGATTCTATTTATAAGTCATTTTATTCTGTCACTTATTACAGGTGAGCATCAATCCCCAGGATAACACTCAGGTTTGCATCACTGGAAAAGGGATGTTTAAGCTTCTCCATTTTGCTGAGGGCACCCTAAAGCAGACCAATTCTCAGAGAGGAGAACTTCAAAACTACCTAGCCCATGCCTGGCTGGCTGATGACAAGATTATCGTGGGCACAGACACAGGCAAGCTCTTGCTCTTTGAATCTGGAGATCAACGCTGGGAGACAAACATAATGGTCAAGGAGCCCACGAGTGGCTCCAAGAGCCTGGACGTCATTCCGGAGTCAGAGAGGTAAAAGGCTGCAGGGCTGGTGTCCCCGCTCATTGTATAGAGGTAGCCTTCTTCAAAAGCCCTTCCAAACACTTCACAGACCCCTCTACCTTAAACCCAATTTCATACTTTTTCCTTCTTCCTTTTAGGGTCCATCTGTCTTCGAGCAGAAATTTGCATTATAATGAAGACACAGTTATTTTTATTTTTATACCTGACTCCATTTCATAAACATTTTAGTAAGACTAGTTTCAAAATTAAAGGTTTTTTTCAAGAAAATTTTTGAGTGGCTGGCTATCTAATTTACTTCACTGATTAGATAAATGTCCACTGAGCAAGGCATCTCATGAGGTCTTGAGGACCCTACAGTTCAGTTAGGAGGCAAAAGATCAACAAAGAAGCACAAGGAAACATTTTAAGTAAATCTGACAGAAGGGTGTGGGATAAAGGGAAGTCTCAAGAAAGGATGGTCAGTCTAACCTTTGTTATAACCAGGGGCCATCATATCTCACACATATTGGAATGTACCGCTGAGTGTATCAGGAACTGCTTTAAAGACTCTCTGTTCCCATTTTAGTCTTTCCTTACATAGTACATGTGATTATCATGCCCATTTTCTAGATCAAGAAACTGAGGCTCAAAGAGGTTAAGCGACTCACCCAAGATCATAGCACTGTTAAGTGGCAGGATCAGGATTCAAACCCAGATCTGTCTGAACCAAGAGCCCAAACTCTCAACCACATGGCATCCTGTGTACTCTTATTCCTTAGTAACTTCCAGCCCACCCATTTTTAACCATTCCCCCATGCCAGTGACCTCTCCTCTTTGGTCATGATTCTGTAGGAGCTTCCTAAGAAGTCCCTATGCCAGTGATGGTGAACATATGGCACAGTGAGCTGTTTGTGTCATTGAAAGCTCTAAAAGAGTCACACTCACTGCCCTATGCCCTCCTCCAGTTTGCTGTGTGTGCAGTCCTTCAGTGGGTCCAGTGCTCCCAGCACAAAGCCCAAGCTTCTTAGCTCACCCCAGAAATGCCACAGCTCTCGCCTCCCTAACGTGTACCCTCAGCTGCCTCACATGCCCCATATACTCACCCGCTTGTGGGCTTGGCCATGTTCAGCTCCCTCTGTCTCCCCAGCCACTGCACACCCCAGACACATGTACGTACTTGACACGCTTCTATTTATCCTACATGGTCCTGTCTCTCAGGGCTCTCAGCCTCTGCTCACCTCCAATGAGTGCACCTGCTCTGTGCCTGCCCTCAGCCCTTGTTACCTGCCAGCCACCTCCTCCCATCATGCTCAGCTGCCCCTGACAGCCCTTAGCTCAACTCTCCCTAGACTGTAAGCTTATGAGGACAAGGACTGTGTCAGTCTTATTTACCATTGTTTCATGGGGCCATTAACACAATTTAACTCCAAACAAATATTTATAAACAAACATATTTATTTAGTGAATTAGTGAAATAGATTAAAAATGGAGATCTGTATTTAAATCTCAGCTCTGCCACTTACCAGTTGTGTGATCTTAGAAAACCCAACCCCTCTAAGCCTCTTATTTCTTTTTTTTTTTTTTTTTTTTTTTTTGTACCAGGGATTGAACTCAGGACCTTGCCCTTGCAAGGCAGGTGCCGGAACCACTGAGCTAAATCCCCAGACCTAAGCCTCTTATTTCTAAACAAAATGAGAATCATCATCATTGTTGCTATATTTCCCCACAAAGGGTTGCAAAACTACCAAATAAATGGAAAGCCTGCCATTCTTCTCTCTTTGGAGTTGTGTGGCATTCTCAGGCCAAAGGCCTGGAAAGGGGATCAGTGGGTGACTTCTCTCACATCTGAGGATTGCCCTCTATTTTTCCCAAACTGAATTAATCTCCTTGGGGTTGAGCATGATGATCCACAGTTATAATCCCAGCTATGCCAGAGGCTGAGGCAGAAGGATCAAAAGTTCAAAGCCAGCCTGGGCAATTTTGTGGGAGTGTAGCTCAATAGTAATTTACCCCTGGGCCCAGTCCCCAGTACTGGGAAGAAAAAGAACTCATCTCTTTGGGATTGTCTCTGAAAACTTTATGTGCTATCTTCCTTTCCCAGCCTGGTCAAATTTCCACCAGTCAGTTCCCCGCTTCCTTCCTATGAGCAGATGGTGACAACCACTAGCCAAACAGACCGCGTGGCCATGCCCCAGGTGTTTGCCATCGCTGCCTATTCGAAAGGATTTGCCTGCTCTGCTGGGCCAGGAAGAGTTCTGTTGTTTGAGAAGATGGAAGAGAAGGACATTTACCGGGAGAGCAGGGAAATCCGGGTAGGAGGGGGGTGGGGAAAGAAAAGCAAAACTGCAGTCCTATTTGCTCTTGTTCCCCAGCAGCAGTGCTCTGACAAAGCACTTGATGAGGAACAATGGACAGTGGTGCTGAAAAGAAACGCTGATTTGACATATAAACCTGAGGGAGGTTTTAGGATGAAATGAACAGAATTGGAGTTGAGAAGCAGGAAGGTCAGGAAGGTCTGGATTTGAACCCTGGAAGAGAATTTTGGCAAAATATACTTCTCCACTAAACCTTAGTGTTCTGATAATAATTATATTATTAGGTACATATTGATATTTAGTGCCAAGCACACTACCTGGCACATCATAAGCATTTTGTAATGCCTGTGGAATAAAGGGTACTAAATATTTTAGAGGGAGATACTGTACAGAGGGTGGAAAAGAATTTGGAAGCCTTTTTAGTACTCGATGATAATCTTTGACAAAGGATCTTAGAAGATGGACAACATTAGAAAGAAACTAGGAACTCTGGATGGAGGGAACAGTTGCAGCAGAAGCCCCACAGAGGCAAGGGTAGGTTTTGTTTCAGAGATGTTCTGTTCCCCAGTGGAAAGAGATTAAAGATACTGGAAGGGGAAAGAGAGGAGTTAAGCCAAATGAAGGACCTCAAACACCAGCCAAGAGGCATGTGCATAATTCAGCAGGCATTCTGCAAGGTTGTGAGTGAAAGAGTTACGCTGAAGAAAAGGAATCTGCCTATGACACAGGGTGGAGTGATTCTAGAGGCATTGGACTTGAAGAAGTTAATAATATACAGAATGGATCAAACTCAGAGAGCACAGATTTGAAATGGATGCCTGAGAAAAGGGCAAGGGAGTAGACCAAGGAGGGTGAGGATGAGGGAAGAAAGCAGAAGCAGCATGAGTTTACTTTGCTCGTTAAGCAATTTACTCTTTTATTAGTTAATTTATTTATTTAACAAGTATTTACTGACCATTTACTGCATGCCAGGCTCTGTGGAAGGGGCTGGGAATACAGCAGAGAAGCCAATATACAAAAGAGCCTTCCCTTAGAACTCAATCCGTAGGCAAAGAGACAAAATATGTACAGGGTTTCAGATGAGGATCAATAAAGTGAAGAAAACAGGGCCAGGGATTTAGCTCAGTGGTTCTGCTGCCTGCCTCAAAAGCACAAGGTCCAGAGTTCAGTCCCTGGTACCAAAAACAAAAACAAAAAGCCAGAAAGAGGACAGGAAGACAGAGAGGTCTGTTCCAGAGTGGCTGGGGGAGACCTCTGAGGAAGGTGACATTTGAGCAGAGACCAGAATCCAATGGAAAAGTTGGAAATATGGACATGGACTTTGATGGGGAGTTCAGTACATACACACACACGCACGTGCACACACACACACACTAGTTGATGCCTTATTTCTACTACTTTAAGTATTTGTAATTATATTTACTACCATTGTTTTTATTTAAACCCTCATATTAGGCAAAATCACTGAGAGATAAAATACACTGAGAGAATAAAAAAATGATCAAGGACAAGACTTGGCATTTCCTAATTTAGAAATAGACAGGATGGAAGCCCAGCAGAGGATACTAGAAGTTGTGATTATTCACTCATTCAACAAATGTCTTCTGTGCACCTGCCATGGGGCAGACTCTGTGCTTGGCTGAGATAGATGAGTCAGATATGACCCCTTCTCACAGGACCTCACTGAGTCTGGAGGAAAGAGACAAGGCAACATCCTTTCCTTTGTTGAGCACCCATTGTTGAGTTCCCATTGAACTTTGCACAGTATGATAAATGTGACAAGAGGGAGCTCCCAGTGGCTATGGGTGCATATAGGGAATATCAGTACCCACCCAGCCTGAAGGAGGTCAGTGAAGTTCTGGACCCTTGCTGTGGTGGCAGAGCAAGGGGTGTTGGCTATAAGAAGAAGGGTTGAGCTATATAGGAAGATAAGACTCCAAGCAGAGGGAGCCAAGCACACAAGCCCAGTATCATAGACCCCAGGGAGGAGTGGGCTGCCTTCGGTGCCACAAGCTCTAGAAAAGTAAAGAAAATGGGGACTGAGCAGGGGCCTGAGCTCAGGTGATAAGGAGATTTCTGGTCTTCCTGAGGACAGTTGCAGGGCATGATGCACCAAAAGCCAAATTCTAAAGAGCAAGCACATGGCAGGGAAGCAGAAACAGGCATGTAGGCCAGCCTTTCAATGAGTTCAGTTGCTAATAGAAGATAAGCAGCAGCAGAAAGAACATTAATGTTACTATGTCTACCTAAGAGGTAAAGAGCCTCTCAAAGACTACCGGCAGGAAGACACTGTGTGACTCCTCTTTGCTCTGCCCTGTCACCCACCCTTCATGGTAGAAGGGCTGCCACATCCTTCTGCAGCCCTGAAGTGACACTAATGTGCCAGTGCCAGGTGAGCATATGCACTGTTGGTTACATACCCGCAGGTGGGTAAAAGTGGGATTTAGCCAGATGTGGGTTTTAAGGGAAACCACAAATCGAGATGCATGGGTTGATAATTTCCACATATTCTGCTATCTTATTACTCAGTCATTAGTTACCTAAAGGTGAGTGTTTGGTGGTATTTAAAACCCACAAAAACAGAGGCATTCAGGCCCTCCCTCCTCCACACCCGAGGAGAAGGGAAGCATTCTAGTCTGGGATCCTGGGAGCTAAAACTGTCTGGGAGAACTCTCAAACCCCAAGGACACATTGACCATGTGAGGCCATTACTGATAGCTCTTTTGTGTCTTGGGCAGATTCCTACGGACCCACAGAGCAATGACCCAAATCAGTCTGACAAACAGGATGTTCTGTGCATGTGCTTCAGCCCCTCAGAGGAAACCCTGATTGCCAGCACCAGTAAGAACCAACTCTACACCATCACCATGTCCCTGACAGAGATCAGCAAAGTAAGTCTCCCCCAGCAACACGTCCTTCCAGACCAGGCCTACGTGCCTGGCAGGGGCTGCTCACTATGTGGGCAACTTTCCCACCCATAAGCTGAGCATGGGTTCATTCACCCCTCCTCTACTTCATGACTGAGCAAAAGAAGCTCTAATTTTTTTTTTTTTTTTTTTTTTTTTTTTGTTACTGGGGATCGAACTCGGAACCTTGCGCTGCAGGGCAGGCGGCAGAACCACAAGAAGCTTGAATTTTAAGATGTCTGTGTAGAAGCACTCTGACAAACTCAGAGGAATTGACAAACTCCCTCTGCAGCTTCTTCGGGTGATGCCTCAGTGTTGACAAATTAAAATCCTACATACACATTTACCAGAAATTGCCTTTCAAGGAATTAATTTGCTATGCTTGGCTCATGAGTACAAAGGTGTGTGTGTGTGTGTGTGTGTGTGTGTGTGTGTGTGTGTGTGTATTTTTCGTTTTATTTTAGAATAACAAAGAAAACTGCTATAAACATATGCAGACATTACAACAAAAAAGCCCTATGAAAGATTAAAAATATTGTAGTTACTGTAGAAAAGTTTCACTTTATCAATAAGCTAATTTTAAATCTGTGTGCACCTAATAGCATGGATTTAAAATATGTAAAGCCAAATGTGACAAAACTACAAGTAAAATATGCCCTATACAATCACTGTAGTAGATTTTAACATACTTGTCTTAGTAATGCTTTTAGGACAGCTTTGCTTCATGAAGTGTGATTGAAACATACAGTGAATATTTAATTTTTTAAAAAATTATTACAGTATATGGCACACTGCCACTAAGCCCCCTTACATACTCTCCCTTACCTCAAACATATTTATTCCATTGTTTTGTTTTGGTACCGGAGATCGAACCCGGGTCCTTGCTCTTATTCCACTGTTCTTGCCACTTTCTGAAGCAGCTCTGGAAGCCTCCTTTGGGAGTGTCTTTAATTACCCTGTCATTGCTCCCTCAACATCCTGAACTGATTAAAAACATTTCTCTTTTATAGTCATTTTGACTTTGAGGAAGAATCAGAAGTTACACAGTGCCATATCTTGTGAATAAGGTAGATGAGGGCACACTGTAATTTTTATTAATACACCTCATGTGGAGTTGGTACATGTACATAATACATCTTCACTCCTTTTCTCATCCTCTTTCATCCCCTCCCTCTTCTCCCTCCATCTCTTGATCCCCTTGCTATTTGAGAAAGATCTATCTCCTACGCCCTGTTATCTATCTGTTATTTTGCTCTTTATTTATAATTCAGATTTCTCATATAAGAGAAACTATGTGATATTTAACCTTGTGTGTCTGATTTCTTTCACTTAACAAGCCTGCCTTTCCATTGGATGGCATTCAGCAACAGCATTCATCATATTTTTAATCACAACTTAAAAAGACACTCACAAGAGAGGACTTCCAGAACTGCTTCCAAAAGTGGCAAGAACTACAGGATAAGTATGATTGAAGCAAGGGGAAGTATTTTGTGGGGATTAATGGCAATGTGTCCTTTACTATAATAAAATTTTTTAAATTTAAACATTCACCATATATTTTGATCGCACCTCACAATTTATTGCATAGTTCACCTATTTAAAGTGTACAGTAGTGTAATGTTTAGTATATTCAGAGTTGTACAATCATTACTACAGTTAATTTAGAACATATTCATCACCTCAAACAAACAAAAAAACCCACACTCTAGCTATGATCTGCCCATCCTCCTGCCCGCCCAGTCCCAACCCTGAGCAATCACTAATCTATTTTATGTATCTATAGATTTCCCTATTCTTGGTATTACATGCAAACAGAATCATACAATATGCGAACTTTTGAAACTGGTGTCTTTAACTTAACATAATGTTTTCAAGGTTCATCCATGTTGTACTGTGCTTCATTCCTTTTTATGGCCAAATACTATAGATATCCCATTGTATGGATATACTACACTTTGAATATCTGTGCATTTGATTTTTAGATGTTCAGGTTGTCTTCGCCTTTTGGCTTTAATGAATATTGCTTCTATGCACTTTCCTATATATAGTCTTTGTGTGGGTGTTTTCATTTCTCTTCCTAGAACAATTGCTGGGTCACATGGTAACTTCAAGATTAGCCATTTTAGGAGCTTCTAGAAAGTTTTACAACATTTATATTCCCATAAGCAGTGTTTGAGGGCTCTGATTTCTCTTTGTCCTTGAAACCACTTGACTTTTTGATTATAGCTATTCTAGAAGATGTGGACCAGTATCTCATCATGGTTTTAATTTCCATTTCCCTAATGATTGTGATTTTTTGTGTGTGTGGTACCGGAGATCAAACTCGGGTCCTTGAGCTTGCACAGCAGGCAGCAAAACCACTGAGCTAAATCTCTGGCCCAATGATTGTGATATTGAGCATTGTTTTATGTGCATTTGAGCATCTGTGTGTCTTGGAGAAATGTATCCAAATGTTGGCCATTTTTTAAATTGTGTTCTCTTTTTATTATTGAATTATAAGATTTCTTTTTTTTATTGTAAGATTTCTTCATGTACTATAGATATAATTTCTCCCATTCTGTGAGTTGTCTTTTCATTTTCTTTCCTTTTTTTTTTTGGTACCAGCGATCGAACTCAGGATCCTGCACTTGCAAGACAGGCGGCAGCACCACTGAGCTAAATCCCCGGCCCCATCATTTTCTCGATAATGTCTTTTGAGTTAGTTTTCAGTTTTCATGATGTCAATTTACCTGAGGATTTTTTGTTGTCTTTTAGTATAATATTTAAAAACCCACTGCCATAGCTAAAGTTATGAAGATTTATCCCTATATTTCTTTCAAGTTTTATAGTATTAGCTCTTACACTTAGTTCTTCGATCCATTTTGAGTTTATGTATATGGCATGCAGTATGAATCCAACTTCATTCTTTTGCATGCAGATGTCGAATTGTTCCAGGAGCATTTGTTGAAAGATTATTTTTTCTACTTTGAAGGGTCTTAGCACCCTTGTAAAAAAAAATCAATTGATATATTGGTTTACTTCTAGACTTTCAGTTCTATTCCATTGTTTTGTCTTTCTGTCCCCCTGCCACTATCTTGATTACTGTTGATTTTTAGTAAGTTTTAAAATCAGGAAACGTGAAACTTCCAAGTTTGTCTTTCTTTTTCAAGATTGCTTTGGCTATTCTGGGACCCTTTCAATTTCATATGAATTTTAGAATCAGCTTGTCAATATCTAAAAAGAAGCAATCTGAGATTCTGATATTTGGAATTTGAATTTATAGATCAATTTAGGGACTATGGTCATCTTAACAATATTAAGCCTTTCAATCCATGAACATGTGATTTTTTCCCGCTTGTTTAGATCATTTGTTTTTGATAATGTTTTATAATTTTCAGACTGTGACTTTCACGCTTAATTTATTAAATTTTTCCTACCTATTTTTTTGAGGTGGGGACTCACCATATTGCATAGGCTGGTCTCAAATTCATGAACTCAAAAGATCCTCCCACCTCATCCTCTTGAGTAGCTGAGACTAGATGCATGAACCACCATCTCCAGCTAATATTTTATTCTTTTGATTCTATTGTAAATGGAATTTTATTTCATTTTGAATTTTTCATTTCAAGAATATAAAAATACAACTGCTATATGTAGGATTCTAGGTTGATAATTTTTTCTTTAAGCATCTTGAACATGTTACCTCCCCCTTCTCATTTCTATTGTCTTTGCTGAGAAGTCTGCTGTTAATCTTACTGGGTTTCCCTTGTAAGCGATCTTTTGATGCTTTTAAGATGATCTCCTTGAGGAAAAATAAGGTTTTCAGCATTTTTATCATGATGTCTGTGAATCTCTTTGTGTGAACTCTACTTGGAGTTCATTAAGCTTCCTATAAATGTGCATTAATGTCTTTCAATAAGCATTGGTTTAATAAAAAACCAATAGTTTAATCCATCATTTATTCATGTATTTTGGCTCCTTTCTCTCCTATCCTCTGATATTCACATTATCTATCTGTTGGTGTTCTTAGTGGTGTCTCATATTTGTCTATAGCTCTATTAAATTTTTTCATTCTTTTTACTCTGTGTTCTTCAAATTGCATAATCTTTATTGACCTGTCAAACTCACTAATTCTGCAAATTCAAATCTGCTGTTCAGCCACTCTAGGGAATTTTTATTTCAGTTATTTTACTTTTTAGTTCCACAACAGTATTTTCAAACTATTTATTCCTCTATTAGTGTTCTCTACTTGATGAACACTGTCATTATTTTTTTTTTAAGTCATGGTTTCTGCCTGTAATCCCAGCACTCTCAAGCCTAAGATAAGAACATGGAAAGTTGAGGCCACCCTGAACTACATAGGATGACCCTGTCTCAAAAAAAAAAATCATAATTTCTTTTAGTTCTTTGAACATATTTATATTGGCTACTTTGAAGCCATTTTCCATTAAATCCAACTCTGGTTGTTCTCAAGGTCATTTCTGTTGCCTGTAAGAAGAAAAATGCAAATTAAAATAACTCTGGGATGGTTTTTGTAAGGACTTTCTTTATTCTTTTATTAAAAATTAGGAAGGCAGATATCACCAGAGATTTCCAAGAACAAGGAGGAATGGGAATCTTAATGTAAGTGTGTCAGTTACTTTCTTGTTGCTAAGACATAATACCTGACACCTACAACTTAAAGGAGGAAAGGTTTATTTAGGCTCACTGTTTGTAGAGGTTTCAGTCCATAGTCCACGGCTCCAAGGCAGGATGAGATGGCAAAGAGGCATGGCAGAGGAAACAGCTCATGGCATGGTAGTGGGAAGCAGAGAGACTGAGGGGAGGAGTCAGGGAGATAGACTCTTTCAGGCCATGCTCCCAGTGACACACCTCCTCTGACCAGTCTTCACCTCTCAAATCATATTTAGATATAAAATCATCAATGGACTCATCCACTGATGAGTATCATGTCCCCATGATCCAATCACCTCCCAAAAGCCCCTCCTGTGAGTGCATGAACCTTTGAGGGGATATGTAAATACAAATAATAACAGAGTATAAACTGAGATAGCTGTTCTAGAGAGTAGTCTGATAGTTTTGGTAGAGAACTAAATAAAATTATTATCCAGTAGTCTGCCACCAAATACATACCAGAAATTCCAACTCATAGATCCATTAAAGAACATGTACAAAGATGTTGTTTTAGTGTTTTTACCAATGGGTAAAACACTCTTGTTGCCCATCCCTAGTGGTAGTGGTGAAATAAAGTAGCTGGATGAATATTATAGAATACCAAACATCAGTTAGAAGCAATAAATTATATATGCCAAACATACATGATTCCTTAAAAACATAGCATTGTAAAAGAAAAAAGTAAAAATAGAGAATGAAATCTATAGCACAATTCCATTTATAGAAATATGAATATATTCAAGGACAGAAGTAAAATTCATCAGTTGATACCTATGATAAGAACAGTAGCAAAGAAATAGGGGGGAGAAAGATTAAATAAAATTGCCTTTACGTGAATTAATTATGATAGTCTACAACTGTGCTTCTGAGATACAAAATGAAGAATACAAAGATACAAGATCAAAGAACTATGAGGTAGTGTCATCAGATGAGAGATATAGATGGAAGAAAGAATTTAGAAGATTTGAAAAGAGAGAATAAATAGTATGAAATAGTTATCTTGGAAGTTTAGAAAATAAACAATATTGGAAAATGTCACCTGGATGTATTAAATGCCCATTGGAGGTTTGTGATCATGAAGTTTAAGGGAAACTAGTAAGCCTCTGTATCTGATTCCCCATGATTACACAACTACTCAGGCATATGTACACAGAAGCAGGGTAAGATAAAAAATTTCTATAGTTTATAAAACAAGGAAGTTGAAAGATTTGATGGTGTTTCAAAGCTAATGAGAGACAGGAACATTGAAGATATTGGGTGGGGGGAGGTAAAAAGATGGAGAAGAACAGAAATGATCTGTACGTGCTCCCAACCTAGCACAGTGCCTCTTTCTCTGAGGCAGTAGAAAAGGAAGGAATGGATACATATAAGTGAGGGAGGGCCAGAATTTGACAGAATTCACTCTCAGCCTTTGTCTTAACTTGCAAACCTAAAATGTATATTCATTAAATATCCTAACATCGCTCCTTATTCAGATGTCCCAAGGATAACACCTCTGATAACAAACATCTCTAATACGTACACAATCACTGCAACAGGATGCATTTTGATTTAAAATCATTCATTCAACTCTCATTTGCTGCTGCTGATAGAATAATTTGAAGAGAAACTTGGCGATACATATTAAGATACTTAAAATCATTTATACCATTTTACCCACCTTACCACTGCCAGAAATGTATCCTAAGGAAGTAATCAGAGAGGTGCACAAATATTTATAGGTATGTGGATATTTAGTCTAGTATTATTCCTAAATAACAATAAAAATGGAAACCACTTTAATAGTCCTATGGTAAAGGAATGGTTAAATTAAATTATAGGATACTCAGAATAAAAATTTTCCTGCCATTAAAATAATGTTTTAAAATAATACCATCATAGGGAAATATGCATAACATTAAGACAATTTGCTAAGGCTAGATTTCTGTGCATACAGCCTAATTAATGTTCCCAGGTACTAATTAGAGCTGAAGTACATAACCAGCCTTTTGCTCACAGTGCTGTATTTCATTATGTGTGCTCTCTCCAGGGGGAGGCTGCTCACTTCGAGTACCTGTTATACCCCTTACACTCAGCATCCATCACCGGTCTAGCTACCTGTATCCGAAAACCTCTCATTGCCACCTGTTCTCTGGATCGATCCATTCGCATCTGGAATTATGAATCAAAGTAAGGAATGAAGGGCTTTACTGCGGTAGTGTGCAGAATTTTTATTGTTAAATTTGTTTATGTGAACAGTTTTAATTAGAGAGTTTTATAATTTAATTACTTAGAAGCTTTCAGTTGGAAAAACCTTTTTTTAAATCAAATCATCCAGTCTGTCAGTCACTCTTTTTTTTTTGGTACTGGGGATTGAACTCAGGACCTTGCACTTGCAAGGCAGGCAGTGGAACCACTGAGCTAAATCCCTGGCCTTGTTTGTCACTCTTGTATGGAATAGAAAATTAATTTGTTATTAATTAAAGGCTTACTACAGGGCGGGGGATTTAGCTCAGTGGTTCCGCCAGCTGCTCTGCCAGCGCAAGGTCCCCAGTTCGATGCCCAGTACCAAAAAAAAAAAAAGGCTTACTACATACCAGACCCTATTTTGGACACTAGAGACATAAAGTCAACACCCCAAGATCTCACCTTCTTACATAAATTTTACCATCCTCTGTCTCTCCTGTCCCCTCCATTCTACTAGGTCTGGTTTTTGTTTTAAAGAGTTCTCCAGATCCTTTTCTCTTCTTTCTCCTCTTCACTGTCCCAACTACTACCAACTCCCTGGGGATTGTATCCTTCTGGCATAGCTTCCCTAAGAATCTCCAACCTTAGGTTAGATCCATATGATTTTCTTTGCTCTTGTATGAAGCTCTGCAGCTGCTGAAAACACATACCTGTACAGTACTTAAAATTCTTGGAATCTCAACAGAACTGTGTCTTCACCATTACTAGACAGTTCCTCAACCAGATCCCCTCCCGGCCATGCTCAGAGCTAGACATTATCCTCAAGTAACCAGAGTCTAAAAAAGAGAGGAACTAGTAATTGCAAGCAATAATTTATCTCAAATGCTATAATAACTATATTATACCATATTCAAGGGAAGAGTTGAGGGATCTAGGAATTTGGCTTATAATTCAATTTTTATCACTTTCACAGCACTCTTGAACTATTTAAGGAATATCAAGAAGAGGCATATGCAATCAGCCTTCATCCATCTGGACACTACATTGTAGTAGGGTTTGCTGACAAACTATGCCTTATGAATCTACTCATTGATGATATACGTCCTTTCAAAGAATACTCTGTCAGAGGATGCAGAGAGGTAAAAACTGCTGGAGATAAAGGTCCAGTTTCTTGGAAAGTCAGGGTTGAAATACCAATACCAAGAACTAACACACTCTAGAGAGGTAGAACCAAAGTCTGCCTTATAGAACTTTAGTGGCTTTTTAAAAATCCAACTTGGGGCCGGGGATTTAGCTCAGTGGTTCCACTGCCTGCCTCGAAAGCTAAGGACCCGAGTTCGATCCCCGGTACAAAAAAAAAATCCAACTCATTCAAACTCATACAATATATGGTTCTACCCCTATTTCTTACTGTCAACCAAAATATTTTGTTGACCCTAAATCTTTGTGATGTCCCACCTTAGTACCTTTTCTCTGTGATCATGGAGTCTCAACAAATATGGAAAAAGGAATCTCAGGATGAAAGTTCTAGTTGGGACCATGAGAATAGAGATGGGGAGGAGCCAGGAACATTACATCAACAGTAGAGGCAGTCATTGGCCCATCAGGTGCCCTACATGCCCCTGAGATAACTCACAAAAACAAGACTGTGATTTTGGGGAATCAGTTCCCCACTTTTCTACAGACAAAATAAAACTCTGTGATTAAAGCAGCTGAATGACCAGTGGAAATGGCAGTGTCAGCCTCTTGGCTGGTGCGAGCTACAGGAAATAGTGTATGACAGTGTCTGAAAATATCAGCCAAATTTCAGTCCTACTGCCACTAGGAATTGTAGTTCCCACTGAACTCTTTCAGAAAAGCCCCACCAGACCACAGCCTCCAGTTAGGTTGCTCATCTCTCTCTTTTTTTTTTTTTGGTACCGGGGATCGAACTCAGGACCTTACGCTTGCAAGGCAGGTGGCAGAACCACTGAGCTAAATCCCCAGCCCCAAGTTGCTCATCTCTTGCTCATCTGCTTGCTCTTGTTTCTCTGTAGTGCTCCTTCAGCAATGGAGGCCACCTATTTGCTGCAGTCAATGGAAATGTGATTCACATTTTTACCACCACAAGCCTAGAGAACATCACAAACCTGAAAGGACACACGGGGAAGGTAAGTGAATGAACAGCATTTGGGAAACAAGGGACCTGGAACCATGCACACGCTAGTGGATGGGATACAGGTGAACAAAAGGAAAGCAATTTTTTTCCTCATGGAGTTCACTGTCTACTTGAGGAAAGAAACAGTAAAGCAAATAAATGCACAGATTGCAGTTAATTCAGTGAAGAAAAACAAGGGTTTCCTATAAGAGGAAATAACAAAGGAGTAGGTATAACAGGTTGGGCATTTACAAAGGCTTGGTACTGGAGTGAGGAGGAATTAATCAGACAGAGCTAGTAATTATTATAGATAAGGATTTAAAGACCCACAGAGACTGCAGCAGCTGCCAGAGGAACTGTGGGGCTGAAAACCTAGGTATCAAGAAGAAGCATGAGTTAAACTGACACTGGAGAGGTTCACAGCAGCCTAAATACATGGAACCTTGTAGGCCTTGCAAAGATTTTATCTTCTATCCTCCTTATTCCTTAAAATCATTGAGGACTTTCAGGGCAGGAAATGATAGACCAGATTTGCATTTTAAAGATTCCCTTGGCTGCAGAATAAAGAATATGTTGAAGGAAACAAGGATGGAAATGATAAAGGGGCTCTTGTGAATGTCTACATGCTAAATGATAGTGTTTTAAACCACGGTAGTAGTAGCACAATTAGGGGAAAGTGGGTGAATTCAAAAGATATTTAGAAAGTGAAATCAGTAGGTCCTGGAGTAGATTAATATCAGGCCTGAACAGGAGGAAGACAAAGATCAAAAGGCTGAAAAGTCGGCAAATGGATCTGAAGAAAAGAGGCAGTTGAAATGGGAGGGCATCCTAGGCAGAAGGTGGAAGAGAGGATGGAATGGAGTATGAAATAGGATGGTGCTTTATGTTTTCTGTAGCTAGAATATTGGGCACGTTTGAGAAGTGATAAAAGAGGGATCTGGCGAGTTTGGATATTTCTAGAAGGCAGTGTATGCCATGCCAGAGAGTTGGATGTTAGAAGATAAGTGACAAGAAACAATTAAAATATTTAAGAAAGGAAAGTCATGGGGCTGGAAAGGTAATTCTTTAAACTGTGTTGAAGCTGGATTAGAGAGGATGGGAGCTGGAGTAATGGATACCAAGTAGGAAGTGAGGGTAAGATGAGTTTGGAACTAAACTATGACTTTAATAGTGGACATAAAATAGATATTACTTTCCATTTCGATATGTTATATTTGATGTGCCCAGGAAATATGCTATATGTGTGTGGAGATCAGAATAGAAATCAAGGCTGAACGTGAAAACTTGGTGGCTCAGGTGATAGTGGAAGTGGAGGGTAGATCAGATCACCAAGAGCCTGTGTGGAATCTGAGAAGAATCTTGGGCAGGAGAGAGTTGACCAACATTTAAGGGATGGATAGAGGAAGAGGAGTCTGAAGATGAAAATACAAGAACCTGGAATGAGAAAACTGTATCAAAGAAGGGAACCAGACAACCTTCAAAAGGATAAAGTTATCAGTGGTACTAGATATCAGAAAATATCATGTACTCTTAAAGACTAAAAGCTGACCATTGATTAACAATTAACAGGTTATCAAAAGGAAAAAAATTAAAGGTGGAGGGATTTAAAGGTGCCGTGCAAACACAAACATCGTTATTGACAGCTGCTGAACTCCCTTAGCTTTAACAACAAACCAGTCTTCAGGTGACAGAGGAGATGCAGATGACAACACAGAAAGTAATTCGGATGCTCTTTCTAGGACCATGCATAGCCCCTTGGGGAGCCCCACCCCACCAGTCCAAGAAAACAGCCATTTGTGTCATAATTTTACAAGAATTTAAAACAGTGGTCTCTAATTGGTGATATATGTTGGAGCTACATGTGTAACATTTTTTAAAAATTGAGAGGATGCAGCTAAAGCCATACATAGAGAAATTTATAGCCATAAATATATACATTAGAAATGATCAGTGATATAAGCATCTATCTTAAGTTAGAAAAAGAACAGGAAATTCAAAGAAAATAAAAGGCAAGAAACAATAAAGACAAGAGCAGAAGTTAATAAAATAGAAAACAAAGAAGCTGGTCATGGTAGCTCATGCCTGTAATCCTAGCACTTGGGAGGCTGAGGCAGGAGGATTGCTATGAGTTTGAGGCCAGCCTGGGCTACATAGTGAGTTCAGGGCCAGCCTGTACTACAAAATGAGACCCTGTCTCAAAAACCACCCCCCAGAAAAAAAGAAAAAGAAAAGAAAGAGAAAACAAACAAACCAAACAAGACCATCAAAAAATCAAAACTTGATTTTTTTTTGGTACTGGGAATCAAACTCAGGTCCTTGTGCTTGTGAGGCAAGCGGCGGAACCACTGAGCTAAATCCCCAGCCCCTAAAGTTTTTCTTTCTTTTTTTTTTTCGGTACTGGCAATCGAACTCAGGACCTTGTGCTTGCAAGAGAGGCATGGTGCTACTGAGCTAAATCCCCAGCCCAACAAACAGTATTCTTGATCATGAAATTATGAAGCATTTTCTCAGAGATAAAGAACAAATATAATGCCTTTGGTTAGCCTTCTCCTGAGTCCTGCCTAGTGCAATAAGGCAACAAAAGGAAATAAGAAGCATAAATATTGGAAAATAAGAAATAAAACTATCACAAACATCATTTGATTATGTAGAAAATTCAAAGAATGTTCAGATAAACTTAAAATTAGTAAATCTAGAAATATTATTGGAAATAAACTCTATATTTTAAAATTACATTCTTATATAATAGTAATAAACAATTATAAAATATTATTTAAAAGGTGGAGATGGGGTTGAGAAGATGGCTAAAGATATGGCAGACAGGGCAGGAATCATGGAGATACCCAAACACGTGGCCAGTGAGTCACAAGATTGGTTACTTATAGGGAAAGTGAGAAAAGCAAATACAGTGAAGACAACAGGACCCTGGTCTCTCACTACTGGAGAAGGAAGTTACAGATGTGGCAAGGGGGAAGGGCTAGAATTAATCTTGTGGTTGAATCGAAATTGGAGGTTATCAGTGTGAATTCATGATTTTTAATACATAGAGATAGGTAGATAACAGATATAGATGGCGTACATACACACTTAAAGAGGAATTAAAGCCAATTCTACACAATCTCTTCCAGAAAATAGAAGAGGTAACATACCCCAACTCATTTGATGAAACCAATACTATTGTGATGTCAAAACCTGCCAAAAAGAATATATTAAAAAAAAACTTACAAATCAATATCCTTCATGACCATAGAATCAAAAGTCTTTAACACTGTATTAGTATATTGAATCTAGCAATATATATTAAAAAGCATTATATTTCATGACCAAATGAGGTCTATTCTAGGAATAAAATGCTGATTCAACACTTGAAAATCAGTGTAATCTGCCATATTAATGGGCTAATGGGAAAAAAATCAACTTAAAGAATTTAATTTCCAAATATTATCTGACTTATTTCTAGTAAAATAGAAACTTTACTCTCACAGAGTCCATTCAGCTCTACCCCTTGTTGTGCTGTCATTGCTATACATATTACATCTTTTTATGTTATAAGCCCAACAATACATTGTTTTAATTATTAGCCTATATGACCTTATTGTGTCTTTTTAAAAAGCCAATAGAAAAAAAAGAGAGCAAGTGTTAATTTGTCAATTTGTTTTATATGAACTTTCTTGTTGCAGTTGCTTTTTAAGTCAGCTTAAAGAATTAAGAAAGCATAATCTGTGATTGTATTATATCTTGAATACCTACAAAATTACTTGTTTTGTATGAATCCACATTGCTGTCTTAGGTCACCTACTTTCAACCGAAAGAACTTCCTTTGTGTTTGTTGAAAGGCAGGTCTACTAGCAATTTATCCATTTTTTTAAACTTGGGATATCTTTATTTTTCCTTCGTGTTTAAAATATAGAAATGTAGTTTTGCAAGATATAAAGTTTTTTCTTTTACTTGCAGTTCTTTGAATATTGGCTCCCATTACCTTCTGACCTCCTTCATTTCTGATGAGAAGTCAGTTGTTAATCTTATTGGGGTTCATTCATGTGTGGTGAATTGTGTTTCTCTTGCAATTTCTAAGGTTTTAATTTTCAATGTTTTCACAATGGTGTTTCTGGATATAGATTTCTTTGCATTTTGTCCTACTTTGAGTTTACTACACATCTTGGGTGTTTAGATTAATATTTTTCAACAGATTTGGGTGTTTACAGCTTTAAACATGTATTTATGTATTTTTTTCTGTCTCTTTTCTCTCACTCCCTAGCACTCCCATTACATATATGTTGAAAGACTTAATGGTTCCCCCCATTTCTCTAAAGCTATTAATTTTTCTCAGTTTTTCCTTTGTTCTTCAGATGGTATAGACTCTATTAATCTGTCTTCAAGTTCACCAACTCATATCTACTGTTGATGCCCTTTGGTGAATTCTTCATCTTGATTATTGTACTTTTCAACTCTAGAATTTCCATTTGATTTTTAAATAATTTCTACCTCCTATTGACATCCTTTATTTGATAAGATTTGTCACTGTACCTTCCTTTAAATGTTTAAACATGGTTTCCTTTAATTCACTGAACATATTTATATTAGCTGCTTTGAAGTCTCTGCTAACTCTACTATCTGGGCCCCTCCAAAGGCAGTTTCTTTTGCCTGTCTGCCTTTTTCTCTTTCTTTTCCTTTTTGGTCACATTATCTGTTGGGGTTGTTTGTTGCGTATTTCACAAGTTTCTAATTGATGAAATCTTTTAGACAATATATTGTAGCAATACTGAATACTTATTCCCCCAAGGAGTTGTTGTTATTATTGGTGGTAGTTGGTTGATTGGTTAGTTGGTTGGTTGGTTATTCATTTAATAACTTGGCAGAGCTAGTCCTGTGACCCCCTTTCCCCTATGATACAGTAGTATGAAGCCTCTAATATACATGCCTAGATTTTTTTCTTGGCTTCTAGCCTGGCTACCTAGGATTTGCCTCTGGGTGGCATAAACTGCCTATGAATCACAGATTGTACATAAGCCCCTTAGCCAAATAGATTTTTACTTTTTACTACTGGATTTATGTGTGGCTTGGAAGCTGCTATCACAGTTCAGTGAATTTATGGCTTCTTCTCTGTTTCAGCAGAGACTGGTAGTTGGGATGGGCCAGCTCTGTACTTAAAAATGTGTGGCCTTGGTCAGGTACACAGTCTTCCAGGATGCCAAGGATAAGTGACTTTATTTTTAAGCCTGGCTTCCTAGGAGGTGCCCCTGATTGTTCGATACTACTTGGTCCACCCTTGGGCCAATGAGATTTTTCACCTGAGTAAACTGCCCTTCAAGTAGTTTAGGAGGTGCTTTTGTGTTTTCCTATATCCTGCTCTGATTATTGCTGAGGGGGAGCCCCTAGAATTGTCTGTGACTCCTAAAGGAGCTCTTCTTGACTCTTCCCTTGTTCTATTAAAATTCTGCTGCTCTGTCATTTCACTTATATCATGGTTACCAGCCTCTTCTTAGTCACTCTCTACTAAGATTTTACACATGCCCATAAGCACAGACTTTTCCATGTTCTGTTCTAAATGCAGTCCTCACAGGCAGAGCTCCAGAGCTCTTTGTCTCAGGGTCTGAATTTCCCGTGGGCAGAACCCTTGCTCCACTGTACCAGATCAGGGTACAAAGATCTGCTTTCCAGGAGTGATACCCCCACTCTGTGAATGGAACTGGTGGGGTGAGAGTAGGATAAATGGAAACCCTTGGTCTTTTTAGCTTGCTCCTCATGGTGAGGAACCCCCAACCTTCAGCAAAATGGGGCAGGAGTAATCAGGCACCATTATTCTTCACCTATTGCACTTATAGTAGAGCTTCTGCTTACAAGTGAGCACTGGCTGTTGGGAAGGAACCCAGGTCTTCTTGGCCATGCCTGCCTGAATACAGCTCCCACAACATGAGGCTAGGGATGAGACACATTAGCTGTCTGCCCTTCCTAGGGTGAAACCAGTGCCCAAGACCAGGAGCTGCAGGCAGCAGGAGTCCCATGGTCTTGGCAACTCTTGCCCAGAGTACACAGCAGTGCAATTTCTGGAGCTGGGGTGGCTCAAAGACTATGGCCAGACTGTTGTTACTGAGACAGGGTAGATTTTCTTGAATGAATGTTTCTTCATTTGCCATATACCCTAAGACAACTTCCAGAGATTTTAAATAGTTGTTTTGGTCATTTTTATCAGTTAACTTATTTCACTAGGATCAGCTAAGATCCTTACTCTGCCATTCTGGAAATCCACTCTGTGCTATTTTTGCAACTGCCTGTGAATAAATATATAATTGTTCAAAAATTGAAATTTTTAAGACATAGCAGTATTTGATTGGTAATAGCATTAAGCCATTATGATTCAGTCTTTGCATTCATAAAGTGCAAAAGAAATAGGAGTGCTTGTCCTCAGTGTTTTGCAAGCCTCTTAAAAAACAAAATGTTAACATTTCCAAGAAACTGTGTTTTGTAATTATAGGAGGGAAGCCCTCTAGCAGGAAGAAACATTCTGACTTCCTCTAGTAGAGCACCTGAGGAGTTCATCCCCTTCCCATATTGGGGTGTGTATATGCGTGTGTACACACACACACACACACACACACACAAACACGCAGATGCCACTCTTATCTGGCTGGCTTTATCCTCTGCAGATCCGTTCAGTTGTGTGGAATGCAGATGACAGCAAACTGATTTCTGCTGGCACAGATGGTGCTGTATATGAATGGAATCTGTCCTCAGGAAAGAGAGAGACAGAGTATGTGCTCAAGTCCTGCAGCTACAACTGTGTTACCATCTCCCCTGATGCCAAAATTATCTTTGCTGTTGGATCAGACCAGACCCTTAAGGAGATTGCAGATTCTTCGGTGAGTCTGCCCATGCCCACCCCCTTGGCTGCTGCACAGATCTGCAGAAGAAGCCTCTTGTACCTACAGCAGAAAGTGTGCCCACAAAGAGGGTTCTTCTTTATTGCATAGCACTTGGCTACTCTTTCTGTTAGGTCAGCTAATTTACTGTTACTTCTTGAATTTCCTGCCTAGCAGCCTTCCAGACTGGGTTCAATTGTGTAGCTTCTTTCCACTTCCGTTTTACATGCTGTCTATAACTTCTCTTCTCCCCTCCAGGCATGAGAGTCAGCAGCATGCCTAGTGAACTCTTGCCCATGGTCCACACTTAGCTGGGGTGAAAACACAACTATCATTAGCTGCTATAACCTGGGCCACCTCTGAAATGTTAGAATTATCACATTTGGTTCCATATAGTTAAGGGCAGAGAAGAGGGCTCAGCAAGGACACTTCATACAAATGTGGCTTGTATCCTCCAGAAGCCCAGTGATGGCTGAAATTCATTGGTTTCTCTAGCTTTTTCTCAGCCCCCCTCATGGGGCTGGTGCCTGGGGAAGTGCTTAGCTACCACAGCAGCAAATTGACCTGAGGCAGGTTTCTCCATGGTTGGACATAGCTTAATGTGTAGTGACTCTCCTCCAGACACCCAGGTAGCCTGGTCCTGATTCCATGGCAATTTTTATAGCACCAGAATAAATCTCCTCTAGGGTAAGAATTTCCCTCCTCTTAATATCCTTAGTTTGTACCTTTTATGTGCTAGCCAGTATGTCAAATGCTATAGGGAAAAGAAAAAAAAAATGCAGACCTCTGAGGGTGCTATTCAAGGAGAGGAAGAGAATGACATCAGGACAGTGGAGACATAGCTGACCCTCTCTACTGAACAGAGCCATCTGTGTTCCAGATCCTGCGAGAGATGTCAGCATTTGACGTCGTCTACACAGCTGTTGTCATCTCACATTCCGGGCGCATGATGTTTGTGGGCACCTCAGCGGGAACCATTCGTGCTATGAAGTATCCTCTGCCTTTACAGAAAGAATTCAATGAGTATCAGGCCCATGCTGGTCCTATCACCAAGGTGAGATGGGCCTCCCCTCCATCAGGGGCCCTGTCCCAGATCGTGCCTGATGGTCCTTCATCCCTCAACCTCCTGGTGTCATTTCCCTCTCTTTACCCATTCATCTGTCAACCTATTGACTCTTGTCAATCTATTGACTACTTGTTTAAACTACTCTAGGAATTTATTTTAGCAATTAATCAGAGATACACCTAAAGATTAATGACAAAGTTGTTCACCATAATAAGCACAATAATGCACCATTTGATAGATGCTGTAGTTTCTCACCCAGGTCAACACATCTCCCAGCTGCTGGGAGGGTTGACTGCTAATGACCCTCAGTGCTCCCTTCACCACAGAATTGCCCTGGACTAAAAGGAATCATAGCCTAGGAAATTAACTGGTAAAATGTCCCGAAGATACAGTAGATTACCTCCATAGCCAATAATATGAGCATACATTTGTAAATTGTCCTTCCATGCCTTCTTCTATGAAGTAGTACCTATGGTCAGTAGATAAATGAAAAAACAACCAAATGTCCATCCACAGATGAATGGATCAGCAAAATTGTGGTGTATCCATGCAATACAATAGTGTTCAGCCTTTAAAATGACTTTAAAGTTTTGAGAAAAAAATGTTTTTCTGCAATATGCTATATGATGAACCTTAAGGACATTGTACTAACTAAAATAAGCCACTCACAAAATGACAAATACAGCGTGATTCCACTTTTATAGGATACTTAGTCAAAATCATGCATAGTATGCTTAGTCAAAATCATACAAAGTATGATTACAAAATACCAAATCAATGCCATGATTGGGAAGAAGGAAGAATGGGTTATTATTACTTTATGCAGGTAATTATTACTTAATTACTTATAAAACTTCGGTTTTATAAGTTGAGTAATATGGTGATGATGGTTCCACAACATTAATAATGTGTTTAATAACACTGAACTAAATAAACATGTAAACACAGTTAAGATGGTAAGTTAAGAGGGTAAGTTAAGATGGTAAGTATTATATATGTGTATTTTGCCAAAATTAAAAAATGAATAAAAAAAGAATTCAGTAGCATAAAACATGGTTGCCAAGAAATCATAGCCAATGACAAATTCTAGGCTATTCACAGGCAAGAAAAAAATAGTATCTATGTTTGCACATAGATACTGGCACTGGGAAAATATATGTCTCCTCTCCCCTCTCTGCTCTCTCATTTCAGATGAATGGCATGAAGACCTGGGGATTTTAATATATGTCAAATTCTATACTGGCTTACCTGTAGGTCCTACCTTTATTTAAAAAACAATTTTTTCATTATAAAATGACATATAACTGCATGAGTCTGGGCCTTAGGTCCAAAGTAAATATATAGTCCCCTCCTTCCCTCAGATCTACTAAGTTTTGTGAATAAGATGTTTGTTGTTATAGAAGACATGTCTGCTTTAGAAGTAAAGATCCTCATAGTAGTATCATCAAATATTTTGATACATTTGTATCTTCCCTTACATATTTTGTGTGTGTTTTAAATAACATTCAGTCATACGATAGAGCCACTCTTTTGTGGCCTGTTTTTTTTTAAACTTAACACTATTATAAGTATTTTTCCATATAGCTAAATATTCCTCAAAAGTTAGTAGCTACATAAATATCCTATCATATAATGAACCATAAATTATTAACTCTTCTCTTTCAACTGGTCATTTCAATTATCTTATAGACTGCAATGAATATCCTACTTGCACATTTATATGTGCATCTCCGATTATTTCCTATGGCTAACTTCCTGGACAGAGATGCTGTTGCTAGACAGAGATTCCTAGAGATTTCTATTTTTAAAGTTCTTAACACATATTGCTAATTGGGAAAAGACACTTCATAGTTAATTCTTTTGCCCTAACTTTTTGTTGTGAAATAATTATAGTCACAGGACATTTGAAAGATAGCACAGAGATCCTGTATACCCTTCACTCAGTTTGCCCCAATAATTATATCTGATATCATTCTAGTACAATATCAGACCAGAAAACTGAGATTGATGCACTGCATATGTGTAAACCTGTGTCATATTATCACGTGCATACTTTGTGGAACCACCACCACCACCAAGATCCGAAACTGCTCTGTCACCACCAAGACCTGCTTCATGCTGCCCTCCTACAGTCATACCCACCCTCCCCACCATCCTAATCCTCGGCAACCATTCATTTGTTGTCTATTTCTATAATTTTGTCATTTTGATAATTTTATATAAATATAACTATATAGTGATTCACAAACCTTCGGAGGGTAGCTTTTCTTACTCAGCGTAATGTTCTTCAGACCTATCCAAGTTTTGTACACTAATAATTTATTCCTTTTTATTGCCACATAGTATTCCATGATATTCCAGTGTAAATAAATGACAATTTGTTTAACTTTCCTTCCATTGTAGGATATTTTTTCTAGGTTTCTGGCTATTGCAAATAATGCTACTATCATGACTAATAGCCATGTGCAGGGGTTTTTTTATGGACTTAAATTTTCATTGTTTGGGATAAATGTCCCAGGAGTACAATTACTGAATCATACAGTAAGTGGATATTTAGTTTTTGAAGAAACTGCCAAGTTGTTATCCGGAATGGCTGTACTATTTTACATTGCCACCAGCAATGCTTCATTCTCCACCTCATTGCCAGCACTTAATATTGTCACCCTTTTTTATTTTAGCTGTTCTAATAGGTATGCAGTGATATCTCATCATGGTCTTAATTTACAATTACCTAATGGCTCAGAATGTTGAGCATCTTTTTAATGTACATATTTGCCATCTAGTATATCCATGTCAGTGAAATGTCTTCACATTTGCTGCCCACTTTGGATTTTCAGGTATTTCTGCTGAATATTGAGAGTTCTTTATACACTCTGGATGATAGTTGGGTTTGAAGATTTCAGCCCCACAGGAAATATAGAAAAAGGCTTGCTTCTTTTACCCATTCACAGAAGCCCCCTGTGGAGGCTCCTGTCTCATTCTTGTCCAGGACTAAATCTACCCTGCTGTGAGTCTGCGCCGGGGTTTCATGGACCAAGGCCTTGCCCAGCAGCTGGCTCAGCCCTGGGCATCTCCAGCACCAGAAACCTTCCTCTCTGTGATCTTTTGCTCTGTAGATGTTGCTCACCTTTGATGACCAGTACTTGCTCACTGCTGCTGAGGATGGCTGCCTGTTCACTTGGAAGGTCTTTGATAAGGATGCCAGAGGAATCAAGCGAGAGAGAGAGGTGGGCTTTGCTGAAGAGGTGCTTGTGACTAAAACAGACATGGAAGAGAAGGTAAGAATCAGACTGAATGAAGAGGGACATGGAGATTCCTTACTAGAGTGCATTTGAACTTCTCACACCAGCATTCAAGGTCCTCTGCAAGCCTAGCTGCACCCTGTGCCACAGACAGGCCACCACTGCTCCCTGCACCCCCGCATCCATACTACCAGGCTGTCCTTGTTGCTGCTTGATTCTATTTCCACCCTCACTGCCTGTCTTTCTGCCACATCATCATCCTGACTCACAGTGTGCTCCACTTTGATCCTGTGATCCTGCTTTCCTCTGGCTACTGTTTGAGAGTAGGAACCTTGGCATACAAATCCTTTGTTTGGCCAGCAGTAGTTTCTAACACATCTAGACACATAGAAAGAAATTTATAAATATTTACAAGATCAAACTCACAAACCAGTATCCCATTTGCACCTGTGAAATGTAATAATTGTTGGTACATAGAACCATCTTTAAAAAAACAAAACAAAAGCCAGGCATGCTGGACTATGCCTGTAATCCCAGCATTGTGGGAGGCTAAGGCTGGAGGATTGCAAGTTTCAGCCAAGCCTGGACAACTTAGTGACTTAGCTAGATCCAGTCTCAAAAGAAAAAATTTTAAAAGCGCTAAGGATATGGTTCAGTGTAGAGACCCTGGATTCAATCCCTATACCACTACTGAAAAAAAAAAAGTAATAATTATATATTTAGAAAACATTTCTGTAAGCCTTTACTCACACCTCTGAGTAATCATAATCATCATTTGCTATAAAGCAGGCATCATGCTGACTGCTTCATAATTATTTCTTATTAAAATCTCCTAACACCTGTATGAAGAAGATATTGTTATTTGCCCCGTGTTTCAAAAAGCAAATTTGGGGCCAGGGATTTAGCTCAGTGGTTCTGCCACCTGCCTCTCAAGAGCAAGGGCCCAAGTTTGATCCCTGGCACCAAAAAGAAAAGAAAAAGAAAACATGATAAATGTAAATGTATTGTTTACCTAAAATGTACCAATAAAAGAATTTAAGGAAGAAAAAAAAAGCAGATTTAAAGAGGTTGACTGCTGGGTCCAAAGTCACCACTGGTGGTAAGTAGTAGGACCAGTACTCTAATCCAGATTTAATACAGAGCCCCTCTCTTATTTACTATATCAAGGGAATTCCCTCCTGTTAGTGCAGTAAATGTTCCACAGAGATGTGTTTTGCAGCCAAGTGTAGTAGCACATGCTTATAATCCCAGCTACTCAGGAGTCTGGGGCAGGAGGTTTGCAAGTTCAAAGCCAGCCTAGACAATTTAGCAAGACTTTTTCTCAAAATTTTAAAAGAATTGGGGATTTATCTTTAGGGTAGATATGCAAGGCCCTGGGTTCAATCCTCAGTACCACAAGGGGAATAAAAGTGTTTTTGCAGATATTTAGAGTGCATAGGTCTGTGCTATGCTCCCTACAGGAGAAGCTGAATGGATAGCTCCCAGGAAATCCCAAAGCTACTCATGCTGCTGTTCATCAAGAATCTAATTATCTAATTGAGTTTATTGGCATCTAATCTTTAGCTAGGAAATGGGGATGCATGTGTAAAAGGACAGGCACAAGCCTTGTGATCAGGAAGCTCAAGTCAAGTGGAAGATAGAGACAAGTAAAACTCAGAGCAGTGATGCAAAAGCAACCACAAAGCAGGATGTAAGGCCTCTAGTTTTTCCTGGACATCCTTTCTGGAGCTCCCTGGAATTTTTTGCAGGAAAAGGAAGAGAAGGAAGCAGGAGGGAGAGCCTGACCTCCCTGTGGCAGACAAATATTATGTCTCTCCTCTGTTTCCTTCTCCATTCTTCTTCACAGAGAGTAGAAAAGACCAAATAGGAGACACCATACTGAACCCAAGGCCTGAAGGTGTCTGAGCTGAGGTCTGAGCACCTGACAATGCTGCTACCAGACAGGAAATTCTGAGTGTCTATACTGCTCACTTCCTGATACCTCCTTCTTTCTCAGCATTCAAATGCCCACATTCTGGTTATTTCTGTAAATTTCTCTTAACTCCTCCTCCCCACCTCCCTCCCTGGCTCCTCGTCCACCTGTCCCTTAGAAGTCACATTCCCTAGAATTCTCAGCTCTCTTTTTGATTTATACTCTGTGACCTTCTATGTAACTATCTCTCAGCCAAGGATTTACACATTCATCTATCACTCATGTGTTCATTTTCCGTCTAGTATTGACAGAGAGCCTGCTATGTACCTGACACTATTCTGAGGTCTTATACTGAGATAAGGGACACAGAGGTCCTGGGAGAAGGGCCTGACAATCTGTAATGCAGAAGTACAGTAAATGTTAGAAAAGAACAATGCTGTAGAAGGACCCTGTCCTAGGTCAGGTGATGCCAGGATGGAGTCTTCCAGAATAAATGAGAAAGGGCCTTCCACACTGAGGAATGAGTGTTTGCTGAGGGATAATAGAAGAGTGTTCTGGGGAAGATGCTTCCAGTAGGTGTGGCTGGAGAGTAACAAGTGTGCCAGAGAGAAAGGTTGGAGAAAGAATCAGAGAGAGATCGTGAGGGGCTTTTTATGCCATGTTTTAGATTTCAGAAATTGTTCGTAAGCACCCACTAATAGGTTTAAGTTAGGGAGTATCTTGACAAGATTTGCCTCTCAGAGAGATCATTCTGCAAAAATGTGGCAATGGAATGAGAACCATCAATGAGCAAGTACTACAATCATCACATGTCAAAAACTGGATTGTTCCCACCAATAAATGTACCACAGTCCAAGGCAGACCCTAGAGTCACTTATTCACCTGATGAACATTTATTTATCAGTGCAGATGATGTTACCAGTCTTGTGCTACACTCTGGGGATAAAGCAGTGAAGCAAGATAGGCCAAGACCAATCTTCTGGTACCAGCTAATCTACCTAAGGAAAAATCTTCAACCACAGTCCTCTCACCTCTACCCTACACCCAGCCCCATCTCTATTCTTTCCATTCCTCTCTGCTTCTGCACAATAGCTTAAGCCCTTACTTTCTCTTCCCTGGACTATGTGGTTGTCCTCCAATTCATCACCTTGCCTTCAGTCCATCTCTAACACAGACCCTTCTGTGCACCACTATCGAAGAGGCTCTTAAACACTTAAGTCATCATAATCAGGTTAGATGAGGACCTTTGGAAGCCACCTGGTATAAAATCCAAATTTCCTACATGGCCTGCAGGGACCTTGATGATCTTGCCCAAGTCTCAGCCTCCTCTCCCTCTGCCTCCTACCAGCTCCAGATCACATGAGTGCCTTGACCAGGCACTCTTAGCTCCCTTGTTAATTACTTTTCTCTCTTGTTGCTGAGACAAAATACCTGACACCCAAAGTGAAAGAGGGAAAGGTTTATTCGCACACAGTTTATAGAGGTTTCAGTCCATAGTTGGCTGGCTCCAAGGCAGGGTGGCACATAGAAGACAGGGATCGCAGAGGAGAAACAGTTCATGGTGGGCAGAAGGTAGCAAAGCAACAAAGAATGACTACAACTCTTTCTACCCCTTATATCTTAGGCCAAGATAACCCTTTATATTTTAGGCTACTTAGGCCAAGTAACACTCACACCCTTAATCCTAGTGCCCTTGATCCTAGCATTCCACCATGAATCAATCCCAGCATCACACACTCTAGATCCAGCCACTTCTGAAAAAGTTCCACCCATGACCACATGAAGCTTTAGGGGGACATCAAAACACAAGCCATAACACTCCCCAACTTTGCATATCTAATTTATATCCATCCTTCATCTCAGTACTTTCCTCATGCCAGATCCACACTACTGTGCTGGACAGGAGTGCAGTGACACACAGAATTTGCTCCTTGTCATCAAGTCACTCACCAGCAGTGGGGGAGACAGATCAGCAAAGATGAGAGAGGGAAGCATAGGGTGTAATCAGGGTGAGCAAGAAGGAAACACCAGTATCCTCACCCACTCTGTCACCAACTTTAACTCTTGGGAAATGAGGAGTATGTATTGTAGTATTTTTTTAAACTAGCAGCAGTAAGTACAATGGAGGAAGAAGCTACAGGACACAAGTGCCAGAGAGAGAGTTAGGACCTACATTAAAGTAATAGCGATGAGCATGGCACAGGCATAAAACACACGAGAAGGGGCAACTGACGATGCAGTTTGAGGACTTATCACAATTTGTGATTCTATGTTTACTTGGCTGTTTAGTGAACTATAAATTCCATGGGGGCAGCAATCATGATTCAATAATACCCTTTGCCTACCCATTATATGTTAGACATTATTCTGGGTACCTGGGGTACATCAGTAAACAAAACCAACAAGGATCTCAGTGCTCCTGGAGCTTAAGTTCTAGCAGAACTAGGAGAAGAAAGACAAAAGAATAAACAAAATGATAAGTAAGTTATATATTCAAAAGTGCCAAAATCTAAGGAAATGATAAAAAATAGTGGAATGGGGCAGTTCTGGGAATGGGAAAGTGGTAGCAGGATTAAATAGTGGGATCCAAGCAAGTGAGCTTCATTGAGCAGATGACATTTAAGCCAGTTTGAAGATGTGAGAGTTGTCAGAACACAGTAGCACTCACTAAATGCATATTGTAAGGACAGAAGAAGCTCCTACATCTCATTTTTAGCCTCTGTGTCTTTCGGGGGAGGAGGAAATGACAAGTTCTAGTTGAGATGAGTTGACTTTGAATGTAGGAAGAGCTGCAGGTCTCAGGTCAAGGCTACAGGTTTCAAAATTCCAATTCATCCCACTGTGAATACTCTTGATTCTGTGTCCTTCCCCCCAAAGGCTCAGATTATGTTGGAGCTGAAGACTCGTGTGGAAGAATTAAAAATGGAGAATGAGTATCAGCTTCGACTCAAAGATATGAACTATTCTGAGAAGATTAAGGAGCTAACAGACAAGTTCATCCAGGAAATGGAGTCCTTGAAAACAAAAAACCAGGTCTGTCTGAGAGGCTGAACCACTAACCACAAGAAACAAGAAGTTTTCACTCTGCTCAATAGAGGGCCAGCAATATTGCACAAACTAGGTTCAAACAAAAAGATACAGGGTAATGTTCAGTTGTAAAGCATAGTTGATCATGTCAGAAATGCTTCAACAGGGTGCTAAGTAGAAAAAAGTAAAATATAAAATTCTCTATAGTGAATGATATTAATTTGGTAAAATAAATACAAGAATCAGGTAATAGTACAACTATCTCTGGAAGTTGGAATTATGGATAATTTAAATTTTATTTTTTTATAATTTTCTATAATTTCTAAATTTCCTACAATGGTAATTTATTACTTTTGTCATGTGGAGTAACTTCTTTAAAAAAAACAAAATGAAAACATAGCACAAAAATATAGAAAGAGAAGAACTAGCAAATACTGTTTCCTAGATTGTCAGACAGTTAAATAAAATTATTCTCAGTGGTCTCTCTAGGTAATCAGATTTGGTCTAGGACTCTTCCAGAGTCCTGTCTATGCAAATCTATCTCGCCCCTCATCCACAACCCCCAATTTTTCAGAGTTATTTGCTTTTTAGGGGCTGGGGATTTAGCTCAGTGGTTTCGCCGCCTGCTGCACAAGCGCAAGAACCCGAGTTCGATCCCCGCTACCAAAATAAAAAAAGAATTATTTGTTTTTTATGGTATCTCCATGGATCAGAGTGTTTGAAAAAAAACCTGGCTATTAATTTTATTCCACACATTTATAATTTCATTAATTTAGTCAGTGAACATTTATTTGGTGCCCTGCATAAGCCAAACACAAAGTTAGGTCTGTGATGGCACCTCCTCAGCCTGCAAGGAGCTGTCCTGCCAGTTAGAGGAGAAGCGTACACATGGACATACCTGAGGGGTTAGTTGTCAGCAATGTGCATGCAATAGAGGATTCTAGTGAATTCCTACTATTCATCCCCAAATCCACTCGACACACATCTAAGACTACACTTAGCACTGACAAACCCATTCAGTTTGGGTTTTCACCATGTTGGAAGGGTATAAATAGGGAAAGCATAAAACTTTTAGAGCAAAATATGGTGCAAATGAAAAGCACTAGAGTGTTGCTCCATAGAACAATGTTTGGTGCAAAACAAGGGCTAGAGAAATGGCTGTGATCAAAGGATGGTGTTACTTGTCAAATTAGTTGTTATCCTTGTGGTGCTTTCAGCAGATGTGTAGAAATGAGGAAATGTGACTGTGTTGTAGGTTTTAAAAACAGATAAAGAGAAGCAGGATATATATCACCGTGAACACATAGACGAACTCATAAATAAACAAAGCCAGGAACTGCAAGACCTGGGTAAGTCCACAAGTAGAAGCTACATGGGCTGAGGGTGGCTGGTGAGGATTAGAAAGAGTCGGGTCGGGGTGAACATTTGCGAGTCCCCCACAGCAGGAGTCCCAGGGAATATGTCTATGAACCAGCTATATGTATCCTCCAGAATTCACTGTGGTTTTTAGTCCTCTGTATTTGCTCATTCATTAATCACTTGCTGCATGCCAGTAGGAGATAAAAACTGCCTTTGGTCCCGACTTACCACTCATTTTTGAGGTGGATGGGGTCACCTTACCAAGCCTCAGTTTACTCTTCTGTAAAACAGGTGTACTAATACCTGTTTTACATATTCAGGACATTTCTTCTTGACCCTGAACCCTCAAATGCCCTTCTGCCCCTGTCTAGAGGGGAAGAGAAGGAGGTTGGCTGCCTGGCGAGATATGGAGTAGGGTCAGGCAGGGGAGCTGGGCAGGTCCTCAAGCCCTAGGCTCTGGAAGCAGCTGCTCTGGATGAGATAGAAGGGCTGAGAAACCACCCAGGGAGCTTGGCTGGCCCTGAGGCTGGTGCTAACTCACCCACCTTAAATACCCACCACCCTGCTTCTCTCCAGAGTGCTGTAATAACCAAAAGTTGCTGCTAGAATATGAGAAGTACCAGGAGCTGCAGCTCAAGTCCCAGAGAATGCAAGAGGAATATGAAAAACAGCTTCAGGACAATGATGAGATCAAGAGCCAGGCCCTGGAGGAATTGACTGAGTTTTATGAAGCCAAGCTGCAGGAGAAAACTAGCCTTCTGGAAGAGGTATTCTGGAGAACCCAACATGTGCCTCCCATTCATGGAGAAAGGGCAGATGGATTAGCCTAAGGGATGGGTGGGCAGGGTTATAGACTTCCTCATTTTTCCATGATTCACTGAGTAGCTACTGTGTACCAGCATGTGCTATTCACGGGGAATTCAACAGTGGGCCTTAGAGATACGATAAGTCCTCAAGGAACTTTCATCTAATGGGAGAGACAACAAAGTAATTTCACAAATAAATGTGAAATTACAGCCATCACAAGTTCCATGAAGGAAAAATATAGGAAGCCTGGCTGTTAGTGTCAAGAACAGAAACAAAAGAGGCTGTAGAGATGTTGTTAAGAGGGTGCTTGAAGTAATAGAGCCTGAGGCCTCTTCTGGTTAGGAAAGAAGGGAGACAGGAAGAAAATGAACACATCAAAGGACCTCCGGCCTTCTTTTCCATTTCTATAATAACACTCGTCTCATATTCCCCATGATAGGGCTCTTCTGTTGGTCTCATCCCAGGCCCTCTGAGTAGAGGGGCATCAGGCATCCCCTCTCCCATGACCACACTCTCTCCCTTCCTGTGAGCCAGGCACAGGAAGATGTCAGGCAGCAGTTGCGGGAGTTTGAAGAGACCAAAAAGCAGATTGAAGAAGATGAAGACCAAGAAATCCAAGACATCAAAACCAAATATGAGAAGAAGCTTCGGGATGAAAAGGAATCCAACCTACGGCTCAAAGGAGAGACAGGCATTACAAGGAAGAAGGTATTGGGCTGTTCTCTGAGAGACCTGGGAGTGTGGAAGGGCAGTATTGTAGAGAAAGCAGGGGACACATGGACAGAATGTCCTGGGTGGCTGTGGGAAGATGCTGGTCAAAGGAGTGATGGAACCTGAGTGTGATAAGGAAGGGACCTTGGGGAACAACAGTTCCCATGCTCCTGGTATGCATGGTTAGAATTTAGAGCAGAATCTGCGGGACAACAGTCAACAGAATTAAGAGCAAGTTATTGTCAGAGACGATTGCTTTGGCCGTTGTGTCTCCTCTGCCCCAATAAAATTGCCTAAACTAGGTCAACATGTGTCACATAACAAACCATCCTATTCTGGCCCCGTCCCCTGATAAAAACACCTATACAACATATTACAAAATACTTTTCTTCTGCATCTTTGTTCTTATGTCCTTGAGTTACAAATAAACAACCACAAAGGTCTAAGCTTGTTTGTTGTTTCCCTGAGGATCTGTTATGCCCAAGAAGCAGCCCCTCTGAGTTCCATGATTGAATTAAATCTCATCTCATCCTCTGTGCAGCCATGGTCACACACTGTGACACACTGTGGCCGAGCAGAGCTCCCACCAAATGTCCCACCTCCAGTGTGCTGGTTAAGAGAAGAGGGCTGGCAGATGGTCTTTCAGCAGACTGATGCCACCATGTCCTCCAAATGAGCCACTGCCTGGCTTGCCCTGCTCTTTCCTTCTCACAGGAATGCTGAGCCTCCCTGCACACTGAGACTCTATGGCCTCTCACTTCCCTGCAAGTAGGGTCTGACAAAAATGGAAATAAAGTCTGTTGATGAGACAGATAACATCTGAACCTGGAGATGACCTCAGGCTCTGGTAGCTCCTATTCTGACTATGTAGGTGGGAATGTGAATGGATATGTAAACTGCTTTATATATAGATGGTGCAGGTATTTTTAGTCCACTGGTAGTTCAGTGAGGGAGGATATAATTCACAGATCCTTATAAAATTGCCAATTTTCCTAAAACAGTCTTAGAGAAGCCAAGTTCAAAGCAAGCTCATGCTCCTTCCTATTAGAGATCATACAACTAGTGAATCATGCCTTCCCTTCTTGGACATGGCAAAGACAGCTCATCAGGTAGAGTCAACCTCTTTGACCTTGGTAGGCCATTGCTTACAACCTTTCAAGGTCAGTGTGGTCATGGAAGACCCCGAGTCCATTCAGAGAAGTGGTCTCAGGAGCCTCTGGTGCAGAGACAGGCCATCCTCATGTACAGCGAATGGGCCTGGTTACTACCAGACAGAATATTCTACCATCCTTTTGACCTGAGAAATTGGCAGACTGTCTCGAATGGTCCAAAAATTCACCCCCCAAAGTCCAGAAATGTTGAGTACTTGGTGTTTCCAGTTGATAGAAGGAGAGCTGATTCAGTTCAGTTGGTCAGTGATGGGAGCTCTTCGCACTCAGACAGTCAGGAGGAACAGAGGTGAGCTCAAAGCCTACAGTGATCTTTGTTGTTGCCATTTGTGTCTTCAGTTCAGCAGCCTACAGAAGGAGATTGAAGAGAGAACCAATGACATTGAGACTCTGAGAGGAGAGCAAGTAAACCTTCAGGGAGTCATTAAATCCCTGGAAAAGGATATACAAGGCCTCAAGCGAGAGATCCAGGAAAGAGACGAAACAATTCAAGAAAAGGTGAAGCTTCATCTTCTGTCTCCCCCAGCTACAACCCAGATGGATTTGGGCCATTGGGACAAGGCCTGAGAGGAAATGGGCCCCTGGCTCTCTGAATACATGTCTAACTTGGTGGAAATGAGGGTCAGTGAAGTGTCTGCTGTGTGCTTGGCACCAGGCTAATTACTGTCAACACATCACACTAAATTCTGCCAACAGCCCAAGGATGTGAGCAGCCCATGTTAATGGCTCAGAAAACTGAGTCCCACAAGATTTGAGTATCCTGTCAAAGGTCACATAGTTTATAGGCTTGAGTTAAGAACCTGAGTCAACAGACTCCAAGCCCCCTGCCCTCCACGGCTTCAGGCATCCTAGGGTGACACATCTCTGCCAACTGAGGCCAGCTCATCTACCATATTTCCCACATGGTACCCTGGTCAGGGAGGAATTCTCCTGGGCTTGGCCCTGTAACCACTGGGTTCCCCCAGGAAGCCACTTTCTCAGAAAACACTCAGAAGACAAACACACATTTCAGGAGGCATAACACCTCAATATCCAGAATTTAGAATCATCCTCCTGAGCAAATCCAGACTGCATGCCCTCTTCTCCATCGACTCTGTGTCTGTTGCTTTAGCCAGACACAATTCTCCTGTCAATGACCATGGGGTTTACCATTAGATAAGCAGATTCCAGCACAGGTCCTTCTATTTGCTGGGCATTGTACTTTGGCAACTTCTCTAAGCCTTCATTTTCTCACTTGTAAAATGTGTATGACAACTACCTCAAGAGGTCTTTTTAGGATTACATGGAATCATGCCTGCATATAAATGTTGTATATGAATCTAGGGTTTCTGGGGGAAAACACAAAGCTCTCTTCAGATTCTCAAAGAGGAGACTGTTGAAAAGAAAGAGACCAAGGCCTCCTGACCTAGAAAATTGCAACAGTCTCCTAGCCAGGCCTTCCCACTTCACACCCCTGGTCCCCACCACCATAGCTGCCAAAATGCAAGTGTAATTATGTCACTCTCCCACTGAAAATCCTTTAGTAGCTCCTCATGGCCTACAGTGGGAGTCAGTAAGCTTTTTCTACAAAAGAATAGATGGTAAATGTTTTAGGATTTGCAGCCCATATGGTCTCTGTCTCAATTAATCAACTATGGGCACCATATGTGAAACCACCCACAAACAAAATATAAATGAATGAATTTGGCTTTGTTCCAATACAATTTTATGAAACAGGCCAAATTTGGCCCCCAGGCTGAGTTTGCCAACCCTGGCCTAGAGGATAAATTCTGAACTCTTCATCCCCACATGCAAGATCCTTGCTTCCCCCAACCATCTTCCCAGCCTCATTTCTCACTTCCCCTGAGACTCACCACTTGACACTCAAATGGGTCATTCTTAGCACCCTAAATTCATATCATGCTTTCTGTGCCTCCCTCTTGTGCAACATTTGTCACATCTTAGGGTTATGTTTGTTTTACACATCTACCTTCACAGTTAGTGTTCTATCCTTAATGTCAGGGACTGTATCATACTTATATTTGGAATTCTAGTACTTGGCAAAAGATCTTCATTCAGTAAATGTTTGATAGTTGGATAGACTCAGGTTACAATTAGTGTTACTGTGCACTGAATCACCTGAAAACTTAGTAATGAAAAGCAACAATTGCATTAATCACTTTTTAATTGCTGAGACAAAGTACCTGATATACACAACTTTTTTTTTTTTTTTTTTTGGTACCAAGGATCAAACTCAGGTCCTTACACTTGCGAGGCAGGTGACAGAACCACTGGGCTAAATCCCCGGCCCTGATATACACAACTTAAAGGAGAAAAGATTTATTTTGGCTCACAGTTTCGGAGGGTTCATTCAGTCCATGGTCAGCTGGCTCCAAGGCAGACATGGATGGCAGAGGGCCTGGTAGAAGAAATCTGCTCAAATCAGCAGCCAGGAAGCAGAGAAAGGGGAAATAACCAGAGTGAGAGATATATTCTCCAAAAACATGCCACCAGTGATCCACCTCCTCCAACTGGGCCTCCCCTCCTAACAGCCCATTCAGCTATAAGCTCATCAATGGATTCATCCACTCATGAGTATAGAGCTCCCATGATCCAGTCACTTTCCAAAAGCTCCACCTCTGAACACCTGACTGGGTCTAGAATTTGGACAGAGCACAACAGGATGGCTTGCTTTGCCCCTGTTGTCTGATATGCTCTTGATATGTCTGGGACATATCAAGGATATCAAGGGTGACTCAAACAGCTGAAAGTTGGAGGATCAGCATCCAAGGTAGCTTCTTCTCTTATATGCCCAGCGCTTTGGAAGGGAGGTTGGGAGGGTGGGTCTTTCAACCAGAGCCTCTACAGTCAAATTTCAACCAGAGCAGTACAGTCAAATTTCTTACATAGCAGATGGCTTCCCCCAAGAGAGCCAGGTGGAAGATGCTTGGATTTCTGACCTAGCAGCCCTCCAGTTACATTCTTTGGGTTATAAACAAGTTATAAATCCAGACAGAAGCAAAGGAAGGGAATTAGATTCCATCTCCTAAGAGAAGTGTAGGGCCATATTGTAGAAGAGCTGCAATGTAGGATGGGAGATATAGTCATCAACAACCAACATGTGAATGAGCAAGTGAATGAATGAAGCTCCTGGCACAGAAGCAAAGGAGTTAGTACTGCAGCTGGGGGGTAGGGGGCAGTTGGCCTTTGTACCCCAGTGAGAAGTCTATAGCCTCCTCAATCGGGAGAGTCACAGAATTTATGTTATTTGCCCTAAAGTGGTTCATGTACCAGGGCCTTGTGATATCTCACACTTCTCTTTCATTCTACCCCCAGGAAAAGAGAATTTATGATCTGAAAAAGAAAAATCAAGAACTAGAGAAATTCAAGTTTGTGCTCGACTACAAAATAAAGGAGCTGAAGAAGCAAATAGAACCGCGAGAGACTGAGATCAAGGTGATGAAGGAACAAATTCAGGAGGTGAGAACCATCTGCGACATCCTGACCTCTCAGGCCCTTTTTCCTCCTCCACTGTCCCTGGCTGGCCTGAAAAGAATGACAGAAAACTCTTCTCACAGCTCCTCTCTATTCCCAGGGTGTATGCCGCTACCCCCTCCACATAGGATGCCCTGGAAGACCCTGGCCCAACTGAGGGTTCAGTTGTCCAAAAGCACAGTGTTTCAGGACTTAATTTGCTGCAAGGCCTTGAGGTGGGCTTTGGCCCTGCCCACACCTCAGTGTACAGGTCTATGTTCAAAAGAAAGACACAGCTATTGGCATTCTGCCACCAGAGGGCAGCGTGTACTCAGCCAACAGGCTCTTTCTTGCCAAACACACTCCCTCGGGCTCCACTTGCTTCTCAAACTACAAGTGTTGGTGGGGCCCTCGGTAAGGGCATGGTGTTTGGACTTCATCTGATAAGGAATGAGAAGTCATCTAAGGCTCTTTAGCTGGACAGCGGCACAATGTAAAATGTGTCCTGGGAAACAAACAGGATAAAGGTAGAGAGGGAAAAGATTAAAAGCAAGATCAGTTAGACAGAGGTTTCTAAGAGTCCAGTGAGGTATAAGTGTTCCCTCTTGTCCCCTGCACTCCCTACGCATTGAATTTCCTTATTACAGGTGTTCACCTGTCAGCCTCCCCTCATGGGCCTGGTTCCTTCCAGGAGCCTCTGACCTTGGAGCTTTCTTCTAAGAGTCCTTGCAGTTCCTCTTCCTAGGGGAAGGAAGCCGAAAGCTCTTGGCTCAGGGATAGAGCTGGGATCTCTGTAAATGAACACATAATCTTCCTTGATTCAGGTAGCTCCTCCGTCAACTCCAATTCCCCCTCCCTTCCTAGGAAAGAGGTTTCTAGATCCTTGTTGATTTAGTTTTCTCTCATTTACTCATCTAGTGCAGGGCTTCTCAACATGAACACGGTTAACATTGGGGGATAGAAAATTCTCTGCTGTGGAGGAGCTGTCCTGTGCGTTGCAGGCTATCTAGCAGCATCCCTGGTTTCTACCTGCTACGTGCCATTGGCACCCCCTGCCCAGGATGGTACAAACAAAAATGTCTGCAGACATTGCCAGATATCTCTGGTAATGAGAATCACTGAGAATCATGAAGAATAGTATATGGAAAAGTAAATGGAATTTCCATGCTGGGAAAGGAAAAGCCAGTCTTCCGGTGGTACAGATACTCAAATTTCACAATTTTTGTATAAAATGAATAATTTTTATTCTCAGAGTAATTTGAGCCTTTGCAGAGGGAGGGGGGAACAGAGGTAAACAATAGAGAAAGAGGCACAGTCAGCTGTAAGCACTCAGACATGACCCTCAGGAGCCCTGCAAACTGGAAAAACCCCTTTCCCTCTTCCAGCTGCCAGATCCCTGGTCTAGGACATTCATCTCTCTGGGCCCCAGCAGCAGCCTCTTAGTTGGTCTGCCTGGCTCCAGTCTTGTTCTTTCTAGTAAAGCCTCTGTATCAGGCCCTCTAGGATGACAGTCCACTCCTGCACTTCTGTCAAAAACCCTTCAGCGGCTCCCTGAGCATTCACTCAAGTCTCTGCCCTGTGTTACCCAGCTGAGGTGACCTCTCCAGCCCTTCCTCCCTCCCATCCTGCAGTGCCCCTCCTGCAGCCACCTGAACCCTGGCAGCCTCAGAGATGCACCAGGATGCCCACAACCTCTGATCCTCTGTGTGAGGCTGTTCTCTACCTGCAGCTCTCTTCCCCTTTCATCCTCCAATTCTTGCTCTTCCTATGAAACCCTGCCGATGTGTCCCTTTTGTGGGGGCCAGCTGCTCATCACCCCTGCACATGCACAGGACACTTTCTACCTTGAATACATTGTTTATCCCCTTCCACCTTAACATCTGACTTACTTCTTTTATCCCCCTAGACAAAGCTTCTTGAAGACAGAAGCCACTGCTTAATCACTTCTATACCCTAAGCCTATGACAGCTGGACAGCCCTTTCTAATGAGTGCGTACTTGTGCACATACAGTCTTCACCCTTGCTGTCTATTCTCTATAGGGTGGCTCTACATAGCTCTGCCAGCACTACTTGTTTACCTTATCACTACTCTTCCAGAGGCAGGTGTTTCCAACCCCTCCCACATCCCTAACTATTGCTCCCTTTGCCCTCCATACTTCATTTATTCATTCATTCATTCAGAAATATTTATTGAATGGCATGTTTATGCCATAATAAAATGTCTCTAATAATGAAGAAAACAATCTTCTAAAAGCTGCTTTCTCATGTTCAGAACATGAATGTGACTCAGTAAAGCCTCTACTACCCCACAAGAGACAAGAGTTTTGAGGCCACCCCACCCAGCCGCGCGCGCACGCGCGCGCACACACACACACACACACATAAAAGAACTATTCCATTCCCACCTCCCTGTTAACAGGAATACTAGTGTCCACCAGAGTTTGTGTGCAAATAAAACATTACCCTTTGCTCTGGGCAGGAATTAGGTCTACCGAATGCTCACACACAGTCTCATCCTGATTAAAAGTTTTAGTTGGGCTGGGGATTTAGCTCAGTGGTTCCACCGCCCGCCTTGCAAGCGCAAGGTCCTGAGTTTGATCCCTGGTACCAAAAAAAAAAAGTTCCAGTTAATAGTCACATGTCCTTGGTTAATAGGAATGCAGTGATGAATTGAAAATCTTTCAGAAGCTCATTGGTAGTTTCTTGATTCAACAGAACGATGAAGCAGAGCTTCCTTCTGAGCTTCCTCTTTCCTGTTTTATGCCTTAGATTGGGGATGGCTCCATGCCATGCTGGTCCCCTAAAACTCTGCTTTAGAATCTACCCCTAATTTGTGCTTTAGAATGACTACACCTCCCAAGGGTCAAGTTTCACTCATCCAACCTCACAAAGCAGGATAGGAAGGTTCTTCTCCAGAGAACCTTGCCTCAGAGTAGTTGAGATGTCAGTACTTGAGAGTTACAAGGTTAGACGGAATACAAGAATAGAAAAGAATCAGCATGGTTAAGGAAAGGGAAGGTGACTAAGAAGGAAACCTCCTAACTTGGCCATAGAAATGTGTGGCCCTATGTTGACACCAGTCAAGGAATTGAGGGGCTTTCAGGCTGGCAAGAATCAGTAAGAAAGGTTTTATTCCAGAGGAGATACATGAGAACTAGAGAAGAATGCCCTGGTATCAGGGACTATTCTCACCAAAAGATTCCACCTCTTTTTTTTTCCGTTAAGTTTCCAATTCTTAAATATAAGTTCCATTCTTTTGCTTTCTTGTGCTTCACTCTTTTTACCTTTTCTCTGTAGATGGAAGCTGAGCTGGAGCGTTTCCATAAACAGAACATGCAACTGGAGCTGAACATCACAGAGCTGTGGCAGAAACTGAGAGCCACAGATCAGGAGATGCGCAAAGAGAGACAGAAGGTGTGAGGATTTTCAGAGTCTGGCAGTTCTTGGACTCAGGATCTGGCACCTTCCTGCACTGGACAGCTGGCTTCTTAGAGACAGCCAGCCCATTGCTAAGATACACTTCCCATTTTAACTCACATGCTTTTCTTTCCCACAGCCCTGCCTGATTTCAGGCCCATGCAGGGGTACATGACTGAGGCCAACCAAGAGTATAAAGGGTACAGTGATCAGGGTGGTAAGCTGGTTTCACAGAAACATTCTTAACTTTTGGCTTCTTTGGCCTAGGAAGGAACCTACCCAGACAGATCATGTGTAGTCAGTGGATTGGTGAGGCTAGGAGAACCTCAGAGATCTGGTACTGATCTCTTCATGATATAAATAAGGCAAGTAAGGCCAGAAAAAGTAGGAAGTTAAACTTTACCCAACACCCATAGCTAGCTTACAGAGTCAGTTCAGGAAACCAGGTCTTCTGCTCCTGTGCCATGGTATGCTTGTACCACTTTCCCTGTTGTAGGCCACCCCATAATGTTTGCTGAATCAGATTGAATGTTTGCACCCTCCACATCAAGCGTTTACTCCTGCACAGGATGATACTACAAGCTTTAGCACTGATATAAACTGAACAGATCCTGCCCCTCACAAGCTGGAGATGCTGATAAGTGTTTTATAGCATGTGCATAGTATAATGCACAGTGGAAAATTATGGAATGTGGAAAAAAGGCATGGGATCAAAGAGATAAGAGAGACCCTCTGTAAATCACGTTAGTGAAAGACGGGATTCAAAGAAATCATGATTGGAAAGAGGGAGCTAGCCCTCGTGTATAGATGAAGCAGTCTGCCTTATTCTGTGGAGTTTTCTCCCCACCCATTCACAGCAGTAGTTCTGACCATCTGGGAAAGCTCATGAGGGAAACATGAACACCCTGGCTGGGATCTGCAGAAGAGAAATGATATCATCTATCTTGACTCTAAAGGAATACGGGTGGCTGCTTAAGATTCCTTTTGTCTTTTAAAACTTATAGTTCTGAAAAGACTCCAGAGCCAATTAAGGAAGCTGTGTGTGTGTGTGTGTGTGTGTGTGTGTGTGTGTGTGTGTGTTCTCTTACAATGAAGCACTGGAGCCAGGAATGATGGCAGAAACCTGTAACCCCAGCGCTTTAGAAACTAAGGCAGGAAGATTGCAACCCAGCCTGGGCAACTTAGAGACTTAGAGAGACCCTGACTCAAAAGAAAAAACAATCAAGATCTTGGGGTATAGCTCAGTGTGAAGACCCTGGGTTCAATCCCCAGTACTGCAGAGGAAGAAGGAAGGAAGGAAGGAAGGAAGGAAGGAAGGAAGGAAGGAAGGAAGGAAGGAAGGAAAGAAAGGAGGGAGGAAGAGAGGGAGGGAGGAAGGGAGGGAGGGAAGAAAAAGAAGCACTGAGCCACATAGGCTGTTGAGGCCATGAGGCCAGTTACCCAGCCCCAGCAGGAACACAAAAGTTTCAGTGCCATCCTCTCCGATCTGTGCCCATGTAGGTTTCCATGCCTATGGTAGTCAGCTCTAAGTCCCAGATGAGACTCCTCTTGTCCCTTTCTGTGCCAGTAGCCTCTGCCTGCAGCCTCTACTCCTCAACAGAAGTAAACATCCAATTGCAGGAACGGGATTTGGAAGCTCTGGTTAAACGGTTTAAGACAGACCTTCACAACTGTGTGGCCTATATCCAGGAACCCCACCTGCTGAAGGAGAAGATCCGAGGTCTCTTTGAGAAGTATGTGCAGCGGGCAGACATGGTGAGCAGCCTCCCCTGCCACCCTGTCCTGCACTGCCCTGTGCTGCCTGTGTGTTCCATAGCCTCCCCTCCCTCACTGAGAATCCCCCACACCCTCTCAGGTGGAGGTAGCAGGGCTGAACACGGACCTGCAGCAGGAGTATGCCCGCCAACGGGAACATCTGGAGAGGAACCTGGCCACTCTCAAGAAGAAGGTGGTTAAGGAGGGTGAGCTGCATCGTACAGACTACGTTCGCATCATGCAGGTACGACACACACACACCTCTCTCTGGGAGGCTGAGCTGTCAGAGATGGGAAAGTGGTCGAGAATCCCTCTGAGACTTCCAGCCTGGGGCTTCCCCAGATATCCACGGGACCCACTAGCTTTCTCTATGACTTTCTTTTGGCTCCTCTCCTCTGACCTCCCAGAAGCCATCCTGGCTGTGACCATGGCCAAGAGCCCACCACAGTCTTTCCAGGCATCTCCATGCCCACCGATCCCCCCACCTCAGCCACCGCTGTTCCTTTTCCCATCCATCCCATCTATTTGCCTGTGTCCTCTCTCGCTCCTCTCAGTGACCGCCAGTCCCTTGGGACCTACATCCAGGTCATCTCAGCTGTCCTGAGTCACTGTCCCCCTCTTGTCTCCTATGTTCCCAATGCTTGTTTCACCTTACCTTGTTTTTTATTCAGTTCCTCCCCGCTGGCCCGTGCCTGTCTGCACCTGCCTCATCTCCTTTTCCTGGTGCCTCAGGTCTCTACCCCTATCTCCATCCACAGAAAACCACACCTTCCTGAGTCACCTCCTACCCCCACCTCACCCTACTCCTAGCTCTGATTTAATGAGTTTTCCACATGCACCTCCCAGGATCCTATGCAGGGCTGTGCAGAGAGCCTGGACCCATTACCACCACCCCCATTTAAGCACCTTATCAGCACTGCCAGTTGGGATGCTTCTGCCAGATTTCTGCTTGGGTGTCAGTATCATCTGCGGTAATTAATGTAAATTAATATCAGAAGAGAACATCAGAATCACATTTATAAAGCATGTACCTCTTTATATTTATATTTCTTTAATGTCCTAATTAAAATGTTAGAATGAAGACAGGTTGTACTTGGGTTGAAACCAGATCCTAGGTTGGCATTCCAGACACAGCTGGGCAGAGCACACTGGAATCCATGGCCGCTCTCACATCTTACCGTCTGCTCCCAACCCCCTTCATCAGACCATTGCCCTACTCTGAGCCACAAAAGCAGTCAAAGGTCCACAAAGAAGAGTAGATCCAGTTGGTAGGACCCTTAGTACCAGCAGCCCCACAAAGGGCCCTAGCTAAGGACCACAATGTCCTGGAGCATGGAGAAGCCCCTCTGGCGTGCAGCAAGCTGGGCAATAGGACAGAGGAGCAGTTGTCAGCTGGTGACATGGCTGAGCTCATTTTGGTGCCCTGCCACTGACACATGGGCCTGAGAGGTCCTCCTTTTCTCCTAGCCAAGCAGGTATCCAAAGCAAAAGTCTGTCCTAGGAGGAAAAGGAAAAGTGAAGATGCAGGCTGACGGGCACAAGCATCTATCTGCATGAGCTGTTGGGGCATGAATCAGACCCCACTTTTTCCTCCCTCAGTCACAGAGAAGTTGGGGAACAGAGACCCAGGCAGGACTCCTGCCCAGCCCTGCCCCTCATCTGTGGTCAGCAGAGGGAGCTAGCAACAAGGGCAGCACCCCAAAAAGGGTTCTCTCAGTGGCATCCTAAACCTCTGTGCCGTCCAGTCCTGTGGACCCAGAAAAGAGGCTTAGACAACTGCAGGGAGCAGAAAGAGGGCCCAGGACAGGACTCTCGACCAGAGAGGTTCCTTGCTGATCATTGTAAGGCTCCATGTAAGATTTGGTTTGCAAAATGTTAAGATTTTTTTAAAAGAAAACCTTTCAACCACTGTTCTGGATGCTAAAAATATTTTCCTTCTTTTAAAGTTGAAGAAGAAAGCCTGGGCCAGGGCCGGGCCAAGTGGCAGGGCCTCCTCACAGGCAAACTTAGGCTTGGAATGGTGTTTCTACCCAGGGTGTGAAAGAGAGTGGTACTGCTTCGGTGTAGATCCATGTTATGCACCCTCTGCTACAATTTGACCAGGAAGCTGAGGGTAGATTCCTTGGCTTCTCCAGGAGCTACCTCCTTACCTGTAAAAAGGGGATAAAACACTAACCTCAGTGGTACTGTGAGAATTGAATGAGATAAAGCATTAGGTACTCATCTGGTACACAGTCTGCACTCAAAAATACCATTTCCCTTCCCTTCTGCCCAGCAAAAAACATATTCAAGAACCAGGATTGAATTCCAGTGGGAGAGTCTAGAATCCTGTCATAAGCACATGGTTGGGGGGGACTGGCTTGAGGGTGAAAAAGAGGACAGAACAACTGATTCCATCCCCTCTGCTGGTAGCCAGGGGCTCCTGCTGCCTGGGCATGGTTAGTTGGGACCTGGCTGGAGCTGTGTCTGCAGCTACCAGGGTCCTGGCACTTCAATCTCAAAACAGGAAGACTGGGATGGGCATGGCATCTGAGAGATACTCATTAAATCTAACAAAAAATGAGGTCGCTATCTCATTTGTATATCCAGATCGGAGCTCCAGGCCTCCCTGCAACATTCTTCAGCATACTGGCAGATATGGAAATCAGAGTTACAGTGACATAGAAACATCTAGGGCACGTTCCGTTCATTTAGTTAGCATTTTTTTAGTGCTTCTTACGCAGCAAGCTTTGTGTCAGCCATGGGAGATCCAAAATGAATGGGAGAGTTTCTTCCCTCAGAGAGCTCCTCCTAGGCAACTTGGACCATACAGTGTCCATGCAGTGTATCCAATGCTGTGAGATCACGGTGGAAGCAGAGATCAAGTGTGCCTTGAGGACTCAAGCAAGGTTTCTGAGAGGAAGTGGCAGTGGAACTGAGCTCAGGGTGGTGCTTAAGGACCAGCTGGGAGAAGAGTCTTCCAGGCAGAGAGAACAGCTGAGAAAAAGTAGAGGAAAGGTTTTTTGGTTTTGGAAGGAGTGACTGCAGACCTGTGAGTCCACAGACCTTAGTTAGTTCCAGATCATCTGGGATGGAGGGAAAGAGCCCATAGAATCCTAGGTCATACTGGAAAGGGCTTTCCACATCGTGCCAGGAAACATAAAGTTCATCATGAACACAGACTCTTCCCAAGGCTTCTTGAGTAGGCAGGCATGTTTTATCTTTGTCTCATAAAGATAAACTCCGTGGGCAAAATGGACAGACTGTGAAGAAAAAGACAGGTGGCAGGGAAGCTGGTTAGGAGACGGGTGTCATGTGAAGGATAAATGAGAACATCTTGGAAAGAGGAATACTGTGATGTCAAAAGGTATTTCAAGAGTGGAATGACAAACGGAAATGCCGGGTTAGACATGGGAGAGAGGTGGCAAAAAGAGTGGAGGAGGATTCCAGGATGAAACTCACTCGTGCAGTTGGACAGATGGCCATCCCACTTACTGTGGGTTCCAGAAAGACACCACTGATGCAAAGCTTTCAAGTTCACAAAACGCATCTGTTGCCTGGTTTTTCCACACTGTGAGGCTCTCCCCTATTCTTAAAAGCATGAGCTAGCACCAGCCAGTAGGGGGTGCTACCGACATTCCCATCTCTTCTCTACGCAGCATGAATCCCTGAAAGATCTAACAGGGACATCAGGCATTTCCAAAGGCCTAAGGCAGTCCTGCTCAGCTCAACATAGAAATCTCTATATAAATGAACCTTGGCATCTCCCATCCACTCTCTCTCACATTTCCAGTCTCAGCACTTGAGGGACCTCAGGTCAGATTTTCCGGCTGCTGACAGGCTGGGTGGAAGTTTGGAGGGTTGGAGGATTTTTGTAGGCCATGTTGACAAGGGAGAAATCACAAACAGAAGGTTCAGCAAGCCTGTTGTGTTCACATTTTTAGTTCACAAAGCTACACAAGGCATATGCAGTTGCCCTCACTGTGATCTCTGTACTCTTCAGAACACAGGATACCCTGGAAACCTGTTTTTAGGGGCCCCAACTTGTACCTTTGACTGTGTTTTTGGCTACTATAATGTGAGGTATTGGAATGGAGGTATTGGAACAGAGATAATATAAATGGGAGGTGAGAAAGTAGAGTCTGGGAGGCAGTAATCACAGAGAAATAGGGCACTCTCTACTATTTATGCACTGCCTCACTTCCTAATACAAAAATGCATCTGATAGTAACCCACTTCATAAGGTTATAGCAAGGATGAAATGAAGTAATATTTACAAAATGTTTGATATGTTGCAGGGACCCAGTCAGTCCTTGTGATTGTAATGGAATCCAGTCATAGGGTTATTACAGTGTTTAAATACATTAAAGTCATATAAAATTGCTTAGGAAAGCATTGTTATTGATTTGAAAGAGCTAGGATGGATGGGAATGGTGCTGAGTCCACCTGAAAGTAAGTGAAGAGGCTGAGCAATGAGCAGGATAAACACGCCCTTCTAGGTGCTGTGGCACAGGCCTATAATCCCATCTACTTTAATAGGGAGGGATGGAGGGGTTGAAGGAAGGGCAGGGGAGAGGGGAAAAAATAAGAACCAAGAGAGTATGTAAAGGTGCATATCTCCAATGATGAATGTCATTATATTGTACACCTAAAATGTACCAATAAAAGGATTTTTAAAATCCCATCTACTTTGGAGGCTAAGGCAGGAAGATCAAGAGTTCAAAGATAGCCTGGACAACATAGCTATACCTCATCTTAAAAAAAAAATTATGCCCCCATAGAAGATCCAAAGAGTTAAACTGGATCCAGACTCTACCCTGCACATTCTCACCCCTCAACCTCTGGAGGGCATGCTCTGTGCCAACCATTCATTCATCCATACTCACTCTCTTTCCTACTTTTCTGAAGGAAAATGTCTCTCTGATCAAGGAAATTAATGAGCTCCGCAGGGAGCTGAAGTTCACTCGCTCTCAAGTCTATGACCTTGAAGCAGCTCTGAAACTGTCCAAGAAAACCCAACCACAAGAAGTTTCAGAGACAGGTAATGGGAAATGGGCATTGAGGTCAAGGGACCAATGGCAGCCATAACCAGTCTCCCTTTGCCTTCCTCCTATATCAGGTCACATCCACCCATGGCCTTCTGGGAAGCTCTCCATGCCACATAATCTGCTGTCCAAAGGATCTGTAAGGGCCTTCCCACATTCACTCTCAGGTCCACAGTGCCTGGCTGAAATCCTCAGGGTTAGCTACAATTCAGAATTCAGACTCTTTCAGATTTTAGAAAGAGCATGCTATATATTATGTAACATCCCCAGATGGGTCGAGGACAGTGCCCTGGAATCAAACACATTAGTATTCTGTAGTGACAGATGAATATTCACACTAAGCTTCATAAATTTAAAAAAGTGTTCTATTTTTAAATCTTTTGCATTTTAGAATTGTGGATAAGGGATTGTGGAGCTGTACAATTAAAGAAAAAACGATGAGAAACTATTTAAAGGGAGAGGGGAAAGAATTACATAAGAAATACTCAATGAGCTAAGTTACTATAGTTATGTCCTCAAGTACCTCTAATAGTCAAGGCAGAAAGGGAAATGAAAAAAATACAACAGCTTGCATAGTTCTCATTATATGGCAAAAGGAAGTTGTTTCCTGGAAAAACAGACTTTTCCCTAGCACTAAATTCTATGCAAAACTTATCGCATGGATCTTTATGAAAGGAATGTTGAGTAACAGTGGACAGTCTCTGACTATAGTCTTTAAGCATTAAAAAATTATTTTTGGTCAATCAATATAAAATCAAAAATATAAAGCATTCCTGTGAAAATTAAGTTAGCATGGTTCAAGTATTTTGTTTTCTAGGGGTTTATATTCAAGAATAAATCTTAGAGAGCTTGATGAACTGAAACATCCCACAGCTATGGATTGGATCTTTCAGATGTCAGTTGTTTCATGTACTGTGGTTTTTATCACTGGGGAAAGGTGGCTGGGAGGTACACAAGGACTCTTTTACTATTTTAGCATCTTATTGTGAGCCTGAAACTATTATAAAATTGAACATATGAAATGTTTTATTTATAAGAGATATGATAGTATATATGTATATGTATATATACAGATATGTGTTGAATAGCAGCATTGCAGTCAACAATGGACTACATAGGGCCGGGGATTTAGCTCAGTGGTTCCGCCGCCTGCCTTGCAAGAGGAAGGACCCAAGTTCAATCCCCGGTACCAAAAAAAAAAAACAATGGACTACATATACAACAGTGGTGCCTAAGATTGTGTCACCTAGTGACACTGTAGTCAGTTTGTGCAGTTACACTTTCTGATGGAATCAACTAAGGACACCCTTCTCAGAACATATGTACCCCTGATGTTAAGTGATACATAACTCTGTATGTGTGCGCATGTGTATATAATTTTGTCATTTCATGTATTATTTTGACTAGGGTTAAAGTTGAAACCAAAACAAATGCTCTGAATAGAACCCAAAGTGGCAGTATTAGGTGTATAACACTGATGTGAGAGCACAAAACATATGAAACTGAGATTCTTGACTGCTCAGAGCTAAAACTATCTTCTCTTGGGCATAATGCACAGATATGCCTGTAAACAGTAGAAAAAATTCTCTTTGAAATGTTTTGAATATGGCAAAGCATTCTAATGAATGCTCATTTGGGACCTGCTCAGGCTGCTGTGTGGTACAGCCAGGTTCTTAACGTTACTCTTACAAAAATTTCCAGATATAACAAAAATCAAGAAAAAAGTCTAATGAAATCCTATGAATCTATTTCCAAACTTCACTTTCCAACTCTTGCCACTCTTGTTTCATCAGTAACACACACACACACACACACACACACACACACACACACACACAGAATGTTATTTCCTCCTCTACCCACCATGGGTTATTTAAAGCAAACCAAACATAGTATCTTTTGTATGATACTGTTTGCTCAAGGAAAGTTCATTTGTAACAACTGAAGATAAGTATTATTGTTTGCCTCAATTATGAAAAATCTAAATCTAACCTCTGAGTTTGAATATAGATCCACCAAGACAAGTCAGCTCAAGATATATATCCTCAAATTGTTTAAAGAATTGGCCAGCTTAATTGGTGTTTAAGAATTCCCTGTCTGAAAAAGAGAGGTCGTCATCCCCAAACCACTATTTATTTTAGCAGAGATTAATTTTTCATACATGTAACAATTAACTAACAGATCTACTCTAATAGATATGCCTGCTTGTCTTTTACTTACTAAAACCATGTCATTAGAAAAAAATAATAAAAAATCCTAGAGAGGTTGTGGAGGAAAAGGAACCCTTCTATACTGTTGGTAGAATTGTAAAATATACAACCACTATGGAAATCAGTGTGGAGATTCCTCAAAAAGCTGAAACTAGAAATTCCATTTGACCCAGCTATATACCTTCTAGGTATCTTCCCAAAAGAGTTAAAGACAACATATTATAGTAATACATGCATATCCGTGTTTATAACAGCACAATTAGTAATATAATAACTAAATCTTTGAAGCAACCTAAATGTCCCTCAGCAGATGAATGCGTAAAGAAAATATGGTATTTCCATAACTCTGCCATAAAGAAAGATAAATTCGAGTCATTTGTAAGGAAATTGATGCACCTTGAGACCATAACGTTAAGTGAAATCAGACACACAAGCTTAAATATTTCATGGTTTCTCTTATATAAGAAACACATATAAATAAAGAGCAAATAAATATACATAAAGAGAAAAATAAAAGATAGATAATAGGAAGTAGAAAGATGGATCTTTCTCAAAGGGGAAATGGATCAAGAGAGGAGGTGGGATAGAGGATTTAAAAAAAGAAGTTAAGATGTCTTATGTACATGTACCAACTCCTCACCAGGAATGTAAGCATTGTGTACTGTAAGCATGTACCTAAAAAAGGAAGAGGATAAAGAGATGGGTGGAAGCACAAGGGAGAGAAGGGAAAGGGGGTGAAGAAAGGAATTAAGGTATATTATGTACCTGTGACAACTTCTCACAAGGAGTGTAGATATTATGTGATACAAACATGCACTAAAAAGAAAAAGAACTGCTGATTAAAGACAGCTCATTGAAAACCAACTGAAATGGCATAACTAAATCATGAGAACAAAAATGAAACAAGACACAAAATTTTAAAAGCTGGAAAATAAATGGATGAATGGTAAACAACTTCATAGAGGTGAGAAACCTAAATCCTAAACCAGAAATAAGAGCCTAGAAAAAACATAATACATACCACAAGTCTCAAGAATCATCAAGTGTGACAGCTCTGGAAGTAGAGGTGAAAGCAAGGCTAAAAACAAGGGAGAAATTTTTAAGAAGCTTTAAGAAGCTATTTAAGAAGGTGTTAGTTAGATCCACCTAGTATCCAATATAGTGATTAAAAGTAGAGTCACTGCAGGTCTATCATCATGAAATCTCAAAACACCAGAATACAAAGAAAAAAAATCCTTCACACTTCCAAAGGGAGTAAGGGGAAATTTCATACAAAAAAATCCCAATTACAAAGCCAAGTGTGGTGCCACATACCTGTAATCCCAGCACTTGGAGTTGAAGCAGGAGAATTGCCAGGTGTCCTAAAGCAAACTGGGTTACATAGTCAGTTCAAAGCCAGCTTGAGCTACAAAGTGAAAGCCAATCTCAAAACAACAACATTCCCAATTACAGGATACAAAACCAAAAAAAAAAAAAAAAATGCGGGGCCAGGGATTTAGCTCAGTGGTTCCGCTGCCTGCCTCGCAAGCACAAGAACCCGAGTTCAATCCCCAGTACCAAAATAAAATGCATTTTTATGCACTAATAATGAACACTCTCAAAAGGAAATAAATCAGTAGAATAAAACACTTAGAAATAAACTTACAGACAAAAATCTTAAAACTAAAAATCATTGTTGAAAGAATTTAGACACCAATAAATGGAAAAAGTTCTAATATTCATAGATTGGAAGACTTAATATGTTAAAATGTCAAACCCAGGCATAGTGGTACACACCTGGAATCCCAGCTGAGGCAGAAGGATCAAGTTCAACCCCAGCCTGGGCAATTTAGCAAGACCCTATCCCAAAATTCTTTTCTCCATGCAAAGACTCTGGGTTAAATCCTCAGTACAAGAAGGAGGAAGAGGAAGAAGAAAGAGGAAGAAGAAGAGAGAGGAGGAGAAAGGAAATGAGAAGGAGGAGAAAAAGTAGTAGTAGTAGTAGAAGTAGTAGTAGTAGTAGTAGCAGTCATACTACCCAAGTGATCTGCAGACTCAATGCAATCCTTATCAAAATCTCAATGACTTCTTTGCAGAAGTGGAAAAATTCACCTTAAAATTCATATTGATTCTCAAGAGACCCTGAATATTCAAAACAAACTTTAAAAAAAGAACAAAATTGAAGATCCTATACTGCTTGATTTCAAAATTTACTGTAAAACTATAATAATCAAAACAGTGTGTACTGGCATTTAAAAAAAAGACATATAGACTAATAAAACAGATTTGAGAGTCCAGAAATTAAACCCTCATACACATGGTCGAATGATTCTCAACAAGGATGTCAAGACTATTCTATGGAATAAGAACAGTCTTTTCAACAAGTAGTGTTGGGGAAATTAGAAATCTGCATTCAAAAGAATTCAAGTAAATCCTTAACTTACAACATATACAAAAAATAACTCAAAATGGATCCAAGATCTAAACATCCAAGGTGTAACAGTGTATGCCTATAGACCTAGATATTTGGGAGGCTAAGGCAGGGGAATTGCTTTAGTCCAGAAATTTGAGGGCAGCCTGGGCAACATAGCAGAGCTCAAATTATACAACTCTTAGAAAAAAGCATAGAAGAAAAGCTTCATGACATTGGATTTGGCAGTTATTTCTTTCATGTCACCAAAAGCAACAGGCAACAATAGAAAAACAAATAAATTATACTGCATCAAAATATAAAGCTTGTGCTGGGGATTTAGCTCAGTAGTTCTGCCGCCTGCCTTGCAAGTGCAAGGTCCTGAGTTCAATCCTCAGTACAAAAAAAAAAAAAAATATATATATATATATATATGAAGCTTGCATGCATCAGAGAACATTAACAACAGAGTGCAAAGCCAGCTTACAAAATGGAAGAATATTTGCAAATTATGTACCTAATAAAGAATTAATATCCAGCATATATAAAGAACTCGTACAACTCAACAACAACAAAAGTTAAAAATGGACATTTCCCAAAAAAAACTATGCAGCTGGGCAACAAGTATATGAAAAGATGCTCACCATCATTTATCAGTAGGAAAATGTAAATCAAAACTACAATGAGGGCCAAGGATTTAGCTCAGTGGTTCTGCTGCCTGCCTCGCAAGTGAAAGGTCCCGAGTTTGATCTCTGGTACCAAAAAAAAAAAAACTACAATGAGCTGTGGTGCACACCTGTAATCCTAGCACTCAGGAAGCTGAGGCAAGAGGATTGCTGTGAGTTCAAGGCCAGCCTCAATTACAGAGCAAGGCCCTGTTTCAACCTCCCTCCCCCTCCAAAAAAAAAAACTACAATGAGATACTACTTCTCCCTCCTTAGGATGGCTATAATAAAATTGAACAAAAAACAGAAAATAGCAAGTGTAGGCAAGAATGTAGAGAAATTGGGCCCTTGTGCACTACTGGTAGGGATGTAAAATAATGCAACCACTATGGGAAACAATATGGAAGTTCTTCAAAAGATTAAAAATAGAGCCAGACATGGTGGCACATGCCTGTAATCCTAGCACTCTGGGAGACTGAGGCAGAAAGATCACAAGTCAGTGGTGTAGCTAAGGTTTGTGCTGCTCAGGGTGGGTCTTTAATTTACCAGCCTCCTCTAACCCGCCCCCCCCAAGCTACGCCACTGTCATAAATTCAACCCCAGCCTGGGTAACTTAGTCACTTAGTGAAACTTTGTCTCAAAATTTAAACTAAATAAACAAATGTAAAACTCTGGGGATATAGTTCAGTGTGAAGTCCCTGGGTTCAATCCCCACGACCATAAAAAAATATTAACAGAATGACCATTTTGCTATAGCAGTTCAACTTCTAAGTATATACCAAAAGAGTTGAAAGCTGAGGACTCAAAGATACATGTGTATAACATGTTTGTAGTAGTATTATTCACAAGTGACAAAAGGTGAAAGTGACCCAAGTATCCACTGATGAATAAACAGAATAAAAATATGGGAAGGAGGGGAGGAGAAGGGAAAGTAAAAAGAATCAAGATGTATTATATACATATTTCAATACCCCAGAATGAACGTAATCACTGTGTACTGCAAACATGCACTAATAAAAATAAATCTTTAATTTTTAAAAAAAATGGATAAATAAAATGCAATGTATGTACCATTTCACTACCACTTAAAAGAAGCAAAGGCATATTTTTCAGCTTTATAGCAGCCAAAGAAAAGAGAGATTCCATACAAAAGACTAAGAATTCAACTAATATCTGACTTCTCAATGCAACAGTGAAAGCCAGAAATGGTGACCTTGCGTCTTCAAAGGGCTGAAGGGTAGCAACTATCTCCTAGAGTGTATAGCCAGTGAAATCGTTTTCTTAAAATGAGGCCAAAAGAAAAAAAAATGTGAGAAATAAAAAAGTGAGAGAATTTGTCACCAACAAAAAGCAATTTGAAGGAAATCCTAAAGAATATACATCAGGAAGAAAAGTGATTCCAGAGGAAAGGGCGAATGCAAGAAGAAACAATGAACAAGAAGTCAAATATGTAGAATTGAAACAATCATTAACTACATAAACCAGTGTTTAAATTGTGGATTAAAATATCAAGATAGATAAAATACTTGGTATTCACATATAAGCCAGAAGGGCTTGGAGCTACAGCATTCTAAATTGTGTACTGTTTTACAAGATATTGATTTACTTTGGAATCTTTTGTGTTAAATGTGCATGTTAAACATTTATTTATTTATTTATTTATTTAGTCTGCCTATGTAGTCCAGGCTGGCCTAAAACTCTTGGCAATCCTCCTGCCTCCGTCTCCTGAGTGCTGGGATTATAGTCATGTGCCACCACGCCCAGCTTGCATGTTAAACTTTTTAGAGTAATTGCGGGGGTAGTAAAAGGAACAGAGGGACAAATGAAAGGAGGGAAAACCTTCCAAACCAGTAAAGGGAAACATTACTAAAAATTTTTTTTTAAGTTTTTAAAGGGATGGGCCGGGGATTTAGCTCAGTGGTTTTGCACCCTGCTTCACAAGCACAAGCACACAAGTTCAATCCCCAGTACCAAAAAAAAAAAAAAAGTTTTTAAAGGGAGAAAGAAAATACACAAAGTAGAAAAAAATTTTCTAGGATCCTTTTTTTGTTTTGTTTTCGGTACCGGGGATCAAACTTGGGACCTTGCGCTTTCGAGGCAGGCGGCAAAACCACTGAGCTAAATCCCCGGTCCCAAAAAAATTTTCTAAAAAGATAAATGAGTCCAAATGAACCCATAACCACATTCTTACTTTCAGTCATTTAAAATCAAACTTTGGGTGCTGGGTGTAGCTCAGTGGTACACACTGCAAATAATTAACCATAATAATATTGTTATTATTAATCAGAAATACACTTTAATCTATTGGAGGCAACTTGTGGGCAAAATACAGAGAGGGAGACTGAGGAGAGCTCTGGACAGAGCAAGGAAAAGAAGAGATTGGAGATGTGAGGAGAAGCAAGGGTGGGGCCACATGAGAGAACTGATTTCATACAGTCACAGAAGGAGGACAGAAGGGTTTACACAGCTGCAGCACATGGAAGCAGGGCCATCAAAGGGCCCTCCCCCCCCCATGAGGCTGAATCACAATATGTTGAGCAGACAGGTCATTGTCAAAGGGAATGGGGAAAGAATCCTAGGAGTAAAGGGAAGAAATGGAGGAAAACCACAACCCATGCCCTCAAGATGCTCACAGACCGGAATGAGAGACTGACCGGGAACCAAGGCAGAACACTGGGTCCACTGGGCCAAGTTCCACACGAGCTGCTCTCCCAGGAGGCACAAGTGCACCCCTGGGTGCACTTTCTTGGCAGAAAGAGGAATTCAAGTGTTGGGACATTTTCAGATTCACTCCACTGAGTACCTTTAGGACTGTGGCTTCACACACAGGTTGGGGTCCCCTGGGAAGCCAGATAGTGACTGGGTAAGTAGCTGTGTGTAAAGTTGGTGGGAGAGAGCACAGAGCTTAGTTTAAAACAGGAAGTGGCTGAGGAAGCATGTAGACAGGAGAGCAGAAATGAGGCAGAGGTGAGCGATCCAGGACCAAGCAAGTAGATGGATTTAGAGACGCATTTCCTGGACCTCCCAGGGGAACACTGCTCACAGGGTCCCAGGGCCAGGGCACAGCTTGACTAATGGGATGGCTACCAGGAGCAGAAGGAGGATGAAGGGTCAAGATCTAGGAAAAGAGGGGCCGGGGATTTAGCTCAGTGGTTCTGGCTCCTGCCTCTCAAGTGCAAGGTCCAGAAAAAAAAAAAGTGATGAATACAATGTGAAAAAGATCTAGGAAAAGAAAAGCTAGAAGATCAAGAGCCTAGAGATTACAGAAAAGGCAAAAAGCAGAGGCAGAGAGAGAGGATCCAGCTGTCTCCTGAAAAGAAGGCAGGGATAAGCCAAGTGCTCCTTGAATGCTGGCTTAATTAGGCCAATTAGAGGCCCATGGCAAGGCCAGCCGCTGACCACTGCTGATCACTTCCTCCTTGAAAATCTTTCCCATCTGTTCTGGGTTTTTCTGGGGGTGGTTTTCCCCACCAGATGTACAGGAAGGGTTGGCAGTGGTGAGGAGAGACCTCTTTTCCACTGAGATTTGACTCAGTTCAGTGAGATGGAGACAGTTTCAGGGAGTTGGAGAGAGGTGGCGAGGCCATTCCTTAAGAATGAGGGAGAGGAAATGGAGGTTGAAATTCAGACGTGCTATGGTGGGGGGTGGGAATATTTGTGACTATGAGTGTAAAACCTATCAACATTTGGAGACAGAAGGACACAGCAGTTCCAATACTGAGGGTGCTGTCCAAGAAATGGAGGAAGAAAGTCACAGTGCGTCTAACTGGCCAGGAAAGGAAATGAATGGAAAAGGAGTCCATTTTGGGGGGAAGGATGAAGTTGTCCACGAACAAGAGTTCACAATTCAGCCAAAGAGCGTAAGGCAGCGGAGAGGTTGTGGTCAGAGAATGGCGTACTAGAGCGAACAATGTACACAACACAGGATCCTGGGTAAGGAGGAGAAGCCCAGAGCGGGTGCTGACATGAGGTGGAGGTATTGGTCACTAGTGCTGGGAACAGGATGAGCCATGGGCCCCAATGGATGCTGATATTGCCCAGGATGATGGCAGAACCTGAGACAGGGAAATGACAGAGCCAGGAGTAGAGAAGCCCTCAGGGAACTCCAGTGGGTGGCCATTCAGGAGGGGCTCAGAGTTCTCTGTCTCCAGGAGCAGGGGCTGCACATGAGTGCCACCCCGCCTGATGGGTGTGGAATGGGAAAAAACAGCCTCTACTGGACAGGACCCAGTGCAGGCACTCAGGGGACCTGGACCGGGGTCATCCTCAGCCTCCACCTTACCACTCCCAAGTGTCTCTTAATGTCTCAGTCTCTCTATGAAATGGTAAAGAAGTTTACTTACCTCTGTACTCCCAGCACCTAAGATTGAGTGTCTTCCCACAGTAGGCATCCAAAGAATGTTTGGGGAGTGGGGAAAGAAGAGAATGCAGCAGATCAGTAAACAGGCCACATTTTTCCTGCTCTGTCCCGTACAGTGTCCAGCAGGGACATGCCCACTGCCACTGCCACAATGAGACTGAATGAGCAAGAAGAAACTGGGAGAATCATTGAAATGCAACGCCTAGAAATCCGGCGCCTCAGAGACCAGATCCAGGAGCAAGAGCAAGTGCCAGGGTTTCACACCATTGCTGGAATTCGACTTCCTTCCCTTGTAGACCCAGATGCGGATTTTGAGGTGAAGACCAAGTAATCCCCCTGGTGAGCTATCTCCATCCACAGCCAGAAGCACAGTGTGTCTGTCCTCCGGCCAGCCTTGCACTGGAGTCTCTGTAGTCCCTGCAGCACCAAGCTCTTTCTCTTGCCCTGGGGACCTGGGGACAGTCAGAATAAAGGTGTTTGCCTACAACCGTGTCCAGCTTCTGCTCACCTGGTGCCGGGGCAGGAGTGGGCGGTCGGGGGGGGGGGGGGTTGTCCCTGAGGCTTGGGAGAGTGCAGCTCAACCAAAGCCATTACTGCTGGTCCTTGTGTGCACTCAGCACTGCAGAAATTGCCCTGGACTTGGGGCTGGCTTCCTCCTACCTGTTGTCCTCTGGGCCTCAGGATGGTCTGCCTGCTCCCAGCTTAAATAACTCTGTCTGCTGTCTCCCTCCTGGCTTTCTTCTCTCCCAGCCAGGTCAGGGCCAAAGCCTCCTATATTTTCTTTTCTTTTCTTTTCGAAATATAATGAGACTTTCTGAGGATTTGTGTAAAAGTGTAAAAATGAGGGAAAGGAGGAGAGTAAAATACAGTGATGCCTCAGTTCACAAACTTAATTTGTTCCACAATTCTAGAAAAGATGGCCATATTCACGTTCCTGTGGGAAAGATGACCAAGGTCATGTTTGTCACCTGATGCAGAGTTCACAAACAAATATAAAATTTTGCCAAATGCTACTGTTTGCCAACCAAATTATTTGCAAATAAAAGCATTTGTGAACTGAGTCACCACTGCATGAACATGCCAAAGTCTTGCATTACCTGTGGATGCTGCTCTTAAGACTATAAGTGGAGCTCTGCCCTTCTTTCTCTTATGTCACCCTAGAGTTACAGTCTGTTTTGCAGGGCCTGCCCAGCTCCACCATTTCTTGGGCTCTTTTCCCTCTTACTATCCTCTAGGCCCCATTCTGGGACACCCAGCTACACACAGATGTCAGCAAAGATACTTCTTTATGCACTAAAGAGCAAAGAAGTGTAAGCCAGATGTCCCTCCCTGGCTTCTCCCTGCAGAGACAAGGTGCCCCTCTAATACCCAAATAAATATCTAAGCCCACAGTCCCTGTGTCCCTGCTGGTCCCGTGGGGCTTCATTAAGTCTGTCACCGACAAGGCTTCCTACCTTCCTCAGTCTGCTTTACCTACACTCTGGCCCTGATCTTAGGTTAGTTTCCATAGCAAGAGTTCAGAATTAGCTGTCCCATTTGGCAAGACTCTCTTGAAGGCAGATGCAGTAAACAGAGGGTTCCTGGCAGAGGCCACAAAGCAAAGTGCTCCACATCCCTCTCACAGCAGCTAGCTCATCTGTGCCATGCCATCAGGTCCTCTACTCTCTGGGAGACCAGATTCCAAAAGCAGGAAAAAAAATGTAGGCAACCTGGAGAAGTTCTGCCACAAAGACATTATCACACCAGGTGGCTGGGATCTTCTGGGACTCAAACTTCTCCATTCCAAACTAGCATCTTGACTTTATCTTTACAGGAGAAACTGGATTAAAATGAGATTAGGGGAAATATGGAGTCAGCTGGGCCAGAACATTCAGGGCCTTGAAGGCACATCAAAGATTCAGACTGGAGTCCAGAGGCCAGCACTAGGATGCTTTGAGTCACTGCCATTTGCTGTCCAGACTCTTGGCACACTGGCCTCCTTGCAACTCCTATAGTAGACCATGGTCTTCCTGCCCCTAGATCTTTCCACATGCTGCTTCCTCTGCCTGAGATGCTTTTATGCCCCCACACCTCCTTCAGATCTTGACTAGAATGTCACTTCCTCAGAAAGTCAGTGTCTGACCCTTCCCATATACATTACACCTGCCATGTTGTTTTTCTTCATAACCCCCACCACACCATGTTCATTTACTTTTCTAATTCTTGACTCTCCTGCTAGGACAGTTCCATGAGGGCAAGAGCTGTGTCAGCATCTAAAGCTCATCTAGGTTTCTGTGCAGAGCACTGATTGAGGACACCCAATAGTAGAGGCAGGGAACCAGTTAGAAGGAAGCTGTTGATGTCCAGTTGTGACAGGCCAGTGGCTTGGACCAAGGTGATGGCAGAAGGGAGGAAGAGGAGCAAACACTTCCAATTTAAGGACTGGAGAGAATTAGCCAAGCCAGGGGAGAGGGAGCCTGCCTAGGGAAGAAGAAAAACACAGAGGAAACTGGAGCCCTCCTGAGAACCAGAAGGAAATTTGCTGTGGCCAGGATACATCCACATTCAAATGATGAAAATTCAACTAAAACATATGTTAGGAGTCAGGCCATCATCTTTCACCCACAAGATGGACTTCAGTTTACTAATGAGGAAATCAAAACCAAGGAGTAGCAAATGAACTAGCACATGGTCACACAGACAAGGCCAGAATTGTAGCCCCATCCACCCGAAGGACTCCAAATCCCATGCTTTTACATATTGCACTGAAGAGGCATCCAAGCAAAAATTCCACAGACCAGATGGTGGGCTGTACAATGTAACCCCTAGAGAGTCTAAACCAGAAAGAAAAAGAGCTGAAAACTCCCAGGTAAGCTAACCTGGGCCTACATAAACCCAGCTGCTGTCCTGCTGGTAAGAAGGAGGAGGCAGAAGTCCAGGCTATGGGAAACCCCTACCATAGCAAAAGCTGGCACCTCGGCCAGCACATCAGCAGGGTATTTTCTTGACTGCACAGTGGGTGAACACAGCCTCATGCTAGTGAATCTGGGGCTAGAAGTCCAGTCTTGTTTAACATTCTCCATTCTGTTTTCATTGATGGAGTATGATGACTTTAACCCTTTCGGGAAGGTACCTGAAAGGGAACAGCTGAGTCAAATGTAACTCTACTTTTAGTTTTTTGAGAAATCTCCATACTGATTTCCATAGTGACTGTACCAATTTACACTCCCACCAACAATGGAGAAGCATTCCTTGCCCCTACCCCACCATACTCCACAACCCCTCTAGCATTTGTTACTGGTTGATAGCCATTCTTTCAGGAGTGAGATGGGATCGGGGATCGATCTCGGGTCCTTGTACTTGCACAGCAGGTGGCAAAAGTCTTGTTTTAATTTGCATTTCTTGAATGGCCAGCGATGTTGAACATTTTTTCATGTATTTATTGGCCATTTGTACTTCTTCATCTGAGAAGTGTCTATTCATTTCAGGTGCCCATTTTTGGACTTTTTAAATTTGGGGGATCTGATTTTTTTTAGTTCTTTATATATTCTAGATTATCAGAGGGAGATTAATCCTCTGGCTACCTAGAAAGGGGGATGGCAAGAGCAAAAGAAAAAAGACAATAGAGATTTGCATAATTTCAAAGTATATGGAGGGCTGGAGGTCAGTGCCTCAGAGTGAGCAATGACAAGGACTCCCAAGCTGATGAGGATCTTAAGTCACGAGGTTGTTCTGTTGAGGAGTACTGTGGGGAGAGCATTCTTACAAAGCTGGGCAGGATGAGTTTTTGACAAGGAATTAGTCTCTCGTCAGGTGAAACCTTTCTCTTTTGTATCACTACTCGGTTCTCGAAGAACCAGGATGTCTTCAGCTGATGCAGTCTTGCTATTAAGCGCCACAGCATCATCAGAACCTTGAGGACTCAGCTGTGACAGAAGGCAAAGTGTTTCTGAATGCCATAGCTAGCTCTCGGGCAAGGTGACATTGAGCTTTAGACAGCTAGAGTTGTATTTTAATTATGAAATGATTTTTCCCCAAAATGTATGTAGAAATTCTCCTGACACTAGACATTATTCCTGTGCCTGAGGAGTAGCTGGCAAAATTTTTTTCCCATCCTGTAGGTTGTCTGTTCACTCGGTGGTTTCCTTTGCTGTGCAGAAAGAAGCTTTTTCATTTGTAATCCCATTTGTTGATTCTTTGTAATATTACTCCAGCTTCCTGGACAAGCATAGTATGAGGCAGGAACAAGGCAGATGCAGGGAAATGGGCCCTCAGGCTCTCTCTTCTCCCCCCCAGCACTTTCCCCACCACCTTCTAATGCACCTGAGGGCAAGTCAAATGCACACCTTCCCCGGAGTTCCCAGGCCACCTCCTCCCCTGACCTTCACTGCCCACCTGAGCTGCCCCTGTGACTTCTGCTTTAACGGCCCTGCGCAGAACCTGCGGCCCATTTAACTACAAGTCACTTGGTAAGTCCCAGATCCGGAACAAAGGCTTGCCCAGTCAGTGTTTACACGGCGGCGGCGGAAGCTTTTAGACTGTTTTCCCCATTCTGAACTCCCAAGGGAAAGAGAAATGGAAACAAAATCTTATGAGTCCCCTGCCCCAGCTCTGCCTGGGACCACTGGACAGTGGGTCTGCCTGGGACTGGCCCTTCCTTGGGACCGGGAGGTAAATAAATGTCTGATGTGTGCAAGAGGAATCCACAGTTGGCAATCCCTGCTCCTCTGAGCCCCTTTATTATAGAGGGAGCACCTTTATAAAGCTTTGCAAACCTTTTGAACACCTATAACACCATGCCACTGACCTGCCCCACAACAATCAGACTGCCCTATCCTTTTCTTCAGGAAAGGACATTTAGAGCCCTGCCACCCAGTAGGGACACAACACAAACCAAGGATGACTGGACACTGGAAATATGACTATCCTAAACAGAAGTGCAGTGTGTGTAAAATACACATTGAATTTTCAAGACTTTACACAAAATAAAAGATTTTCAAATAGCTCAGTAACAACTTATATATTAAAATATATTTTGAAGCTGGGCGTGGTGGTGCATGCCTGTAATCCCAGCACTCGGGAGGCTGAAGCAGGAGGATCAACAAGAGTTCGAGGCCAGCCTGAGCTACATAGTGAGTTCAAGGCCAGTCTGGACCACATAGTGAGACCCTGCCTCCAAAACCAAAATAATAAAAATAATAATAAATATATTTTGAGACTAAAATGTGTTATTTCATGTGCTGATCTCACCTATTCCTCCAAAAGGAGGCTATTAGAAAAGTTTAAGTGACACAGGGGCTCACAGTCCACGATCATGCTGCCCCTAGTCCTCCCCACAGGTCCAAACAAAGGGGAATGCAGCAGGTCAGGGCAATCATTTGGGGAATGGATAATGGGAAATAACATTGACTTTGTTTTTCTTTCCATTCTATGTACATCAGAATGAGAGGGAAGTGGTCCTAAAGGATCTGTGTCCCCTTCGATCAGAACCCATTCTGCCACTCCAAGAATGGTGCACGGGCGGTGCCAGACTTGCTGGTTAGAAGCAGAGGCCTAGCCATGTCCCTGTTACACTTCAGCACCCTCCATGGTCGCCCTGCACAGTCCGAATGCTACCTGGAGGGATCCAACAACCCCCCAGCCTGAGCCAAACTTGTCTTTCCTGTCTCATCTTAAGGCTCCCTGCCAAAACCTCTACACCGGTCCATTCTCACTTCCATTTATTCACTCAGTCACTGAACAAACCCTTATTGATTATTCCCCATGTGCAGTCGATTGAGTGTTGGCTACTGAGGACCGGTTAGCAAAACAGGCACTACCCCTGCGCTCACCAGGGACCACACATCTAGAGAGGGACAGATACTAAAGGGCAATGAAGCACGTTGCAGGAAAAGCCATTGTCAGGGAAGCACGGTGGCCATGAGTGAACCCAAATCAGGCTGCAAGTCAGGGAGGGCCTTCTGGAGGAGGGGACATCACAACTGAAGAATCTGAGTTGACCAGACTGAGGCTGGGGAGCGGTAAATATCCTGGGCAAAGGGAACTCTGAGTTCAAAAGTGATGAAGGCAGAATGGAAGACACCCTACAGAACTCAACAGCACTCCTTCTAACCAGAGGGCAGGGGTCACATGAACCCTGGGAAGTAGTGTGGCATTTATTTCAGGATCTTCCCTATGAAAGCCCTTTACTCCTCCTTCCGCTCCCCCCTAGCAGGACCCAGCCCCAGGGAGCAGACCCACCACAGCCAGGTATTCAAGGCCTCCAAGGAGAATGAACAAAGGCCTTGTGAGGGGTCCAGTTCAGTGCAAGGGCCAAGGATGGCAGCACTGGGCCTGCTTTGGGGATCAGCTGGTGCTGGTCTTTGGGGTTGAGGCTCAGTTTGAGGTTGAATTGAGGGTCTGGGGGACTAGACTCAGGAATGGGAGGCAAGGTTGGGGCTGAGGATGAAGCTGGAGGTCCAGGACCTAAGTCCAGAATTTGAGTTAGAGGTGTGAGCTGGAGCTGAGGTTTACACTGGAAGTGAGGTTGAGTTTGGCAAGGAAGCAGGGTCAGGGTGGGGCTGGGAGTTCTGGTTAGACTTTGCAGCTGGAGTTGGGGTAGGTTTTGAGGCTGGAACTAAAACTACAGTGGGGTTGGGGCTAGGGGTTGGGCTAGGGCTCAGGCTCCCGGGCAGATGGACAACATTCCTCCTGCCGCTTAGGTCTGCTAATTGTGTTCAGCGTCCAACAGCAGCTGACAGACGCCCCTCCCTCCCTAGGAATGTCTCGGCCCAGCAGGAGCAGTGCCACGTCAGCCAATCAGCTCAGGCCCTGCCCTAGAAACACCACCTGTTAATCCCCCTCCCTCTAGGCTCACCTTCGCGCAGGTTAGGCAGGTGAAGCGTCTCCCCGGAAACGGAGCTAGAGCACCCCACCTGCTGGGCTCTTCCTGCTCAAATTGGATCCAACACATTCTCGTGAGTGCCCCACAGTCCCCCACCCACTCTACCCCACCTTCTCCCCCTGGCTCTTCCCCTGAGAACATCCACCCCACCCCCAGCCTAGCCCCACAGTCAGAGCAACCTCTGCCAGCACTTTCTGACCAGCAAGCCACAGCCCTGGGGAATGCTGGGAGGACTCCACACCCCGCCCATGGCCCCTCCTCCACCTCCGTTGGGGGCATAGCCTCCTCCCAAGTCCTCTTGTGTGCCCAGCAGACCCAGTGGAGGGCTGGTGAAGGACCCATGCCTCCTGGGATATAACCTGTGCAGGGTTCTGTCAGGTTCCTGGAGTAATACAGGACCCATGTTCTGTGTACCATCTTGTTTGAAAGGGGAAACATCTTGTTCACTTATTCAAAAAGCATGCGGTAACCTCAGTGTGGGCTAAATGAAGATATCAAATAATTTGCCCCCCACCCCTCAAGATGAATGTCGTGGTCCTCAGTTTTCAGAAAAGGAGATTGAGGCTCTGACAAGTGAATTCAGGGGGCTCCCAGAGGGTCAGAGCTTCCCCGAGGGTCCTGGCTTCCCGGGTCCTGTGCCGATGCACACCCAGCTCTTACCACTCTGCAGATGGGGATCCTGGAGGGCAGGGATTGCGCCAGCCTGATTTTTGCCTGCTTCAAGTCATGTTGACTGTCTTCTCGGAGACAGATTAAATGACTACCAACTACTGTTAGGTCCCTCCCCACATTTCCATGTCAGGAAGGACTGGGCTGGGATTCAAGTCCAGAGTCCTCCTTTTTCCTCTGCACCACTTGGAATAAATCATGGAGGAGCCTGGCACAGGTGGAGTGCAGGGGAGAGTGGGGAGGAGTGGAAAGGCAGGAAGACCAGTGCAGGTAGGGATGAAGAGGTAGGCGCAATGGGGTGAGACCAGGAACTGGATGGAGAAATGTTTGGAGGAGCCTCTGCCCTGGGATTGGGTGTGGCAGAGGAAGATGAGCAACTCCTGCAGCTGAGAGGGAAGTGATGCCACCTGACGTGTGGAAACAGAGGAAAAGCAGGTTTAGAGTAAGATGACAAGCTTGGGTTGGGACTCGTGGCATGAGAGATGATGACTGGACATCAAAATGACAATTGGCTCAGAAGGAAGATCTGGGTGGTGGCAAGGTATTTGGGAACCAGCATCTTTTATTGCTGGTCAGGCTGTGACTGGGATGAGATTAGGGGGAGGAGGGTGTTAGGGGTCAGATCCCAATCCACAGAGAAAGAGCAGACACAGCCCTAAGAGAGAAGGTTCAGGGTCAGGCTGCTGGTTCCAGAAGGGTTAAGTCATCAGCACCCTCCCTCTCCACAACTCCCTCCCAGGAACCAGCGGTGACAGCTGAGGCCATGTGAGTTGATCCTGAATGAGGCTTTATCCCTGGCTGTTGGTCCCATCATCCTCTGTGGCACCAGCTCCCTCGGCAGGCCAGGATGGGACAGGCGACCGAGAGAGCCAGAGCCAGAGAGGTCAGGGCCTGGGCAAGGGGGGAGCCCCGCAGAGGGAAGGAGCTCTCCTGGGGCACTGGAGAGGCTCTCCCCAAGGGGGGATGCTGGACAAGGGGCTTTCCCAGAGGAGACTCCAGAGGACACTGGGGAGGATTCTCAGGGATCTTCCCCAAGGCTCCCAGGTGAGTCCCTGAGGGTCCGCTGGGTGGGAGGTAACACTGTGACCTTGCCCTTGCAGGTAATGGTGACCTCAGCCTGGGCTAAGAGGAATGAGGCTCTGGGCCTGCAGCTGACAAGCAGGTGGTGGATGCACCACGTCATGATCTGTACCCTCTGACCCCTGACACTGACCGTCTGTCCTGACCCTGCCTGACCAAGCCATGTCTGAACCAGTCCAAGTCTCTGCCATCCGGGAGCTGCCCCCAGATGTGCTGGCGGAACAGGTGGAGCTGTGGTGGTCCCAGCAGCCACGGCGCTCCTTGTTCTGCTTCATTGTGGCTGTGGGCCTTGTGGCAGGCTGTGGGGCAGGTGGCGTGGCACTGCTGTCTTCCACCAGCAGCCGCTCTGGTGAGTGGCGTCTGGCAACAGGCACCGTGCTCTGCCTGCTGGCCCTGCTGGTTCTGGTAAAGCAGCTGATGAGCTCGGCCGTGCAGGATATGAACTGCCTCCGCCAAGCCCACCACGTGGCCCTGCTGCGCAGCGGTGGAGGGGCCGATGCCTTGGTGGTCCTGCTCAGTGGCTTGGTGCTGCTGGTCACTGGTCTGACCCTGGCTGGGCTGGCTGCTGCCCCTGCCCCTGCTCGGCCTCTGGCTGCCATGCTGTCTGTGGGTATTGCCCTGGCTGCCTTGGGCTCATTCCTGCTACTGGGCTTGCTGCTGTATCAGTTGTGCATGAGTGGACACTGCCCTCCCTTCCATGGGCCAGCCTCTGCCACACACAGTGGCACTAGCAGCATCTTCAGCATCTCAGGACAGCTGTCTGCTGGCCAGCGTCATGAGACCACATCCAGCATCGCCAGCCTCATCTGACCAGCCAGAGCCCTTCTTCACACAACTTTCCTTGGTGTCCCCAGAACTGTGCCAGGGTGTGCGTGTGTGTGTGTGTGTGTGTGTGTGTGTGTGTGTGTGTGTCCGTGTGTCCGTGTGTCCGTGTCCATCCCAGGGCCTTCTGTGTATGTCAGCCCTTCTGTGGGATTGTGTGATCCAGAGCCCATGTACATCCATACATCCGTAGTACAGGAAAGTGAGTGTGTGCCTTCTTAGAACTGCATGTTTGTGTCCATAGACTGTCCCTCTGCCTGTCTGGGGCTGGGGTCTCTCGGCAGAGAAATGTCTATGACCCCTGAAGATTCCTGACCCAACACCCCTCATCTCCACTTCGCCTTGTAATACCTGTCAGGGATTTCCACAGAGATGTCTTTTCCCCACCCCTGGGACTGCACCAGTGACTGCTCATCGAGACGAGTTCTGCAGATAAAGCAGAGCGAACATTGGCCCCAGACTAAGATGCACCTGGAGTGGAATCTTGCTTTGATCACCTTGCAGCTGGGCAATGTGAGCAAGTGATTTAGCCTTGCTAGGCTCAGTTTCTTGAGGTTCAGGTTGCCATCAACTGAGAGGAATAAATGTCATGAATGGAAGGATTGGCTCATAACAGATGTGCAATAAAATGAGGGCTACTATTGTCATAATCTTCACCCCAGACACCTTCCTTTCCCCACACCCCAACCCCTCCTAGGCTAGCCCTTCCCACCATTTATAAACAATGCCTTGAAAGGTGTCCTCAGCCAACCCCATGGTTTCTCCTCCCAGGTAACAAGGGGCAGGAGAGGAGATGGGAGGGCTGAGTGGATATGCAGGTTTGGGAAGACAGTGGGCTTCTTCCAGTCCCAGAGAAAGGGTAGCAAAACTGAGTCCTTCCCATTGATTCACATGCTAGTTTAGGAGGCTTTAGGCATTGGGGTGGTTTCTCCCGAGACTGCACCTTCCTTTCAGTCTCCCTTCACTGCCTCCTGAGGGCAGTGGGGAGGCTGCATCTCCCTGCCCCACTTGGAAGCCAGTGCAGCCTGTTTCTATATGGTTGGTCAGTATACTAGCCAGTCTGCTTCTGGGCTCCTGGGCGTGGGAAGGGTGTTTGAAACTCTTTGGCATGGTGGAGGGCACTTCCTTCTTGAAGGCAGCCCTGGAAGGGAGCACCTCTTCTGTGGTGACAGTGACATTTCCTGATCAAGCTCCACTGGAAGCAGGCACAAGAGTGCTTGTTACTGCATCACTGCTTCCTGCTGTGCAAAGAGCAGGTTACTTGACAGATGAGAGGACACCAGAGAGGCAGGGGGATGAGACCTGTCTCCTAAGACACATCATGCTAGAGCTTCGAGGACATTGGTGGGAGATAAATGCTTTCAGCAGGCCAAGGCAAGCACATCTCCTGAGTAAACACCAGGCTGATGGATGAGGGGATACAAACTGAGGGAGGAAAAGACAGGCCATGTCTAAGAACACCCAGTACCACAGAAACCTGTTCCCTGAGGCCTCATACTCCACACATTTACAACAGAATCCCCTCCTGTCAGCCTTGAAGGAGATCTTCTGTATCCAGATGCCACCAGTCACCCAGCATCCAGGTCAGAGACCTCAGAGTCGTCCCAGATAATAGCGGCTCCTTCACTGTCTTCTGTCCCCAGTACAACAACAAATTACCAACTCCTCTGATTCCCCCCATAAATCTTGCCTCGTACTGTAATGCAAATCTCCCACAACCTAGAAGGAATCCCTTTTGTCTGCCTGAATTGTACTGCTGCCTCCTTACTAATCTCCCCACTTTTGCTCTTTTCTTCTCTGAACCACCACGGGCATACGCTTGAGCTAGAATGAGCACCCTAAAACTAAAACGGAATTCCGTGTGAAAATCTTTCCATGGCTCCCCACTTCTCACCGGCTTCCTGACGTCATTCAGTCTCACTCTCCCCTCAAAGAACGCCATGGTTCTCCAAACCATTTCCACAAACTCATGTGTTCTCCCATTTGTCCCAGCCTTTACATGTTCTGTTCTCTTTGCCCTCTGGTCCTTCAAGACCCAGTCCTCTGGGACTCACCTTCTCTGGGGAGTCTTCCCTGACCCTCTTCTCTTAAACTAGCTCCTTGTTCCTTTTCTAAGCCCATAGCACCCTCAATTGCAGACGCTAGCCTGGGATTCTTTCTGTGTCTCTGTCACCTCAATCAAGGGTTGGGCTCATGCCAGGAAGGTTTGGTCTGGCTTGCTCATCCTCCTAACGTGGGCCCAACACATAGCTACTTTGTTGGGTGGATGAAGGACCATCACTTGGGCAGACAGCAGTGTGATGGAGGTGGGAACAGGAGACCCAACTTGACCTGGGAAGGAAGGAAGAGGAAGATAGGTCGCTGTGCACTTGATCCCACTCCATCCTCCCTGTGCTCTCTAGCCCAGAAATCTCCACTCTTTCTGGGTTTTCAAGAGATATCCAGCACTATACCAACTCTTAGGTGCTAAGAGAATCACAGAATGCCCTCCCATCCTATCATATGGAAAGAAGTCCATTTTCCTTTGGCTGAGACAGGGTTAGATGCCAATAATATTTCTTTTTAGAAACTAAAAGAAGAAAAATAAAAGAGGCTTAGATGACGAGGAGAGGTTTAGGCAGCATGAAGGTTTAACTGAGCAGCGTCACAGGCAAGACCAGCATGAGGCTGCCCAGGAAAGGATCCAGAGTGGAGACTATGGCACCTACTATTCCAGAGGGTAACATGAGACAGGCAACCAGCAGGAGCTACACCAAGACACAGGCAGGCAGAAATGCATCTTCCTCCTCCATCTCTAAAGCAGACCTGCTGTCACCTCCTACCTTTCTCTGGCTGCTCAAAGCATTTATCTAAAGCCCTGCTTGTCCAGTAGCCTTTCTGCTGTCTCTGTCTTCTAAAGCTATGCCTTCTTTAGCCAGTAATGGTGGTGCACACCTTTAATCCCAGCACTCGGGAGGCCAAGCCAGGAGGACCACCAAGAGTTTGAGGCCAGCCTGGGGTACACAGTGAGTTCATGATCAGCCTGAACTACAGCAAGATGCTATCTCAAAAAAAAAAAAAAAAAAAAGCTGATGTTACTTCCCCCACTATCTTCACCTCCCTTATCATTTAGTTAAGACTCTGTAGCCTTCCATTCTGTGCACTCTGTAACAGACTCCTCCACTCCTTAGTCCCCTGCCCTTTGGTCCCACACTCCCACCAAAATCCCCTCCCTGGATGAATCCACCCATCTGTACTTCCCTGTTCCCCAGGGAGATGGTTCTTAGAGAAATCTGCACAGGGCTTTCCTCCCATGCCAAGTCTCAGCAGATAACTCAGTCTCCCACTTCAGATAATAGAAGTATAGAACAGGAGCCCTGCCCTTTCACAGCTGTCCCTTCAGTGACTTTGACAGCCCAGCAGAGGCATCTGGACTTTGTCTTCCAGATCCCGAAAAGCATGGAGAGATTTTAATCAAGGGAGTACTGTGGCCAGAATAGGATTCAGGCTCACTGGCTGCTACATGGAGCTGGGGATTGGCCTTAGGAGAAAAAGAAGAAGAAATGGCTGAACAGCCCGGAAGTACTGTCTCAGCAGGCCCCTGAAGGATGAGAAGTAGCTGGCCAAGTGAGACAGGTTAGGAAGAGTATCCCAGAAAGAAGGAACAGCACAAAGACAAGGGCCCAAAGAGAAGAGGACTGTGGCTCCTGGAGGAGCCATGAGGGTGTGGGGGGCTGGGAAGAGGTGAGGGTGAGGCTGGGGAGGTGCACTGGGCCAGTCCCAGGACTTCAGAGACCACTTGGCAGATGGGTTACTTTCTTGAGACCAAGAGGAAGCCAGTGGAGAATGTTAAGGCGAGGGATGCTGTAGTCAAAATTGTGTATTCAGGTGATGACTCTGCCAGTAACATAGAGGATTAATTGGAAGGGGCGAAAATAGAGGCAGGGAAATCAGTTGGGAAATGAATGCATAGTTCAGCTGTAAAACACGGAGGTGAGACTAGGGGGTGGCTGGTGGGATATAGTTCAAAGGGAACAGATTCGATGGACATTCACAAGGTGGGACCAACAGATCTTTGTGATAACTGAAGAGGCCTTTTAAGATGGGAGTAATGTGATTGTTTAAACATTGGGAAAAGAAGGGTTGAAGATACAAGGGGAGAATAAATTGGTCTCAGAGGGAGGCAGGTGGACCCGGACCAAGAGACGGAGGGACTGGGCTTGCAGCTGTACATCAATAGAGAGAAGAAAGACTGCAGGGGCCAGGGGGTCAGTGTGTGGGGTTTGAAGCAGGAAACTGAGTGAGGCCCCAATCAAGAGCTATTCTCTCTGCAAAGTAGAGGCAGTTTTTAAAAAGCTGTTAGGGAGAAAGGAGAGAAATCTGATCAAGGAAACGGCAAGGTTTCTGAAAGCCCATGTGAGGCTGAAGACCAGGCATCACCAGAGGCTGGGATACCAGCCCAGGAGTGGTGGTCTCACTGAGGAGTTTCACCAGAGGTGTACAAAGGTGAGATGCTGGGGCAGGTAAGTTGATGATATTGGCAAGGGCGAGGTTGAAATCATGGACCTCAAAATCTAAGCTGGTACTTAATGAAGAGGAAGGATAAGAAAGAGCTGATGGAGAGCCAGAGTAGGGTGGCCTGGACTTAAAGGCACTCAAGTGACAGGTGAGGTGGAGAGAAAGACACTTGACACATATCCCTCCTGGGCTTAACAGTCAAAGTCTAGATTCTCAGGGCTGGTTCAAGGAGGTCCTTACACTATGTCCAGTCACATCCCACATGACACCTCAGGCCTCATGGGGACACCCTGGTCTCCCTAGAGAAGCATCCTCCAGGCCCCAGGGGACAGCACATGCGGCCTCATGCTCAGCATCCTGTCCCCAGACAGGATGCCTCCTTGACTGTTCTCCAGGACCCAGGACGCTCCCCTGGGCATAGACTCAGAGGTTGCTGGGGCCACAGGACCCCAGATGTAGAAGGGCAAGGACAGGGCATGAGACTTCCACTTTACAACCTGCTCTCCCAAACCTAGAGCTTGTACCCCCTACACTTCTGGGTTCCCATTTGCTGGGAGTGGGTCAGGGGAAGCCAGATGAGGCCAGGAGGAGATGAATCCCACACCCAGGAGTTTCTCTGAATCTGCTTTATCCTTTCTTCCAAGTGGGACAATGGCCTTATTGTTGGGAAAGGCAGGCAAGTTGCAGTTACCTTATTTGAAACTCAGCATCTCAACTGGTAAAACAGAGTCACCTGCCCAGCAGAGATGTGGCAAGAAAGTACTAGAACCATATCCATCCTCTCACTGAGGCTCGTGTTATTTTATAGCATCAGAATCTAAATCCTTTGCTGTCCTGACCAGATCTTCTTACCTGAGTCCTGGGAAACAAAGAAGTTCAAGTCTCCAGCTATAAGTGAATGGAGAGGGAGGAGGACTGGCAAGCTGCCCCTCAGGATTAATGCTCCTGCCTGTTGTGGAGAGGTATCATCCAGGGCGCGCTGCTCAGGACACAGCTAACGCTGGCAGAGCACTGGCTCTGTTCTGTTTTACGTATAGAACTCATTTGGTCCTGCCAACAACCATGTGAACCACATACTATTATGATCCCTTTTTTACCAAAAAGAAGTTAAGTGTATGGAGGAGCTACGTAACTTGCCCAAGGTCACACAGCATGTAAATGGCAGAGCTGGGATTTAAATCCAGGGAACTTGTGCTCTCAAACCACTTTGCTACTCTACTGGGATGCTGCTGGAGTTTCCTTACTTCATGTCTGTGGCTTTTGTGACTCCTCTGTCTTTGTTCTCCATGCAGGACAAGGGATGTGGCCTGGCCTTCAGAAAAAGCAGGAAGCTGGATTGTCCTCCATAGCCAGGTCTGAATTGGGGTAGTGGAGCTACTGAGGAGTGGAGGACAGGCACAGGGCTGTGGGCAGAGGCAGGCTAGGGCCAGAACCTGACACCAGAAGGGGCCAGACCACAGGGAGTGCCAGCGAGTGCCAGGCCTCCCGGCAATTCCAGTACCCCTGGCCCTCTGAGCCTTGGACCCATGTCCTGCTCCCTCTTCATGCCTGGGCCCAGGCACGAAGAACACAGTGAGAACAGATTCTTTTGAGGAATCAAATGAGGCCTGGAAGGACAGGGACCAAGGTGTTTATGATGCCAGGGCTCTGCTCAGCCCAGCTTGGTCCCAATGGCAGGTTTAAGAGGAACCCCTCACTCATGGACCTTTGTGGGATGTGGGCTCAGGAAAAGCAGCTGCTTCTCAGGGATCAGTCCTCTACCTTCTATCTTCTACCTTCTCCCCCAGCCTTCTCCTGGTCCTCTCAAGAATTTTGACCCAGGTCCTGAAGAATCTGAAAACAGGGGGAGAGTGAGAGGATGCTAAGGATGGATTAAGGGCCATTCTCACTCCTTTATGGTGTGGGTGTGTAGGGGGTGAGCCTCTCCTGCATGGAAGCGCACAAAGGCAGCTGCTCTGGTGGGAGTGAGGGAGCACGAGGGCAGGGGCAGGCTCAGCTTCGCTTGCAGCAGCTCTTCCCTCAAAGGCCGGAGGGTGCCTTCAGCAGCGTAGGCCCACTGCTCTGGATGCTCCTCCAGTGTCTCAGGCTGGGGCAGCCTCTGCTCTTCCCAGACCTTCAGGTCAGACATCTCTGGGCTCAGAAACGATTGCTGAGTTGGGCTGCTTGAGCTGGCTGCTTCCTCCCAGTCTCCCTTGCCAGGTCCCCCTCCAAGGTCAGTCCCTGTCCTCACTCCATCCTCAGTACCTCCTCTCACTCTGCTCCTCTTGCTTTCAGTGACCACATTGCTGAGTATCCCCAAACCCATGACCACAGACTGGACTTCTCTGTGAATCTGAGAGCCAGCTGGCCTTGGGTATCTCCCCAGAAATGCTGCACCCAACATTGAATCACCATTCCCCCAGCTTGCTCTTCTTCACTGTACCCAGCTGCTGAGCCAGAAACCGGGTTAGTGTACTGATTTTTCCCTGCTCCCCACATCCAAGATCAACAAGTTCTGTCACCTCTGCCTCCTTCCCATCTCTGCAGTCTGTTCTTGTGCCACACTTAGTCAGAGCTTTCCACCTCTCTCCAGCTCACACCCAGTCCATCTCTGCACAGCAGCCAGAATGAATTTTCTATCATGATTGCATCACTTCCTTGCAAAACTAGTCAACAGATGAGTCTCAGTAGCTCTTAGGCTGGAAAGTGAGCTCTGTATCTTGGCTTCCAAGACCCTAACCAATCTGGTTCTCTCAGGCTTCACTGCTGCTGTGGGCACCCTCAGATACTACACTCCAGGCCCCCTGAGCCTCCTGCCTTTCTGCTGCCCCTCTTTGGGTCAGCTGACCCTTGCTTTCCTTCTTTCCTGGCCCTTCCCTCAACATTGCATCCCAATGGACACATGGAGAGATCACTACCTGGCTCATGAGAACTGCCCCAGAGGAATGATCTGAAACAAATAAGTGGCTTCCCCAAACCACATACATCCAGCCAGACCTCACCCCTGTCATAACCAGTGGTAGATATTTGACTCAAATTGCCTAAACAGATTCTCCTCCCTGAGTACTGGACATTTGGAATCCATAGTTTGGGAGACTCTCATCAATGCCCCTGAGTGACAGAGAGCTACAGGTACGATCCTGACCTCTAGCCGGTGGGACTGCTTGCTTGCTTTCTGCCTCAGCCGTCCCTTTGAGTCTATGCAGTAGTCAGGATTTCCCTCCAAATTCTTTTCTATTTAAAGCTGCACTCAAACCTCTCCCATCTTAAAACTGCCCCCTAGCTCAGTCATGACCCCATCCTTCTCCTCCTCTTGGTAATATCTTCCACATGTGTCTCTACTTCTTCACCCTTAATCCATTCACTCCTCAGCCCACAGTCATTCAACAAAAACAACTGCTCTTCAGAATCTAGTATTTCGAGGGATGGGTTCCAGGACCCCTCACAGATACCAAAATTCACAAATACTCAAGTTCCTTATATAAAATGGTGTATGATTTGCATATGACCTATTCACATGCTCCTGTATACTTAAATCAAGTCTAGATTACTTTATAGTGCCTAAAGCATGCCTACCCATCATTTCATTCATGTAGATTCATCATACTGTTTGCTGTATGGCAAATTCAAGTTTTATTTTTTGGATGTCTCTGGAATTTTATTCTCTAAACATTATTGACCCATGGCTGGCTAAATTCAAGGATGCAGAGTCCATGGATATGGAGGGCTAACTGCATGTATACACCTTACATCCACCTTGTGCAAGAATCTGAGAATACAGAGTAAGACACAGCCTGCAACCTTGGAGATCTCAGTCTATCTTTGGGGACAGGCATGGTGATGGCAAGTGCCAACTGTCATACAATTAAAATAAAACAGGCCTGCACAATTGGGAGAAACTCAAGGTATGACTGAAGGAAAGGCTCGTGGAGGTGCCCTGCCGGACGGGAAGGCTAAGCAGTGTCTTCCACTATGAGTGATACATCCTAGTTTGGGAAAAATACAAATGAATGATGACTTCTTATTCCAAATGAAAACAGATTTATTAATTCCTTTGAAAAACCTAATATATTATAACCAGATCACTGACTTTGTTGATAAGAAAAAATTTCAAGAAACTTGGCACTGATTTCTACCTGTCACCCTGGCACATATCAAAGACCAGCAGGTAAGCAGGCCATGGGGGTTGTGGCCAATTTTCATCACTGGCAGAGGGGAGTTGGGTGAAGAACATGACAGCCCAGGAAGGGAACCAAGGTGAGCATAAACTGCATGGTGAGGAAGGGAAAATAACAAACAGCAAGTAAAGGCCAGAAAACAACAACAAAGGAAGGTAAAAAGGAAACTTAAGGGGCTAACAAAGACCTGATCACAGAGGGCTTTTCTTCCATGTTCTTGTCATTATTCGGCTTTCTCCTGGAAACAGGAGGGAGCCACTGGGAGTTATGAATCGAGAGAGGGTCACTGTCACTTTGGTGGCTAGTGTCAGGAATGGAGGATTGCTCCACCCTGGTCACCCCTGAAGCCCTGACCACCTTTGTCCCTGAGATTTTCAGCTCCAGCACAGCATCCTCTGTCCTTATCCTGTCAGGCATGGAGGGAAGGGAGGGTGTCCAAAGATGAGGGCTCAGAGAGGGAAGTGGTCCCTGCTCCCCTCTGTCTCCAGTTCTCCAGCCCCGGGCTGAATGTAATTGTCCTCGATGAAGCCATCATCATCCTCTTCACCCACCTCAGGGTGGTTCTCACTCCCTGTCCTGGACAGCTGGTGGTGCTGGAAGCTGGCGCGGTATCGGCGGCAGAGGTGGCATTTGGCAGCAAGTGCAATGATGACAGAGAGGACCACAGCCCCCAGCACAACCCCTACCAGCACAGGCCATGCCCGGCCTGCAGTGCCTGGTTCAGGGGCCATGGCTGATGCTGTAGGGAGCTCCGAAGGCCCCATATGGGCTGCAGAGAAAGAGACAGCATTACACGTGGGCCCCAGATAGGGTTTCCTGGGGGAACTGAAGGGACTGTGGGCAGGGCAATTCTCCCAATCCTAGCAGCAGAGGGGAGCCCACCCCCTCCTCAGCCACCCACCCTCCTTCACTCACTTTGGTTTGCCTCCCTCATGAAGGGGCCTGATGACATCAGTGAGCCTCGACCTCAACCTCTGCCAGAAAAAGCCCTGGCTCCAGGAAGACCCCCAGAGGCCAAGCAACCCTAGGGCACAAGTCCTGGAAGATAGAGGTATGGGTGTCAGGGACAGCTGGAGGGTGCACATTCCAGGTCACACTCACAGCCATCTTGGGGCACTGCACCAGCACTGGGCCCCTTGCCCACAGAAGGGAAACAAGCTCAGTTGTGCATTTATTTGTAAGGGATTCCACTCTAGAAGCTCCTATAACATAATCAATTTTAGAACTTGATGAGCAACTCCTTATGATTCAGTCACCAGGCAATGTGCTCACAAAACCCCATTATATGGGCAGGAACATTACCCCTACCTTATAAATGAGGGTCCTGAGGCTCAAAAAGGTGAAAGAACTCCAGCAAAGCCTCAAGATTTGAACTCAGGACTCTGTCTGACACTAGAGTCCAGTCAGCTACATTGCTGGAGGTGAGGGGGTGAGGACGGGGAATAAGGGCAGAGGCAGATCCTAGTTCCCAAAGGTTGGACAACAGCAGTTGTTTGGGGCTACCCAGACACAGCAGACCACAGGAAGAGGAGGATGAAAATTAGACTCCCTGGGCCGGGGATTTGGCTCAGTGGTTCTGGCGCCTGCCTCGAAACCTCAAGGTCCCAAGTTTGATCCCCAGTACCAAAAAAAAAAAAAAAAAAGAAAAGAAAAGAAAATTAGACTCCCAGGAGCAGCCCCAAACAGTCAAGGCAGCCCCACCCCTGTGCTCCAGAGCTGGGAGCCACTGCCACCACACCTCAACCATCAGCCCTTTCAGCAAACCCCTGTCCACTCACTTCTACCCACGGGGTGGGGGGTGTGGGGGGGTGGACACGACAACACTCTGCCCCCAGACGGAAGCTCACACCTGGGACTACCCCAACCAGGACAGCCTGAACCAGGAAATGGCCCAGATGAGAATCCCCTAGGGGTGGGCGGTATCCACAGGTGGAGCCCCAGAAGCAGTCAACCCAGGGCAGAATGGCCAGGCTAGGAGGTAGCTAGGGAAACACTCTGCCATACTATTTATTACAGATGCCTGAAAGATGTCCTCATTCCTCACATGCAACCTGCCATCAAGCCCCATCAGCTCTTCCTCTGAGCCTCTCAAATGATGCACCCTCCTCTGCAACCACCGAGTCTGCCCTACCACCTTCAGCATGCACCTCTAGTCACAATGCCCAAACTGATCTCTCCTGATCTTAGTCCACTCCCCAGAACCAACCAGGACCCTATCACCTACTTAAAAAGCTTCCAGAGACTGGGCTTGGTGGTACATGCCTATAATCTCAACACTGTAGAAGGTGAGACAGGAATCTCATAAATTCAAGCCCAACCTGGGCAACTTAGTGATTCAGCAAGACCTTGTCTCAAAATAAAAAGGGCTGGGGTTGTAGCTCAGTGGGAAGGCCCTGGGTTCAATCTGCAATACAGTATTCCAAAACAAAGCTCCCCATGCTGCCCATGGGTGTATGTGAATTCCTAGCTCAGCCCTTGGAAATCCCAAATGTGGCCCTCAGGCCCAGCTCTTCTTCCTTTTCACAAGTCCCTCCTTCCCCCAACACAACCCTCCCAGCTCACCTGCCCTCTGGCTCCAGCCACACTCAAGTTTTTTGGAGTCTCCATCCCTCAGGACCAAATCAGACCATCCTCCCTGTGGGGTTGCCCCAGGATCTCCTTGGGTGACCCTTGCCCTGACCTGCCCAGTCACCGGTCAGAACAAGCCTTTACCAGAAAGGCAGCTCCCTGAGGGTGAGGGCTGGGCTGATAGACTGTCTCCAGGGTGCACACAGAGCACAGGTGGCTGAGCTGAACAGAGGGGAGGGGGGTTCGAGAGCGTATCTGTGGGGGAGGGGTGCAGAAAGGACAGGTACACGGTTCTTTGATTCATCCTCAAGTATTCCTTCATTGCCTGCAGTGAACGTCTCCCTAGGCACTAAGTCCTCTAAAAGTGAGACTTTGTCACATTGAAATGAATTCAATTCGACTTTGCTAAGATTTTACTCCTATTCCTTTCCTCCCGGCCCAGTGTCTGTGATTCTTCCCAAGAATGGACACACACAGCCTCCCAAGGGCACATACACACTTCTCAGAAAGGCCTCTACACGCACAGCCCACACTGACCTGCCCACCCCCCACCACACCCCCCCCCCCCGCACACACTGCCACCCCACACCTTCAGGTCACACAAACACAGTCCCCTCTGATCCGCACACACAGCCCCACTCAGATCTGTAGTTTCTTTGCGGCTCCCAGAAGCTCCTGGGGATCCGTGGCGAGCCTGGGTGCTCTCTATCGCACCCCCAGTGTCACCCCACTTTGCTCCCACCTTCAGGAACTGTGCACAGTCGGTGGAGGTGTCTTCCGGCTGGGTCTGCAAAGGACAGGTGGTGAACCTGGACAGGTGGGCCGGCCAGTTCCGCCGCCTGACTCACCTGGGGAGGCAGAGGGTGGGGCGGAAGCCGCTGCTGAGGGGAGGACCGGGCAGCAGGCTGTGGCTCCAGCAAGGGCGGCTTCTACAGGCTCCCTCCACCCCACCCACACCGGTGGGGGATACAGCTGGGATCCAGAGGGGGGCTCAGGGGCCCCTAGAAGGGACAGACCTCAGCAGGTAGCTGATCAGGCTGGAGGCCCTGATAAACAAGTAAATTTCCGGTGCCGGTGCCGAGTGCAAAGTCCAGAGTTAAAGCTTGGAAACCTGCATGCCTGTGAAGCAGACGGTGGGCGGGCTCCTCAGGGGAAAGGGAGGGCATTCTTCCTAGGCTAAGCCAGAGGGACCAAGGACACTCCAGAATTCCCCAGAAACGTGCATGTGTGTGTTTGTCCTGATGGGGGGGGTCAATCCTTCATCTGGATCTCACCAGCCAGGCTCTGGACCTCTCTCCCATACCCTGCCATGCTCTGATTCCTTTTGGCCTTGCTCCTCTTCCCTGGTCTGGTGCCTCCACGTCCGTCAGAAACCAGTTCAGAAGACTTCTTGCTGAGCCCTCTACCCAGGCAGGCCCTGCCTGTTTCAAGCGGCAGCCTTTCTCTTCCTCTCAGTATCTTGTACTTATTTCTCCCTGTGCTGTCTCCCCCTTTCACCTGGGAGCTCTTCCGGGAGCCTCTGGGTTTCCAGGAACCAACACAGTGCCTGAGGCTGAGCAGCCTCCCAGTAAATTTAATCCCGGGGAGGAAGGACAGCCAGGGCTAATCCATGGTCACCAGGACCCCAGGGACCCACAGGGCACAGCTGGAGCAAGGGCTGCAGAGCAGGGCTGAAAAGGGGGTGAGAAAGAAAAAAACTCTGAGGTGTCCTCAACTTAATTACAAAGAGCTGGGGATGGAAGGAAAGAGAGATGGGGGAGGTTTATCAGTAACAAGCTACAGGCCCACCAGAATAGCAGTCTTTGTTACCTTCCTGAATGTGTATTAAAACTATGAGCACCACAGCATCCTGCTTGTAGACTCAAATAATCCAGAGCCAATGCTTACTTCTCCGTGTACCCTTCCCCAGTTGGTGTAATTCCACCCTTCTTATTGCTAGTTAATATGGGTGCAGTGTAAATAATTTGGGCCTGCCTTCCCTAAATTGTCATTATAAAGTAAGTACTCTGGTGTTTTAGGCCCGTGGACATTTTTCCAACTGCTACCTCTTGTTGCTTGGGCGGCGGGGATGTGAGTGGGGGTTGCTATAGCAGCTCATCCCAGGACAAGTCCTTTTTGGATAGTACTGTATCTATAATGGCTTCATAAACCCTTTTCTTTCAGAAATCTCTCAGTCCTATGGGCTTTGTTTAATACAAGCAAGTGTGGGAGAGTGAAGGCCAATTCAGGCAGGGCCCGAAAGTCTTAGGGTAGAGTCCTAACTCACCACCAACAGCCCCTTCCTATCTCTCCCCCTCATCTAGTGCCTTGGCCTTCCACACTTTTGCACTAGGCTCCAGCCTCACAATAGCTCCAGCTGTTTTTTATTCCTAGAATTCACTCTGTTCCCAGGCTTTGCCTGCTCTGTTCCCCCTTTCCTAGGGCCCCTACTTTCCCCAAGCCTGCACCTCCAAGCCCTTCCCATGCATCTCCAGGCCCTAGCTCAGGGGCCTCTTCATCTAGACCAGCCTTCCCTGCTGCTCCCTGATGTGAGTGGCACACACTTCTCTCCTCCATGCCCTTGCAGGCCTTCTCTCCCGTGTCCTGACCACACAGCGCAGTGATTTTTTTTTTAGTTTCTCTCACAAGCCTGGGAACTCTGAACATCGGATCTTCATCTGTCTTGTTTTTATATCCTCATTATCATAAATGGCAACAGTAAATACTGCTTCTAAATAATGAATGTGAGAAAAGTGACATCATTCTAGATGAGGCAAGGAGGCCCTAAGGAAGGCATATGTTTATCATAAAATTCAACTGGAAACGTTGAACACTGCAGGTTTTATTAATGGAGATATTCATATAACATGACCTAATTCACATGACATAAAATTCACCCTCTTAGCAATTCTCAAGCATATAATCTAGAAGCATTTAGCATATTACTAAATGATTGTAATAGTATGCAACCATTACTGTAGCTCTAAAGCACTTTCCTCACTCCAAGAGTACCCTTCACTGAGTAAGCAGCCCTCCGGCCTCCAGCAACCACTAACCTGCTTTCAGTCTCTATGGATTTGACTGTTCTGGATATTTCACATAAATGTAATCATATTTGTGCCAGCATTTTAGTGAACTATTTCATTTGAGCCTCATAAGCATGCTGTGAGATAGATGTTAATTATATCCTTAACAGATGAAGAAAACATGGCCTTGAGAAGGTAATTGGCATGAAGTCCCAGAGAAGAAAATAAGCCAGGGTCCACACATCCATCAGGCCATCCTTTATTCAAAGAATATTTATTGAATGCCTACCACAGAGCCACAGCTAACCCATACAGTACACACTGCTCCAGGCAACCTGCTGGATGCTCTCATGGTATGGAAAGCAGAGAATAGGCTGGATATCAACACCCTGTGGCTCTTCAGCAAGGAGCTCTGATGCAATGAACAACGTTTACAACCTTCCATGGCAGCTCTGACAACCATGTGATAAGCTCTGTGCAACTGGCTTTGGGGAAGCAACTGGGTCATGGGGGCATGATACTCATCAGTAGACTAGTGCAGTTGATTGATGAGTTTATAGCTAAACATGCTATTGGGAGGTAAACCCTGGTTGGAGGAGGTAGATCACTGGGGGCATGGTCTGGAAAGGTATATATCCCTCCACCCCCAGTTTCTCTCTGCTTCCTGCTGCCATGCCATGAGCTGTTTCTCTTCTGCCATGTCCCTCTGCCATGCCACCCTGCCTTGGAACCAGCCAACTATGGACTGAAACCCCTATAAACTGTGAACCAAAATAAACCTTTTTTCCTTACAGCTGTGGCTGTAGGTACTGTGTCTCAGCAATGAGAAAGTAACTACGACAATCAGTTGTGTCAGTTCCCCTCCTACTGTGGAACCTCATCCATTGGTGGTTTGGGCAGAAGTAGGAAAGCCAGTTAGGAAACTATTGCACTATCCAGGGGGAGAGGAGGTACAGCCTCAGGGAAGTCAAGTAAAGGTGGAGAGAAATGCTCAGATTACAAATATATGTTAAAGGTGAAGCCAACAAGATTTGCAGATTGGGTGTAGGGTCCCCCCCGCCAAAAGAAAGAAATTTGGCTTGAGCAATTGGAAAATTGGATCTGTCATTTTCTAAAGTGATAAGACTTCAGAGAGACAGGATAGGAAGAGAAATAAGGACCTCAGTTTTGGACACATTGCATGCTTGTGAGACATCTGAGTAGCACACTGAGCAGACAAATGCTATCCCTGGATGCTGCAGGTTCTCAAACACACATTTGAGAACGAACAAAATGTAGATGATGTCTAAAGTCAGGCATGTGGATAAGATCCCCAAGGAGGAGATGAAAGAGGAGCTCTAGAATATGACAGGAGTAGAGGTTAGGGTGGGGAAGAGAAGCAGGAAAGGAGGAGAGGGAGTGGCCAGTGTGGTAGAAAGCAAAGGTGTGAGAGTGACCAGAGAAGGAAGCATTTCAAGGCCAAGGACTTGGTTAGCTACCAGGGGTGCTATAGACAAGTCAAATAAGATACAGACTAACAGCCATCTTGAAAAACGGCAAAATGGAAATCAATGGTGACCTTGACAAGAACAATTTCGCTTGTGCTGAGGACAACTGCCTGATTGAGTATGCAGGCAGAGAAGGTGGAGACCCTACCTCTGGGTAAGTCTTCTATCAAAGGAGCAGAGCAGTAGGTAACACTGGAGAAGGTAGAAGATTGAAGTAGGACTTTTTTTTTTTAAGGCTAAGAGCTGCTAGACAAGCTGGTCAGAATAATCCAGGAGAGAAAGGAACTTGATGGTGCAGAAGGAAAAAGAAAGGATGCATGGGTGAAGTCCTTGAGGAAGCATAGGGTAGGGTCAGGTGCACAAGATTGGCCTTGGACAGGAGCAGCAGAGTTCCTCTGAGACACAGGAGAAAGGTGGCCTGTACAAGTCAAATATATTAGGTCTGTGCTGAGAGCTGAGGATGTTTTCTTCTGATGGTGTCTGTTTTTCCAGAGCAATAGGAAGCTGAGAATGAAAAATGGAAAGGGGATGCTGAGATTGGAGGCAAAAAGAGAAGGTATGAATTTATCAACCCAGACCATGGGAGAAAGGTGGGCCCAGTGGTATAATAGGCTTGCAGGGCAGCATCCAGTCCTCCTTTGGGGAGGAAGGGACACGGCCGTTAGAGTGTGACTGAGTACTTTTGTTTTCCAGCCACTCTAAGTGCAGCTGGGGAGAAAATGGAGAGAGAGATTAACCAGGATTGAAGATTCATCAGGCAAATAAGATAAGGTAAAGGAGGGGCAAGGGAGCCAAGCTTTAGGCAAAGGAGTGGTCATGATGATGCACATGGGGATGCAGTCAGAGTAAGGAGAAAAGTTGGGGTGGAGGCGGGTGGGGAACACAGAAAAGATCCAGGGATTTTAGGTGCAATTGCTGGTGTGCTGGAGAAAGTAAGTGGAAAGATAGGCAGTAGTGGACAGATGACATGTGAAATTGAGGTTCCCCAGGGGAGGCAGTTCTTGACAAGGAAAAATCCTAGGATATGTACTATGGTGTGGTCTTGGAGGTGCTTCTCTTATCTGTAGGATATGGTTAGCCTTCTGAATCAGAGGTCTAAGGATAACATTCTAAAAGCTCTATTAATAAATAACAGAAAATGAAAAAAAAATAAAATAAATACGTAACAGAGCCACAGTTCAACCTCAGGCTTCCAACTCTAAGGCCAGCACTTTTCAGTTACCTACAGTTACCTACCTACAGCTGTGCTTTTCCACACTAATGAGTAAAATTTCTCATCAAGGTGTTCGGTTCCTTGTGTCATTTGGAGTGACACTTCCCTTCAAAGCTGTGATTATATTTCCTAAAGGAAGCTAGAGTTCTGCTGCCAGGGAATGGATGCTGAACAAGCAAAAGCATGAAAAGCCCTACATCCCACCCCACCAGGTCCCTGTTCCAACCCCTCCCTGCAGCAAGCAGGACTTCTGTCTAACCTGAAGGTCTTCATCTTAGGGTAGTTGCAGAGCCTTTTTGAGAAGCCAATGAGGGCAGGAAAATGTATGTGTACGCTAATCAGGAATATGTTCAAAGGGCTGGCACTAATAGATGGTCAATAAAAACTCACTGGATGAATGCATAGTTAGAATTCCAAGGGGGTTGCTCCCAGGTTAAGAACTGGTGTCAACCCTATCCACTCTGTGTGAGGGAACATCTGTTCTCTTATAAACAGATGCTAGTTCTTTGCAAGCCTCTAGAGGAAAGTATCATTTCCCATGCTTCCAGTCATTTCCAGAGTCCCAGAATGCAGTCACCCCCTCTTTGGGACCTAGAAGCATCCTTTGGAGGTCATGGGCTCTTCTCCTTCTTTCTACCTCCACCTTCCCAGAAGGCTGACTTTTCCCCAATGCTAATCTCCTGGACATGCTCCAGCATTCAGAGCATCCTTAAAGTCCCACTGGGGACTGGGACTGAAGTTTAGTAACAGTGAGTCCTCCAATTCAGTCATCATTAAGAGGTCATGAGGGAAATTCAAAGGCTTTTTCCTCAGAGAAGGCTCCCAGGAGACCCGAGATCAGGGCAATGTTCAATACCACAGTGCCATGCAAGATGTCAGAGGGCCTGTACAGAGGGCTACTGACAGAGAGCCAATAACACAAGCGGTAAAAGGAGTTTTGCCCATAGACAAAGAATATAGAAAGGACAAGAGTTTATTTAGATCAGGATATGCTGCCAGGGGAGGATGGTGGGCAAGTTTCCAAGGGAGTCATCTGGCAGAGATTGGGATTTTTATAAGAGTTTGAGGATATCGAAAAAGAGTCTCAGCAAGTGTGATTATCTAAAGAATGTCTTTTCCTAGATCATTTAGCACCTTGTAGGTCTTCTTGGAGCGCCTGTATTGTCCTTAAAATTGTGTGTTTACAATTGCAGTTTTGACAAGACCATTTCCTCTGGCTCACAGAAGGCCTTTGGCTTTAGATAAGATATGTATAGATCATGAGGTCTATACATATCTTTTTAGAGAAGATGGATCAGGACACATTAAGAGAAATGAATGGTGACCAGGGATTTAGCTCAGTGGTTCCACTGCCTGCCTCGAAAGCTCAAAGCGCAAGGTCCCAAGTTCAATCCCCAGTACCAAAAAAAAAAAGAGAGAGAGAAATGAATGGCCCTTACATCAAAAAGTTTGTTGCTATCTTGTGACCTATCCAGAGCAGGGTGTCTTTATCCGGAATTCTTTTGTTTTAGGGGTTTTAATCCTTTTGTTGCCACACAGAGCTTCAGGGGTTCAAAGCCCCCAAGTCTATACAGGGCTGTGATATTCCATGGGGCCCTGAGGATAAGCTTACCAAGACTCTTGTGTCTTCGACCATACCACCCTGAAAGTCCAGTAAAATCACCTCCTAGAGTTGCCACATCAGACCCAACATTCAGGATCATGAGGCAAGGCCATACTATGCGTTCAGGGAAAAGGAGTTAGCAAAATGGTACCATTCAGTGGCTGCCTTCACACTTTTCTTTATCATCCCAGTGCACAGTGGTAAGAAGTGCTAATGGTAGTGATAAGAAGCACTAGTGGACTTTTTGTAGCCATGACTTGTCCTCAAACCAACATTTAAAGTAAGTCAAAGAAGCAGAAAGCAATGCTCACATGCAGATCCTTGAAGGAAGGTGTAGCTGGGCCCTGGAGACAGTGTTCCCTCATAAAATGTGCTTTGTATGCTAAATAGGCTTGCTATTGTTTGAGGCAAAAGGACAATGAGTCATTTGTGTCCTGTGGGCTGTTGCACTTGCTACTGGTTTCAGAATTCCAGAGTGTGCTGGTGCAACTGAAACACAAGAAGATCTCCTTAGAGCTTGAGTCTGCCAATTTGTTTTGGTTGGCCCTTTGCCTTTCAAAAGCTCCATCCCATCATAACAACACAGAGCCAGACTCACTGTTTCTTCCAGAATAAAATCTCTAATGCTTTCTGAGTACATAAGGACTACTTTTCTTAAATTGTTTTGGAGGGTGGTATGTACAGAAAGCAGTAGGAGCTTTCCTGCACGTGTCAGCAGAAACTTTTCATCTGCTTCCTATCTGGATTATACAGTCTAACAGGCAGTGCATAATTAAGCTCTCTGACTGTGGATCATACTCTCTGGGGTCAAAGCTGAGCACCATCCCTTAACCTAAGGAAACATTCCTCAGCTGCAAAATGGGCATAATAATGAAACCTATCTTAAAAAGCTCAAGAGTGTGAAATGCAGCTATCATCACTATAGCTGTTAACCATTGTAATTGAGATTTGTGGTGTTCTAGCATAAGACTGTGTTTTTGTTTGTATTTTGGTTTGTTGGGGGGGTGTTGTATGTTTGTTTTGAGACAGGTTCTCACTATGTTGTTCAGGCTGGTCTTAAACTCACTGCTAGGCCAGGCTGGCCTCCAACTTGTGGCAGTCCTCCTGCCTCAGCCTCCCAAGTGTTGGTATTACAGGCATGTGCCACTACACCTGGCAAGACTCTATTTAGATTACTGGGTAAATTTCATTCTGATCCAAGTCAATAAAAGTTGGTCAGACTTTAAGTAAGTCTGAGCTTCAAACTGTCCGAACACTGGGTGGAGTGTTGATTTCAGCTTCTGGCCTCACAAGACTCCTGGGAGCCAAATAGCCTTTGTCAAGCAGTTGGTATAAAAGAGACTTCATTCAAAGCCTTGTTGAATTGACTGGGGCTTCCTTTAAATAAAGGCTTGTTTTTAGAAGCTTTCTTTTTCCAACAAGGGAAAGAACACAATGGGTTCCAAGTAATCTACAGTCCTCATCACAGCTTGTCACAAACACCTGGCTCATCTTTTCAGCCCAGGAGAAAACACACAACTTGCTAATTTCAGGACACAGCCTCAGCTTGATGTTCCAAAAGCATTTGCTGACAAACTTCCTCTCCCTACATAGTTATTTCCTGGAAGAACACCGAAAACTGTTTTCAAATTGACAATAGGTCTTCAGTTGCTGCAGGAGTTAAGCGAAAGTACCATTGTTATTATCAACTTATGAAAATGCTTGTAAAAATTACTGTCTTTTTCAAAAGATATTTTTCCTTTCTTTGCTGATAAACCTAAAAAGTGAATTGTTGCTAAGGCTGATTTCAGGCAAAGACAGGACTGAGGAATTGGTTTAATGTATTGTTCATTTTAACCGAAAGTTAGAATGAGCAACATATGCTTGGTTCTTCAAAAAGCGGTTGGGACAAACATAAGAGTGAAAGCACTGATGGAACATACAAAAGTCACCAGCATTTGGGGTTTCACGCAACAAAGAAATATCTCAAATGCTTTTCAAAATATTTTAGGATCCAAAACACAAGGACCTACTTTCAGAAAATATAGGAATGTAATTTGGGAGGAGAAAAAAGGCATATTGGAGCTCCTTGTCTCTTTAAAATCACTGAGCAGAACAAAGAAGCATTCAATTTCACATACTGACATTAGTTTATGCATAATTGCTTCGCTTAAATACAAAAATAGGACTCTCATTGTATTTATTTTGAAAAATCCACCCCAATCTGGTAGGTTTCTTGGGAGGAGTCTCTATTATCTAGAAGAGGACCAATTTGACACTAATTCAGATGGCTTTGATGTCAATTTGGTTTGTTTTGGTGATGCTGGGGATAAAAAAAACTAAGGGCCTCACCGTATGCTAAGTGGACACTCTACCACTGAGCTATGTCCCCAGACCCTTGAAGGTCCATGTGGAAGGGTAACTTGGAGAGAGCCATTTTCCTCTCCCATAACCTCCTCACTTGATCTTAGCCAAAAGGCTGAGAAGCGATGAATTTTAGGTGTTTGATTTTTTTCTTTGTTTTTTGGTACCTGGATCGAACTCGAGTCCTTGCGCTTGCGTAGCAGGCGGCAAAACCACTGAGCTAAATCCCCGGCTCCTCCCATAACCTCTTGATCCAGACCCAAATTTTCAGATCCCAGTTGCACCATTTCTGCAAGAAGACTGTGGACCTTTACACAGACAAATTAAATTCTGGGGCATTTTCAAGAGTCTGTCGAATGTTCCCATGTATGTTTACATACAGTCTAAACCCCTAAGAACAGTTTAAGAAGCCGCACTAAATAAATAAATGAAGAGAGTAAAGGATGATAAATCAGTTTGTGGTCTGAACCACCTGTTCAGTGAGACTGGTGAACTTGGGCTGCCAGGCTTTTCTGTCCCTCTGACCTGAGGGTCACTTGCAGAATAGTGGACCCATCCAGGAGCCTTCACTTTCTAAAAAGAAAATAAGGCTTTGACTGTTTTCCAGCTGAGCACTCCCTCCAAAATAGAACTTAATACTACAGCTGATATGCTCTTGAAGCTTCCCATACAGAGTAGAACACCTCTTGCCTTTTTTCAGATCAAGGAAATAAATAAAAGCAGATTATCTTTGCTAGTTTTATTTTGTTCTCAGGTAATATGGTTTAGAGAACAAACAAAAAATAAATAAAAGATATTCAGTTAACGTTCTAACCCCCAGCCCCATGCTCTCTTCTGCCTTATTCCTCTCTCCCCAGATAATGACTTTTATTCATTTCTGGTATATCTTTTCAAAGTTTCATTATAAATACAAGCAACAGGGCTGAGGATTTAGCTCAGTGGCACTGCACCTGCCTTGCAAGTCCAAGCTCCTGAGTTTGATCCCCGGTACCAAAAAAAAAAAAAAAAACACAACATCAGTATATATTCTTTTTTATTCCTTTCTTAGATAAAACTTACACATTATATACACCGTTCTGCACATTATTTTTTCTTTTCACTTACTAATTAGTATGTCTTGGAGAACTTTTAAAAATCAGTATACAGACTTGGAGAGTTTTTTCAACCATTTTTGCAAATGCATAATATTTTATTGTATAGTACATCAAAATTTACTCAATTAGTTCCCTCTTGATTAATACATGATTTGTTTCCAATCTACATGTAATGCTGCCATGAGTGCCTGTATATTTGTCTGTGCAAGTTTATCAGTAGGACAAATTCCCAACAGTACAATTGTGAGTGGAAAGGTAAATGTATTCGTTGTTTTGACAGATATTATTAAATTGTTTTTCATGATAGTTACACAAACATGCATTACACATGAGCATAAATAGTCTCACCAACACATATTTTTCCAGTTGATAGGTGAAAATGGTAGGTTTTTAAAATTTTATTATTACTCTTACTGTGAGGTTGAGAATATTTTCATGTGTTGAAGGGCCATTTTTATTGTTTTTGTTTTGTTTTGTTTTGTTGAGACAAGGTCTTGCTGTGTGGTTCAGGTTGGCCTGGAAATTACTATATAGCCCAGGCTGGCCTCAGATTTGCACTGGTCCTCCTGCCTCAGCCCCTCGAATGCATGGATTACAGGTGTCCTCCACCATGCCTAACTGTATTTACTTTTCTATATACTCTCATCTTTTTCATAATCTTAGTATATTTATCTATTGGACTTTATGTGGCTTTTTACATGTTTTTAGCACATAAAGATTACATTCACTGTGGGGAGTTGGTACACGTACATGACATTTCTTAATTCTTTTTTTTTAATCCTCTTCCCTCCTTCTCTCTCCCCGAATCTCTTGGGTCTCTCTCTATATAAGGGTGGTGCCAAAAACTGTATGTATCAGGAAAAGAAAAATTTGTATAATATCTTAATACTAATTTTTTTGAGACATCTTGAGATTAATACAAGTTACCTTTGGCCTCTACAATTAATTTAATAAAAATTTTTTAAAAACTCTGAGACCATAGCTCAGGGCCAAGGATGTGGGTTCAATCCCTAATATCGGGGAAAAAATTGACCAGGACTCCTTGAAATTGTCAAGATCATCAAAGCAAGAAAATCCTGAGAAATTCACAGGCAAGAGTGACAACTATATGTAATGTGGTACCACAGATGGAATCCTGGAACAGAAAAGAGACATGGGAAGAAACTGAGGAAATCCAAACAAAGTTAATAATGTCTAAATATTGTTTCATTAATTATAGCAAATATACCACACTAATGTAAGAGGTTAACTATAGGGAAACCTGGATGCTGGGTATATGGGAATTCTCTGTGCTATCTTTTCAGTTTTTCTGTAAATCTAAAAATAAAGTCATTTCATTAAAAAAAAAAAAAAAAAACGTTATCCCTTCTAGCTCAGGAGAACAAGAATAACATGAGACTGTGGGTGGTAGCCATGGGCAATACTGGCCATTGCTTAACTCCTCTTTCCCATTGCCTAGAAACTAATCAATCTGGGCTAGCACCATCAGCCTCATCTTTGACTTCTACACAAGTATCAGAGTGAAAGATCAAAAAACCCCTTGATTTGAACCTCAGATGAGGGAAATTTTCCCCAGGACCACCACCATCTCTCATCCCTCTCCCACTCCACCTCCTACTCTCTCTTCAGCATAACCGGCTGTTCCCTGTTTTCTATACCCTCTCCCCAACCTCCATTCACTGAGGAAGGACAGTGGTAGAAGTCAGATGGAAGGGTGGAGGGGGTATGAGGGAGACAGTGATCCAACATGGAGAAAAACAGTCTCAGCCCCAAATAAACAAGCATACAGATCTCCCATGGTCTGGAGCCGTCCAAGTGACCGGAAGTTCAGCAGCACATTCACTGGTCATACCTGACAAAAGAGGCCAGTACCTTCACCCTAACACTCCCATCATTTTCAAAGAGGCCTATCTTTTTCCTCACCGTCCTAAGAAAGCTGGAAATCACCCTGTAGCAAAGACAGAATTCCAACTTGAGATAAAGAATCTTGATGTGTTGTCATAGACAATGTGCACAAGTCAGAAAGGCCTGTGTTGGAAATGCCCAGTAGAGAATCCCCTCACTATATTCCTTCTATGCCTGTGTCTAGGTAAAGCTACACTATGCTGTGAATGGTGGAGGGAGGAAGGGGGGAAGCACCATATCCTTATAGATAACCCTTCCAAACATCTGTTAGGCTTGTCTCCTGAGATCTTTACTTCCTAGCCACTTGTTCTGCCACATTATAGACTGTGTCATAACCCAGAAATACTAGATCTCTCCAACAATAAATCAGAACTCAACTGTGACTTCAGCTATCTATCATTCCAACCCTCTGTCTGTTACCCCACTAGACTAGTGAAACTCAAAATATGGCCCATGGTGTTGTACTAGCCTGAGAACTGTTACAAAGATTCAAGGACAAAAGTCGAGAATAAGCATTCAGGTGCTTTTACAATTCGACCTTGATGTAACATCCAAGTGCGTGATCAGCAGAATTAAACTGACCAGGTCAGATGTTAACGAATCCCCTAAGAACTGTTATGTGGAAGGAGCTACCTATTAGGAATACACAGTAGGCCCACAACTGGGTCAATGTAAGTTGAGATCTTTCATTAAACTGTTTTCCCACCTTTTCTAGCTTCACCCTTAAAGCAGGTGCTTCTTGCTCTTCCTATAACCAAATTCTAAGAAGAAATTCTTCCCCAAGAGAAGTACTTTGAAGTCCAGGCCCGCACCTCTCCCTTCTAGTTTGATGTCCTTCCCTCCCTGGATCACCAGATAAAACCTCCATGAACACTCAAATGTCTCAAAACTTCAGGTCTTCAAGTTTCTGTCATGAAACAATCTCTTATTATTATTAGGCAATGTACTCCAATGCATGACATCTGCCCTTCTCGAAATTGTATCTTCAGCCTGCATCACAGGATCTGGCATGGACGCCTAAATGGACTCCCATGAAGCTATGGGCCTGTCCCCACCTTGTTTCCATTAATCTGGGCCTAATGCAGCAGCCCCAAATCTATTGGGTGACTATGAAACACACACAACAATTTTCACCATTCAATGCCATCAGGCAAACACTGATTTACTTAGCTCCAGAGCCCACTGAAGAGCATGAGGACACCCTGATGAGTTTTGGACAGTTTCAAAAAACGCAAGTCTTTTTCTCTGCTGGAATGGGCAAATGATATATAATTTCATTAACTTTTCTGTTTAGGTCCAATTATGGGCTACTTAACTATTGTACAACTTGTAAATGAAGGTCATTAAAAATTTAGCATTTGGAAACTAAAATTGAATATAGACTTTACTAAAAGCTCAACTACAGTGTTCCACCAGAAGCCTGGCTGCTGTGGACCCTTGGCATCTGGGCAAAACCCCTGCATGTGCCCACATACCCTTATCTGGAATTCCTACTGTTTTGGGAAAAGTGGCTTTGTTGGTAGTGAATTATCAGCCTTATGTGGAGTTGGTCAAGCAGCTATTTTTGCTTTTTATTATTTTTTATATAAATTACCTTTAGGTTAGCTCTATCATTATCAATTTCACTTGTTTGGGTCATGGGGCTAGCGTTACTAGATATAGAACTATATATTCGCATTCAGATTTTTTTGGCCTATGATTTTTCCAATGACTAAGACTTCAAGACACACATTGAAGTTTAAGTGTTCCTATTGTAAAGGCAGATGTATACACAACCTACTCAACATTTGTTTGGGCAATGACATTTCATTTGGCATATGCTGTTTGTAAACTGATGCTATTTAAATTACTTATAACAAACTTAACACATGTAAAAAATACTTTTATGTTTATAGAACACTGTTTTATAATAAGAATTCTTGTGTACAAACTACAACATTCGCCTTTTCATTATCTTTAAGTCATTACTGATAGGTTTTGTTTCCCAGTTGAAAGTGGGTTAGACAGATGGGCCCAGAGTCTTTGCATATGCTAGTGTCACAGTGTCTCAAACTTCTCCATTCAGAGAAAACACCTGTGTCAATATCTACATCATTTTCAAGAAGAACATGTTTTGCCCATGTGCTCTCCATACATTTGTAAAATAACGTTGAGCCATCAGGTTTTCCCATAACCAAAGGCAAGTTCCACACAAGTACACTTTGCCTACCATCCTACCATACAAATGGTCCCCACATTTTCCAGCTTCTTTCTCATCCCAGATTCAGAGATCCTGAACCAAGATGAGCCAAGTCTAAGGCACCAATCAGTCACTCACTCCCACTCTTACCCAGAACCTGTCTAGCGAAAGTTCTTCCCCACCTCAGATGTAAGAAGGGCAATGTGCATTTGGTGAGAAGGTCTTCCTTAGTCTTTTTCCATGCTACTCCAGGAGTCAAAGCCTCTCCTGGGACTCTTCAGGGACCTTCAGAAAGGAGACCTAATCAGGTAGACCAACCTGCAGGGACCAGTTTCTCCAGGAAAGTGAAGTTGGTCTGGTAGATCCAGAGGAGAATCTAGCTTTTACCCAGAGTGAACTCTGGGAAGATGTCCCAGCCCCAGAGGGAAGACTTGGACTTCCAAGTCACCTAAACTGCTACCAGATCTCTGCCTCATCCCATTCCATCCCAACTATTCCATTCAAGGCAGAACTGGGTGAAGGCAGGTGTACAATTTTAACCAACCCTCCCTCTGCTCTCTGGAAGGACTTCTCTGTGGCATTCCATACCATAGGTCATATTTTATCCCAGGAACTGCCAGTGGTGGCTAGAGGTGAGCGTGGGTACTATATGCTGAGAGATGGGTGTGGGGAACACAACACAGGCAAGTTGCAGGGGTTTGGAGGCTTGGCTAGGACTGCTTCCAGGTGTGGTCAGCCTTCAGGAGTGGGTGCTCTCCCTGGGCAGGATTTCTGCTACCCCAGCTCTGAGAGACATGGGTTTGCTGCAAAATGAATGACAGCAGGCAGACAATGAGCAGAAGCTGCTTGGGGACATCTGTGCCACAACTCATTGCCTATGTGTTCCCCTGGGTCTGCTTAATGTGTCCCCTTGCAAAGGAACTAGCACAAAGAAACCAAGGACCAATTCAAAGTTCAAGTCCCCACCTTGCCACAACCTTGGAGTACCCTTCAGGACTGTACAGCTCAGTTTTCCCATGTGTAAAATGAGAGAGGTATAAAAGATAGACTCAAAGGCCTATTTTTAATTTTTTAATTAATTTATTTACTTATTGGTTGGTTGGTTGGTTGAGACAGGGTCTCACTATATAGTTCAGGCTGGCCTTGAACTCACTATGTATCCCAGGCTGGTCTCAAATTCTCAAGGATCCTCCTCCCTCAGCCTCCCAAATGCTGGGATTACAGGCATGTGCCACCACACCCAGCTCGAAGGCTCTTTGTGACCCTGACCCTATGTTCTGCTGAATGCATACATTCCCAGATCCAAGATCTTTGTGTTATATGTGAACTGTGCTCTACGCTCCCATGTAACTGTGTCCTGTTGCACATACATGAGGAGTCATGTGGGCCACATTGTATGTATGTGTGGGAGGAGGGGAGACCCTGGAACAATGTCCTCTCTCCAAACCTCCTCAATAGGCGGAAGCCACTGGCTTCCTCCCTTTCCTGCCTCCTGCATGCCAGCGAGACTGAGGACTGAAGGGAGGGAGGGGATAGGAAAATCAGTCCAAGTGTCCTCTGGTTTGTCCTTACTTTAACCCCCCCTAAGTGGCCCCCTACCAGAATCTTCTAGCTACACTGTCCCCAGCCATGTGGGGGCTGGCTGGGGGGCCCAGGGGCTGGGAAGCAGCATAATTTCTCCCCACCCCTCTCTCCTGCTACCCCTCCCACCTGAGCCACCTCATTTCCTCTTCCTCCCCAGCACCGAGGCACACTGATCAGCACTGGCAGTGCACTCAGACCCACAGCAAACACCAGGCCCAGCTGGTCCTGGATGGCCTGCATCGGCCTCCGGACTATGGTCAGTTTGGGGCTCCCTTTCCTGCTCCCCATTCTCTTTCTGGCTTCTGATGTTGGTAAGTCTTCCCTGAGCCCCATTCCCCATTTCCAGGCCCCAAGGTCCTGATTCCACTCCTCCTGAAGGAACCCCATCATATCATAAAGACAGACACGGGCTAGGGAATTCTTGTTTAGTGGGTGCAGAGTTTCAGTTTTATAAGATGAAAAGAGTTATGGAGATGGATGGTGGGAATATTTGCACACTATTATGGATGTATTTTACAATACTGAACTGTATGTTTACAAATGGTTGAGAGGGTAATTTCTAGGTTATGTATATTTTACCATAATACAAAAAAATTGAGAAGTACAGAGAGAAACCCTATCATCACTGCCATGATTCTGATCTACCAAAGTCTCGTGCTAGAAATCACTGCAGCCTGAGGCTAGGGGAGGGGAAGGAAGCAGCCACTGAAGGATCACTGGGAGCAGCAGAGCCTACAGGCCCTGGGACATCTTCAGTGGGTGCTCAGAGGGCCAGTGTGTGGGATTCAATTATTCACTGGAAAAAATGTTTGTTGGGGACCGGGGATTTAGCTCAGTGGCACCTCACCTGCCTTTCAAGCGCAAGGTCCTGAGTTTGATCCCTGGTACCAAAAAAAAAATGTTTATTGAGCACCAACAGCAGTCCATTAGTTGAGGGACTGGCAACCTCTAGACCTGCACAATGAGTTACAACAATAATGACTGCCAATGACTGATGTGGGGTTTAAATGAGATGATGTATGCAGAGTGCTTGGCACTGCACATGGCATGTGGCAGGAGTTTCTGCATAAGTAGCAGCTGATTCCTTCAGTCCACTGGTTGGAGGATATTACACAGAGGCTGCCTTTGAGTGGTTCATGGTCTAGTGGGGAACACAGGACATAGGTTGAAGGCTAAACAGAAATAGACTGCAAGGAGCACTGGGAAGTCAGCTTACTTTCACTTGGGTCATAGACAAAATAGAGTCAAGAAAGATTTCACCAAGAGGTTGGTAGTAGGACAATAAGTGTGAGTCTCAAAGGCATGAAGGAAAAGCTCCTATAGGGAAATTAGCTGAAGGGGAAGTGTGAGCAGCAGTGGCTCTGGAGCATGCGTGTTCCTGAGGCAAGGGGAGCCATGGGAGCAAGACAGAGTGGTTCTGAGTCTTAGCTGGATCGCTTTGGAAGTTGGGCTGGGGAAAGGGTTTGTGGCTATTGGGATGCTCCAGGTGAGTAAGGCTGAGGGCTGACCAAATGAGGGCTTGGGAGATGGCAATGAAGTCAAGAAGCTTTTAGGAAATAACGTGCAAAATTTTATGATTGGTTGGGGTAGCCAACATAAAGCTTAGTAGTATGGATTTTGGAATTAGACAACTTGGCTTTGTTAGTTACTAACTATATAACCTTGGGCAAGATACTTAACTTCTCCAAGCCTTTGTCCCCTGGTTATAAATTAGGGATAATAAACATCCACCTCTCAGGATAGTCAGGATAATAAAATGAGAGACTATCTGGCAAATGCTCATTACATAACTGACACCCAATAACCATGAATTATAGCAGTAGGAGTATGAGATGACCGTACTGTCTCAGATGGCAGGTGCTATATGCTGAGTCAGGGAGTACAGGAGAGAAACAGGTTTGGGAAAAGCTGGTGGAAATGCAGTTCTGAGCTGAAGGCCATCCGGAGTTACTGATTCAGATGTGATTATTCAAGCCAAGGAAGTGGATGAGCTTATGAGCCTACTCAAGGAAACCTGTAGAATAATTATTACCTCCTCAATAAAATAAAAGGATATCAGCTTCGAGGGAGGTCATGAGGATGCAGATCAAAAAAGGTGCTGGTACCTGGTAGGCAACCCAGAAATGCCAGCATTTAGACTTTTTTTTTTTTTTTTGGTACCGGGGATCGAACTCGGGTCCTTGCTCTTGCACAGCAAGGACTGAGAAAGAGGGGCTCTAGAGAGCATGGAATCATGAAGCTGAGGCAAGCTAGCTGTGCTGTCCCCCATCTGGCCTGGAACTGGGTCCTCCTCATCTCTGCCCACTCTGGGGCACACATTTTGTGCTCCAGTCACCTCAACTTGACAGCCCTTCGCTATACCATAACAGTTGTCATTCCAAAACCTTTACCCTGACTAAACTGTCCTTTCCCTGCCCCTGACCTCTGTCCCTCCCTCCTCTGCTCACCCAGTGCGTGCTGCCTCAGCTTTAGAAACCTTCAAGCTTACTCTGCTAGAAAGCAGCTTCCCACCCCACTCCCCTAGGCTGGCTTAGGCCTCCCTCTCTGCTCCCAGGTGTAGCACCCTACATGTGGCAGCTCTGGCCATGACTGCCTACAACTAGGCAGTGGGCACTTGGAAGGCAAAGGCCAAGACCCACCTGCATCTGCCCATCTGGGCCCCAGGCCTGCCCTCCTCTCTGGGCCAGACACGGCCAGCTTCATTTTTGCTCCAGGCCCACCTTAGAAGACACAACAAACATTTCTCGGATTTCTGCAGGGACAGGAGGGACCCCTACAAGACACTTCAGGTCTGAATGGTGGTCCTAGCCTGCAACGTCGTGGAGGAGGCAGGGAGACATTGCTCCAGGCTACCTTGGCAGAGCACTTTTAGAGAGGCATCAGGAAAGGGGCCTGCCAGGGAATACAGCAAGGAAACAGACTGGGAGCATAGATCATTCCCTCTGAAGGCTGGGCTGTAAAGGGAAGCCATCTGGCAGAAGGGAGGGGCTGTGCAGCCAGAGAAGGATTTGTGCTTTAGTTTTTAGTCTTTCAGGATCAAGAGACTTCAGAGCAAAGGGCTGGTGCAAGTGGAAAGGGACGGGGCAGGGGGGCGGGCAGGGATGAAAATACCTAATAAAATGAAGTGCCTGTGGGGCCTGTGAGACATGATAGGAAATGGAAGACCGTTAAGGCTGGGAACCCTCTGTAATAAGATCAGAGGCCTGCGACTGGGGGCTGTGGAGTTAGAGGGTTGGTTGGGTCCATGATGAAGTCACTGATGTCCCGGCCCTAGGTGCTGCTGTGGACCTGACACTGCTAGTCAACCTGCGCCTCACTGACCCCCAGCGTTTCTTTCTGACCTGCGTATCTGGAGAGGCCGGGGTGGGGAGAGGCTCTGATGCCTGGAGTCCACCCCTGCTGCTGGAAAAGGACAATAGCATAGTGCGCACCCTCTCATCCGGGCAGCCCCTGCATCTGGCACACAACGGCTCACACCAGGTCACCCTGCGAGGCTTCTGGAAGCCCTCAGACCTGGTGGGCGTGTTCTCCTGCGTGGGTGGCTCTGGAGTGAGGCGCACTCGGGTGGTCTACGTTCACAACAGCCCCGGGGGTGAGTCTGGCTCCAGGGAGGGGGCTCTCAGGAGGACAATGCCCTGGCCACTGACCCCACCCTCCACCTACAGCCCACCTGCTCCCAGACAAGGTCACACACACAGTGAACAAAGGTGACACCGCTGTGCTTTCTGCACACATTCATAAGGAGAAGCAGACAGATGTGATCTGGAAGAACAATGGTGAGTGGGGCATTTGGTTGGGCAGGTGGATCCAGTACTTCCATTGCCTGGGGATCTTCTGCTTTGAGCCAGTTATCCTGAGTCACACCTGTAACCCCTAACCAACCTCCAGGATCTCTTCTCTGTCCTGGGCCAGGTCCATGGGATGCACCTGGACCCATTTCATCTCTACCTCTATACTCAGAGGACCAGGAGCCTGTGGTCCACTACCTCCTTACTATGTTAATAACGTGTTATCTTTGACTCTTTCCTGGGAGCTAGGAGGTACTATGACATAACCCACTTGGGAAGAGAACCATAGTTCCCAAAGGGAAGAAGAGAACCGGGAACAATATGCCCAACATAGGCCCAGGAGGCCTTTCCCAAAGTCCTGTCCAGCCCAGATCCTTGATGCCAGAGACAGATATGCTGAGCCTGGGGCAGACCTCTGGCCCTCCATCCCATGCCTCCCTTTACCCTGACTCTGTCTGGGCCGGCCTGTGTGGCTCCAAAGATCCCTGCCTCAGCCCCACAACTTCGATTGACTTGCTTCCATGGGCTCCTGAGACAGGACCCTTCCCTGAAGCCCAGAAGTCTTCCCCCAAGCTCCAAGCCACCTGAACTGACAGGAGACATGGACAGAGGCAGGGAGGGATATGTCACTAGAGTTTCTGTGCAGCCTCAATAGCAGAAAGAGCAAGACTTCAGATGCCACCTGAATTGTGCCCAAAGGGGAATTGGGAAGACAGGAGCTAGACAAAGAAAGAAGGGAATTCCAGGAGAAGAAATGGACAAGAAAAGGCAGTAGGGTCTGAAATACCAGATGTTTATAGATGAGAAACAAGCAATTCAGAAATTCAGGAATGTTAGGAGCCATACAGGGTGTGGAGAGGTATGGGGCGGAAGAGCTCAACAGGGGCCAAACTGGTGAAAACAACATGCTAAGGAGTTGAGTTTTGCCTTGAACACAGCAGAGAGCTGTGGGAGGTTAAGCAGGGGAGATACCAAGGCATCTGTGTGAAACTCTCCCTTGCTGCCCAATGTAAGGCCAAGGTGGAGGCAGATTGAAAGGGGTCTTTGGGGGCTGGGGTCAGGGTTGTGGCACTGGATGTGGGGAAAAGTGGGCTGCCTTGAGATGAGGATGGGGTGGACCAAACAGCACTGAGTGACTTACTGGGTGGTTTCGTGGAACATAAAGAGTGTACTTCTCAACTTTCTGGTTGTGTACTAGCACCTGATGGGTGTCTTTCCCAGGTCAGATCACTGTGCAGGGTCACATCGGTGTGATTTGAGCCAAGAGTGGCTATACCAGTTCTCAGGTGGTGCTGAGCCCACTGACCTGTTTGTGCCCCCGCCCAGGATCCTACTTCTACACCCAGGACTGGCATGAGGCCAAGGATGGGCAGTTCCTGCTTCAGCTCTTAGATGCACAGCCATCATCCAGCGGCATCTACAGTGCCACCTACCTGGAAGCCAGCCCCCTGGGCAGCGCCTTCTTTCGGCTCATCGTGCGGGGTCAGGGGCAAAGGCACAGGCTGGGGGCGGTGTAGGAGGCTGAGAGTACTTCCCATGGGCCCCAGGATTCCCAGGGTCCCCAGAGCTACCCCAGCCTTCAGCAGCCATGGGCAGGTGGGGGAAGTTCAGCTGCTGAAGACAGCTTCCTCCAGGTTGTAGGGCTGGGCGCTGGGGGCCAGGTTGCATCAAGGAATGCCCAGGCTGCCTGCATGGCGGTGTCTGCCATGACTATGACGGCGAGTGTGTGTGCCCCCCTGGATTCACTGGTACCCGCTGTGAACAGGGTAAGGAGGGTGGAAACTAGGACCCAGGCAAAAAAGGACGCCTTCCGGGGAAAGATCCTAGAACCACGGGGATGGAGCTTGGAGGGAGAGGGTGTGGGCTTTGTCCTGGCCCCTGGCACCTGAATGGCTCATCCACACCCCTCCCCTCTAGCTTGCAGAGAGGGCCGTTTTGGACAGAGCTGCCAGGAGCAGTGTCCGGGTGCATCAGGATGTCGGGGCCTCACTTTCTGCCTCCCAGACCCCTATGGCTGTTCTTGTGGGTCTGGCTGGAGAGGAAGCCAGTGTCAGGAAGGTATGAACTAACCTGCCCTCCATGGCCATAAGCTTGGCCTGGAATCTTCACTCTGACCCTGAGTTACACACCTGACTAATGCCCCCCAGTACAGCCTGCTATACAAGCCATGCCACACCGGTGCCCTCATGGCCCTCTGACCCATCCCTTCTAACCACACCTTCTCTCTTCCCAGCCTGTGCCCCTGGCCATTTTGGAGCCGATTGCCGCCTTCAGTGCCAGTGTCAGAATGGTGGCACTTGTGATCGATTTAGCGGCTGCGTCTGCCCCTCTGGGTGGCATGGTGTGCACTGCGAGAAGTCAGGTATGAGCACCTGGGTCTCTGATCTCTGAAGACAAGTCAATCTCCACCACACAAATCTCCCTGGCTGGCCTCTCCTTTCCCTGTTGTGGCCCACATCCTGCCCTCAAGGAATACATAGCAGAATTTCTCCCCATAGTTTGACAGGTGACAGCCCAGGGTGCAAGAGATCCCATACGAGCCCCCTGAGAAGTATGAGAGAGAGTCAGGGAAGGCTTCTGGGAGGAGGTGAGATCTGAGATTGGATATGGAGGGCAAGAGAGAGAACGCTAACAGAGTGTAGGGAAAGCCCGGGAATTAAGACTCTGGCTTGGATAGCAGGGCAGTGAAGTGGGGGACTGGAGCAGTGGTCAGAAGAGATCGAATCATGACAGGCTGGGGCATGGGATTATACTTAGCAAGAGGGAATTGTGGAAGGAGTACAAGGTGGTCAGATTTGTGTTTGAGAAAAGATCTCTCACTGCTGGGAAGAGTGCAGAAGCAGGCACCTGGGGCTGGGCACCAGAAACCAATAAAGCCTGAACCAATAAAGACCTCTCACTGCTGGGAAGATTGCAGAAGCAGGCACCTGGGGCTGGGCACCAGAAACCCATAAAGCCTGTTCCGGCTGTGAGAATAGCAAAGGGCCTGCTTGCTTGCCTGTAATAGAGGATGTTAGGAAGTGTGTTGTGGGGAGATGTAGCAGGCAGACCGGCTCATCAAGGGTGCTGGGGGAATCATGTGAAACTGTCCTGATGCTCAGGCTTAAGCAACTGGAAATATGGCAGTGCCTCCACTAAGATGCAGAGTGTGGGACAAGGGCACACCGGTGATCATGGTCATGTGTGTGCCCCATGGGAGCTCCAGCATGAGTGTCCTCTCTCTCCCCAGATCGCATCCCCCAGATCCTTAATGTGGCCTCAGAACTGGAGTTCAACTTAGAGACGATGCCCCGGATCAACTGTGCAGCTGCAGGGAACCCCTTCCCAGTACGGGGTAGCATGGAGCTACGCAAGCCAGATGGTACCGTGCTTCAGGTCAGCCTCGATGACCACTAAGCCCCTGCCCCTGTCTTACCAGCTTTATGGTTGTGTCTTCAGACCTTTAGCTTCTCAGAACTTTATGCAGGCTTTACCTACTGGCCTGGCCATGGCTCAGGCCAGGACAGGCTGATTGGTGATGGCTGCCACTGGGACTCTGTCCTGCCTGCAGTCCATATGGATGCCTGTGTAGCTGCCTCATGGGTGCACGTTTTCTGTTTTCTTTGCCCTCTCCCTGTCTCCTTTAGACCACCAAGGCCATTGTGGAGGCAGACAAAACTACAGCTGAGTTCGAGGTACCCCGCTTGGCTCTTGGGGACAGTGGATTCTGGGAGTGCCGAGTGTCCACATCTGGAGGCCAAGACAGCCGGCGCTTTAAGGTCAATGTCAAAGGTCAGTGATGACCTAGGGACATGGAGGATGGATAATGAGCAGAGAAGGGACTATCTGATGCTGCCCAGACTCTGGTCCAAGAAAGAATGGCAAGGGCATCTCAGGTCACAGCCCAGCTCCAGGCAAAGAAGAGTACTTGAGGTCAACCAGCAGTATGAAGGCTAGAACACAGCTCAGTCCCATCTTAAAAAGGACATCTCATGGCACAGAAATTGGGGACACCTTCTAGCTTCATCTGATCTCCTGCCTGCCATGTATTACACACACACACACACACACACACACACACACACACACACACACAGTATGCCTTTAACTCTGCCTCTGGCATGCTGCTTCCTGTTTTTGAGTTAACCAGAGCAAGAACAGGTATGCACAGGGGCTTGTGAAGTTCACAGGGGACCTGCTCAACTCTGCAAAGAGATGACTCGTGCATAGGAATCTGCCAGATGAATGAGGAGGGAAGTGCTCAGTGCAGAGCAACTCCTCCCTAGACTAGTTATCCCTTTACCTTCTCAGCACCTTAAACCTGAGCAGTTCACACCCCTGCCAACCTGGGGTCCCATTTCCCTCTACTCCTGATCTTCTCTATGCAAATGTCGTCTGTTGCTTTCCTCTCTTTCACTGTTACACTGTTTCCCAAATCCTCACCATGCCCACCCTAGTAGCTCCTCCACCACCAGAAACCACCTTCAGCCTTTCTTCACTGTCCCATCCCAGGCTTTGAATCCAGACCAGGGGATTCGAATCCTACCTCTAAAATTTCTAGCTCCATCACTTTAAGCACCTTAAGCTCTTTTAGTTCTTCCCTCTATGAAATGGGGATGTTACCACTTACTAGGCAGGGCTGTTGTGCAGGCTAAACTAGGTGATGCATTAAGCTTTCAGCACGGCTGAAAGTGTCTGTCACAGCATGTATGCTCAATATATACTGGTGAGTGTTATTATTATTTAACATGGCATCTAGTCCCAAGATGTCAACTCTTCTCTGGTAGCTCCTGCATGTGATCTACAGGCAGGTCTCTCTCCTGACCCCAGTCCCATCCTGACCCAAGAACTTCATGAAGTGGGGCATTTTCTGTGGCGGTCTGGCTCTGAAGCCAGTGAGGAAGTTAACTGTGTATGATTCAGATGTGCACTTTATAGCAAGTGACTTCCTGAAAGTCAGATCCTCTACATGAAGCAAAGACACAAGAGGCTCCTCGGGATCCAAACAGTACCTTCATCTCCCTTGAGGTCTGCACCTCCTCCTGATGTGCTCATTGCTGCCTGATGCTCTTTTAGCTCACAACTCTGCATCTGCCTTAGCCAGCCAGCTGGCCTTCCTTCTTTCCTTCATCCCTTCCTTCTTTCCTTCCTAGAAAGTCAGTCTGGTAAGTATTTGGAAGAGGCAAGGGAACCTGTTAAGGCAGTCATGCAATAATCTGGGGAGAAAAGCTGAGGCCGGAAGAGGGGCAGTGACCATGGAGTTAAGAAGCCAGGCAGGACTATAAAAACTGGGGTAGAAACAAATTAATTTGAGGTGGCCTGGCCAGACAGACCCAGTTCAAACTCTCCTAGTTGTGTGTCCTTAAGTAAGTAATTCAAAGTCTCTGGGCTTCAGTTTCTTCATTCATGGCCTAGGAATGAGCCCCATCAGAAAGGTAGTTGTGAGAATTAGAGGTCATGCATATGAAGCACCAGAGGTAGAGCAGGGACAGAAAGTGGTGGCTGGTTCAGGGAAGGGCAGACAGCAGGTAACACCCAGGTTATCTCCCTGCCTTGGGTTCCAGCCCTTCTGTCATCCCACACTTCATGGATAGTGTGCCCTCCCTAACCCCCATTGGCAATGTCATTCCCTCCTTCATTTAACATCTTTTTAGACACCTGTATCCTTATTGCTGAATCCCATGCCCAGCGCTACCCCAGATCCAAAATATTCCTCCTCTCTAAACCTTGACCACCCCATTCATCACACCTTTGTCCAGAAGGTCCCCAGATCCAAACAAAGCCCAAAGGCCAAAGCACAAAGTGTCCCTCTCTTTCTGAGGACAGGATAGGCCCATGGGCAATGCCTTACCCTGAGCCTTCTGGCAGTGCCCCCAGTGCCCCTGACTGCACCTCAGCTCCTGGACAAGCAGAGCCGCCAGCTCGTGGTCTCTCCGCTGGTCTCATTCTCTGGGGATGGACCCATCTCCTCTGTCCGCCTGCACTATCGGCCCCAGGACAGCACCATGGGCTGGTCCGCCATTGTGGGTAAGTGGTGAGAGGGCTAGGATGACAGGGATGTGGGGGGAGGGGAACAGTGAAGAGATAAGGTGAGAACCAGAATGGGCGGTGGGGCTGAAGGGAGAAGGGTGGTGTTGGGAAGCAGCTGGGACTGAGTGATGTGTGTGGCACCCCCCACCCCCAGTGGACCCCAGTGAGAATGTGACATTAATGAACCTGAGACCGAAGACAGGATACACCGTCCATGTGCAGCTGAGCCGGCCAGGGGAAGGGGGAGAGGGGGCCTGGGGGCCTCCCACCCTCATGACCACAGACTGTCCTGGTGAGAGGCCAAGAGTCATCCCTTCCTATCCTCCCCGGAATCACTGACCTGTCCCCTCAGGGCTTTCGTGTCTTGTCCACCCCAGGGGCCCCCTGCCTCTCCCATTGGAGGTGGTCCCACCCTGGCCACTAGGGACCATCCTGTCCAGCCCCAAGGACTCACTGGACTGCTCTGACCCCTGACCTCTGGCCCCAGAGCCCTTGTTGCAGCCATGGCTGGAGGGCTGGCACGTGGAGGGCCCTGATCGGCTGCGAGTGAGCTGGTCCTTACCCTCAGTGCCTGGGCCACTGGTGGGTGATGGTTTCCTGCTGCGCCTATGGGACGGGGCACGGGGGCAGGAGCGGCGGGAGAATGTCTCATCCCCCCAGGCCCGCTCCACTCTCCTGACTGGACTCACGCCTGGCACCCACTACCAGCTGGATGTGCGGCTCTATCACTGCACCCTCCTGGGCCCTGCCTCACCCCCTGCACGTGTGCTCCTGCCCCCCAGCGGTATGCGCAGGACAGGGTGACAGGCTGGGGAGGAGGAGGGACAGAGGACACAGGGACACATGAGACCCAGGAGATATAGGAGGTTACAGGAGACGGGGTGTACGTGGACAGAACATAGGATAAACCGGTGGACCTCCAGGAGGACATGGGACACAGGAAACACAGGGGATACAAGGAAGTTAAAGGCCACTGGGAGCGTGTGGGTTGGCAGATGCATCACTAGGTCATGGTTCATGTGGAGAACAAGTGTCATGGTGAAGACATGGGGAACATGTCTTGGGGAACATGGGGTATGGAGGACCTGGAGAAGACTTAGGATACAAGGGGAATAAAAGGATGCAGAAGCTTGCGGGGAAAGTGGCCCGGGGATGGAGAAGAATCCAGTGGCAGGGTGTGGGGAGAGAGGTGGCATGCTGGCTGCCATTCTGGGGCCCACGGAGCAGAGGTATGTGACCCTGCAGCTACATGGCGTGGTCTAATTTGAGCCCTACCTTCCCATTCTCCTCTCTCCAGGCCCTCCAGCCCCCCGACACCTCCAGGCCCAGGCCCTCTCAGACTCTGAGATCCAGCTAACATGGCAGCGTCCAGAGGCTCCCTCTGGGCCAATATCCAAGTACATTGTTGAGGTACAGGTGGCAGGGGGCTCAGGAGACCCACTGTGGATGGACGTGGACAGGCCTGAAGAGACAAGCACTATTGTCAGTGGCCTCAATGCTAGCACACGCTACCTCTTCCGTGTTCGAGCCAGTGTTCAGGGGCTGGGCGATTGGAGCAACACAGTAGAAGAGGCCACTCTAGGCAATGGTGAGAGGGATGGCCGCTGGACTTGTGGGCCTAGGGGCTGGTCTCAGCATATGCTTTCTCCTCCTCACCCCCTACCTTGGAGCTAAGGCATCTCAGGCCCCTACCAACAACTGACCCAGCCCTGACCTTTCTCACCTCAGGATCCTAGTCCTGGGACAGTCGTGTTGCTTCCTGTGCTGCTCCTGGCTCCTTCTTTCATACAGTCAAGTGACCTTCCTATATCCTGGTACTGCAATCTCCATCCTTTCCCTTCATGGGACCCCACAGTAGCCGCTGTGTTCCCTGACCCAGGTGTCCCCACTTCTTTGTGTCTAGGGCTGCAGAGCGAGGGCCCAGTCCAAGAGAGCCGGGCAGCTGAAGAGGGACTGGATCAGCAACTGGTCCTGGCTGTGGTGGGCTCCATCTCTGCCACCTGCCTCACCATCCTGGCTGCCCTCTTGGCTCTGGTGTGCATCCGCAGGAGCTGCCTGCATCAGAGACGCACCTTCACCTACCAGTCGGGATCGGTCAGTGACACGAATCCGCAGGGTGCATGTGCGTGGGTGGCTGTGTGTGTGTGTGTGTGTGTGTGTGTGTGTGTTTTCCCACCTAGATATGCACAAGTACTTGTCCACTATGTGCATGCACACATGTGTTTATGCCACAAATATGACTACACTCAACACTCCAGGGTGCAAAATATAATTTTATTTCTCTATAATTGAACTCAGCTTGGAAGCTCATTTATATTACTGGTGAGATACTTAATATTTCCAGGTGAACAGAACTCAGTTTTGTCTGTATTTCAGCAGGGCCAGTTTCAGGCTTGGATGCAGTCAGTTTGGGATTTTCTTGCCCCTCTTCACCTTCTCCTTGGGGTATTCTCAGCCTAGGAGTATGGTGAAGGGGGACATGGCCCAGGCTGTGAACATCCTATCCCACCCTCTACCCTCACAAGCCCCAGGGCTTCCTCTGGGAGACTCTGAGCCCTGTGCTAACCTGTACCCTATGGAGGGCAGCATAGTTTGGGGCCACTGCCCCAGGCACAGCTGAGCTACCCCTCCAGAATTGTGCCGGGCCAGTGCCTCCGCAGTAGCACGTGTCTCCACGCTTCCAGCTTCCCTGCCAACTTGTCTGAGTTTTCTGTTCCCCTGTAGTCCACACTCCTCTGAGGTGGGAGAGGGGACCCACCATCACCTCATCTTGTCACATCCACCTGTCCCTTCAGTCCTGTTTCCTCTGAAGTCTTCCCCACTCTTCTCACTTAAGATCTGAACTCTACCCTTGGGCCTCCAACCCTGGCCTCTTGATATTTAGAACCAAGCTTTGGCATTTCAAAAAACAAAAAGAAAAGAAAATCCTCTTTTCTCTCAAGGACTGACCCTTGTGATAGAAAGCCCAGTGTCCAAGGCTACTGTCTCTGCTGTGCCTTTAAAAAAAAAAAAATATCAATTGGCTTCTTTGTTCGGCTGTGTTGTCCTTCCCTCTGAGGTCAGTGCACACAGAAAGCCATCACTGCCACGGTGGGGGAGGGTGATAGGGACAAATGCTGAGGGAAGGCCATGAAAAAGCAGCCTTTAATATATGTGTATGCAGCCTTTAATGTATATGGCAACACATTACCGTAACATGTATCAAGACATATTCCTAGGGCCTGGGGGTATAACTTAGTGGCGGAGTGCTTGCCTAGCATACATAAAGGCCTGAGTTCCATCCTTGTCAGTGCAAAAGAAGAAAGAAAAAAAAAGATATATCCCTGCTATGTGTGCCTGCATACAGATATGTGTCCACACAAATATGTGGGCATGGATGCACGTGTGCACCCCATTGGTGTGTATCCCGTGTATATATGTGTGTGCTCCTGATGCATGTGTGTTCTTGTGCCTGGGCACCTCCAGGCCACCATGTGCATGTAAACCTCAGCATGGATGCACCTACATGTGATGCGGCAACAGAATACACATGTGCATTCTAGTGTATCCCTTCAGCTGTCCATGCTTCATGTGAATCCATGTGACCTGTGTCTTCAGCCCTTGCCCATCACCTGAGCATCAGTTCTCCTAGGAAGACCCAGCACAGAGTCCATCTTCAGTTCTCATATTGGCAGCCCCCTTGGTCCTGCTCAACTCTTTCCTTTTCCTGCCATCAACCCTTCCTAGATGGCCCACCTGACTCAGTACAGGGAACTGGGCATTCCCCTTTGTTGGGATCTTGCTGTCTTTGAACTTGGGCTGGTTTAAAAATGATGACTAGACACCAAGGGGTGGACAGGGATGATCCCTACTCCTGCTACTGTGGGGAAGAAAACCTCACTGGCTCCTAGCAGCTCAAGGCTTAGCATGTTGTACAATAAAAGAGCCTAAGGCAGGAATCCTTTCCAGAGCATCCCTTGTAACAAAACAAGCCTAGTGTGGGATTAGCACAATAATGGGAAGCTCACTGCTTCCTATCACTGGCAATTCCGATTCCTTTCTGTTTTAAATGTTAGACTACCACCTTTCCAGCATACCAATCATGACATTTAGCAACTTACCCACAAGGTCTTGTGCCTCCAGAACTCCACACACTAGACCCCCCCATGCCATAGCCTCTGCATTTCTCTTTTTGGACATCTGTCCACCCATTGACCCACCTGTGGCTCTATTGCCTGTGATTGTCTCAGTATAAGTCCTTGTCTGTAGGTCTGTCCGCAACTTTCCACCAGGGTGCCGTAGGTCCATTTGTCTAACTGCTGAACCCTCCTTTTGAATCCCCATCTCTGCCTCCTTTTGCCTCGTCTCTTGCATGGACTGTCTTCCCACTCGTCCCATCCTGTGAAGGGTGAGGAGACCATCCTGCAGTTCAGCTCAGGCACCTTGACGCTGACCCGGCGGCCAAAACCACAGCCTGAGCCCCTGAATTACCCAGTGCTGGAATGGGAGGACATCACCTTTGAAGATCTCATTGGGGAGGGGAACTTCGGCCAAGTCATCCGGGCTATGATCAAGAAGGATGGGCTCAAGATGAACGCAGCCATCAAGATGCTGAAAGGTCTCTGGGAGTGACCGCTGACCCCAGGCTGACACTTACCTCTGTCCCACAGATCCCAGACCCCACCCTGGCTCCTACCAGCATCTAAGCCCAGCCCTCCCCAGCCCATACCTTCTCTCCAGGGTTACTTCTGGCAAGAATGACATGAGATTCTTTACACAGAGTATGCCTCTGAAAATGATCATCGTGACTTTGCTGGAGAACTGGAAGTTTTGTGCAAACTGGGGCATCACCCCAATATCATCAACCTCTTGGGTGCCTGTGAGAACCGTGGTGAGCACCCACCTTGTCACTTCCTCTTCTTCTAGATCCCCATCATTGACCATATTAATGGCTTTTTGAGAACCCCAGGTCTCCTGCATGCTTCAGGCTCCCCTGCATGCTTCAGACTCCCCATCTCTTACCATCATGTATCTGTTCCCACCCCTGGTAGCCAATGTCTAAATCATGACACTGTAACACCCTCACCTCCCAGGTTACTTGTACATCGCTATCGAATATGCCCCCTATGGGAACCTGCTTGATTTTCTGCGGAAGAGCCGGGTATTAGAGACTGATCCAGCCTTTGCCCGAGAGCATGGAACAGCCTCCACCCTCAGCTCCCAGCAGCTGCTGCGCTTTGCCAGTGATGCAGCCAATGGCATGCAGTACCTGAGTGAGAAGCAGGTGTGTGTGAAAGCAACAGTGACTGGGCTGCTATCATAAGATAAATCAGCACACTGTAACTGAGTGTAGGGATTGAGGAATGGTGAAAAGGAAGACATGACCCCAGGGTCCTGGCTGAGGTGAGGGGTGTGCGTGTGCAGCAAAAAAGGAACAGAGGATGAAGATACTGGATTTGAAGTATCTGAGGGACCTCCTTGTGGAGGTATTGAGTGGACAGCTGCGCTCAGGAGAGAAGCCTGGGGCCAAGACAACAGTCTGGGAGCTGCCACTCCAAGATGGGGATGAAATGGTGAAGGAGTGGGTGAGACCCATGGGAGAGGTGAAGGTGTCTGGGAACACCCTGATTTGAGCGGAGGGAAGGAGCAGCTATAAGAGGGGATTACAAGGCTGGGGGAAGGCATTTAACAGGTAGTCAGGTTTTAAGACCTTTTGAAAGCAACAGGGCAGGAAGAGGAAAGGGCTCCTAAAGGCATCCAGGGTGCCCGTGTAGACTGGCACTGGGGCCAGACCCCTTATTGGGCACCCTCATCCTCCTCTTCTCTGACTCTGACTTCGCCTGCAGTTCATCCACAGGGACCTGGCTGCCCGAAATGTGCTAGTCGGAGAAAACCTGGCCTCCAAGATCGCAGACTTTGGCCTTTCTAGAGGGGAAGAGGTGTATGTGAAGAAGACAATGGCAAGTCTCATTTAACCCTCCTCACTAGGGCCCATGCTTGACCCTCCCCCCTAGAAGCCCAAACAGGCCCTTTCTTCACACCTCATCCTTCAAACCCATATTCTCCCAGGGGCGTCTCCCTGTGCGCTGGATGGCCATCGAATCTCTGAACTATAGCGTCTATACCACCAAGAGTGACGTGTGAGTGCAGGGGTGGGAAGGGGCAGGGATTTGGTCCACGAGATCACACAAGGCATAAGCTAGACACAGCTAGAAACATCTGGGTTGTCTGAGGCGTGACTTGAGCATCACTGGGTGTGATCCAGTGTGACTTGGGTGTGTTTTGAGTATATCTTGGAGCATCCAGCATCCATTTGGGATTTTGTTTGTGTAAGAGACGGAGGATGCCTTGGCGAGTTTGAGAATACTGTGGATAATCCCTGGGGTAGTTGGAGAGAATGCTCAAGGAGTGCTCTCACCTTCCTCTCCGGAGGGTAGGGTCATGGCCACCTGAAATCTTTTTTTGTTTTGTTTTGTTTTTTTTGGTGCCGGGGATCGAACTCAGGTCCTTGCGCTTGCGCAGCAGGCAGCGAAACCACTGAGCTAAATCCCCGGCCCATGGCCACCTGAAATCTTAACAGCACAAGACCTCCCACACTCCTCTGTGCTCCACAGCCAAAAAGATGGCCATCTTTTTGTTTTGTTTTGTTTCATTCTTTTGAGACAGGGTCTCACTCTGTAGTTCACGCTGGCCTTGCATTCACTGTGTAGTCCAGGCTGGCCTTGAACTCATGGTGATCCTCCTGCCTCAGCCTCCCGAGTCCTGGGATTACAGGCGTGCACCACCATGCCCAGCCCTACCAAGATGGCCATCTTGTCACACTTGTTCCTCTCTCTTCACCATTGTCCATCTCAGCCTGAACTTGACCTGCCCAATCGTTCAGCCTTGTCTCCTGTGCTGTCCTGCCCTGGCCCTGAGCCCTTTGACTTGCCCTTCCCTGCTCAATGTCCACCACACTGACCACCTCTCTGACCACCACACACCTACCTCCTGCTTCTGCCCCAAGATTCTGTAAATGTTCTCCCCAACTCAAACTCCCCACCCTGGCTTTAGGCCGTCTGTGTACCTGTACAGAGGGTGTTACTGCATGAGATGCAGCTGAGAACAAGAGCTCTGAAAGCAGACTGTCTGGATTTGAATCCCTGCTCTGCTAACTGCCTCTCAAGGCCTCAGTGTCTTCATCTGTAAAATGGGATAATGATAAAACCTGTATTATAGGATTGGTGTGATAATTACATGAACTAATATATATATTAGTAAAAATGTTCATTCAAGGCCTACAATAGAATTTCAGTGGGGAGGAGACAGCAGCTGGCCAGACACTTGCAGAGTAGACACATGCAGGGCCCAGGAGGGGCTGCACATCCTGGATAGGTGGGGCTAAACCACCAGACTCTGGGGACTAGAAGGTAACTAAGTGCATCCTTCTTGTTTCAGCTGGTCTTTTGGGGTCCTCCTCTGGGAGATAGTGAGCCTCGGTGAGTTCCCACCCCCTCCCCAGAGCACTCCCATCTTACCTGTGGGGCCCTGGACTGAGGGAGCCTTGTCCCCTCCTGCAGGAGGTACACCTTACTGTGGCATGACCTGCGCTGAGCTCTATGAGAAGCTGCCTCAGGGCTACCGCATGGAGCAGCCTCGAAACTGTGATGATGAAGTGTAAGTCACCTCCCCTTGAGCTCTGGAACCTCATCTCTGTGATGAGTGACCTCAGTTTCCAGCTCTGTGACCCCAGCACCCCAGCTGGCCCTGGCCCTCCTCCACCTTGTAGGTATGAGCTGATGCGTCAGTGCTGGCGGGACCGTCCCTACGAGCGGCCTCCCTTCGCCCAGATCGCACTGCAGCTGGGCCGCATGCTGGAAGCCAGGAAGGTGAGGAGGCTGGGGGGACAGGGCTATAAGATGCCACAGACCACAGCTTCTGTGTCTGCTGTCCCCGCCACACTGCCCACCCATACTCCCTCAACTGGAACAGTCACCACAGCTCATCCTGGGGCCCAGGCCCTCTCTGCAGCCCTGCTGGGTTAGACACTAGGCCCTGCTGCACTCTTCTAGGATTGCTGTGGCTTTGTCCCAACAGCAAATCCCTTCCCCAGCCCAGCCTCCAGCCCCAGGCTGCTTGCCTGTCTCTCAGTGGAGACCATTAGCCCATTCTGACCTGGAACACTTTGCCTCACTTTGCACAGAACAAGAGCAGAATGCATGAATGATCACTAGCCAAGGATGGATGGTGAATGAATGATACAGAGAAAGTCTTGAGCAAAGGAGAATTACCAAGTGGGGGCCGGGGATTTAGCTCAGTGGTTCCGCCACCTGCCTGGAAACCGCAAGGTCCCAAGTTTGATCCCCGGTACTTAAAAAAAAAAAGGAATTGCTGAGTGGGTGATACAATAATCATATGAGTAAATACATAAGTCAATAACTGAATCTAATAACCATGTGGACAAGTGAATTATCAAATAAATAGAAATGAAGAAATATATCAAAATCAGTAAATATGGAAACACCTTTTCCTGAATTAATGATTAACTATCTGAAGGAAGGCCTGATCAAATAAACATATATATGAGTGAATCATCAACAGTAGCCTTATGAATGGATGAATAAGTGAATGAATGAATGAATAAGCAAACAGTTTCTTGGATGAGTGTGTGAAAAAGCCCCCACCTGACAACTGTATCTAGGGCCTCAGAGCTGTGGTCTGATACCCTCACTGCTCTGAGCTGGTAAGAACCACCCTGCCCCCCACTAAAGGTTACTCTGTCCCCAGGCCTATGTAAACATGTCGCTGTTTGAGAACTTCACCTACGCAGGCATTGATGCCACAGCTGAAGAGGCCTGAGCTGCCATCCCACAAGAACCTGGCTCTGCTGGCCAGAGCAGATGTTTCCAGTCATGACTTCTGATCCTTCTACCCTCTGACCCACACTGTCTCAAGGATTTTTTTTTTTAATTTAAGGGGGAATATTGGGGATCCAGGAAAGGGGAGGGCTTAGGGGAACCGGGACCCACATGCAAGCCCCTACTTCTGCTCCTCCACATGCACACCACTAACACGCCCTGTTCAGTTCCTCCCCATTCCCTGCCTTGTGAATAAATAAATAAATGCTCTAAGAAGCTCCGTCCAATGTCTGTCTTTTACTGCCGGTCAACCTGGGGGAAAAGTTAAACACAAGAGAGAGAAACTGGACTTGCCAGGTAAAGAAACACTGCCTAAGGCCCAAGCCCTCTGTGGAGTTGCCTCTCCCGTGAAGGGAGGTGTCCTGGAGAACCTATCTGACATGTAGCACTAGTCCTCAACTCTGTGCCGGTCACAAGTCCAGTTTACCCCTGGTCCCCTCCCTGCTCTCCAGCATCCTCACCAGCATTTCCCCTTGTATCTCTGAGTAGCCTCCAGCCTAGGAGTCTTTACTGTGTCCAAACACTTTCCAACTCAGGATTGGATAGAGCCCAGCCTCTGCTCAAACTGACATACCAAACAGATTCTGGCCTATCTGGAGTTCCTCGTACCTCTATCATTTTCCTTATGCCTCTAGGCAATCATTCCCAGCTTGGTAGCCACTTTACTGCCCAGCTGGTGGGACCAGAGAAGGAAGGCAGAGGCTGGTCCCAACTTCAGCCAGTCATGGCCTTTGCTTCCTCTGGGTCTCAGTACCCTGGGAGGTGATCCTCTCCTGGGCTCTTGCTCTCCATCCTGAAAGTCGGTTCTGTACCACCCCACTCTGTGCGGCCTCTGGGCTTGCTTGCGAACTCTTTGGATTACTCAAGGCTGGCCTCAGCTTTCTCTCTCACTGGTCTTTAGGAAACAAGACTAGGGTTTCACATATTTTTTTTCAGTGAATCAGATGAAATCAAAGAAGGCATAACAGTATGGCACTATGATTAAAAGCACGGATCCTAGAATCATACAGACCTGTGTTAAAGTCCCTTCTATACCACTTACTATCTGTGTAGCCTCGGTCAAGTCACTTAACCTCTCTGAGCTTCCATTTTCTCCTCTGAATAATGAGGTTAAACATAGCTACCTCGTTGTTGGTTTAAATGAGATCTCACAGGCACATTTTCTACAGCACAGGGTCTGATATCTAATAAGTGCTCAGTAAGTGTCAGCTGACGGCATTATATACAAATGCAGGAAATTTGGCAAGTATTAGATCTCAGTTGAACAGAGTTGAATGATTGGAGCATAGGGATGAAGTCAGGAGGAAAAAAACAGCTGGAATAAATGGAAGTACAATGGAGAACATGGAATTTGCTAGAATGAAACTTCATTTCAGATACACATTCATTGCTGGAGTGTGGTCCCAGATGTGAGGATTAAAAAACTGCTCTGTGGAATGGAAGACATATAAGCAACAAAATATGGTGTGTGCTATAAGAAAGGGAGTTGACCTGGGGAACACTTGAACAGAAGTTAGAGTCAGGAAAGCTTTTCCAAAGTGATTTTTTTTTTTGTACCAGGGATCAAACTTGAGACCTTGTGCTTTCGAGGTAGGCGGTGGAACCACTGAGCTAAATCCCTGGCCCCAAAGTGATATTTTAATCTTGGCCATAGAAAGGAAGCAGAAGTTCACCAGTGGAAGAGACTCTGGCACCAGAAATGGCAACTATAACGTGGTTGTTCCAGAGCTGCAAATGGTTGTATGTGGCTGCAGCAAAAGGCAAATATAGCTCTGTGAGTTGTGAACCCAGATATGCCAGGCTGTGCTGGGCCTTAGAGGCACCTTAAGGAGATAGATCAATATCAATATCGATACAGATACAGATACAGATTTTTTTTTTTCAGTACTGGGGCTTGAACCCAGGGCCTTCACACTGAGGTATATCCCATCTCAACCCTTTTTATTTTTTGAGACAGGGTCTTGCTAAGTTGTCCAGGCTGGCCTCACACTTGTGATCCTCCTGCCTCAGCTTCCCTGAGTCCTGGGATTACAGGCATGAGCCACTGCACCTGCCTTATGGGTTTTCATCCAGAAACAGAGAGCAGCCACAGAAGAGCTGTAAGCAGGATGTGCCACAATCAGATTTGCATTTTTAATAAAACACTCTGGATACCCTGTGGAGAATGGCTTATATAGGAAAAAGAGTAAAGGTAAGGCATATACCTATAAATTAGATACCTTTGATGAAATGTACGAATTCCTAGAAAGACATAAACTACCAAAACTTACTCAAGAAAGATAATCTAAGGGAAAAAAACAAGAAAACAAAAACAAATAAAAAAGATAGGCAATCTAAATAGATTTACAACAAGTAAAGAGATTAAATTAGCAATTAGCAATCAAGAAATTACCTACAGGGTGTAGCCCAGTGGTGGACCCCCTGCTTACCATGTATTAGGCCCTAGAGTCAATCCCCAGTACTATCAAAAGTGAGGAGGGGAAGAAAGATATAAATAAATGGAAAAGTCTCGCATGTTCATGAATTGGAAGACTTAAATACAGATAATACTTCCCAAATTGATCTATAGATTCAATACAGTCCCTATCAAAATCCCAGTGGGCTTCTCTGTAGACAATGACAAACTGATTCTAACGTTCATATGAGGCCAGGTGTGGTGCACACATCTCCAATTCCAGCACTGGGGAGGCTGAGGGAGGAGGATCGCTGTGAGTTTGAGGCCAGCTTGGACTACACAGCAAGACCCTGTCTCAGAAGAACAAAAAACAAAAATAAATAAATAAAATAAAGTCCAGATGAAATTGCAAGGAACCCAGAATAGCCAAAACTATCTTGGAAAAGAGGAACCAAGGCTCACATTTGCAGATTTTAAAACTTTTTTCAAACCAATGAAAATCAAGACCGTGTGGTACTGGCATAAGGATAGACAAGGAATAGAATTGAAAGTCCAGAACTAAACCTACATGGCATTGGTCAGTTGGATTTCAACAAACCCATTCAATAAAGAAAGTCTCTTCAATAAATGGTACCAGCACAAGTGGATAGCCCCATGCGAAGAATCAAATGATTACCAATTAAAAATTAACTCAAAAAGGAACAAAGATCAAAATACAAGAGTCAAGACTATAAACCTCTTAGAAGAAAACATAGGGGTGCCAGACGTGGTGTTGTACACTCATAATTCCAGCAGGGAGGCTGAGGCAGGAGGATAGCCTCAAATTCGAGGTCAGCTGGGCCACATAGAGAGCTCAAGGCCAGCCTGAGTTACATAGTGAGGCCCTTTCAAAAAACCAAAAGAAAGAAAGATAAATTCAACCATCAAAACTGAAAACTTCTGTGCATCAAAGGACACTATCAAGAAGATAAGAAGACAACCACTGAATGCGAGAAAATACAAATCATATATCTTACAGAAGATTTGTATCTAGAATATATAAGGAAGTATTATCACTGAATAATAAAAAGGCAGATAACCCAATTATTAAAAATGGGAAAAGACCTAAATAGACATTCCTCCGAGGAAGATACACACCAGGAGAGACGCGTGCGTGGCGGGCGGCCGTTGGCTGGAGGTGGTTGCGCGGTTGCGCGGTTGCTGCGCTGTGTGTGAGGTCTTCAGGCGCTGGCAAATCGGGCCCAGGATGTAGAGCGGCTGTGCGGGACGGTGAGGCTGTGCGGGACCGTGCGCCTGACGCGAGCTCGGGTTGGGTAGAGAGTAGGGGGCGGTAGTCAGGGGTGGTGGGAGAAGGAGGCGGGGAATCACTTATAAATGGCGCCCAAGCAGGACCCGAAGCCCAAGTCCCAGGAGGCTGAACGAGTATTGTGCTTTCATGGGCCTCTTCTTTATGAAGCAAAGTGTGTAAAGGTTGCCATAAAGGACAAACAAGTAAAATACTTTATACATTACAGTGGCTGGAATAAAAAAAGTGCTGTGAGGCCCAGGCGCTCTGAAAACACTTTGAAGACACATGAGGATATTGTAGCCCTTTTTCCTGTTCCTGAAGGAGCTCCCTCAGTACACCACCCTCTCCTGACCTCTAGTTGGGACGAATGGGTTCCAGAAAACAGAGTACTCAAATATGTGGACACCAATCTGCAGAAACAGCGAGAACTTCAGAAAGCCAATCAGGAGCAATATGCGGAGGGAAAGATGAGAGGGGCTGCTCCAGGAAAGAAGACATCTGGTCTGCAACAGAAAACTGTTGAAGTGAAAACAAAAAAGAACAAACAAAAAACCCCTGGTAATGGAGATGGTGGCAGTACCAGTGAGACATTTCAGCCTCCTCCTCAGAAGAGGGCCCGGGTAGATCTACTGTTGAAAGTGAAGAAACATTTATGAACAGAGGTGAAGTTAAAGTAAAGATCCCTGAAGAGTTAAAACCGTGGCTTGTTGATGACTGGCACTTAATTCCCAGACAGAAACAGCTCTTACCTTCCTGCCAGGAAGAATGTGGATTCCATTCTAGAGGACTATGCAAATTATAAGAAATCTCAAGGAAACATGGATAATAAGGAGTATGCTGTTAATGAGGTTGCAGCAGGGTTAAAAGAATACTTCAATATGATGCTGGGCACTGAGCTCCTCTGCAAAGCTGAGAGACCACAGTACGCTGAGATCCTTACTGATCACCCTGATGCACCCATGTCACATCAGGTGTACGGAGTACCACATCTACTGAGATTATTTGTATGAATTGGAGCTATGCTGGCCCACACACCTCTGGATGAGAAGAGCCTTGCTTTACTACTGAATTATCTTCATAATTTCCTCAAGTATCTGGCAAAGAATTCAGCAACTTTGTTTAGTGCCAGTGCTTATGAAGCGGCCCCTCCTGAGTACCATCGGAAAGCAGTGTGAGGTGCTCTCACCCATGTCTGGATCTCTGTCAACATGTTTTTGTTCCTAGTCCTTCTCTTGTACAAATGATGTACTTTGAAGATGTTAGTATATAACAGAGTTGATGTTTATTTTGATTTTAAACAGAGAAAATAAAAGGGGTTGCAGCTCCTTTTTTCTTTTTTCTTTTCATTTCAAAGTTGCTACCAGTGTATTCAATGATGGACAACAGAGACATGGTGTAGTGTTTTATTGCCTAGTTGACAAAGCTCCTTTTGAATGCTGGTGGTTCTATTCCTTTGACACTATGCACTTTTATAATACATGTTAATGCTATATGACAAAATGTTCTGATTCCTAGTGCCAAAGGTCCAATTCAGTGTATATAACTGAACACACTCATCCATTTGTGCTTGTTTTTTTTAAACGGTGCTTAAAGAGCCCATCCCTTGCAAGTCATTCATTTTGTTCCTTAGGCATTTTCTCTGTGCTCAAATTGTTGAAGAATGGTGAATTGTTTCATGGTTTTTGTATTTGTGTCTAATGCACATTTTAACATGATAGACGCAATGCATTGTGTAGCTACAGTTTCCTGGAAAAGTCAATCTTCTAGGAATTGTTTTTCAGATCTTCAATAAATTTTTTCTTTAAATTTCAAAAAAGAAAAAAATATACACACCAGGAAATACAAATCAAAATTACAGTGAGATACTACTTCACACCCACCATGACAGTTAGCTATAATTTTAAAAAGATTAAAGTGTTGGTAAGGAAAGTTCAGAACTCTCATTCACTGCTGGTAAGAGAACATGGAGTTCCTATAAGAGCCAGCAATTCCACTCCTAGGTGTACACCCAAGAGAAGTGAAAACATATGTTCACACAAAAACTTGTACACAGATATATATAGCAGCATTTTTCATAATAGCCAAGAAGTGGAAATAATCCAAATGTCCATCAAAGAATAGATAAATTAAATAACATATCTCCATACAATGGAATATTATTCAGCCATTACTTCATATATTATTCAGCCATATATTCATTCCATTATACTATACCATGGATGAACATTGACAATATCATACCAAGTGAAAGAAGCCAGTAACAAAAAACTACATATATTTGTGTTTCATTTATATGAAAGTTCAGTAATAGGGGTACATATAAGGATAGCAGACTAGTGGTAGCTTAAGGCTGGGAGGAAGTTGAGGGAACAACAGGCTGAATACTAAATGATGCAGGATTTCTTTTTGAGGTGGGTTTTTCTTTAAATGATCTAAAATTGACTGTGGTCACACATATCTGTAAATAGATTAAAAAATCATTCAATTTTATGTACCCTAAATGGGAGAACTGTATAGTATGTGAATTACATCTCAGTGAAGCTGTTTTTTAAAAATGAGTGGAGGTGGGCTGGGGATTTAGCTCAGGGGCACCTTGCCTGCCTCGCAAGCGCAAGGTCCTGAGTTTGATCCCGGTACTAAAAAAAAAAATGAGTGGAGGTAAAAGAATCAGTGCCAGACTGCTCCAGGAGTATAAGTCTACTCCAGAAGCACAAGTGCCATGCCGGTGAGGTGTAGTGATCTGGAAGAAAAACTCAGGAAAAAGAATGGGCAGGGGTTGGGCACGGGAGTGAAAGGAGAGAGAAGAGCCCAGGATTACTGCCAAGTGTCTGTTTGTATAACTGGATTGATGCTGGTCACTAGAACAATAACAACAGCTAACATGTACATGGTGCTTAAATGCCAGGCACTTTCCCAAGCACTTTGCATGTATTAATTCGATCTTCAACAACTGTTAAGTAGGTATTTTTTTTGTTTTGTTTTACAAAAGAGAAATGCTCGAGGGGTTCAGTGACTTAGCTAAAGTCTGACAGCTACTAAGTGGTGGGGCTGGTATTCAAACCTACATATTCTGAGGGCTGGGGATTTAGCTCAGTGGTTCCACCGCCTGCCTCGCAAGCGCAAGGTCCCAAATTCAATCCCCAGTACCAAAAAAAAAAAAAACCTACATATTCTGCCAGGTGTGGTGGTGCACACCTATAATCCCAGCTCTGTAGAGGCTGAGGCAGGCAGATTGCTGTGTGTTTGAGGCCAGTTTGGACTGCATAGTGAGACCCTGTCTCAAAAAACCAAAAACAAAACAAATCAAACTGACATATTCTGGCTCCAAAGTCTCCCTCTTAAGCACGCTAGTATGTTGCTTCTCCACCACAGTGGCAAAGGGCTAGATTTGCACAGTACACTTCCAAATTCAACACAAATAGCATTGACCACGCACTGTGTATGTGCTAATGGTGCCTCAAAGGAACCCCCTCCCCAACAAAAGAGCCTCCATATTCCCATTGTGACACCCTAAGAACCCAGGACTGCCTCTACAGGCTCAGAGCAGTCATAAATTGTCAGCCTCACCTGGCCCACCCCATTCTAGCTTCACTCTATTCTCACAGGAGAAAGCCTGGGTTGGGCAGGGTTGGAGCAAGAGACCAGCCCAGCAGCACAAACTTGTTTCCAGAGAAGTGATGGGAAAAGCCACAGGAAAGCCTCCTGCGGCAGGCAGCTGGGAAAGGCAAACCACGTTGGGCTCTTTGTCGAAAGGGCCTCACCTCACCCCATGTTGGCATCAAAAAGGGAACTCCCACCCGGCAGCCCTGAGTCATTCATTACCCTCCCACCCCCAAGGAAGGGGTGATTTCCTGCAGGGCCCTCTGGGCAACTCAGGCTCCTCCTAGGGGCTGTCCATCGTCTTATCTCATCCCAGGCCCTTTCTGGAGCAAACCAGAAGCCAGCCCTCTTTCAGCAGCAGGCCGTGGGTTGAAGGCTATGAGAAGAGCCAGCAGCCTAAGTTTGGGCAGCTCAGGGGCTGGGATGTCTCGTGGAGGGGAGAGGACAGGGGGCATATGGCTGACCGAATTGGGCCCCTGAAGCTCTCTCCCTTGGGTTTGCTGCTGGCAACTACTAGTCCTTTTCTCATTGACTTGCATGACACCCCTCCTGATGGCTGTTTTGGACTCAGCCTCACACTTGGGAGAGACTCATACCAGGCCTGGTGCTAGATACATAATGTTAAATGAATGAACAAAGTGGAGGAAATAGCTACAACATGGTCCTAGTTATAGGTGTCCATGTAGAGATTAAAAAAAGAGGATTTAGCTGGGCATTGTGGTGCACTCTTAGTCTTAGCTACTTGGGAGTCTGAAGCAGGAGGATCACTTGACTCTAGGAGTTTGAGGCCAGGTTGGGCAACACAGAAAGACTCCATTTCAAAAATAACACAAAACAGAACAGGCTTTGGTGTCAGATAGACCTGAATTCAAATATCAGCTCTACCCCTTAGCAATGGCTTTGAACAACTCACCTACTCCTTCTAAGCTTCAGTTTTCTCTTCCAGAGAGTGGGGACAAGAGAACCACAGAGTATCGTGTGATGAAACAAGAGAGACACTCAGGAGAGAGATGCTAGTTAGGAAGCTATTGCAGTAACCAGTCATGGATGGTAGGAGTGGAGGGGTAAAAAGTGCTCAGATTCAGGGTACAGTTTTGAGGGAAGACCTGAAAGGGCTTGCTAATTAATTAAACATAGGGTGAGAAATAGGAATCAAGGAGGACTGAGGTTTGCAGTTTGATCAACTGAGTAAGCTGAAGTGTCATTTACAGAGGTGGGTAAGAGTAGGAAAACGAAACACAGGTTTAGGGGTAGGAACCAGAATCAAGGGGGGTTTTTTGTCAGGGCATAGTGGTGCATACCTGTAATCCCAGCTACCTGGGAGGCTGAGGTAGGGGGATCTAAATTTTGAGAGCAGCCTGGGCAACACAGTAAAACCACCTGTCAAAAACGTTTTTTTTCTTTTTGTCCCTGCCTCCCTTCCTTCTTTTTTTCTTTTATTTTTCTGGAGTCAGGGTCTCAGTATTATTTATTGCTCAGGCTCTGGTCTTGAACTCATAGCCTCAAATGATTCTCCTCCTCCCAAGTAGCCAGGATTAAAGTTATGTGCCATCTCACCCAGTTTGGACCAGAAGTGGTAGCGCATACCTATAATCCCAGGACTTGGGAGGCTAAGACAGAAGGATTGCTCTGAGTTCAAGGCCAGCCTGTACTACATAGTGAGATCCTGTCTAAAAAAAAAAAAAGAATCACCCCACATATAAGTGGAGACACCAAGTAGGCAGTTGGCTATCCAAATCTGGAGACCGGGGGGAGAAGTCACTGCTGGAGATATTAATTTTGATGTTGTCAGCATTCACACAGCCTCCGAAGCCATAGGCTGCACGAATATTAAGGTGGGCCTCCCTCCCACATATCTGACAGTCGGTAGCCCTTGACTGGGGACTGGAGGGAGGGCATCTGAAGTTGTACCATTGGTCTTTGTAAACCTGAGAGCTAATAGGGCTGAGGGCGAACTTGGCCCAGAGACAACTTGCAGAGAAATGTGTCAGAGAAACTAAGACTTCACAGGAGGCCTGAAGGACTTCCCTCTACCCACCCCTCACCTTCGAAAATTCTGTTAGTAAAACTAAGTCAGAAAGGGGACATTATTGAGGACACTTACTCTACAGGGCCAGCAATGAAATCCCCAGCTAATGCCACAGGGCTAACTGTGGAGTTCATGTGGCTGCTCATGCTCCTCCCCCAAACCCACTCCTCCCTGCACCCACAAGAGTCAGAGCTCCAAGAATTGGTACAGAAGCCACCTGTAGTTCAGCACACTTGGAGGGAGACCTGGTTTCCACGAAAAGGTCATATCCTCTGCTCTGCTACTAACATGAAGAAGACAGGCACACACAGAAGATCTGCAGCCAGGAACCCCTGACTGAGCAAGCCAGGTAGAAGTACTGAAGAGAAGTACTTTTCAAAATTTAATGTGTAATGGAATCATTTGGGCATTTTAGTAAATGTAGGTTCTGTTTCAGTAGGTCTAGGGTGGGGCCTAGGAGTCTGCATTTCTTTTTCTTTCTGTTTGTTGGTTTTTGGCTTTTTGAGACAGTCTTCCTAGGTAGCCCCAGCTGGGCTTACATTCCTGAGCCTCCTGCCTCAGCCTCTCAAGTGCAGGGACTACAGGCATGTGCTACCACATCCAGCTGGAATTCTGCATTTCTAGCAAGCTCCTGTTCTCTGTGACTGCTGTCTACAGACACTTTTAGAAGGTCAACCAAGGGCCACTGGGGAGGCCACCCACAATGGCAAGACATGTGTTTATTTCTGCACAAAGTCCAAGAGCTCCTGACAGTGGCAATACCCAGCATCTGCGACGGTTGTGAGGCAGTCATTTCTTGGCAGATTTCACCTTCCAGGAGCATAGCATGGCCTTTAAGCACTTGGGTTCCAAGGCTGACCTCCAGAGCTTTACCTTTAGGAGATATGTGATCCTCAGAAAATCTTTAACATCTCAGCACCTTAGTTTTCTCATCTTTATAATAGGATAATAAGGCTATTTTGAGGACTGAGGCAACAGGTACAAAGGGCTTTTAACACATGGCAGTAAATGTTGCCCTCCTTGGTGACAGTATGCCCTACTATAATAGTTAACACAGGCTCTTTTTGGTGTACAAATATATATCCCCCCAACTCCCTCCCACCAAAAGGCCAACGTCTTCTCTTTCAAATCCCTCCTGCCCTCCAGCCCACTCCCCCTCCCCTGGGCCCTAGCCCCAGTGTGGTCTGGATGGGCCCCAGAGGGGCAGGGACAGGGACAGGACGTGGGGCTGTATCTGACAGGAACCTGAGGGGCTGGCCTGGGAGGGGATTGGGGCCCAGCTTCCTGAAGGGAGGATGGGCTAGGGCAGGCACAGTGCCGGAGAAGATGCCCTCCTGGGCCCTCTTTGTGGTCACCTCCTGCCTCCTCCTGGCCCCCCAAAACCTGGCACAAGTCACCAGCCAAGGTGAGGTGTGTAGAGGGTGGAGATCACCTACGCCCAGGAAGAGGGAGCCCTTGGAGGGGATGCAGATCCCTGGGAGGGGATGTAGGGTAGTAGACCCACTGGTCCCCTACTCTTGCTCATAAACATACTTGGGAGGACCCAGAACCCAACTCACCAGCTGTTCCTCAGATGTCTCCTTGCTGGCCTCGGACTCAAAGCCCCTCAACTGTTTCTCCCAAACATTCGAGGACCTCACTTGCTTCTGGGATGAGGAAGAGGCAGCACCCAGTGGGACATATCAGCTGCTATATGCCTACTCAGGGTAGGTGCTGGGCTGTGCCACACTCCCTGTATATCTGTCCCTGCACTTCATTCAGCTGAGTCCCACTCTGTTAGATTCCCTGTATTTGGCCCTACTGGAGGACTATTTCAAGTCCACTCCCTAAGTAGCTACTTTATGAACAGGCCAGCTCAAGCCCCTATACAACATGAATCCCACCTACCTCAAGCAGTGAGAAGAATGGAAGGAATGGAAACAGAAGTTGGGAATGGGCCCAAGCCAGGGTCCTCAGGGCTGAACATGGTGGCTGTGTAGGTAGGATGTCTCCTGTGTCAACAGAGAGAAGCCCCGTGCCTGCCCCCTGAGTTCCCAGAGTGTGCCCCGCTATGGAACCCGATACATGTGCCAGTTTCCAGGCCAGGATGAAGTACGCCTCTTCTCTGAGCTGCACCTCTGGGTGAAGAATGTGTTCCTGAACCAGACTCTGACTGAGTGGGTGCTGTCTGTGGATACTGTGGGTAAGGGCGTCTCTGTCACTCTACCCCCTCCAGCTGAGGCCTGCAGTCCAGTGCCTGGAATCAGACCTGTCTGCCATCTTTCAGACAACATGAGTGCCTCCCCATTGTCAGACCCCCAGAGGCATCTCAAGACCCCCTATCATCCCTCCCAGACTCCCCATCCAGAGCTAGACTCATCCCACCACTTCACACCAAATCATTTCACACCGGAGACCCCCTAGTTCTCCCATACCACTTTTTCTTTTATTCACACATTCTATAGTTACAGAATACCTACTGTGCACCAGGTGCTGTAACAGGTGATAAGGACATAGAAATGAAAAGGGGTCCCTGCCTGCAAGGAGCACAGGGTCTAACAAACCTTCACACTATAGGATGGTCACTGGTCTCTCGAGGAAAGAACAGGATACATACAAAGCCTTCCTACCCTGCCCCACCTCCAGTGTATGATCTTTTTGATCCCACAGGCTGCCCCAATTCAGTCTCCAGCACCCTCCTCAGCAATCCACAGGCTGAATCACAGTCTGAGTTCCAATGGGCCCTGTCTTGCCCTCAGGTCTGCCAGCTCCCCCCAGTATCATCAAGGCTGCAAGCGGGAGCCAGCCAGGGGAACTTCAGATCCTCTGGGAGGCTCCAGCTCCTGAAATCAGTGATTTCCTGAGGCACGAACTCCGTTATGGCCCTGTGGACCCCAGGAACGCCACTGGGGCCCGAGTCATGCAGCTGCTCCCCACAGAGACCTGCTGCCCTACTCTGCGGAGGCCAAACCCAGTCTCTGCTCTGGACCAGCCTCCGTGTGTTCAACCCACAGCACCCCAACGGGATGGACCAAGGCACACTTCCCCAACTGGAGAAGTATTCTAGCCTTGTTCTGCTCTACCTTCTACCCCTTACCCTGGATTTTGCCCCAGGAAACCACAGGCCATACTTTGGAGATTCTAGGTGGAGTTGGTCCTTAGCAAATTAGGGCAGCCTCTGGTCAGCCCTCAGGAACCATATCCATTTAAGGATCTCTCACTTCCAGTCACTCACACTGACAAAACGAGGGCTTCAGGCCTCCAAATTGATGGAGATTTCCCTAAAAAGCCCTGAACACCATCTCATACCCACTCACCTGGCCCTCAGTCTGTGTGTGTGTCAAGTAAGGAACTGACCACTGCACAGAGGGGCCACAGGGCTCCAACCGTGAGAGGCAGAGGCAGTCTTAGCTAGAAGGTGGGCCTAGATTCTGACACTGGAACTTTTCTCCCAAGGCTCCCTCTCTGCCTGTGATGGGTGGAAGCTGCCTCATTTCTGGGCTCCAGGCTGGCAATTCTTACTGGCTCCAGCTGCGCAGCCAGCCAGATGGAATCTCTTTCAGTGGCTCCTGGGGATCCTGGTCCCTTCCTGTGACCGTGGACCTGCCTGGGGATGCAGGTGAGTCAGTGAAGGAGCTGAGGAGATAGAGAAGAGATTTTTAAAAATCTCTAATGAGGCTTAGGCTGGATTTGGAAGCTCTGGGAACCATGGTCCTTTCTGGTGACCTCAAATTTGCCATTACATGGGACAAACTATGTTCAGGAAGAGAAGAAAGAATAGTTGTAAATACTCTGTATATAAAGATGATCTGGATTCTCTGTAGTGTAGGGGCACATGGCCCTGTTGGGACTTACTTCTTTACCTCAGTGGCAATTGGATTGCAATGTTTTACCTTGGACTTGAAGAATGTTACCTGTCAGTGGCAGCAACAGAACCATACTCGCTCCCAGGGCTTCTTCTACCACAACAAGGCCCAGTGCTGCCCCAGACACAGGTAAGCATTTAACTCTTAATGGGGTTTGATGTTATTGGAGAGAGACATAAACCAGTAGAAAGAAGGAAAAGATTGCTCTTAGTCCTCTTCACTCTTCCTACTTTGTCCCAAAAACCAAACAGCCTCCAGATTCTATTACCTATTCTCCCATCCTCCAATGAGTGTTTTATCTTCTCAGCCTCTCTCCATTCCTACTGGGAATGCCTTGGTTTAGTTTAGCCTTAATCATGTCTCCTGCATCATTGTGACAGCCTACAGTCTCATTCACCTCCAATTGATTTCCTATGCTGAGGACCCCGACTGACCTTTGTTAAGTTCAACCATCACGTGATCTTTATGAAACTGACATTGTATGGCCTTCCCTTCCTCATGATCTACTATCTATTACATTCATACAAATTTAGCCTGGCTTTCCAGGACTTCCACCAAACACTTCACTGATAACTTCATCCTCTTTAAAACCAATCTATTACCCAGTTATGTTATTCTAGTTATCAAATATCTCCAGAATCTATCCACTTTTGTCTATCACTGCCATTACCCTGGTACAACCTACTGACATCTTTCACTTAGACCACTGAAAAGAACTGTAAACTGATCACCTCCAAGATATTCTCCTGAATAGGAGCGGTTAAGATCTCTTTAAAATGTGTAAATAAACACCACACTCCCTGTTTTAAAATCCTTTATGGTGTCCCAGTGACCTTAGAATAAGAAAAGAAGCCTACCACAACCTCATAAAGTTCCCAGCTCTTACCTATCCTTTCACCTTCAACTTCTGCTGTGCTTCTTCTGTGCTGCCCTTTGCTCTTTTTGCTCCAGCACTGGCCTTTTGTGGCTCCTTTATATCTTCCATATTCCCTCCTGCCTCTGGGTCTTTGAATGTGCTATTTATCCAGCTTACTATTTATCCCATCTTACTTAAATCTATTTATCCTTCAGAGCTCAGGGAACCCTTCCTCATTCAATCCAATAGTGCAATCATACCTCTTTGTTATAATATAGGAAAAATATAACTCCCAACCTGCTAGATGTCAGATGTGCCGAGTTCATTGTCTCACAACATTGAGGAATGAAGTTGCAACCAAAGGGGAAGTTAGAAGATATTTTATTGGAAATAAGGGGAATATCTCCTGGATTTGCAGAAAGGTGCCCACCCAGGGCCTTTGTCAGGAGTAATTTATACAGCTAAAACACAGTGGAGGTACAATCTGGGTCAAACTACAATCAACCAATAAGATTAAAAGTATAGTCGTTTAGCTAATATTGATCCAATAAGGAATCGCAGCATGTAGCAAGGGTATATGGCTAGCATCATTAACTTTAGCTTATCCATAGCTCCTAACACAGAAAGAACAAGAGCATTTTGGGGAAGGGTTTGGTCCAGATGGCCTGCTCACTCACCTAGATGTCTGATGCCTATCTGGACTTATTGGCTCAGTGGTGCTAATTACAGTATAATCTCAAATTGCTGTTTATCCCTTTAGGAAGGCATACAAGCCTGGCTACTGCATTTTGAGGCCTGGCCTTCTTCAGATGTGCCTCCAGCCACAATTCTGATGTCACAGTCACAATTCTGATTTTTTGGTGCTGATTTCCTTGAGGGCACAATCCCTCTCTGACTGTATATGAATTTCTATCTAACTTAGCTATCTATAATAGTTGTACCATGTGCTTCTCCTTTTCAAGTATTTATCACAATTACAATTTAACATTTACCCTTTAAGGCAAGGAATAGTTGCACATGCCTGTAATTCCAGCACTCAGGAGGCTGAGGCAGGAGGATCGCTGCAAGTTCGAGGCCAGCCTGGACTACATAGTGAGTTTGAGGCCAACCTGAACTACACAGCAAGACTCTGTCTCAATAAAATACAAAATGAAACAAAATGTATATTTTATATGATTATTTCCAATGCTTTGGAAGGTTGAGGCAGGAATTCTTCATGCCCAGCCTGGACCACTTAGTAAGTTAGCAAGGCCCTGACTCAAAATTAAAAAAAAAAAAAAATTTAAAGCACTGAGGATGTAGTTGAGTGCAAAGGCTCCAAGTTCAATACTCAGTACCAAAAAAAAGAAATCTCTCCGAACTCCAGTTGATAAATGCTACTCATAACTATATACAACCCATGAAGACAAAATCAATATTGTTTTGTTGTTGTTGTTGTTGTTGTTAAGAGTAGGAAAATTTGTTGAGGAATAGGAATGGGGACTAAGAATAGCTTCTGAGAGATAAGAGGGGTCCCAAATGGGTTACCCTGTTTTTCACTCACCAATATATTGTCACTGTGATTGCACGTAGAATACAGTAGGTACTCAGTAAAAACAAACAAACAAACAAAAAATGCTCAGTGAGCCAGAAGTGGTGGCTCACACCTGTGGCCTCACATACTCGGGAGGCTGAAGCAGGAGGATTGCCAGTGTGAGGCCACTTTGTGAGATCCTGTTTCAAAATAGAAAAATAAAAAGGGATGAAGATATAGCTTGTAGGTCAGTCGTAGAATGCCCCTATGCTCTATCCCCAGTACTGAAAAAAATTTAATGAATGAATAATGAGAAAGCTACTTTTAACAGTTTTAATGTATTTTCTAATTTTTTCCTATGTACTTGCATATGTCTACATATAATTTAAAAATATGAATTGATATTACGTATGTGTGGGTTTTGGGGTTTTCTGTATTTGTTTTTGCAGTGCTAGGGATCAAACCTCACGCACGTTAGGTAAGCATCTAGTAAGTCCTCCAGCCCTATGTGGTTTAACTCGCCTTTTTAAATAAATAACTTGGAGCTCATAACAAAAAGAAGTAACTCATTTCCTTTTAATAACTGCACAGATTTTCATAGTATAGAGGTGCCATGCATGAGGTAAAGGGTGAAAAAACTAAAATCATTTCCTCTACCAAACTTTGCTCTTCCTCTTGATTGTTCTCCATTTTAATCAAGAACTGTTTGCCATGCCTGAAACATAAATTGCTCTAGCGTTCTCCCATTCTGATCAAAAATAGTCTTGTCTCTGCTACCTTTTCAATAGCTCTTTTAGTATATGTGCTGCTAAAGCGAGCACTCAATAGCTCTTAAGTCTTCCCTCTATATCCATGCTCCCTATTTTCAGACCCTCATCACCTTGCACATGGAGAATTACAACAGTGTCCTAATGGGTTTCACTGCTTCTACTCTCCCCTCACAAATTCTCTCTACAAGCTGCAGTTAGAGTGATCTTCCACAAGTACAAAGGTAATGATGACACTTACCAATCCTTACAGTCTCCATAATTGCCACAAAATTAAGTTCAAGCTCCCTAAAAAGGCCATAAAGCCATCCATGACATGGTCTGCCATCTCACATTCACCATTTACCACCAGGCTTTCTATTCCAAAACCATTCTGCACAACTTAGAATTTCCCCCAAAGCACCACACTCTCTTATCTGTGCACAAACATGTGCCTGGCACACCCAATTGTTCCCTTTGCCTAGACTATTTATAGTAAAGCCTCTGTCTAAACACTGCCTTAGCCAGGAAGCACTCCCTGACCCTCGCAGTCTGGGTTAGATGCTCCTCCACGATCCTCCCGAGCCAGCCTGCACACATCACAGAAAAAATATCTGTTTTCCTGCCTCTCTTTTTGAATTGAGAACTCCTTGAAGATTATTCCTTTATATTCTCAAACAGTGTAGCACAATTCCTGATGCATGAGTATCAATTGTGAAATAAATGAGTAAACATATAAGTACATAAAGTGATAAATGATTTTAGTAATGGCAAGTTGCTTAGGAATGAATTATAATCAGGAAGGAGATATGATTTGTTCAATAAAGAACTATTATTAAGGTCACTGATGCACTGGGGATAGAGTGACAAAACAGAAAAGGCTCTAGGACTAGAGGTGTAGCTCAATGGTAGAGTGCTTACCTAGCATGTAAAAGGCTCTGGGTTCAATCCTCAGTACTGCAAGAAAAAGAGGGGAGGATCCTCATTGTTGAGGCTCATATTTTAATGAGGGTAAGAGGAGAAACAAGTAAAGAAATAAAGGAACAAGGTTACATAATAAAAACTGGAAGAGGGGACTGCTAACTCAGGCTGAGTACACAGGAAAACCCTTACCAGAGAGGTAATAGGTGAGCCAAGACCTAAGCAGCAAGACAGAATGAATTATGTTAAGACCTAGGGTCAGAGCTACTCAGGGCAAAGGCAAAATGCAAAGACCACACAACGCTAGCACGTATTTGTGGCACAGAAAGAAGGCCCATCTGGATGAAGGGTGATAAACTGGTGTGCAAATCACAAGAGATGAGAATAGCGAGGTAAGGAGGAACCAGATCCTATGGAGTCCTGTAGGGCCTGGTATGGAGCTTGGAGCAATTGAAGGATTTCAAGCAGAAGAGAGGCATGACTTACATTTGTAAAGGTAAGTTCCTCTTTGATATCATAAATAAGAACAGAAGCAAGGTCATCAGCTAGAAATTTACCTTAATCCAGGCAAGAGATAAGGGTGGTTTCACCTTACAGGGTAGTGGTAAATAAATAGACTTGTGATGTACTCTGGATATTATCAGATCAATATTTTTAGAAGCAAATTTAGTAGCTGTGGGAAGAACCAACTGCAGGCACTGGTGAAACTGGAGGCAGAAAAGACAGATGATAGTGGCACAACCTTTGGGGGTAAGGAAGTGATGCTGTATGAGAGCAGATAAAAACACATCTTTCCCTCCAGAAAGATGAAGTCTAATCTTTAAAACAACCCTGTGAGGTAGCTATCAACCCATTTGACACATAGAAGGAAGCTAGAGCAGAGATTTTTTTAAATTGCCGAAAGTTATACATATTATATATATTCGTAGGCCAGAATCCAAACTCTATAGGCTGTGCTATTTTCACATATCATCCTAGCTCACAGACAGAGGGAGAACCTTGGAGTTCCATCCAAGGAGGGAGTTAGCCTACGACCTGCAGGCCATAGTCTGTGTGCCAAGGGGAGGACGGGATTTAGTCTGTGGGGCAGGCCCGAGTCATGACTTTATGGGGCTGGTTCTTAGGGAGCCCATCTGGGAGAAGTGTGAAGAGGACAAGAAAACAAATCCAGGATTACAGCTCCCTCAGCTCTCCCGCTGCCACTTCAAGTCAGAGAATGACAGTGTTATTCACACCCTTGTAGAAGTGACCACAGCCCACGGTGTTATTCACAGCTACCTGGGCTCCCCTTTCTGGATGCACCAGGCCGGTAAGAACTTCTTCCCTCATTCTTTCCATATGGTTCCCACCCCCTGTGAATCTTCTGACCCATCTGTACCCATGATCCCCCAACTCTGACACTTCTAACCAGTGGCCCTGGTGGCATGATGCCTCATGCACACAAGGGTGAAAACCAGTTCCTGCTGAAATCCCCACAGTGCTCATCCCCACCCCAAACCTGCACTGGAGGGAGGTCTCCAGTGGGCAGCTGGCATTGGAGTGGCAGCAACCATCATCCTGGGCAGCCCAAGATACCTGCTATCAGCTCCGGTACATGGGAGAAGGCCATCGGGACTGGAAGGTATGGTCAGGCAACAAACATCCTCAGAGGATATTCCTGGTTTTTGCTAGAGGAACTGTGTCTGTATTTCCATACCTGGGCTTGTATATCTATGTTTATCTGGTTTTGGTTTTGGTTTTTTCAGTACAGGAGGTCCAACCCAGAGCCCTTGCACTCAGCTACATCCCCAGTCCTTTTTTTATTTTTTTAAATTTTTAGACAGGGTCTTGCTAAGTTGCTAAGCTGTCAAGGCTGGGTTTTAACTTGTTATCTTCCTGCCTCAGGCTCCTAGAGTGCCAGGAGTACCGGTGTGCACCACCAAGCCTAACTTGTATATATATATATATATGTTTATCTTTTTTTTCCTTTTTTGGTACCAAGAATCAAACTCAGGGCCTCACGCTGTGCCACTGAGCTACATCCCCGACCCCTATCTATGTTTATCTGATTCAGCTGGTATCTTACTCTTTCTTGAGGATCTGACACTACTAGCTACTCCTACATACAATTTTTTCTTCCCTTTGCCTTTGGAATATCAGTCTTCCCTGATATTTTTCCTACCCCTCACACTGGACTAGCTCACCCTCCTTTCCTTACCTATAGAAGGTTTAGGGCTGGGGATTTAGCTCAGGGGTTCTGGTGCCTGCCTTGTAAGCACAAGGTCCCGAGTTCAATCTCTGGTATCAAAAAAAAAAAAAAGAAGAAGAAGGTTTATACAACAGTTAAATATTAACTTGTCTACTTTTGTTTTTTTTGGTACCAGGGATCGAACTCAGGACCTTGCGCTTGCGAGGCAGGTGCGGTGCCACTGAGCTAAATCCCCGACCCTAACTTGTCTACTTTTATTCTCAACACATTAATATACAACTTCTTGTCAGGCAGCTCTACCTAAGCCTCCTCATTCCCAAACAGTTCAAACTCAGTGTATCCAAAACTAAACTCATCTTTCTCACCGAATGTATTTTGTTTTTACTGATGTAAAGCTTACATACAATAAAGTGTATAAACCTTCAATGTACAACTAATTGTATATGTGGATACACATATGGAATCATTACCAAGATCAAAATACAAATAATTTCCAGCATCCAAAAAGTTCCTTGTGCCCCTACAGTTACCTACCCACCAAAGGTAATCACTGTCCTGACATTACTGTTGGTTCGTTTGACCGTAGTTAAACTTAATAAAATACAACCATACAATATTTCTTCTTCAAGTTTACTTTCTCTTCTCTGTATCTGATAATGATGATACCACTTACCCAGTACCTAAATCTTTTTCTTGTCCCTTGCCCCTATTTATCAAGTTGAAGAATGTACTAGCATTCTGCAAATCCCAACTAGGACTGTCGTAGACTTCCCTTTGAACATCCAGCCTTCCCATGCGTTTGTTGTAACCCCCATCAAGTAGCTCAGGCAGCCTTAAATATTTCTTTGTGCATCTATGGTACCCTGACTAATCAATTGTGATTCTTGACTGGTTTGGATGTCTCCCTCATTAGATATGTGAGACTGTTTGATTTATCTTTTTCTCCAGTGCCTAGCCTAATGTTTGGCGTATCTCCAGCAATCATAAATGTCTGCTAAGTAATTAACTGTCTCCCCGCTCGTGCACACGACGCTTGTACCCCCAGGGCCTATCACTAATCTGCCACCTTCAGCGGCAGGAGTAGTGCTTGTGGCACGGTCTGTGTGGCTCTGAGATCTGAGTGTTTCCTGAGTATCTGAGTGTGACTCAGGAATGTTGGTGAGCGCATCCAGCATGTCGTGGTCAGTGTGTCCGAGTACCCGGGTACTCGGGGTGTCAAGGGTGTCCCACAGGTGCTTGCGTCAGGATCTCCGTGAAAGTGGGATCTGAGTGCCAGGATGTGTGTCCCCTGGTGCGTCTCACAGGCAGGGCCAGACCCCGTCAGGGAGAGACTCTTGGTGAGGGTGCCCGCAGGTTTCTGCCGGCCCAGCGCCCGGGGACTCCAAGCGGTGCGAAGTTGGCGGAGCTCCCGAGAGCCCACGCCCGGCCCTCGCACGCCTCTCCTCTGCGCAGGTGCTGGAACCGCCTCTCGGGGCCCAGGGAGGGAGCCTGGAGCTGCGCCCGCGATCTCGCTACCGTTTACAGCTGCGCGCCAGGCTCAACGGCCCCACCTACCAAGGCCCCTGGAGCGCTTGGTCTGAGACCGAGTGGGTGGAGACAGCTTCGGAGCCGGGTGAGGAGAGGCCAGGCGGGAACTAGCCAGGCCCACAGCTGCTGAGGGGCGGGGCTCCGGGTGAGGGGCGGGGCCCCGAACGCGCTGCCTGCGGCTGCGTTGATGTGAGATCGTCGGTACCCTGGGCGCCCAGGGGCGTGGCCGAGGTGGCGAGAGGCGAGGCCGGGTGGTAGGGGCGGGGCCGGGGCAAGGTCCGGTGGGTCTGCGGGCGGGGCCGAGGGTCGGCTGAGGTCTGAAAGTTTTTGTCCCCTAGCCTGGATCTCCTTGGTGACCGTTCTGCTACTGGTGCTGGGCCTCAGCGCCCTTCTTGGCCTGCTGCTGCTGAGGTGGCAGTTTCCTGCGCACTACAGGTACCGCCCTAGCCAGGAGGGAGACAGGGCGTGGACCCGGTGGGACCGGAGATCTCTAGACAGACATCCTAGGGTCACTTGATGACATTTGCCCTCTGCACCACCAAATGCCTACACCTATGGCCTGAACCGCTTCTGGATGTCTCTCAGATTGATATTGTCTCCTTACACTCCAACATGCCCACTATAATGGTCTCATCAAACAGCCCCACCTCCTGGGTATTCATTCCAGTAAGGAGGCTACTGTCCGAGCTTGGCCCTGGCCAGGACTCCCCCACCCCATCCACTTGGCCCTCAGGTCTGGTCATTCCACCTCCTAAACCTAGCCCAAACAATGGCCCTTTCTCTAGTCCCACAGACTACCCAAGTCCCTGTAACAGAGGCCCTTCTCCCTCCAACCTAACCTCACACAGCCACCAGAATAATCTTCCTAAAATGTATACAGGAGCCCATCTTCCTCCTCCTTAAATCCCTTCAGTAACTCCCAGGATAGAGTCCAGACTCTGTAGAATAACAAGTAACACTGCAAATTTGCTGCCAGCACTTCCACCTTCTTCTACCCTGTGTATTAACCTTGCCAAACTGGATTTCCCCCACAAGTCAGGCTGTCTGACTTCTCAGCACCTTTGCACATAATGTCCCCTCTGCCTGGAATATCCTCCCTGGCTGACTAATACCCATTCATCTTTAAATAACTTTCTTCACCAACTCTTAGGAAACCTTTCCTGACCCTCCCTCACTGGCTGCTTTTCTGTGTCCCAATATAGTATCATAGTGTTTTACTGCATTTCTTTTTCTTTCTCTTTTTCTTTTTGGTGCTGCACATTGAACCCAGGACCTTGTGCATAGTAAGCACCCCCTCTACTACCGAGCTACACCCCCAATCCTGTATTTAGTTCTTTACATATCTTTCTCATTGTACCTTACTTGGTCATTTTTAAGTTCTTTGCACAGTGCCTGCCAAGTAGCAAGGCCTTAAATAAATGTTAGTAATGAATGACTCATGTATGTGGGGGCTGAGGAGAAATGTCATGGTAGTTATAAACATGAAAGAAAGATAGAATCCATACCACCTCAGTTCTTCAATTAGTAATACCTGCTGATTCTAGAAGACTTAGCTCAGAAGTCAGTTCTGCCAGGCACTGTGTTTTGATGGTCCTAGGCTGGGTCAGGTGCCCCTCTTGTGGGCTCTTATTTCTCCTTGAACATGCCACTCTCTTAACTTTTAATCTGCCTATGTGTAAGAGCCTGTGGAATGTAGCTTCTATGAAGATAGCCAGATCTGACCAAAAAAGTTAGAGAAGAAGAGGGAGGAGATGCTGCTGAATCAGGCATACTCTATTCCTTTTCCCCAACCAGATAAGTCCCTCTTCTGCCCTTAGGGAAACAGGAGTAAGGTTGTGGAAGAGGAGTAAACTAACTCCCCAGTAACTCAGTAATAAGCTTCTCTGGTTCTCTTCTTGAACACCTAAGGTGGGCCGACACTGGAGATACAGGAATGAAAAAATATACCAACTGCTCTCAAGGAGCTTATACTGTAGTGGGGAGAGGCACACAAAAACAAATATATGTAACAATAAAATAAATATACAGTAAGTCAAGTGCTATACAGAAAAGTATAGCAAGAAATGGAATGATGGGCAAGGGTGATGATATAATTTTAGGCATCGTAATCAGGGAAGGTGTCTCTGGCAGGGTGACATTTGAGCAGAGACCTAAATGAAGTGAAGGGGCCGGAGATTTAGCTCAGTGGTTCGGGTGCCTGCCTTGCACGCACAAGGTCCCGAGTTTGATCGCTGTTACCAAAAAAAAAAAAAAAGAAAAGAAAAAAGAAAGTCCCTAAAGGAAGTGAGGGAATGAATTGAGTTTCCAGGCAGAGAGAACACCAAGTGCAAGGAATGTTTGAAACAGGAATGTTTGAGGAAGTTCTGCACTACCCTTTGTGAAGCTCCCCACCACTGACTTCCCTCCCCAACAAGATTTTCTTCTCTCCTCTGCTCCTCTACCTTACTTTACAGCCTTAACTGTGCTCCATCCCTCAAGACTTACTCCTCAGCCTCACTGCCTCCACCACTTCTCCACTTCAGTCCTCTCCTCATCCCTCCCAGCTCACTCCCATGACTCAGTCATCTTCTCCTGCCTCTCCCCTAGGAGACTGAGGCACGCTCTGTGGCCCTCACTTCCAGACCTGCACCGGGTCCTAGGCCAGTACCTTAGAGACACTGCAGCCCTGAGTATTGTAAGTGCACTCTCCTCCCATTCCTTGTCCCCTCAAGGGAACTTGTTCAAGGTCATGGCCTTGCAGTGTACCATCCCCAGGCACTGCCCCCACCCCAACTTGCTTTACTACACCAGGATCTACTCTAATCCAGCTCCTTTCACCCATCTCTCCCAGCCCAAGGCCACAATCACAGATACCTATGAAGAAGTGGAACCCAGCCTGCTCGAGATCCTACCTAAATCCTCAGAGAGGACCCCCTTGCCCCTATGTTCCTCCCAGGCCCAGATGGACTACCGAGGATTGCAGCCTTCCTGCCTGGGGGCCATGCCCCTGTCTGTGTGCCCATCCATGGCTGAGTCAGGGTCCTGCTGTACTACACACATTGCCAACCATTCCTACCTACCATTAAGTTGTTGGCAGCAACCCTGAAGACGAGCCTCTCCCTCCAGGACCCTGGACAGATCTAGACTTCTCTACAAACTGCCCCTAACCTATACCCAACACCACACCTCAGACTTCACCTCCATCCCTCCGTCTACCAGCCGGGCTGGGCTTCTTAGCACTGATCTTTCCATACTGCTGTTGACAAGCCCAGGCCTCTTTCTCCAGAGGCAGGCTCCTTTGACTAAGGTCCTCTGACTTTCACCCTCTTTCTTTCCCCTCTTGAATGCCAAACTCCTTGAAAAGAAGTCCCCACTTTCCTACTGATTCTTCAGAGACTTCAGTTAGTTCCACTCCTCCCACTTTTCTAATGAAACTGCCCAGGCAGAGTTCCTTTCAAATCCTCTAGTTACAACGTTTAATAGGATCTTGTTAATCATCAGTTTATTTGATCCCTCTGTGGCATTTGTCATGGTTGATTCCTCGTTTCTCCTTTAAATTCTCTTCCACTTTGGCTTCCTTAGTGTCAGCTTCTCTCCTAGTTTTACACCTGTCTTTCTGAATATACTGGAAGTGAAAAGAATAAATCTGGAGTCAGTGCTGGGTTCAATTCCTGTCTTTCATACTTGATACCTGTGCAACCTCAGGCAAATAACTGAATGCCTTTGAGCCTTAGTTTCTCATGTATAAAACAGAGACAATAACAGTCCCTCAGAGAGTTGTGAAAAATATTAAGTGAGATCATCTAAAGCACCCTAAGAAATGGTAAATACTTAATATATCTGAACTACTATTGTAATTATTCCTTCTTAATCTTGTATTCTAGCATTTTTTCCTAGCCTTAATTATTGCAGTCCCTTATGCTTCCTTTTTTTTTTTTTTGACAATACTGGAGTTCAAACTTAGGACTTCACACATGCTAGGCACATGCTTGATGCTTAGCTACATCCTCAAGTCTAAGACTCCATTCTTTTTTTTGTTTGTTTTTTGTTACGGGGATCAACTCAGGACCTGGTGTTTGTGAGGCAGGCGTGGTGCCACTGAGATAACTCCCTGGCCTGAAGACTCCATTCTTTTTTTTTTACTCCATTCTTAATACAATCTCAATCCCATCTTTTCTCATTGTCTTTACTATGTGTTGGCCATTCCAAAGCTCTTAAACTCCAGCTCAGATTAACTACAGCATCTGTGATGTTTTATACAAATAACTGTTTACATGTCTGTCTCCTGCTACTAGAGTGTGAGCTCCTTGAGGGCAAGAGCCCTGACTTATTTGTCCTTTGTTCTCTAGCACCTAGAACAGTGATGGTGAACCTTTTAGAGCATTCAATGATATGAACAATGCGGCAAGCTTTCCATAGGTTCACCACCACTGACCTCATATATTGCTTGGTGTATGATAGTAGGCCTTCAATAAAAGTTTTCTAAATGCACGAAATCTTCCTGGAAAATATTACCTTAACCCCATGCCAACTTCCCTCATGCTCTAAGCCATTCATGTGCAACAGTAAATGTGCTTAAATCACTCTGGTTATGGATTCCCCTCCCTCATTCAAATTTTCAAATAAATACTTTTGTTTGTTTTCTACTTGTTCCAGACATACCCACTGTATTAAAGTCTTAGCAGAAATACATAGCACTCAAACTGGGTAATTTGGTGAGAGTTTAATGAAGGGCATATCAACAAAGGTGAGGGCAAGATTTGGGAAAACCATCAAGGAACAGTGCAGTACCCCAACGCTAACACCACCAAGGAGCTGGCACCAGTCAAGGGGGTTAAAAAGAGGGAGTAGTTACCAGAGCTGGAGAGTCCTATAAGAGAAAGCTGCCAGGTGGCATGGTAGTGCACACCTGTAATCTCAGCACTTGGGAGGCTGAGAGGCAGGAGGATTGCTGTGAGTTCCAAGGCCACCCTGGGCTACATAGTGATTTCATAGCAAGAGCCTGTCTTAAAAGAAAACAAAACAGGACTGCCTCGCAGGAAATGTGGCCTTTGGTAGAGGGTTGCAGCCAACCTTGGGTAGTGGCAGGGAAGGCAGGGCAGTAAACATCTCAAGCTCATTCTCCTCCTACCCTAGCCTTTGGTCCCTAAGAGAAGAGTTGGAGCTTTTAACATGACAGGGAGATGGGGAGTATGGATGTTGTATGTCATCCATCTGCCCTGCCCATCCTCTGCCAAGGCTGCTTCATATGGCCTGCATCAGTGGATTTCCTTGGGCTCTGGTTTCTTTTTAGGTTCCACCAATGCGAGGATATTATGGTTTAAATTGTGTGACCCTAAAAATTCAAATGCTAAAGTCTTAATTCCCAGTATCTCAAATGTGAGAAACAGGGTCACTGGATATATAATTAGTTAAGATGAGGTCATGGGCCTTAATCCAATGTGATTGATATTCTTACAAAAAGGAAAATTTGTAAGCAAGGCATGGTGGCACACACCTGTAATCCCAGGACTCAAGAGGCTGAGGCAGGAGGGTCACCACAAGTTCAAGACCAACCTGAACTACATAGTGAGATTCTAACCCCCACCCGGCAAAAAAGGGAAAATTTGGGCACATATCTAGGAGAAGAGGCACAAGGAGAAGGTCAAGTGAAGGAAAAGGCAGAGATCAGGGCAATACTTCTACAAGCCAAGGAACACCAAAGATTGTTAACAAATCACCAGAAGCTAGAGGAGAGGCACAGAACAGATTCTTCTCACAGCCATAAGAAGGAACCAACCCTGCCGGCACTTCTTGCCTCCAAAACTGTGAGACAGTACATTTTTGTCTTTTAAGACACCCCGTTTGTGGTACTTCATTATAACAAGTCTCCCAAACTAATAGAGATCAGAGGCTGGGTTATACAAGTTGCTTGTGCTGTGGATGCCACCTTCTCCCTAAACTATTCTTTTTGCAGCCCCTTTTAAATGATCATTAGCACCCACTTTCCTGATCCTGCTGTCCCCAAAGTCATCAAGGATTGTTTCCCAATGGCCAAATCTGACCTTTTCTGTCATCTTCCTCACCATTCTATACCGTATTATGTACAATGTATTACTTTATTTTTAAGGCCCATGTCTGTATGATCTCCAATGACTTCCTTCATTCCTTTACTTTTATATGTACAGTTTCCCTGAGGTTGTACCGATATCCTTCTTCTCTACAATTACCCTTTCTCCTGAAGTTGCAAATTGCTGGCCACACTCCTTCCTCTGATGATTTGTTTGACTCTTCCCTATACAGAAACCTCCATTGGTTCTACAGTGCCTGGCAGATAAATATCCAAACTCCTAAACCAGGCATGAGTGGTGCACACCTGTAATTTCAGCTACTTGGGAGACAGAGGCAGGAGGATCTCAAGTTCAAAACCAGCCTGAGCAAGTTAGTAAGGTCTCAAAATAGATACATAGATGATAGGTAGATGATAGACAGACAGACAGACAGATAGATAGATAGATAGACAGATAGATAGATAGATAGATAGACAGACAGACAGGCAGATAGAGCTGGGGTGGTAGAGTGCCCCTGAGTGTAATCCCTAGTACCAAAAAGGGGGAGAAAAAAAAACTCCTTAGGTAAACATTTAAGCCTGATACTATACTACCTTTTCTAAATTTTCTGCAGTTCAGGAATTCCCCAGTTATATCACTTGGACATCAAACCCCCTGTCTTAGTTACTTTTCTTATCAATGAGACATAATACCTGACACTTGGTCAGGTGTGGTAGCAAAGCACTCCTGTGATCCCAGCACTCAGGAGGCAGGATTGCTGGGAGTTGGAGGCCAGCCTTGGCTCCACAGTGACTTCAAGGCCAGCCTGAACTTCACAGCAAGACTGTCTCAGAAAACAAAACAAAACAATGACAACAAAACCCTGACAACTCCAAATTAAAGGAGGAAAGGTTTATTTTGGCTCACACTCTGTAGAGTCCATAGTCCGATAGCTCCAAGGCAGGGCAGCATGGCAGAGGAGGTTGCTCATGGCAGGGTAATCAGGAAGCACAGAGAGGGATCAAGGGAGAAGGGAAGGAGTCAGACCCTTCCAGGCCACACCCACAGTGACCTACCTCCTCTGACCAGGCTTCACCTCCCAAATCACAGTGAGCTATAAACTCATCAGTGTGCTAATCCACTGATGAGCACTATACACCCATAATCCAGTTGCCTCTCAAAAGCCCCACCCATGAGTCCACAAGGCTTTTAACATTCAATATAAATCATAGTTTTCCAAGGTAACTGAAAATAGAAAGCATGAAATTTCATTTATTTATTTATTTAGGTACTGGGGATTGAACTCCGGTCTCCAAAAAGCATGAAAGTTTAAAAGTCATAAAGACCGATATTAAGTTTGGACTTAGAGGCACAACTTTTTCTGTCATCATTGGGATTGATCTGAGGCTGATTGAACACCAGGTTTTTCCAACCTCTCCTAAACAGTATAGCATATTGTTGGGCTTGCAAAGGTTAGATATTTGAATCCTGGCTCTGCTACTTGTTATGGGCTGTAAAGACTTTGCTCAAGTTTCTATCTTCATCCTGACCCAGTTTCTTTTTGTATACAGCATAGTGAAGATATAGCCAGGCATGATGGTGCATACCTGTATTCCTAGCACTTGGGAGGGTGAAGCAGGAGGATCTCCATGAGTTTGAGGCCAGCCTGGGCTATGGGATATATAGTGAGTTAAAGGCCAGCCTGAACTACATAGCAAGACCCTGTCTAAAAAAAATGGGTTTAATAACTGAATTTTTAAAATGTATGTAAATGACTGGGAACTTAGCTCAGTGGCTGTGCCTGCCTGGCAAGCTCAAGGTCCTAAGTTCAATTCCCAGTACGAAAAAAAAAAATGTATGTCAACTGCTTTAACACAGTAGTTAGTAGGTGGTCAATAAATGGTAAATGGTACCCATTATTTTTCTATTTATTTATTTATTTTTGGTACCGGGGATTGAACTCAGGACCTCGCACTTTCGAGGCAGGCACTGGAACCACTGAGCTAAATCCCTGGCCCGATACCCATTATTTTTATTATTGCTGCTTTACTTCTGAACATATTCACATTACTTATTCAAGTCACTATTAGAGTTTTGTTTTGTTTTTAGGCAGGGTTTGGCTTAATTCAGGGTGTTCAACTATATGTAGCCAAATTGGTCTCAAACTCACAGCAATCCTCCTGCCTCTGCCTCCCAAGTGCTGGAATTACAGGCAAGCACCACCATGCCCTGGTCAAGAGCATTACTAAATGGGAGTCAGACCTGGATTCCTACAAAGTTCTTTGTATGACCTTTGACCAATTCTTGCCCTGGGCCTTGGTTTCTCCATCTGTAAAATACCGGTGTGGTGCCTCTTGGGAGGGTGCACCCTTAGGTACAGGTAAACCCGGTTCTCTAAAATCCCGGACGACTCTAATGGCCCAAGAGAAGCCGGGCGTAGTGGGGCACGCCAGTAAACCATGAGTTTGAGGCCAGCCTGGGCTACACAGTGAGTTCAAGTGAGACCAGTCTGAACTACACAGCGAGACCCTAAATAAAACACACACACCACGCCCCAAGAGAGTAAGCCACAGTGTTTCCCATAGGGAATTCCAACCTCATCTTCCAGATTGGCAGATTTGAATTTGAATCCTGATTCTCTTTCTTGATCTTAAAAGACACCCCCCACCTCCCACCCCCCATTTTCCCAGTTTGTAAAACAGCAAGAAGCAAAACAAACACACGTGTCACTTCCTTCCCAGCACGGCTCCAGGCTGGCGGCCGCGCTCTAACAGCTCTGGCTCTCTCCTTGCTCCCGAGCGTTTACCCTCGTCCCCTCTGCCCACCCCTGCCCGCCGGTCGCCCGCCAGCTCTCCCGTCCCTTCTCTGGTCGGCTATAGTGCTTTGACTGAACGAGTTCTGCGCTTCTGCATCACCCAGGCTTAATAGCCAGCGCCCGTCTCTGCGAGCTTGCAGAGTGAAGGGACACAGGCATGAACCACCCAGGACAAGCACTAGCAGCGCAGGCCCCACCCCTTGAGCCTTCAGATTCCGACTCCCGGGAACCCGCCACGGTGCTCTCTCTCCACCTTCAAATCCCACGCCTCCATTGTATTCTCGTGAGCTCCGTGACTTGCCCCGGAAGACCCGCCCCCTCTGCCGTAAAGGCCAATGGGCGAAGGCGACGGTTGCGACGGTTGGGTTTTGAAGAAGCCAATGAGCGCTCAGAGCGGATAGTTTAATAAGAGTCCCAAGCTTGTCATGCTGTAGCCGGTCGCTATTGGAACCTGCTTGGGAGTGCGCTGTGAGGAGCAGCTGTGCTGAGCCTAGGGGTTCGTCGGGGGGCTTGGGAGCGCTAGTCCTGGAGGTGCTACAGCCGAAAGGCCCCTCATTGTGAGGCAGTTCCCGAAGGAGCCCTGTGCCGTCCCCGAGCACCATTATCTCTCTTCCTCCAGGGCTCAGCGGGCGACAACTCAAGGACCCCATCCCCCCTCCAGACGCTCCCATGGCGCAGTTCGTGTTTGAGAGTGACCTGCATTCCCTGCTTCAGCTGGATGCGCCTATCCCCAATGCACCCCTCGCGCGCTGGCAGCGCAAAGCCAAGGAAGCTTCGGGGCCGGGCCCCTCCCCTATGCGAGCGGCCAACAGATCCCACAGCGCGGGCAGGACCCCAGGCCGAACTCCTGGTGAGTGAGGGGCGGTGGGAGGACGACTGAGAGCAAGCAGCCTTTCTGCTTCCTCCCTCGGGAACCTGGTCAGACTGGCTTCTCTCTCCCTGCCCCAGGCAAATCTAATTCCAAGGTTCAGACCACCCCTAGCAAACCTGGAGGTGACCGATATATCCCCCATCGCAGTGCTTCCCAGATGGAGGTGGCCAGCTTCCTCCTGAGCAAGGAGAACCAACCTGAAAACAGCCAGACACCCACCAAGAAGGTATGTTCTCCAGAAGGGCAAAAGGCATGGGACCTGTGTGTGGATACCAGCCCACTCACCGTCACCTTTATATGACAGGAGCATCAGAAAGCCTGGGCTTTGAACCTGAATGGTTTTGATGTGGAGGAAGCCAAGATCCTTCGGCTCAGTGGAAAACCACAGAATGCCCCGGAAGGTAAGACCTGGAGTTACTGGAGGTTTCTGTTAGTCCATCTCCAGAGGCTGAGGGAGATGCCTGTCTACTCTTCCCACTCAAGGCTGAGGGGAAGGGAGGTGTTAGTTTTCCTAGCCATCTAGACCATTCCATTCTGCAGGCTACCAGAACAGACTGAAAGTGCTCTATAGCCAAAAGGCCACCACGCCTGGCTCCAGCCGGAAGACCTGCCGTTATATTCCTTCCCTACCAGACCGGATCCTGGATGCCCCTGAAATCCGAAATGACTATTGTAAGTGCTGCTTTATCCTTGCCCATAGTTGGAGAAAGAGGGGCTGGGGACCAGGCAAAGAAGCTCATGCTCTTCTCTTTCTGCACAGACTTGAACCTTGTGGATTGGAGCTCTGGGAATGTACTAGCTGTGGCACTGGACAACAGTGTGTACTTGTGGAGTGCGAGCTCTGGTGACATCCTGCAGCTGTTGCAAATGGAGCAGCCTGGGGACTATGTATCCTCTGTGGCCTGGATCAAAGAGGGCAACTACCTGGCTGTGGGCACCAGCAATGCTGAGGTGCAGGTGAGACTGATCCCAGCACTGCAACTCTAATAGACACACCAGACCCAAGGAGCTTGCCTAGCTAAAAGATGTTAATGCCAAGGCCCAATCCCTAATCCTACTGATCTTCTCTCTTCAGCTATGGGATGTTCAACAGCAGAAACGGCTCCGAAACATGACCAGTCACTCTGCAAGAGTGAGCTCTCTAAGTTGGAACAGCTATATCCTGTCCAGGTCAGTGAGTTTTGCTAGTCTTGTGGCAAAATGAATCTAATTTCTGTATACCTCTGCTCCTGAGAATACACTCCTCAAGTGAAGCAGCTCTGACTTGCTTACATATTTGGTACTGCCACAGGACTAAATATCTTCTTTCGTCCTCCAGTGGCTCACGCTCTGGCCATATCCACCACCATGATGTTCGGGTAGCAGAACACCATGTGGCCACACTGAGTGGCCACAGCCAGGAAGTGTGTGGGCTGCGCTGGGCCCCAGATGGACGACATTTGGCCAGTGGTGGCAACGATAACTTGGTCAATGTGTGGCCTAGTTCTCCTGGAGAGGGTGGCTGGGTTCCTCTGCAAACATTCACCCAGCATCAAGGGGCTGTCAAGGTAAGAGAGGGGTCGGGTTGAGCCCTTGGCAGACCCTCAGCTATAACCTGGAGACTGTTAAGGAAACGTGGGATGGAGAGATTAGACTGGGTTTGTCTGTAATCTATAGCTCTTTGTCTAGCTTGACTATCTACTGACCCTACTTTTATCCCACTTAGGCTGTAGCATGGTGTCCCTGGCAGTCTAATATCCTGGCAACAGGAGGGGGCACCAGTGACCGACACATTCGCATCTGGAATGTCTGCTCTGGGGCCTGCCTGAGTGCAGTGGATGCCCATTCCCAGGTAGTCTTTTACCTATTTCACCCTCTCACTCCAGACATGTTGTTACTATCTGTGGTCTTCCTGGGCAACCATGTCCATACGAATGCCTTCACCCACTCAGCTTTTGACTCAGCTCTCAATCCAGAGCTCTATTTCCAAGTCTGGCTTATAGCATCCTACCTTATGTCCTCTAAGCACTGCCACCTCCAAGTCTCAGGTTAAACTTGTCACTTCCCCTGCCTCCCTGAAATTTGTTCCTCTCCCTCTCCCTCCTCCACTTTTATTGCTTCAGAATGGCAGAACCTGCTCAGAAATCTAAAAAGCCTCCTCGAATCTTCCCCACCAGGATCTCTGTTTGACCTCAGAATAGCATTCACATCTGTCCCATCCCCTTGGCCTCATCTTCTCAAGGAAGACCCACAATGGCTTGCTCACTGATCTTTAAGTATTCTTTATCTTCTCCAATCTGTCCTGTACTCTTGTGGTCTAGCACTGTGCCCCTTAAACCTTTAATGGTTTCTCATCATGTACAGTGTGTAATTCAAATCCATTAGATATTTGAGATTCTTGTTGATGAGTCTCCCTGTGCTCCCTCCATCTTCTTCTCCTTTAATTTATCCTACAAGAGGCCTTCACACAAGGCCTAGAGATGAGCTCTAGGGCCAGATGACTCCCCTTCAAATTCTGACTCTGACACCTACTAATTTGCCTGTAGTTTTACGCAATTTATTGGACTTCCTTCTGATTCATCTGTAAAATGAAGAATTGTTTCTCAAAAGACTTTTATAAGGGTTATAACCCTCAAGCCTGAGTAGTGCCTAACACTAGAATGGACTCGGTTCTGGTTTGAGCATCCCTGGATGCATGTCATGCCCACACCAGCCTCTCCCCACAGGTGTGCTCCATCCTCTGGTCTCCACACTACAAGGAGCTCATCTCAGGCCATGGTTTTGCCCAGAACCAGCTGGTTATCTGGAAGTACCCAACCATGGCCAAGGTGGCTGAGCTCAAAGGTAAGTGATTAAAAGAAAGAAGCCAGACAGAAATGCCCCATATTACATAACTGAGTATATAAAATGCCCGGAATAGATAAATGCAGAAAGAGAAAAACAAAGTAGTATTTGCCAGGGGCTGAGGGGAGGGTAATGGGAAGTGATAAAAATGTTTTGGGATTAGATAATTATAATGGTTGCACAACTTTTTTTTTTTTTTTTTTTTTTTTGGTACCGGGGATCGAACTCGGGTCGTTGCGCTTGCGCAGCAGGCGGCGAACCCACTGAGCTAAATCCCCTGGTTGCACAACTTTTATGCATATACTGAAAACCATTAAATTGTACTTTTTAAAGGGGTTAATTGTATGGTGTGTGAATTATATTTCAATCAGAATTGGGGGAATCACGGGTGTGTCTACATTGATATGCACTGCTCTCAATTTCCCCAGGTCACACAGCCCGGGTCTTGAGTCTAACCATGAGTCCAGATGGGGCCACGGTGGCATCAGCAGCAGCTGATGAGACCCTACGGCTATGGCGCTGCTTTGAATTGGACCCTGCACGGAGAAGGGAGCGGGAGAAGGCCAGTGCAGCTAAAAGCAGCCTTATCCACCAGGGCATTCGTTGAAGACAAACTCATCACCTCAGTTGTTTTTTATTTTTCTAATAAAGTCATGTCTCCCTTTCTTCTCTTTGTATGGCCTATGTCCCAGCAGCCCTCTCAGGGGCTCCCCCCTACTGTGATCAGAGAACTTCTTAAAAATATTTTATAGGAGACTTCACCATCCCTCCTGTTTTAGATGGCTGTGTACTCTCCCTCCATTCACACATGTGCATACACAGTCTCAGTAGTTTCCTCTGTCACTTTAATTAAGATACAAGTGAATGAGTACACAGCCTCTCCAGCTTGCATTCCTAGGCCACCCACCCTTGATCTTTGGCCCAGAAGCTTCTCTGCTTCAGCATGGAGTGGAGGAGAGAGGGAGCCTTGGTCCGTAGTGACAGATTATTGCTGACCTCTTCAGTGTGAGGAAAAAGGCCACATGACCCTGGTGGGGACCAGCCCTGAGTGTTTCTTTCCACTTGGGAAAGAAAGTGTCCAGCCCTTTCAGCCTCCAGTTCCAGAGTGCCAGAGGGCAATGAGGCCACATCCCCAGAGCTGGCCGGCAGAAGTGGAACAACGGAAGCAGTGGTCCCTGTAGACCAGCTGTGAGGAGGATGAGTCCCCCTGCTCAGTCCTGACCGCAGAAACCCTGGTCACAGGTGTGGGGAGGACACTGATGGATACTGCCCAAGATGCAGTCCTGAGGCACTTAGGTGGGCACCAAGCTAGACCATGCTTCTCAGTTGGCCTTGACCTTGGTGATACCTGGAGTTCCATTTTGCTGAAGTACACGGGGCAGCCGCTTGCCTTTGGTGTAAGACTGATACCAGAAATTGGAGAAGAGCACAAAGAAGATGGTGCCATACATCCAGATGAGGTGGATGATGACTGGGTACTGGTAGTTGCAGCTGGGCATGAAGTAGTACTGAGTGATATGCAGCGAGACCAGGACGAACTGGATCTAGGATAAAGAAAGGCAGGATCAGGAGAGATGAAATGGAGAGGAGGGGGTAGAGTGAGACAACACTGAGTGGGGAGAGACGGGGTCAAAGGTGAGATGTTGAATAAAGACAACTCAAACTAGGAATGCTGGAGGGATGGTTGTAGGCCAGGAGGCCCCTCACCAGTTGAATGGCTGTCATGTGCTTTTTCCACCAAAGGTAAGGCTGAGCCACGGGACCGAGGGCAGACAATCCATAGTACAGGTACATGACAACATGCACAGAGGAGTTTATCATGGCATGGAAAGAGCCCATTCCTCCTGTGAGGGGACAATAAAACAGGGTCAGGAGAATTGAGACTGTCACTCACCTGTCTTCCCCAGTGGCCTTTACCACTCACCTGGGGCAATGTTTACCCCCCACCACCAGCTCCAGGGAAGCACTGAGTGATGGAAGACATGTAGGAAGGTCACCTGCCCATCTTTCTTTCGGAGAATAAAGATCACCTGAGAGAAGAGTAGGGAAGGGTTCAGAGGCAAGACCTTCCCTCTACTCTTAAGTTCTCACATCTTATGAGTTATATCTCATATAACTAACTCACCGTGTCCATTAGCTCAATGAATTTGGAAAAGAGGAAGAGCCAGGCCACTCGAACCATCTGTAAGAAGTCAGGGCAGCCTTAGGACCCCCAAACTGCTCCAAGAGCCTCCCTAAACTAGGCCATAAACACAGGTCATATCCAAACTGCTCCCACCCTCCAGGTGGCCTCAGAACTAGCCCCAGCTCCTACTTACCCTAAGTGCCTCTGGGCTGTTGGAATAGTCCACAGGGTCACAGCGCCAGGTGTAGGTACTCAGCCAGCCAGACATTAGGAACTAGAAAGGAGTGTGTGAATCAGACCCCACCAGAGTTTACCTCTCCCAGCATCCCTCCCCTTCTCTCGCTGAAGAAATGGACCTGAACCTGTCCAGAAAGGAGAGAGTGCCAAGCCCTGGCCCAACCCCATCACCTTATCATGCTGGCAGGAATTATAGCCTAGGCATCATGGCCCACCTCGTAGACAATGTAGAGGGACAGTGCCACCAGTGAGAAGTTATAAACAATCATGAAGCCTCGGAGTTGGAAGGGCTTCCGATTAGCCATGATTCGAGGCCCGAGTGAGAGGACGAAGTACACGTAGGTCAGGAGGATCGAGGTCATTAGCAGGGGGGACCCCATCAGAGGGTAGTTCTGGATCCGGGGATCTGTAAATAAGTGTCAAAGGAGTCAAGAAAGATCAGAGGGTTCAAAGGGGGTTCACCAGGTCTGCAGATATGAGGGATTCATAGGAGCTTCCCCATTAGGACACAGCCCTAGATCCTGGAATCCCCAGGAAAGAGGGAAGGAAGGGCTAGCAGAGATCATATTACCTGTATACTTCATCATCTCCTGGTACAAGTTCACAACAGCCTCCATCCTGGCTAAGGACTCTGTGGAGGATGGAGGGTGGATAAGAGACAGGGGGCACTGCAAAACCCCATCCAACACCTGGCTCACAGAGGCAAGACACACAGACAAGTCTGACGCCTCACTGAGAAACGACAGCACGAAGGAAGGAAGGAATTGCTGGAATCTGGGGGAGGAGGCAGTTTGGTGGGGGGATCTACTCCCCATGCAACTTGCCTTCTGTACCACCCTTGCTCTCCACACCTCTTTTTCTCTATTCCTCTCCAGAGTTTTACTTCCTGTCTTCCTTTCTTACTCCACAACAGCACTCTCAATTCCTGGTGTCTTTCCAAAGCCTTCCCACCTCGCCAGCACCGAGCTCATCTCCAGAATGAACCTCCACACCCTTCCTCACCCCCACCCGCCAGCTCTGAGCAGTCATTCTTCTCTCCCTGGATTCTTCCCTTCAATCCATCCTCCCCTGCCAGGACTCTCATATCCCTGATCCCCTCCGGAAACCTACGGGCCCAAGTTTCCTCCCCTCCCCTGCCAAACACTTATGTCCCAAGGTCTGCCCTCTGCCTTCCAGGACTCTCACCTCCAGATTCTCCTCTCCTCTCCTCTCACAGAGTCTTTCCTCTCATGGAGCCTGGCTCTTACAGACTCCTCCCCTAGTGGCTCCACCTGTCTGACTAGATCTGGCAGCAGCCCCGCCCTCTTCTCCGCCCCCGCCCCCTCTATATTGGGCATGGGGTGGAGGGTGGGTCCAGGCCACAGGTCAGGGCCTAGAGAAGCAGGACCCACCAAGATTGGGAAAGCCAAGTAAAGCTCTAGACTCACCACCCACAATCCTGGATCAGGTGTATCAACTAAGATCCTAGGTTCTCCAGTAACTTCTCCCAGGCTGGCCTCAGCCTTGGCCAAAGGAAATGCCAAAAATTCACACCCAGAATCCACTCCTGAGCAGCCATGAATTCTCAGTTCGTCCTACTGCAGAATGGGTATAAGCACCTTTTCTTTCCAGAGAGGAGCAAGGAAGCCAGGGCCAAGTGAGGAGGAGGGGAGTGGGGGAGGTCTCAGGAATTTCCTGATGGGCTAGGCACCCTCGCACCCTCACCCAGAGTCAGCAGGAATGTCAGGGGAGGGCTCACAGGGACCTAAAAGCCTCTGTCTAGACCCAGCAGAGCTTGGAGCTCTGACACTGTCCAGGAGGGACCAGTCAGTGCCCCCACAGCAGGGGCAGCAGGTACTCTCGGTCCCTTCCACCCAGGAAACAACCTATGCAATGCTCTGTGAAGAAACACACCTTCTGACACTTCCAGCAGAGGCTGCACATGCCCACTATACACTCACATCTCACAGGGGCTCCCTCACACCTCATCATCCCACCCTTCCTCAGATGCACCATGACAAGGCCCCAAGCCCTGCCACAAACACATACACCAGCACACCTGCACATACCTGCCTCTCACATAGGCCTGGACCAGCCCAACAACACATGCACCACACCAAGGGCTAGCACACATCCATACACAGCACACACTTCTGCTGCTTTGCGCAGCCTAACACACCACCCAAATTGACCTCCATGGACTATGACATGCATGCTTCCTGAGCCTTACAGATTGCCCCAGACTGCACTCATACAAGCCCTGTGGCACCATGTGCAAATACATAGTGCTCACAGGGTCAGGCCCACACCTGCTAAAGTTGCAGATCCAGGTTACTCACACGAGTGAGCCACCAAGGGATGAAAGAACATCTGATCACTCATATCATAAGCAGACACGCATTTTCCTCAGTCACACATGGATCTCTTTTGGCAGGTGACTCCTCATTTCTTCTTGGCAGTCACTTGTTGGTGGCCTAAGCTATGGTAGGGCCTAGCACTTAGGCGTGTGCTCACACAGTTCCCCTGCAACACGTGAGCTAGCTCCTTATCTCTCTCAACCACTACCCCCAAGTTCATTCCACACCCACACAGGCACCTTGGAGGTCAGGAGGGACTCAAGGCTTGGGGGAAGGACTGCTCCCCATGCTGGAGGAAGTCTGGGTGTGTCCCCCACAGGGGAGCTCAGCCGGTTTGTTCCTTTGTAAAATGGATGGAAGGGAAGAGGACACCGGCAAAGGAAAGGGAAGGGGAAGGGAGGACAGAGGAGAGGATGGAGAGGGGCAGACCAGGAGGTAGTGGAGGAAGAACTAGGTGAGGGCAAACTGGGGGGATAGAGAGGTGCCGGTGAGGCCGGCCCCAGGAGCTAGGACCTCCCACCCTCGCCCCAGGAACAGCCTCGCCCACAGCCTGGGCTGGGCAGGGCTGGGCAGGGCAGGGCAGGGCAGGGCAGGCGGGCAGGGCCGGCCAGGCCAACTAGACAGGGGGCACCGGCACGTGGGGGAGCTGTGGAAGATCCAGACTCACCAGCGGGAGCCAGGTGGGCAGCGGTGGAGGGCTCGGAGGGAGCAGGGCCAGACAGAAGTCCCCAGGGCCAGCCTGCCTGCCACTTCCTCATCTGCTGGGCCGACTTTCTGTCACCAGAGGGGGAGGGGGCGGGCCGGGCGGGGGGGCGCCCTCTGATTGGGCGGCCGGGCGAGGCAGAAGGGCCGTCCAGCGCCGGCTCGGCCGCAGGGGCGGGGGCAGGGGCTGGCCGCCTGATCCTGGGGCAGGAAGCAACCCAGCCCCGGCTCCCCACCCCTTCCCTCGCATCTGTCGGGCTGCCTGGCCGGGTGGTTGCGGCCTGGTCTGCCTTGGGAGCACCCTGCTTCTTCCTGACGTCCAGCCCTCGATGAGCCCATTCTCAGCCCTACGACCAGTCCACCAACAGGACCCACACATCTGCTATCTGCGGCAGGCCCAACCTGGAACTCGGGGGACGTTCCAGGGTTCAGAGCTCTCCTCAGCGCTCCCTCTCGGGCAAGGGGCAAGGCGAGACCAGAGGGGCAGAGGGCTCCAGCTGGGCGTGCTGAGGGCCTTCTGGGGTGGCTTGGCGGACTTAGCGGGAGGGAGCAGCTGATCACTGTTGCCGCTTCTCTCAGCCTATAAAATTGGTTGTGCCTCAGCATTTAAGAGCTGCCTTCCCGGAGAGACCAGACCGAGAGACCTTATCCTGCAACTGGAGGTGGAGGAAGGAGAATACCAGTGGCCCGGGGCTAGAACAGCGAATCACTGGGTAAACTGACCTTCAAAGCAGTAAAAGAAAAGGAAAAAAAACAAAAACAAAAAAAGGAAATGAAGTTGGTTGTGGCTGAATGTAGTAGGTCTTGAAGGCCAAATGGGGGCAGTCTGATTTTTATTCTAGAAGCAGAGGAGAAACTGAAGATTTTCCAGAAGGCTACAATCTGGCTTGTATCATTCATCCATCATTTATTGACCACCTACAGTGTTCAAGACTATTACATTCTGGTGACACCTTCCCTGCACTCAGAGCTTAGGTGATAAGGGTACTGTATTGAGAGATGAGAGACAATAGCCACATGTAAGGAGGGAACTGATAGGATCGGCAGAGGCAATGTGGAGATTTCCTCCAGGTATACTATACCTCCAGGTATACATTTAGTTGTCCGTTCTACACTACCTGGGCCCTACTTCCACATACCCACCAACTAGACTGAACTGTTGGGGACAAGGACCAGGTTTCAGTGAAATGAAACCTCTACCTCCAGCAGCTCCTGGAATAGTGCATTGCATACAGTGATCCCATAACCGCTGGTGGGATTGGCTGGTGTAAATGTAGACAGAATTAGGGAGGGAATTCAGAAGAGGTGGTGGCTGGGAGGAATAATATGTGCATAAATGGTGGGATGTAGTTTCATTCTAGAGCTTAAGTAAGAGGTCAGAGCCAAAATACAGCTCTGACACAGCCCATTAGTACTTGCTCTCAAAAGGAAAGAGCAAAAGAATCCAACTCAAATGCTCAATCTCTTTAGCATTGTATACTAAGTCCCTCCCTGATCTAATTCCTACCAGTTCCTTTCATCCTACCTATGTCACTGTCCCGGGTCTCAGCCTGAGCATTCACCATCTTCCGAGGATGTCAACATCTTTTGTCATTCTCCTAACCCACAGTCCTTACCCTGGCTCAACACAAGGCACGGTCAAGGTTCTCAGGCAGTAAGTCACTTCCCCCGACTATAAGCTGTCTCAGCAAGAGAGAGCCACATCTGAGTCATTTCTGTGTCTCTATCATCTGATAATCAGTTGACCTTCTATAGTGTACTGAGTGGATGTCAGAATGAATGAAACAGTGTGAGAAAGAAAAGAGATCAAAGGACCCAAAATAAAGACAAAGTTTGAAAGTCTTTTCACTTCCCTTCTGAGCAGCATTTGTTGAGTCAATCAATATTTATTGAAGGCTTAATGTCTTCCAGGTATACTCTAGTGGCCTTAGGTCATACCTGACTCCAAAGTCCTGAGTTTAAATGTTTTAATGAGTGGCTGTGTGATCTCATGTAACTTGTGGAACCTCTATAAAATGGGAACGATAGTAGTACCTGTCCCATAGGATTACTGTGACAATTAAAGGAGATAAACCAACATTTAATAGGCAAGATAGGGAAACCACTTAATATATCAAGGTACACACTTTTACGTGTATGACCGTAACAGATATTTCCTAAATACTGTGTGCAAAGCACAGACTCTACTACAAAGACAATTATAGATGATAAAACTGTCCCCTGGACTGGGGATGTTGCTCAGTGGCAGTGGCAAAGCGCATGCCTGGCAGGTGCAAGGTCCTGAGTTCAGTCCCCAGTACCGCAAAAAAAAAAAAACTGCCCCAGACACCAAACACAATAGTAACAGGAAACTATACATTTATTCAGCTAGACTACATTCATAAATGACCACAACAAGCCCTCAGGACACATTTATTAATTAAACAAATATCTGCAAAGATATTTTGTTCAGTTCTTGTCCTGATCCTAAGATAAAGCATCTTCCAATACCTGACATAGAGCCAAGTCCTACCAAATGTCATCTCCATGGCCCTGGAGTCCCTTCAAAACACAGTCTAGTGGAGAAGACATATAAATGAACCATAGTAGCATGTGGTAAGTACTGCCCTAGAGACAAACCCAGAGGGTTATGAAAGCATGGGGGTAGGGAGCCGCCTTAACCCAGGGAGAAAGTTAATTCTTTTGTTTTTGGTTTTGTTATGTTTTGTTTTATGAGACAAGATCTTGCTTTGTAGTTCAGACTGGCCTTGAACTCACTATGTAGCCCAGGCTGGCCTCAAATTTGCAGCAATCCTCCTGTCTCAGCCTCCCAAATACTGGGATTACAGGCTTGCACCATCATGCCCAGCCCAAGAGGGTTAATTCTTGAGGGTTTCGCAGAAATGACAACTAAGTTGAGCATTAAAAGACACTTTCTAGAAAGCAGGGAAACCATCACCTGTATGAACCCTACTAGTTCTATTCCTGTGATTGTTTGAGGCTCTGTGTGTTTTGGCATAGGTGGAGGGAAGCATATATATGAAGGCATAGAAGCAAAAGATGTGGCAGATTGGTATGGATGGCTCCAGCTCAAAGGACAGATGTGTGAAGGAGGGAAAGGTAGGCAAGTGTCAGTTTATGAAGAGCCTTGTAGCCATGGTCAAAAGTTTGGATTTTATTGTTTACACTTTTCAGTCCTGGCTGCACACTAGAATCATTTGGGTAGCTGTGTGCGTGTGTGTGTGTGTGTGTGTGTTACTGGGAATTAAACCCAGGGCAAGCACTCTACTCCCAAGCCCTATCTATCTTTTTACTTATTTATTTTATTTTATTTTTTGTACCAGGGATTGAACTTGGGACCTTGAGCTTGCAAGGGAGGTGGCGGCAGAACCACTGAGCTAAATCCCCGGCCTCTATCTTTTTACTTTGAAACAGGCTCTCACTAAGCTGCCCAGACCAGCCTCCAACACTTGGGGAGATTTTTAAGTATTAGTGATGCCAGGCTTGGTGGTGCATGCTGTAATCCCAGCCCTTGGGTGGCTGAGGCAGGAGAATCACTGTGAGTTTGAGGCCAGCCTGGGTTACAGAGTGAGCCCTAAAGAACGAAAACTTCCCTTTAGTCAGTAAGTGAGGCACTGGCTGACCATGAGGGATGGCAGGGAAGTGGTAAGCCTGGTGTAGCTGACAGCAGGCAGTGGGTAGGCTGAGTAGAGATGATGGCCCCATGCTGGAGGGCCATAAGGAGTAATGTTCTCCACCAGTGCAGGGAGTCGGGGGCAGGACAGCGGAAGTAGTATTGTTTGGGATCTGTAGGAAAGCTGGTGAAGGCCTGGGAGGTGAGAGAGTTTAAGGAAGGCTGGGTAGAAAGAAAACCAAACAAGGCAGGCTGACAAACCTAGAGAAAATGAAACCACAGGCTTCATAAGGATGACAGCCCTGTGAAATGGGGAAAGAATGCCCAGTCCAACAGCTAAGATTCTACCTCCTTCCTGGAGCCTTCCTGATTCATAGGAAGTGAGGTGATAACTTCCCCTGGGTCCCACCCTGACTGAGTCACTCTTCACTCACTCTTCTCCACCAGGCCCTATCCTCTCGCCAGACATCTTTCTCCAAGGGTCCGGCCTGAGAAGTACCACCTGCATGAACTCGACTAACTCGAGTCCCACGACTGTTTGAGGCTCCATGATTTAGCACAAAAATTACATGTTAATGAGACCAGAAACGGCAGTGAGGAAGGAATGAAAAAAGGTATGTTTGCATTTTTACGAGTGAGTGGAACAGTGAGGAAATAAGAGTATTCAACTCACAGGGCAGTTAGCTATAAGCAATAGGAAGAGAGAGTCTCCAGGGAAGGGCAACAGGAGTGGCAGGGAGAGATAGAAGCAGCCTTCTGGGGGTGGTGTCAAGCTTCTCCCTTCATTCCTTTAAAGACAAAGGGCATTTTCTATACTGTACCCAGAGGAGCTGATGAGAGCGTTGAGCCCACGAGCACAGAGGAGCCAAGATAAGGTTGAAAGCTTGCCAGTTAATCATTCTCCCCATCTCTGGGCCTCAGCTAGCTAGCTGGTGTGCTCTTCCTGAAACTGGCTGAAGGGGCTGGGCCGGGAAAGACATGTGGCTGCCAGGAGACTGCACACATGTGCTCATCTGTTACCTGGAATCCCACTCATCTGGAAGGGTGAGAAACAAGACCTAATCCATGCTTGGGTGGCCAGAGCCTCACACTATAGGTTATCATTTAGTGTCTGCTGAACTGCAGAAACTCAGGAAAGGGGAAACAGTGTGCTAGAACCTGCAGGAAGAGCTCTGGAAAGGGAAAAGGGAGGGTTTTCTTGGGGAACAAACCCAAGTAGACTATCGGGATGGAACAAAGAGAGTTAACAAGATATAGAAGACATGTGAGAAGGATCAAGAAGGAAAAGGAGGAGCCTATTTTACTCAGTATTTTCTCTGGCAAGCTTGAAGCCAGCTGCTTTCCATATGTGTTCATGGTTGAGTTGTGTAAGGTCAGTACTATTTTTTTTTTTTTTTGTATACAGGGTCTCATTGTGTAGTTCGGGCTGGACTTGAACTCACTATGTAGCCCACACCAGCCTCACAAACTTGCAGTGATCCTCCTGCCTCAGCCTCCCAAGTGCTGAGATTATAGGCGTGCACCACCATGCCAGCTGGAAGGTCAGTACTATTATCACTTCTTAGCAGGTGAAAAAAAATGAGAGAGGTCGAAGCATTTGCTCAAGGTCACAAAGCAAGCAAGGTCGGGGCAAAAGGCACTTTAAGCTGAGGAAAATGAATGGACAAAGGTTTGGACCCAGAAAGGCACAGGACAGGCATAGGGAACTACAAATAATTCAGTTCATCTACTGGATAGGTGAATGGAAGATTTTCATATGATAGGTTAAAAAATAGGTTGGCCCAGAATTATGAAGTGTTTTGGCTTTTTGAGACAGGGTCTCACTATGTAGTTTGAGCTGGCCTTGAACTCACTATGTAGCCCAGACTGGCCTCAAACTCATGGTGATCCTCCTACCTCCCCCTACCGAGTGCTGGGATTACAGGTGTGCACCACTATGCCTGATTGAGTGTTTTGGAGTTTTTAAAATGAGGAATTTAGTTTGTATAGGCATGTCCCCGAAGATTTTTGAGTAGGAGGTTGATATAATCCCTATGTGCTCTGAAAGACAAGCCTGGCAACAGATATTTCTCATTTAATGACCTACTTGTTTAATGACTGTTTAGACTTTTAACCTACTGCTCGGACTTCTGACCTGTCTTATGTTTTGTACAGTTCTGTACATCTTATTTATAGAGCCTCAATGTCTTTTTTTGGTACAGTGTATCTTGTTTATACAGTACTGTAGTTTTCGCTGATTGTACTGTATAGTACAGTACTGTAGTTTTATGTTTGGTTATATATTACAGTGCTGCATGTAAGACTTACACAAATAAAAGCAACAGAGTTTCTTTTGGTCATTCCTTTATTCTGAATATTGCAATGTATATACTATATACAATTCCTCATTTAGCAATCAATTCACCTAGGTGCAGGACCTTAACTTGGTTGGTAAACAAGAAATGTCTGTATTGTCAAGAGGAAAGGAGAGGAAGGGAGGGAGGCCAGCTGCAGACCCACTCAGAGACACAGGTATGACACAAGGCCTAACCTAGACCAACGGTGCGGAGAAGAAAGAAGAGACAGAGCAGAGAGAGGGCCTAGAACTGACATGATGTTGGCAAGTTGGATAACACAGGTGGAGTAAATGGAAAAAATGAATGCAGTTTGGGGCATCCTGAGTGAGGTGAGATATCACATTCAGCAGGCAATTTGAAAAACAGTACTACAAATGCAGGAGAAAAGATGAGAATCCGGGAAAAACAAATCTAAGGATTCTCTGCATGCAGGTGAAACCCACATAGCATACTGTTGTAGCTCTAGTTTGGGTTGTGTTCCGACACTTTCCCATCGTCTTGCTTTCATTTCCTTTAAGGAATTCCTCCCCAAGGCCCCTGGCTCATTAATCCTGGTGTCTTCCTCCACTTCCCCCCAATCCAGGCTCCTAATGGAATTTACCATAATCCAAGCAAATCCAGAGTTTTTCTAGAATGTTTGATTTTGTGTGTGTGTGTGTGTGTGTGTGTGTGTGTGTGTGTGTGTGTGGTAATGGGGATTAAACCGGGGTTTCATGCATGCTAAGCAAGAGTTCTACCACTGAACTATACACCTCTAGCCCCTTTTTATTTTTCTTTTGAGATAAGATCTCATAAAGTTGCCTAAGCTGGCCCAAACTTACAATCCTGCTGCCTCAGCCTCTAAGTAGCTGGGATTACAGGTGTGTACCATTGCATCTGGCTCAGAGTTCTTCCATGAGATAAGCTATAATGATGTAAAACAGAGAAAAGCAAAGACAAACAGCTCAGACATTTGAACCCCCCAGCCCATCTAAAGCCACATTACCCAAATACAATTGGGGTGCGCTCTCTCTCTCTCTCTCTCTCTCTCTCTCTCTCTCTCTCTCTCTCACTTTCGGTTAACCTAGCTTCATTATAATGTGTTACAATCAAAACAGTCTAATCTACTATCAGATAAAAATATTTCTCAGGAGAGTAAACACAAGAATAACATCTGAGTGCTGACTCTGTATACCCTTCTAGGGAGCTTGGACTTTATCCTACAGAAAATCGACAGCTACTTAAAAGTTTAAATTTAATTTTAAATATGCTGGGTTACAGGTCTCCTTTAAGGTTGGTACTATAATCCCACTGTACAGAGGCGGCAAGCTTCTTAGAATATGTGAGGTTCCTTAAAAGTGAAGTTACTTGCCTAAGGTTAAACAATGAGTAAGTGACCAGGCCAGGATTTGAACTTATGAAAAATAAACTGTAATAGAATTATGAGTGCTATCACAGAAGTGAATAAAGGAGAATGGAGTACAGGAGGAGTCAAGTATACAGGAGGAGGTGGTAAGAACTTTATAGGAGTAAGTGACACTTGAACTGGAAGAATGAATTTCTACCAGGTACATAAAGGGATGAGAGCAGGAAAGAGAAACAGATATTCCAAGTGGGCAGAACATGGTATGCCTGGAGGGGCAAGGCAGCACCTGGCCAAGGGTAACTCCTTATGGCTACAGCTGACAGCAGGTACAGGGCAGTGGTGAGAATTTGGAGCATGCTCTAAAACAAGGTCTGGACTGGTGGTGAGCATGAAGGGAATGGAGGCAAGCATGAGAACTAACTGGTTCTCATAGCCAGTAAGTTATACACAGCTCATGAGGATCTGAGCCCAATTTAGCAGGCACAGAGAAGGGAGGCAGGGACTCCTCATAGCTGCACAGAGAGAATCTGAGAAGGGAAGGATCCCGTTGGGGACAGACTGTAGGAAGACTATGGAACTGCCTGTGGTTTGGATAGAGAGAAGTTACCATTGAGAAGTGATAAAAAAGAACATTTCAGGTAAGAGATCTTGTCATTTGGGCTTAAGTCAAAATGATACAATTTAAGACTAAACTGCAGCTTAAGAGAAGAACATAGGCAATAACTAAGTAGGAGAAAGTCACAAAACTAGATTCAAAATTGATTCATCCTGTCAGGCAGTCCAAGGTAAAAAGCTTCCAGTGCCTGCTTGGCACTAGTTGCTAGACAAAGAGTGAGGAATGAAATTGGCACAAGAGGTGAAACACTGGCACCGGGGAGCTGCATAAGGAAGAAGTTGAAAAATCTTAGAGGTGTTGGTCAATCATTTATTTAAATAACTGATAGGAAATTTCTAGCTGCTATCCTACGGATAGATGATGTGTACTGAGCTTCTCTTATTGTCAGGTACTCTGTATCTATTAACCTGCTTAAAAACCCACAGCAACCCTATGAACTAGCCATTATCATCATCCACAGGAATAAGGAAATGGAAGCATAGAGGTAACTAACCAAGGCCACATAGTGGTTGGGACTAGGAGTTGTACCCAAAACATCTGACACTAGAACTTGCTCTTTCAACCAAAATCGTATTTTATATTACTCTCCAAAGTAAAATCATAATAAAAATAATAATAGTAGCACCACTATTGGTAGTGTTTATGGTATACCAGACACACACATCATCTTGCCAACAATCACATAGTTCTCAGATGGAAGAACTGTAATTCAAACTCTTTGACAGTTCAGGGTGCTTGAACCTGATGGACTATAATGTGTGGCAGGAGCTAGAGGAAGTCTGTACAAAATACCAAAATACCAAAGTGGAACATAAAGAAGTAGTTAATTGACTTTTCCTGCTGGGAGTAGCATTGAGTTATGGAGAGACAGGGATATTAGAAAGCTTCACAGAGCGAGACTTGTGAGCTGAATTTTCAATGATGATTAGGTACTCATCAGACAGAATGATAGAGCAAAGTAGAGGAACAGTGGAAATAAAGGAATGAAGGTTTGAAAGAGCCTGTTTACATTCAGGAAAATATAAGCAGTTTGTATGGCTTTTGGAATTAAGTAGGTGGCAAGACAATACAGAAGTTAAATCAGGAGGAGGCAGGGGCCAGATCATAGAAACTTATTTGCCTTTCCAGGAAATGTGAGCTATTTAAAAGCACTTTTCCAATGAAATAAATGTAATGGCAAAAAGAAAGTAAATAAATATAACTATAATGGCTCCAAGGAAGGAATCTGTTGGCTTAGTTTGAGGCTATTCAGACCAGCATGAATTCTTTGAAGTCTATTTTCTCTTAATAATGCATACATGTACACTAAATTTGTATTCCATTTTAAATTACTTGCCCTCAAGTAAAATGAACATTCTAGGATGATTTTATCATGTGACTCTCAGTATCCCTGCCACACTGTCCCTACAAATCTACCAGGTATGTGGGCCCCAGTTTGAAAAATATAAGGAATGAACTATATCAAAAGGATTTTAATGGAGTAATGTGGCCAGATATACAGTTTAGAAAGAGCTGTCAAGCTAGAATCCTTAGAACTGAAGATAGGAAGTCTGAACAAAATTTTTATTGAGAATCCCAAAGCCTAAACTGAAGGGCAGGATAGATGGATATTGGGGAGACAAACTGATAGAATTTGGTAGCACACTGGTTTTAGGGGATAGCTGGGAACATGGATGGGGAATAGTTTAGGATGGCTCCCATAGTCCTGGCTTAAGTAATGTTCAGGAAAAGTAGAAGAGAAATAGGCATGGAAAAAAGGATGACTGATTCGGAAATTCAGAACCTGAAGTACATGTGGATTACGTAGGTAGAGACACCCAATGGAAATCTGCAGCTTAGCAAAGAGGTCTGGGCTGAAAAAAAAACTTGCTTATATATATGAAAGTGGTTGTCACAGAGACATCAGGTAGCATAAGATGGAAAGAGGGTTAAGGACTAGTCCTAGACTAGAGTATAACAACATTTAAGTAGCAGGCAGAAATCCAGAAGTCCAAAAGCTGCAGAGGACAAATGGGCAGAGGTGGGAGAACAAGGTAATGTGTACCACAGAAACAAAGGAGGGAGGGGGTGGGTATTTAGCTCAGTGGTTCCACCACCTGCCTCGCAAGCTCAAGGTCCCGAGTTCAATCAATCCCTGGTACCAAAAAAAAAAAGAGGGAAAAAGAGACTTTAAAGAAATGGTCAGTACTGTTAAATGCCATGGAAAAATTAATAGAAAAATTTTAAAAGTTCTGGATTTAGCCATTAGGTCAACAATATTTCTCATATAGATTCAGTAGAATGGTGGAAACAGAAGCCTAATTACAGGGGCTGAAAAGGGAATGGAAGGTAGAAGAGACGGTGGTTATGGGATCCTTAATTCAATGTTCCTATGAGTCAGACAGGGGACACACAGGGTCAAGAAGGATTTTTAACATGGAAGAGACACTAAAAAAACATTAACTTAGGGGGAAACATGAAAATAGGTGTAGCCCAGAGAAATTAGAAAAATAACAAATGATGGTCTATGTGTGGAGTGTGGGCAGAACTTGGTGAAGAATCGAAAAATTCACAAATTAGGGAATTAGGATGAAAGCAAAGGAAGCCACCGGAGTTGCAGGCAGAAAGAAAAGGAACTGCCCTGGATACTTTATATTGGGCCCAGCAAGATAGGAAAAAGCGTAAATTTGTGCCTATTCTGCTCTGTTTTTGTTTTTGTTGTTTTGTTTTTTTGGTACTGGGGATTAAACTCAGGACCTTGCGTTTTTGAAGCAGGAGCAGCACCACTGAGCTACATCCCGGGCCCAATTTGTGCCTATTCTGGAGGAGTCTGTACACATATCTTGCCCAGGAAAGAGATGTCTGGGTTTGAGGTGACTTCTGATATCTACATGACTAATAATTTACTACCTCTTTGCTGAATCTGCACCAGGGAATGAGGTGAAAGCCAGAACAATGTTAGGGAAGTAGTCTACAGGGATGTTGATATGTTAAGTTGTAGGTAACAAAGTGAACTTTAGGAATAGTTTGAATTTAGGGGATAATCTAGGAAAACATTGGCTTATCTATATGACATGGTCCTGCAGTAAGGAAAACAAAGCGAAAATGCATGGGGACAAGTAGGCTTGGGAATCACTGCCAGAGACTTTTGAGGTAGAACAGGCACTGGGATCACTCAAGTGGGAAACCTGAGGCACACGGAAATCAGGAGCCTTGTCCACACTGTGTCCTGGGAAGCTGCCATGTCCAATGGTGGCTGACAACCTGAAAGCATGTGATGCATTGAGAGAGCACAGCCTCAGTGACAGCGGGAATTCAAGAACAAGAGTTAGAAGTTGTTGAAGGGAAGAAGAAAGGCAGCTTGTCCTCTCTGTTGAAGTGATGAAGCTCCACGGTCATGTCAGATAGGCTCAGAGTTTGCCTTCTGTTCTAACCAGGAAGCTGTCTGCAGGCTGGGAAATCCTTTTCAAGTGCTAGCCCAAGTGTGTTCAAGACTCTTCAGGCAATAGTCACATCAAGCCTCTGTAAGTTGACACTGTAAACCCTCAGTGTCTGAGGGCTGACCAGGAAAGAATTACAATTCCTGTCTTATTCCTGACCAATTCGAAACCACCAAAGGCTTTCCCCCATAATCTGAAATAGTCACTCCTTAGTAGTCCCTCTGGACAGTAATCAGGAGCTGACCCAGGGTGGGCATTTGGAAGGATTCAGCCTCCGTTCTGCCTGGTGCTGGGATCAGCTCACACAGCTCCTGTGTCCACAGGACACAAGAGAATACATTGTCCATAAGGAGAATTATTCTGTACAAGAAACTAAGACAAAGGGAGAGGTTGTTTCCAGCTGCCTGGGGGAGGTGGGAAGGGGGTGGGAAAAGGGCCTTGCACTGGGGCATTCCTGCAGAGTTCACCCGCATCCCTTCAGCAGTGGCAGGAGGTGAGCAATCACATCCCCTCCAGCTCAGGCCTAACGCTGGGACCCGTTATGGAGCTAGAAGGGGCACTTGGCTGCAACCTATCTCTTAGCTCTTTTCTAAAAAACCATATATGGTTGAGTGAGGTGACCTAAGTAGGGCAGCAATACACACAAGAAGAGAATGAGGTGAGCTGGGCAGTGAGCAAAGGTATATGCGGCAGTGATTAAATACCAGCCTCAGGGAAGATTACAGAAGAAATCCTAAGCAATCAGCTCTAAGTTGACATTGATCTGACAAGCTTTTTCCTTCAGTGGGATGAACTGTGCTTGGGGTTTCACAGCTCTGCTTCTTTCTCCATCCAGAAAAAAATCTGAGAGAATCCCTTTCTCCAGAGGCCAAAGGTAGGAGAAAACACAATCCCCAAGCAGAACAGGGCGGTCAGTGACAGAGGCACACTACCAGGGCAGGACAACAATATCCTTTTACATATCCAGTATCTGAGCAGGTCATGTCTTCTTCAAAGGAAACACCATAAACATTTCCTCCCAAGGGACTGAGTGCTAGGGGTGGGAGTTACATTCCCTCCACTGAGGCTGTATGGGCCCCAAGGTGGGAGATGCAAGAGGTTTGTGTACCCAGGGGTGCTTTTTTCTGAGGCAGGATGGAAATAAGAGCATGTGCAGTGACAAATATTGAAGTGTAAGCATCCCTGGAATTAAAAGTGTTTGTTTAAGTGCATAAGATGTAGGTGATGTCCTGGATTTGTTCCTGTTGGGCAAGGACATTCCTGGTTGCAGAAGAGAGTCCATTTCAATAGTATATTGGGAATGAAGTCAGTATCAGGCTGGGACAACAAAGAAACTTGGGGTGGAGCAAAGAACAGCAGTCACCAAAAGCTGCTCGAGAGGTTTTAGAGAACTACAGCTGGGGCTCTACCCAATATCCCAGTTAGCTCTGACATTTCCAGTTGGGAAGGGAAGAGGTGAGAAGGTAACACCTGATTCGGCTGCTGGGTCTGACTGTTAAAGCAGGGGATGATATGGAGTTGTCTTGGAGCTGGTGACAGGACACCCCTCCTGCAATGTATTGCAATCAGAGCTTTTTGAAATACCATTCCTGGCCTTGATGGAACAGGAAAGGTGGTAACAAACATCTGGGATCACTTTTCCAAGCCTCTGCTGCCACAGCCTGGCAGAATACTGCCTAGTATGGAGCAAAGGCCAAACTACCAGTGTATAACAGAAGAGAACAGAAAAGAGGCAGCTGTAAAGTTGGAAGGAAATTTCAGGGTTTCTAGGTCAAAGCTCATTAAAAATAAGGAAACATTTTATGGAGAATAAATCAGAATTGCCTTGGAGCACTACTGAAAGTGTTTCTCATCCCTGTATTAGCTCTGTCATAAATTGCTGTGAGACAACCCTGAGTCAGTGAACAGTGATTTAAATAACTTTATTTAATAAAGAAATCCTTAGTACACTTCTGCTGACTCAACCCCTTTCCACGGCCACAATGGAGTACTGAGACAGGTATCGTCCAACTGCTCTGCTCTTCAACCTTATAAGGGTAGGCTGCTCCCTCCTACCATGCATCTGACTCTCATTTGAGCCATAGGCTTAGTGAAATAAGAGGAAAGCCATCCTGGCTAGAGTGGAGAAACTAGCCACTATTAGGAGGACAACTAAATCCCAATAAAAGACAATATTAAGTGCAATTCCCTGCTCCCCCCAAATTAAGAAAAATAAGCCCAGAGGAAGAAGGGGCTTTTATATATGCTACAGGAGAACCCTTTCTCATATAGTTCTGCCTGGTAGAGCCACTGCATGAGAAGTTGCCCAACTATCAGCCCCTTGACATTTTCCTTCATGTGTAAGGGTGGGATAAAGGATGGGGACTTTTACCTAGAGAAGTGTGAATTGGTTTCCAGAGGATGGAGAGTAGTACAGGCCCAGCTCTAAGTGGATGGTTTAACCTGGCCCAGAAGCCTCCTCTCCTGCAGCTTAAGAGGGACAGCGGGATGAAACCTGGGCAGGAGGACCTAAGGAAATAATATCCCTCCAGGGATACACGGGCTGCTACAGTTTCTGCCAGTACAAAATAAGCATAGACATATTTGATCCTGTGTGCATCAGCTAGCCATTGACATAGAGCAGTATACAATCAGGGTAAGTTCTGGACTGTGGAGGGCAAGGTGGAGAAGTGGCTACAGAAACGTTCTTTTATTGAGTAACTTTTACTTCGTATGCTGTGCTAAGTGTTTTACATTCATTTCCTCATTTCAATCCTCACAACAACCCTATGAGGTAGGTATTACCACCATTTACAAATGAGAAAACAGGCTCACAAACTCAGAAAAATTAAGCCATTTGCCCAAGGTCACAAAGCTAGTCAATGGTGGAGCAGGGATTTGTCTGTTGCTGAAAGCCACATTCTTTTTTATTGTACCCAAGCTGGTGAGCCTTGAGCAAAAGATTATTTCACTACCCAACTTGGCCAAGGTCACCTAGGAGGCCGCCATCGACACTCACCGCTGATATGGATGCATTGAAGCAGACTTGATGTTGGTTTTTATTCCGCTTGGCATTTTGCCTAAAAGGAACACAAAGAAAGAACACCTGAAATAAGGCAAACGTTTTGACAATAAATTAGAAATGTGGCCTCCTTGGCTTTCTCCTCTTAATATCCTTTAACATCTCAAAATCTCTCTGGCATGTGACCCTGTCTGGCAGAGCACAGAGGTATGGTTCGTCCTCCATCTCCCTCCATAAAAGTGTTTAGGAGGAAAAGGGTGATCTGGGAGACGAGTAGGAATGAGAATATACCCCGGCACGTTTTTCTGCTCATCTATTCCCCCAAAAGACAGCTAAACTTGTGTGACCGCCTGTTCAGGGTCACAGGTAAGAGAGTATTATGTTTTCTGTTGGGTTTTTGTTTTTGTGGTGCTGGAGATTGTATCCAGGGCCTTGTACATGCTAGGCAAGAGCTCTATGATGGGGCGACATTTCCAGCAGCTTTTCTCTCGTTTTAGTTGTCCTTTCCTAGATGCCTTGAAGAAATAGCTCTGGCTGCCTGCATCTGAACTCCTCCAAACTGTTTTCATAATTACTAAAAATGGGCACAAAAAAAGGCAGGATGCCATGGGCAACAAACAAGATACAAAGAATACATGTAAGCCTGGGACACTGCCTGCTTCTTAATTCCTGATGCACCCAGGAAATAGTTTTATGATCTGACCACCGATCTCTCTACCTACAAGGAAACACCAACCACACAACTAAACCAGAGCAAATGGAATAGGACAGTTGAGACAGAAGTCTGAGATGGGGGTGGGAGGCAAGAGCAGTTGTTTTGTTTGCTTGTTTGTTTTTTAGCCCAGGCTGGCTTTGAACTCGTGGCAATCCTCCTGCCTCAGCCTCCAGAGTGCTAGGATTATAGGCATGCACTACCACACCCAGCCTAAGAGCGGTTTCTTTTATTTCAAATTTTTCCTAACTCTCTAGTACCTGTTGCAAAGTCTCAGATAAGATTTTTCTTTACTGCTGAAAATTGTTTTCTAAGCCATAATGCAGAAGAGAAAAGGAAACATCTCCAGGTCTGGGGTGCTGGAGACCCAGATAATCCAGCTTGTTTCCACTTCTCTGCTCAAAATCAGCTGCATTTCAACTCCTGTCACCTTACCTGGTTGACCTGCTTGAGCCATCTGCACCCCACTGAGCATTGGCTGCTGCTGGCTTGGAGTTCCTGCCATCTGTACTTGCTGTAGTCCTGAAGTTCCTGCAAGAATCGTCCCAGCTCCTGGCTGGCCCGGCTGGCCTGGGCCACTGCTGCCTGAAGGTCTCCAATTAGACAGCCCCTTCCCAAAGGCAACAGCTGCCACCAAGGCATTGGTGTCTGCAGGGTTAAAGGTTTGTTTGTTTGGCCGGAGACCTGAAGAAAAGTGGAGACCCTTTAGTATGTGTCTGGCCCGGGACTGAACCTAACAGCTGGAGGACCAGCGATGATTGCCAAGACTTGGAGTTCTAACTTCAGCAGCAGCCAGACTCCCTCATATCCCAGAGGAAGAGCCAGAGGACCCTTACGTCCATCTCTGTATTCTCAATTTTCACTTTGTCCATTTCCACTTTGTCCATTTCTTTTACCAGTTTCAGGGCTGGCATTAAATATAAAAGGCTAACAATATGGACGGAAACCCTTTCCTAAGCAGTTCATTCTTTTTTTTTTTTTTTTTTTTTTTTGTACCAGGGATCGAACTTGGGTCCTTGTGCTTGCGCAGCAGGCAGTGAAACCACTGAGCTAAATTCCCGGGCAGCAGTTCATTCTTATGCCTTTACTTCACTGTCTTCCCAAACCATTACTATTCCAGAGATCTTATACACCTCTGTTTTGCCACCAAATGGTTCCTACCTCCACTCTCTGATTCTCGCTCCTCTTTGCTGATTTTCTCCAGAAGGTTTGAGCACATTTTATTCAAGCTCTGGATCTGCTTCTGTAACACACACAAATTAGTGCAGCGGAAAGTGATTATGGAGAAGTTTCTTCCTTTGCTCTTCCAGAGGCAGCTTAGGTGTAACCAACTGTACATCACTACTACACAGGAGTAATAATGTCTTGGTTCTCAAGATGGGATGGGAATGGGGCAATAGGGCAAGGACTGGGTCCGACCTGAGCTGCATCAGCACCAATGCGGGCAGCATCTGTTGTCAGCTGCTTTTCCTGCTCTTCAACTTCAGGGTCAGGCTTGGTTCTCAGATGGTCAGGGACCACTTCGTGGCTGAAAACAGGCACTCGTCCTTCAGTCTGCCGCTGTAACACAGATCTTAGTGGATCCTACTATGCACTCCAAGAAGATCCAAACGGTTTATTTCCAAACATAACCTGAGACATAACATCTAGCTACCCAGGACACAGTGCCTTTCACCTCACCTGTGATTTCTGTCTTCTCACATGCTTATTTCAAACATGCCTAAAATTAAACTCCCCCTTCTCTTTTCAACATTTTCATCAAAAACTGGAAGAGATAAGGTCACAAAAGGACTTCTTTTTAAGATAGATAATAGAAAAGAAGGGTCCTTGTCTTGATGACACAGGCCTCGGGGTTTTTACAGTACTTTTGGGGAGTGGCTCCTACACTTCCAGATGAACAAAAACCAAGACCTCCAAACTGCAGTCCTTGCTTTTTACTGTCACACATTACCCTACATTTAGAACTTCTGGAATACCCAATCAAAAACTGTGCTCCAGACTTTTCCCTAAGAACTTATTTCTCAAGTTGTACCCTTTTTTCTTCTTACCATGAGATCTTCATCTCGGTCTGGGGACAACACCAGAGGGATAATGACCTGGTTACGGAACAGAGGTGTCTTCTCATGCTTCAAGACCTTGTTCAAAGTGTTCAACTGTCCAGACAGCAATGCAAAGCTATCCAGGACAGAGGGCCTGCGAGTGGTAAGAAGGTGTCAGAATGTCCCACTCCTTCCATGTAAAATAATCTCTAAGAGGTCTTCAGGGTAAAACTACTCAAACTTACTCCTAAGACTTACAGCACTATGACTAGCCTAGCAAGAGCCAGAATGGCTAACTGGGATGATGGGGTTAGGAAACAGGGATACACTTTCAGTTTCTGACATAGATGGCAGGTCACTGTTCGAATGGAGTGAGGAACAATGGCAAAATAGGATCCATGACTAGACTGTTACAACTGAAAACTCAGAAACTGGTTAAAAGCTTCCTTTCTAGCCTAGAAACAGAAGTCACCATTCTAGAGTAGGTTGGAACTAAGACTCAGCCACACCTGTGGAAAGAGATCCACCAAGGAGGACCTCCTTGCCAGCGAAGTTAAAGTGTAAGAATTAAAAGCTAGAAACAATTTGGGTTGAGAAACTGGGCACTTCTCTATTTCCTTGTCATGGCATCCACAAATCATACTTCACCTATCAAATGTTGGGCAACTTGGCCCTTTCCAAATCAACAATGTTTGCAACAGATAAACCATTATATCAATAGAGATGTACTGTTCATCAGGAGGTCTGGTCCTGCTCCCCCCCACACCACACCCCCTGCCCTGGAAACCCTTACCAGGTCAGCCGGTCATACTCGTTCTCCAACTTATAAATGAAACTCCCCAGTGAGTTCTTCAGATCAGCCACTTGACTTAGCAGTGCATCTAATGATGCCTCAAGCTGCTTCTCCTCTCTCTGCACCAATAGGGACAGGTTGGTTACCCAAACAGATATGAATAGGATACATACAGAAGAAAGCAAACAAGCTAAGTTGTTTTCTATCTTGGTATTTGGGTTACAGACAGCATCAACCTTAGACTTTTCAACTTGTTCACCCGACCTCAAGTCCCACTAACAGATTTCTTCTCTTATCACCTCCTAATTCCTGTGTATGTTTCTCTGTGTCAGGTGCATCCTACTCCCCCTCACTGAGAAATTTTCACCAGACCTAATGCCTGAGTTCATTATCTTATGGACACCTCTCTAGCACATTGCACAGTCTTCCTCTGTCTTAGAATCTACCCTGACAGCCTGGCTATTCTTGTCAACAACACAATCTCTGGAAAATCTGCCTACAGATGAAGATTTCTCTGAATACCATCTCAGCACTCTCCCTGCCTGTCCCTTCAACTCATTTATCCTTAGCATCTGATGCTTCAACCTTCTTCTTGCTGACTTAATATGCACTCATTTATTCCTGTATTCCTGGGCCTCTTTCATAAGCTCCGCTGATCCGTAAGTATTTTGAGAAGCTACCAAGTGCAAGAAGCTAACTGACAAGGGCCAGGGATTTAGCTCAGTGGTTCTGCCGCCTGCCTCACAAACGTAAGGTCCCGAGTTCGATCCCTGGTACCAAAAAAAAAAGAAGCTGACAAGTGAAAAGCAAAACCAAGAAAACCTGCGCATGTTTCTGCGCACTAGACAAAACTATTTCAAATGCTAGACGTCTTCAAAGCATTTCCTTCCCATCACCTGCGGTCTCCTGTCCTACTCCATTTCTTCATCCTTAACAACTACTCAGCACAGGCTGGGCAGAATGGTGCAAAACAGTCCTGCAAACTTTACAATGTGCCTGTCAGGGGTATGATCCTGGGTTCTACCCACACCTTCGGATAATAAACAGTTTAGCTTTCGGCCTCTTCGGCCTGCAATTCCTCTAGCTCTCGGGCTTCTCTGCAATTATAGATTCCCAACTACATCTGCATCCAACAGCCTAGCTCCGGGACTCAACCAGCCCACCACTTTCTTAAGCCATCTTTTTTTCGCCTGCATCTCAGCTTTCTCACATGACAACTGGATCCTTTCTCACACTCAAACAACTCTGCGCTGCCTTTTTCATCTCGACTTAGCCGAGTCTGCTCCTCTCCTATCACCCCGGCTCAACTACCTCTCATCTGCGCCGCTCGCGGTCTAGCTTACCTCGCCTCTTTCTTCCCATTCTGCCTTCCCTTAACAGCTGTGGGCTCTACAACTCCTCACTTGTCTTAGCCAGCCCACTCTCGGTTCCGACACCCGAAGCTAACTAGCTGCCATTAGGCCCCAGCGGGTTCTCACCTGCATTGCAGCTGCCTTGGCTGCCCCACCGAATTCCTCTTCCGGTTCTCCAGTCACCTGGCACCGCCGAGAGGGCTTCGTTCACCAATCAAAACGCTTGGTACGCAGACTTCCCACCAACTTCCGTTTCCTGCCAGGCGCCGAGATAACCAGGTCAGAGGTCAGGCGTGGAACAGTCTCTTGGTCCCGGGCCGGCGCTGGAGGGCTGTGTGATGGCCTCGGAGCGCCCGGAGCCGGAGGTGAGGGGCGATCGGGCGCAACGCTGGGCCCCGAGACGCGAGGGGAAGGATCTGAAGGTCAGGTGTGGCGTCCTCCCTCGTAGCCTCTGCCGGGACCGGCTCAGACCCGAAGGCCGGGCCATCGAAACTTTTCCCTCACGGTCCACAATTTCATTGGGAGCCTAGAAGAGAAATGCTTCACTTTGTTTACTGAAATTTCGTCCGTGTAGCCGACCCTATGACCTAATAATAGCGATAGTAATGTACCTTGTGTTTTGATTACTTGTTGCAGTTTCATTGGGCATCACGGCAGTATGCAGATTTTGCCGGTTTCTGCGTTTCTTCAAACATTGAAATGCAGTAAACATTATGAGTTAATATCGTTCCAGCGCTTAGGCTTTTAAAAAAGCAGTTTTGGTTTCATGAAAAAAAACATTTGAATCGGAGTGAGACCTCATTCCAGTATTGACGCTACCACTTTTTATTTATCTGTGCAACCTCGGGCATGTTTTAACTTCCCAGACCCTCTTTCCTTTTTTATAACATACTTGTCTTTTATATAGTGTCGTGAAGATCACATGTATTAAGCCAGAAAGGGCATATGAAGTCTGTTAAATGCTAAGGACCATTTGCAAGGAGCTTTATATAGATTGTGCCAGATTTGTGCAAGGAAGGGGATGATATTTATTCTCATTTGCAGAGAAGAAAACAGAAGTCAAAGACTTCTCTTAAAACTATGACTACTCAGTTGGGGAATAGCAGAATTTTGGAGTTAGAAAATCTGAGCAAAAATATCTCGGATTTGAATAGAGATGCCCAATATTACAAGAGACTATACCAGTAGATGGGAAGAGTGAAGGATACGCGCATTGATTCATACAGTAATTACTTGTTTACTATTTACTGTATGCCAGACACCATGCCAGGCTGACAGTAGTCCTCTCAACCTGTGAAATAAACGTCATTGCTGTCCCTGTTTTTCAGTCAAGGAAGCTCAGGCACAGAGCAATTGGGTAAAAACTTACACAGCTATCTCAAAATGTTTTTTTTTTTAATTTTGTTTTTGTTTTTGTTTTTTCATTGTTGTTGTGGTTTTGGTTTTGGTTTTGGTACCGGGGATTGAACTCAGGACCTTGTGCTTTTGGGGCAGGCGGTGGAACCACTGAGCTAAAACCCCGACCCCTTAAAAAAAAATTTTAATAAAGATAAATTTTATTAGCAACAATGGCAAATGTATAATATTTGGAATATAAGTATTTAAAATGGTGATTTTGGGGCCGGGGATTTAGCTCAGTCGTTCTGCCGCCTGCCTCCCAAGTGCACGATCCCAAGTTTCATCCTGGTACCAAAAATAAAAAATAAAAATAAATAAAATGGTGATTTTGGAGAGAAAAACGTAATCAGTGACAATAATTGAAATATACTGTTTAAACTCAAGTAAATAAGAATTCTGGACTTAACTAAGACTTATGTAAATTAACTAAAGTGTCAATTCTTAGTTAAAAATAACTGCCAGTGTCAGGAATAATAATGATGATGGTAAAAGCTAACATTTATTGAGTGCCTACTAGATGTCTGGCAGGTAAATGTCTCAGAATAAAAGGAAAAGGATAATCCCAGAAATTCCACGTTCATATAGCATTTTCTTGATTGGAAAAGAATGTCAACTTAATAGGATTTGAGCAATGTCTTTTATATTTTAGCACTTCAAATGAGCCCTCCCTATAAATTATTCCTCATGTAAGTTGAAGCACTTACTAAACCTTTGAATTCGTATCTTTTCTTTACATTTTTATTTTTATTGGTACATGTATGCAGCACACGATAATTACATTCATCTTGGAGAGTTGATATTGTACATAATACACCTTTTTTTTTGTACTGGGAATGAGACTCGGGACCTGGAGCATGCCAGGCAGGCGCAGTGCTGCTGAGCTACATCCTCGGCCCACGTAACACATCTTGATTCCTTCTATGCTCTCTTCTGCTTCTCCTTCTCTCCTCCCTCCATCTCTTGGTCCCCTTCCCATTTGCCAAAAAATTTTTTTTTGGTTTGTTTGAGACAAGGTTCCACTAAACATAGTTCAGGCTGACCTTGAACTTACAGTACTCCTGCCTCACCATAAAAATATTTTTTTTAATTTAATAATTTTTTAAAAATTATTTAAAAAAATAACTGGGTTTTTTTTTTTTTAAATAACCCAATAACCTGGGGTTGTAGGTCAATGCAAAGGCCCTGGGTTCAAACAGAGATACTAAGTATGCAGACTAGGAATCCAAAACAAATAGTCTGGCTCCAGACCTTGTGCTGTTTGTTTCTTTGTTGGAGCCAGTGTCTCACTAGTCCAGGCTGGCCTTGAGCTCACTGTATAATATGACCCAAGCTGGCCTCAAACTTTAAATCTTCCTACCTCAGCCTCCAAACAAACTTTGTTTTCTTAACCATAATGTTTGTAATATAAATAAAGTAGACATAGGATAACAAATGTCCACTTTATTAGGATTTGGTATAATAACAACATAGAATATGGTTGTTTTAAGGAATCTATACCCTATTTAAAAGCATCAGACATGTTCACAGGGTGGTAGAATAGCCAATGCTTGAGAAATATCAGTATTGAGAAAACCTCTGAAAAACTTGGAGTATGTTTTCACATGGGTTAAAATGGAAAGACATTAGGGTATTTTGGGGAAATACTGCACACCTTTTAAGCAGATTGTTTTAAATATACTGTTGTAGCAGGGTGTGGTGGCATGTATCTCTAATCCCAGCACTTGGGAGGCTGAGACAGGAGGATCATTGTGAGTTTAATTTTGTTTTTGTTTTGTTACCGGGGATGAACTCCGGTCCTTGCGCTTGCGCAACAGGTGGGGAAACCACTGAGCTAAATCCCCAGCCCCATCACTGTGAGTTTAAAGCCAGCCTGGGCTGCATAATAAGTTCAAGGCCAACCCAAACTACATAATGAGACCCTGTCTCAAAAAACCAATAAAATAAAATAATACTGTTCTTTATAAATCTAATATAAGCCACATATGTGATGTTAAATTTTTTGGATAGCTACATAAGGAAGTAAGAAATAGATGACAGCTGGAAGTTAAGCATTTGCTGGTTTTGTTTTGTTTTATTTTGTTGTTTTTATCAGTCAGTGCCAGAAATCAAACCCAGGATCTCTCCCTTGCTAGGCAAATACTCTTACCACTGACCTACTTCTATAGCCTGTACTTGTTCTTGATTTGCATTTGTAAATATTTTAAAGGTAAAATGAGCATAGTTCTGCCCCCCAGCATAGAAAACTGACTTTTGGAGGATGTTAAGATCCCAGGAGAGGGCCGGGGATTTAGCTCAGTGGTTCTGCCACCTGCCTTGCAAATGCAAGGATCCGAGTTCGATCCCCGGTACCAAAAAAAAAGAACGTAAAAGAAGAAGGTAAGATCCCAGGAGAGCTAACCCTAGTGCTGTAGCATGTGCCTGTAATAATCTCAGATACTGAAGAGGCTGAGGCAGGAAGATTACAAGTTTGGGGCCAGCCTAGGCAACTTAGTAAGACTTGTCCCAAAATAAAAAGTTTTAAAAAGGCTTGGGATGTAGTTCAGTGATAGAGGTTCCCTGGGTTCAATCTCCAGTACCACCTTCTTCAAAAAAAAAAAATCTTGCAAGAAAAATAGAGTATACTCAGATTTACAAAATTATGTAGACATCAGATACTTAAGATATTTTACGAATGCTGCTACGGACTCAGAATTGTGCTAGCTATAAGGGTCACACAGACCAGTGTAAGACAGACATGATCCTTTTCTTTGTGATAAACAGGCATTGAATTATGATAGTAAGTGCTGCAAAGAAATGAATAAGGATGTTTAAGTGTTTAACCAGGGTATTTAACCTACTTCATTCAGAAAGGGACAGGGGAGTATCAGGAAGCCTCAGAAAATGACATCTAGGTTTACTATCTAATACTCAAAATCCTCATGAAATAAGCACTGTTATTATCGCTATTCACCAGTGAAGAAACGGAGACACAGGTTAAGCCTGCACCAAAGCCCTAGAGCTAGTAAGCAGCAGAACCAGCGTTTGGTCCTAGGTGCTCTAACCCTAGAGAAAAAGCTGGAAAAGATTGAACTTGAGGCGAGGCTAGAGGTTTAGGACTTTGGGATAAGTGTGATGGTAAAGGATAATTCAGGAAGATGGCAGACATCTACGTTATTTAGTGGAGGGTCTGTTAACAGGACAGCACATAGGTTAGAGAGAGCTCAAAAAATAATTCAGGCTTGGGGCCGGGGATTTAGCTCAGTGGTTCTGGTGCCTGCCTCGCAAGTGCAAGGTCCTGAGTTCAATCCACAGTACCAAATAATAATAATAATAATTATTATTATTATTATTATTCAGGCTTTAAAGAGACATCTAAAAACCAGAAAACAAATTAATGAGATCACATTTCATTGATTCTGGTTTACCTGGTATGCAGTACTGTGCCTGTTAATGCTTTATTCATCTTGTGTAAATGGTATGTAGGCCTCAATAAATATTGTAAAGAATGATAGCCTTCCTGTAGCATTGTTGCTCACTTTTTAACTGCAGCAACATCCCTTGGAAGATATTCTTATCCACAGTATCAGTGAAGAAATTGAGGCCTGGAAAAATTAAGCAACCTGATGACAAGTACCTAGATAGAAAGTAATAGGCAAGATTTGAATCCAGGTCTCTGATTCCAAAAGATGGCTTCAGACTCAAGAGGGATTTGAAGCTCTGTACAAATGTGGATACTGTGAAAACACAACTAATTCAAGGGTTCTCAAGCAGTAATACAGATGAATCACTGGAAGAGCATGTTAAAATGTGGATTGCTGAGCTCTGTCGCTCTCATTTCATTTGGTCTGTGGTGGTGCCCGGGAATCCAGTGCACACTTTAGCTAACACCTCAAGAAATTCTGATGCAACCGCTCCTTGAATCCCACTTTGCAAAACACCATTCTAGCTGCTTAAATTATTAACTCTTCTGATTCTGTTAAAGTATATCTTGAATATGAAGAGAACTTGGGAGGTTATGGAAATGTAGTTGCTAACTTTGAAGGATCAGATATAAGAGGCAATGTTATAAGAAAGGTAGGCAGATGTTCCTTGGTTCAAGAAGGTAGATTCCGTAAGAACTGATCGAAGTCCTAGAAGTCAGTTTAGCCTTGGACACATCAGTCTGTCATTCATAATACCAGGCTATGGTAGTGAGATGGAAGCTGTACAGTAGTGGAATTTAGCACCTGCTAACTAATAATCTGAAGAAAGCACAATGCTTGTCTTTACCCTCCACTGGGGTTACCCCCATTCCCTCCTCACTTAGTAATAACCCTGTTCAGCTTTCAGTATTCCTAGCCTGGGTTGGACTACTTTGTTACTTGCTGTCATAGAACCGTATTCTTGTCCTTTGGAGTGTTTATTCATTTTGTAATAATACAACAACCACAGTGATTATTTGGTTAATAGTTTTGCCCTCCATTATAGGGTAAATTTTATGATCAAAGAATGAGTATTTTTGCTTTTCATTGTATCTTTAAGACCTTACCTACTTCTGGTCTGTTTTATCCTCATGACCTCTTAAAATGCAACTAAGCTCACTGTTTAATTCAGCTGACTTTTGTTTTTGCCCAGATGAAGACTTTCTCAGTGAAAGGCAGTGGTGGTTTTGCATACTAGCATAACTGCTTGTCTAATTGAGGACCAGTTTCAAATAGTTCACAGAACGGCTACTTTGAATGGCTCTGACCTAGACCACTGTCATACTCCCTGATTCCCAGAGGGCCATTCTAATCACTTAGCTAGAAGAGAAAAACATTTTTTTTTTAAGGTAGACATACTGTTACTGTCTTGTTAAAAACCCTGCAGTAGCTTGACCTTACTCTTAGGATAAAACCTAAAACCTTAAACAGTGTAGGAGAGTAGTATTTCCCAAAGAGTGGTTTTAGATGTTATAGGGACCACACAAAATAATATAGAGTAGGGGCTGGGGATTTAGCCCAGCAATACCGCACCTGCCTTGCAAGCGCAAGGTCCTGAGCTCAATCCCCGGTACTGCCCCCCCCAAAAAAATGTAGAGTCACATATCAATATTTAAATTTTTTTTTAACCTCTCTAATTTTGTCAAAGCACACTTTCTGCTTCTTACCCTACTATGTTCCTTTTTGTCACTGTTTCAAGTTTTTTTGTTTTTGTTTTTGTTTTTCCTGCTCTTAAGAGAAATGGATAAAACTGATTTTTAGCCTTGTTACTCACAGTAGATGAGCTTTGCTTATCATTTAATGTGCTCATCAGGCCTTGGTTTGATTTCTGGCCCCTGTAGCTGCTATTTAGTACTTAGTTGCCTCTTTTGGACTTGAGTTTTCTGTTACATGTTTTGCCACAAAGACTGAACAAACTTACCTATTTAAAAACCTAATATAGCAAGTGGTGATAATCTGTAGTAGTTAGTAGTAGTTAGCTTTTGTTTGTTTTTACTGAGTACCAAGTACTGAGCTGAGCACTTCATCTACATGATTTCCCCGAATCCGCAAAACAGTACTTTAGATTGGTATTGGGATTATTGCCATTTTACACATGAAGATACTGAGACTGAAAGAGGTTATGTACCTTTTCCACGGTCTCACAGCTAGTAAATGGTGGGGTTAGGATCGGCCCAGGCTAAGAATCTGAAATTTTTGCACTTAACCTCTACGGAGTACCGTTGAATATACTGTAGATGTGAGTTTCTTTTTTGCCATCTTTTCTGTTTCCCAGTATCTGCTTCTGATTTTATTTTATGCTTGCCTTTTATCTTGGAGAAGAAAGATTTTCTGCATCCTGAGCCATTGCCTCTCTGCTATCCACACTCTTCTGACCTCAAGCACCCTTTCTTACTGCTTTTTCAATCTTTTCTCTGTGCATATTTCCCTGCTGTAGGAAGAACAATTTTTTACTTCCTTTCAATTTTCAACATTGTATTTCTGAACAGGCAGTCACTGACTTCTATTCATTTCTCTTCTACAACCCTCTCTTCAGTCCTTGCAGCTGGTATCCTTCCCCTCACCAGTCAGGGACACAGAAGGAGAAATGTATGATATGTCAAGAACAAGCAAGAATAAGGGAAATAAGACATTGGGAAGCTCAGGGCAGTTGAGGAACAGTGAGCAAGTTTATCTGCTGGGAGTGCAGGAGTCCGAAGGCTGGAAAACCTCTTATGCAGATCTGAAAAGGCTGCTGATCAGGTAGAAGTCAGTGCACTGGTAAAGGACTGCTAGAGTCGGTACCGCTAGCAAAGTGTCAAGTTTCTTCCTGTCAGTACACCTGCCATGTTTTATATGTATAGACAAAGGAGCATGTCACATTCACCCTGAGTCAGGCTTTGGTGAGATTTGTTTAGTGGAAGGACAAGGACATGGGCAGGAGGCTTAATGCTTGTTAGAACATAGCTGAAGTGACCACCCACAAGGCAGTGCAGGGTAGGAACTAGAGTGTTGACAATTGAGAGGTTAGTGAGTGGAGGCTGTGAGCACAGAGGTTTGGGTTTGGAGTATTTACTTAAGAGGCTTTCCATTCCCTCAGTGATGATTTCTTTAGTGCCTGTGGTCAAGACTTAGGAGGGCTAATCATGGTGGCGCATGCCTGTAAACCCAGCCCTCAGAGGCTGAGGCAGAAGGTTTGCAAGTTCGAGCCCAGCTTGGACAACTTAGACTCCATCTCAAAAACGGCCTGGAATGTAGCTCTAAGTGAGGGCCCTGAGCTCAATCCCTACTACTACCAAAAAAAAAAAACTGTCTGGCATTCATGTGACATATGAGGCTGTCACATATTAGGTATTGTTTTTAAATCCATTTGCCAAGTACAAAGGCACAAAAAAAGAGAACAAACAGTAGTTGATAGGGGAAACTCACGTAAACGTTTGTGGAGACATAATGAGGGAAGGTCATGTCATCTGTGTAAAGGGAATGAGTGTGTGGGGTTTTTTTGTTTGGTACCAGGGACCGAACTCAGGACCTTGCGTTTGCGAGGTAGGTGCAGTACCATTGAGCTAAATCCTCGGCCCTGTGTAAAGAGAATGGGAACAGACAGTTGAGAATGACTCGCTAGGGTTTAGTATTTTTTTTTTTTTTTGGTACCGGGGATCGAACTCAGGTCCTTGTGCTTGCACAGCAGGCAGTGAGACCACTGAGCTAAATCCCTGGCCCTGAGAATGACTCGCTAGGAATGTTTTACATGGTGGCAGGAATAAACTTCACCTCTGCTGCTTACCTCTTACAAAATGTGCGCTCTCTTGGGGAAGTTACTTGCATAGGAGCTGCATCTACTGGGAACTCAGTGCCTTTTTTTTTCTTTTTTTTTTTTGTAATGTATTAATGTCTCTGTCCCTAGGTGGAAGAAGCTGGGCAGGTGTTCCTGTTAATGAAAAAAGACTATCGAATCTCCCGAAATGTTCGCCTGGCCTGGTTCCTCAATCACCTGTATCAAACTATACAGGCCACACCTCAGGAGTTGCTGGTAAGGCCTAGAAACAGGAGAGATGGACTCTAAGTCTAGAAAGGACAAATGACTTTGCCCACAAGATGATTCCCCAAGGAAAATTGGTTAATACTTTTTCTAGTGGGGTGAAGAGCATGTGGTCGGTTTACAGGAAGTGCAGTCAGTGGTTGGTCATTTTGGACGGAGAACACGAGTCCAGGGAGCACTTCATCTGCATGACTTCTCATGATCTACATAACAGCACTTTAGATTAGTATTAGGATTATTTCCATTTTACACATGAGAACACTGAGGCTTAAAGGGGTTAAGTGCCTTTTATAATCTCACAGCTACTCAGTGGCCAAATGGGGACTCAGGAAAGAAGATGGTGACCCCTTCCTGACCTGTTCCCTTTTTCTCTCCATCTTAATTGTCAGCTTCAGTCTGAGCAGGAGTTGGAAGTCCTCAGTATCCTGCCTCCTGGGTGGCAGCCAGATGAGCCAGTGGTCCCAAGGCCATTCCTCCTCGTACCTTCCACTCGGGTCACCTTCCTGGCTTGGCAGTATCGATTTGTCATTGAGCTGGACCTTAGTCCATCTACTAGCATTGTGGTAAGTGATTGGAGGGTGACACTGGGTAGCAAGGATGGGGTGGGGAGTGAGAAGGAGAGAGCAGGGTCTGGGGAGGTCAGAAACTGATCCCAGCACCCCACTGTGGGAAGAAGACAGGCTTTCAAAGGAATGGCGAGCATGCAGAAATGAATCCCATTCCACCGGTGGCATATTTCACCGTGTAATCAGTCATAAGATAAGGCTTATGCTGACCCATGGAAGCTGCTTGTTTTTGCCCTTTGCTTAGTGGGCTGCCTTTGGACACCTTTAAGAACTATTTATCTGCATTGCCTTCAGGATGATTCCACAGGAGAGATCTTGTTTGATGAAGTTTTCCATGCCCTGTCCCGCTGCCTAGGCGGGCTGCTTCGGCCCTTCCGAGTGCCTGGATCTTGCATCGACTTCCAGCCTGAGATCTACGTGACTATCCAGGCCTACTCCTCCATTATTGGCCTGCAGTCCCACCAGGTAGTATCTTTCTCCAAGGTTGTACCCTTCCAGGTGTGTCCAGTCTACAGCCCACAGGCTGCTTGCCCTCTTTTTTCTTTAAATGTTATAATAGTGAATATAAAAAAATAGGAAAGCTTTATTAGTTGTTTACAGTAACTATATTATGTATTTTATATGCAGCCCAAGACAATTCCTCTGCACTCAGTATGGCTGCACACGCCTATAATCCCAGCACTCGGGAAGCTGAGGCAGGAGGATCGCTGCAAGTTCAAAGCCGGTGTGGGTACATAGTGAGTTCAAGGCCAGCCTGAACTTCATAGTGAGACACTGTCTCAGAAAAAAAAACAAAATACAGTTGAGGCAAGCCAAAAGGTTGGGCATACCTGAAAGTTTCTGACAGTCTACTAACCAAGTCCTATTCCTGTCACTACTTTTTGTACTCAAGTCCCTGGCTCTGCTTGTTTCTTTTTCTTTTTTTTCTTCTTCTAAAAATTTTTTTATTAAATAACTATTATCAAACACACACACATACAAAGAATTAAAACCACTCGAAGAACAATGCAAGGGGAAAAAAACTACAATAATATTCAAATACAGTAGAACTCAACCAAAACAAAACTGAAAAGCACTTAAACATTTTTCCATATAACTTAAAAAAGCATCTCAAGCACCAACAAGACACCAGAGGATGTGTTTTGTTTCAGAAAGGTCCCCAAAACCAACATTGAACAAATAATGATCTGGAAAAAAAAAACTCCAGTTAGTTAGCAGACTCCACATAAGCCAAGCTTCTCCCTAATTTAAATTTCGATACAGGCATATGACATGCAATGGAAACACAATCTGAGAGATATGTTATTAGGCCATTTCATCCATGTGTATCCTTAATTAAACTTTCAGTTTCCCACACTAGAGAAACTATGGTATTTACACATGCGTGTCCTATTTATTTCACTTAAGAGGATGACCTCAATATGCATCCATTTAGCTATATCTGCTAGTTTCTTGAATCTCTTTCCTAGTGATTCCCATGAGCCTCTCTCTCTTTGAAAAGACCCACTTCCTCTGGTCTTAAAGAACTTTCCCACGTGCCATATGTCAGTTGACACTGATTGAACAAATCCCCCCCCCCCCCCCCCGCCCCATAAATCTCTTTGGTTCTGGCTCCTGGACATGTACCTTCTCTGTTTTCTTCCAGCCTCCTTTAGTTCTAACAGATGGTTTCTGGTGTGCTGACTCTTGCCACAACCTCCAGGAGCAGATCCTTTGGAATGGTTTTGTGATTTTTAAAATATTACAAATACCCAAAACATAATTTCTTTTAAGTACAGGGAAGGATCATTTTCTCTGAGGGTACTGTGAACTGTTGGGTGTAATGCTGACCACATAGATAATTACAGGGCTTACCCACCTGCCAGGCAGCCTCTCACAAGACACTTCTTTTGGATAATGGCCCAGTCTGTAACTGGAGTATCTGTTTTAGGCTTAGATAAGCATTGGCCCAGTTTCTTCTTGTCTACTTATAACCACCTTCTACTCATTGGTAGGGACTTGCCCTGAAATTATCCATAATGGCTATGCTGTCACTTTAGCCATCAAATTTTCTTGAGAGATGGATGTCAAAAATAGCATCAGAGGGTCTGAAACAAGATAAGATGGAGAGATTGGCTGTGGAGAAAAAGAGGAGGAAGAAATCCTTTTATTCAGAGCCTGGAGGGTGATTTTCAGAGAAATGGAGAGAGTAGTACACCCTGCCCTCCAGTTAGGGTCAGCTGGGAGTTGTTAATGACCTGACTTCTTGCTGTATGAGAAGGGCATGCAAATTACCTGCTGAAGCTAAAGAGGAGGGAGCATTCATTGGGGGAATAAGAGGAGGCTTTTGTGCTTAAACAAGTAGAAAAGATTTTTAATAGCCTCTCTGTGCAGTATACTTAGAAATAAAAAAATGAAAAAGTCTGTTACAATAAAAAAAGCTTTGCCAGGCTGGGATGGGACAATTTACACATGGCCTCCCCTGAGGAGCTGGAGGGTTACAGCACCCCTATGTGGGAGGTTGGCTGTGGAGCCATACCTTCAATCTCAATTGGATGGAAAGTCAGGTTCACCTGAAGGGAGCTATGGAAATAAGTGAAGGAAGCAGAGATACAGTGTACATTGGCCTCCTTGCCATCCTGTCTTAGTCTTTCCCTTGTGCTTCTCAGGTGCTGGTGCAAGGCTGCCTTTTGGACCCTTCCCAGCAGGAGGTGTTCCTACAGCAGGTGTATGAGCAGCTCTGCCTCTTTGAGGATAAGGTGGCCACCATGCTGCAGCAGCAGTATGATCCCCAGAGCCAGGTATGTAGGAGAGAAAGTGGGCAGAAGCCACTCAGAGAGATAGCAGCTGAAGATGGAGGGCAGGAAGAGGAATAAGCAACTAGAGAGGAGAGAGAGGGCAGAAAAAGCCTAGGGGCCAGGGGCAAAGTGAGCCAAGGACAAGCATGCTGGTGAACACTCAGGATAGGCCCCCTGCTGGAGGACAGTGGCTCAGATACATTCCCCAAAGATTCTTACTGGGAAAAAATATGAAAGCCATTTGCTTGTGTTTTTTCAGTCCTGGGTCTTCTTTTCCCATGGGTCTGAGAAAGTGATCATGGGTCACTTTGATTTCTAATTAGTACTTAGGGATAAAGCTGTCTAGGCTCACTGGAATACTCTCTCCCATTACTTTGGCTACCCAGAAGTGGCCAGACAAATGGCAGTTCTGTGTGCCTGATGACTGGTATGCAATTTGATTGATTATAAATTATTTCATAATGGCTAGTAACTTTGTAAACTTTTCCTCACAGAGACCATGAGGTCAGTGATGAGAAATATGGAAAGGGCCCTTCTTGGCAAAAAGTGGAGGACTCTAGCCTTTGCTAGCCTGATGCTTTGCCTGGTGCTGGGTTCCTTTCCCATCCAAGGTTCAGCATTAAAGCACAGCAGAACCCAACTGCAGAGTTGAGGGGATGGGGTCCTCACAGGAGTAGGGCTGCCTGGCCTGGGCAGTAGTGGACTATATGTTCTTGTTTGGGGGCTAGAGGTGTAGCTCAGAGGTAGAGCACGTGCCTAGTATGTGTGAGGCCCTAGGTTCGGTCTCCAGTGCTTCTAAAAAAGAGAAAAAAAATAAATTCTGGTTTTGCTCTGGCCAGGGCAACAATGCTATCTCTCCCATTCTATCTTTTCTGTAACTCTGGACCAGGTGGAAGACCAGTCCCCAGACTCAGGGGAGCCCCTAGGCCGGAAGGTGGGCATCTCCATGGTGACAGCTGATCTTGGGCTGGTCAGTATGATTCGTCAGGGCATCTTGGCACTGCAGTTATTGCCCTCAAACTCTAGTGCAGGTCAGTAGAAGGAATATTTTGGGGAATGGGGAAATGGATCCAGGAAGGGTGGGGACGATATCGGCAGAGATAGAGGTTCCCCAGGATTCGTGGGCCCCCAAGAAGGGAATCTGTTTTTTTCTTTCCAAAATGCAAGTGTGTGCTAGTATATATCTCAAGTACCCTCGGCTCTGATAACCATTAGGGACCCTAGGGGAAGGAGTGGAGCTCCCAGAACATCCCCTGGGGAGATTGTGATCTCGAATCAAGAGGAAGAGGTAGGCTGGTCATGGTTGACAATGCCTGTAGTCCCAGCTACTTGGGAGGCTGAGGCAGAGGGATCACAAGTTCAAGGCCAGCCTAGGCAATTTAGTGAAACCTTGTCTCAAAGTGTTTTAAAAAAAAAAAGGCTGGGGATATAGCTCAGTGATAAAGTGCTTGCCTAATATTCGTGAGCCTCTGGGTTCAGCCCCCAGTACCACAAAAAGGAATAAACAGGAAGGTTAAGGGAGAAGGAAAGGTGTTTGAGGTTTGTAAAACACATTGGTGGGTGAACACTGCAGTCTTCAAGGCCTTGTCAGTTGTTTGCCTCCCTATAACTTTGGTCTGGCCTGTGCCTTTGATTCTGAGACTTGTTCTTCCTTCAGGTATCATTGTGATCACAGATGGAGTGACCAGTGTTCCTGATGTTGCTGTCTGTGAGACACTACTGAACCAGCTTCGCAGTGGCACTGTGGCTTGTTCCTTTGTGCAGGTGAGGACTTCATAGGAAGGTGGAGAAGGAAGTAAAGTATCTCACAAAGTCAGGTATGGCCAGTTACTTTCTTGTGGGCAAGATTTCTCAAGTGAAGCTGATGACATCGCTACCTGGGGGAAAGGTGCATGTTTAGAGCAGGTGGTAGTGGGAGATCTTTGTCACCTTTCCTTAGGATTGGGTGGCATGTTACAGTAAGAGAAAGGAATTTGAAATCTGATTCAGGTCTGGTCCTACATACACCATTATTTAAGTTACTGGTCTGGTTGAAAGAGTCAGAAAACCCAGCTCAAACTAGCTTAAGCAAAGAGGAGGGAAAGCATTTTCAGGGACCTGCAGCTAATTTGGTTCATGGACTGTAGAGCCTGAGCTATGGAAGGAGGCAAAAGCTATGGAAAGCAAGCATGGAAGGGTAGCCATAGCTAAAGTGTAAACTGGTTCTGCTGTATTAAGGAGTTTAAGGAGAATTCTGTGGGTGATGGAGAAGAAAAGTCACTTGTTGAGATTGTGTTACAAAGATCACTCTTGTGGCTGAGTGGAGGTAGGGAAACTATTCATTGTAGTTATCCAGGTGAGAGGATCAGAGTTTAAATTAGGGGATTTAAGGGTAAGAGGATTAAGAAAATTGCCAGATGTGGTGGTTCATGCCTGTAATACTAGCACTTGGGAGGCTGAGGCAGGAAGATCACTGTGAGTTCAAGGCAGGCCTGGGCTATATAGTGAGGTCAAGGCAGGCCTTGCCTGGGCTATATAGTGAGGTCAAGGCAGGCCTTGCCTGGGCTATATAGTGAGGTCAAAGCAGGCTTGAACTACATAGTGATACAATGTCTCAGAAATACTGGGAAAAAAGAAAGAAGGAGAGAAATGAAGAGGTAGCATCAAGGTTTGTGACCAGCAAGACAGAGTAGGGCATCTGAGCATGTGAGAGGGAATGAGAAGTTAAGGACAAGTCCAAGTTTCTGATTTCAGTGATAACTGGGTGGCAGGCAGAGCAAGCAGAAAAAGAAACAGCCAGAGTAGAGGAGAGGGTGGGATGATAAACTCAGGTTTGTGCATGTTGTGTTCGAGGTACCTGTGGTTTGACATAGTAGTGGAACACCGGACCTTTGGAGTTAGTCATGGCTGAGGTGAATCCTGGCTCTCATTATCTCTGTGACATGGGGCACATGATTTTATCTCTAGGTTGGATTCATTGTAAATGGAGATTGTAAGAGTGCCTGCCTTATTGGGTGGAGATGATGCATTTAAAGTGCAGGGCATAGTGCATTAGTTATGTAATAAATGCCTACTATTTGTAGTAATTTCATTTGTTTATGCATTTTCTGATACTCAGGAGACAGCAGTAATTGAGAGATAGAGATTTAAGATTTGTCAGGCTGTAGATGGTAATTGAGAAAGGGTCCCTGAAGAGCCTAGGGGAAGACCAATGTTTAAAGGTCTTTCATAGGAAGAGGGCTCTGAAAGGAAAGAAGAAACAACTGTACAAGAACTAGGAGATTCTAATGTCAACAAATTCAGAGGTTTGGAAAAAAGAGTCATTAACATTGCAAGATGTAACAGAAAGATCAAATAGGATAAGGAATGAAAAGTGCCTTTTAGGTTTGGTGATTAGGAGGTCACAGGGATCTTTTTCAGAGCCATTTCAGTGAAGAGGTGATGAGAGGAATGATTGATATGTGGATTAAAGAGCAGGTAGAAGAGAAGGAATTAGAGATAAGTGTTGACACAAAGCATTTTGCTTTTCAGATCAAGTGGGGAGTGAGAGGGAGAACAGTAGCCAAAGGGAAGTACAGAGAGGAAGGAGGTATGTTTGTTCTGTTTGGTTTGGTTTTGTTGTTTCAGCTAGAGACTAAGGGGCCATAGTGAAGAAGGGTTTGAAAATAAAGGGAAGAAAAGCCTGACGCAATAAAGCCCCTAAATTGACAGGGGGCCATTGGCTGTAGAAACAGATTGAAGGATTCTTTGAGAACAAGCAAGTATTGTTTCTTTGAGTCTAGAGTATAGAAGTGAAGGTGTAGATAAATTCTGCCAAGGGCTCCTGATTCCTCTATGCAGTAAAACATGGCAAGGGCTGGGGATTTAGCTCAGTGGCATTGCACCTGCCTCACAAGTGCAAACTCCTGAGTTTAATCCCTAGTACCCAGAAAAACAAAACAAAACAAAAAACATGGTGAGTACCATAAGGAAGGGAGGACGTCATTGAGAAGAAGGAATAGTCTTGGGGACAGCCCTGAAGGAGTAGCTGGATGGACTGTCATGTTTTGATGTGGTATCACACTACACAACTGGACACATTTTTCTCATTTGAGCAAATACAGAGATTGTGGTCCTAGTTGGGCTTTTGAGGTAGGAGCAGAACAAAGTAAAAAGGGCCAGGAATTTAAGAATGATGCTTAAGGGCTGGGGATTTAGCTCAGTGGTTCCACCGCCTCCCTCACAAGCACAAGGTCCCAAGTTCAATCCCCGGTACCAAAAAAAAAGAATGATGCTTAAGAGCCAGGGATTTAGCTCAGTGGTTTCGCCGCCGGCTGCACAAGCGCAAGGACCCAAGTTCAATCCCCGGTACCCCCCCCCCAAAAAAAGAATGATGCTTACAAAGTTGCTTCAGTATAGGTTCCAGATTGAGTTTAGTAAGGGTTAGACTGGTATTGATGCTCACAGGACAGAGCCTGAAGGCTTGGCAGACCAGCCCTGACAGGGAACATGAGGAATAGGTGGAAACTACAGGGCTAATGCTGTGCGTGGGATGTGGCAGTGTGGGATTGTGAAGGTGAATTCTTTCCAAGTGATGCAAAGGGCCAGTGTGTAGCCACCATGTGGGTGAGTGGAATAGAGATGAAGGTTAAGCTGAGTGGGCCGAGTGTGATGGTGCACACCTGTAATCTCAGCACTCAGAAGGCTGAGACAGGAGGATTACCATGAGTTGCAGGCCAGCCTGGACTACATAGCAAGACCCTGTCTCAAAAAAACAAAAAAACAAAAAAAAAGAAGAAGCAGCTGTGTGGCCATGGAATAAGTCCTCTAGAGCAGACCTACATTTTCTAGGGAGGCTAGCTAGTAAGTATTGAAGCTTTATGAGCTCATCTGTCACAACTACTTGGCTTTCCTGTGTTACTGGGAGCTTGAAAGCAGGCCTAGACCAGTGTAAGATGAGTGGGTGTGGCTGTGTTCAATAAAATGTATTGACAAAAATAGCCAATGTGCTAGATTTGGCCTTCACGTTATATGTAATTTGCCAATTTCTGATCGACAGCCTTAGTGTTGGAATCACCAGAAAGCTCATTTGCAATACAGACTCTCAGTCCCCACCCCAGACCTCTGCATTTTAACAAAACTTCCAAGGGTTACAGATGCACCCTCAAGTTAGAAAAGCACATTGTTAGAGATACACTGAAGTCTCAGCATGATGACAGGAAGCCAGTGATTCAGTTGCCACACTTTTTCATGGACAGGAGCGTATGTGATGTTGAGGAAGAAAGGCAGAAGATGATGGAGCTTGATAGCATGGGCTTCAGCTAGACGGGCTCAGGGAGGGCTAGGCGCCAAGCAGTGGTCCGTTCTTGGAGAGTAGTGGTCCAGGGCATGGGAGCCGCCACCCCTCTCTGTCTCCATCTTGCTGTTCCTCCTCTTCTGTCCCTCTGGGAGAGCAGGGTTTCCACTCACTCACTTTCTCCAGGTGGGAGGCGTTTACTCTTACGACTGCAGTTTTGGCCACGTGCCCAATGTGGAACTAATGAAGTTCATCGCAATGGCAACATTTGGCTCCTACCTGTCCACTTGTCCTGAGCCTGAGCCAGGCAGCCTGAGTCTGACTGTCTACCACCGGGCATTTCTGCTCTACTCCTTCCTGCGCAGTGGGGAAGCACTAAACCCTGAGTATTACTGTGGTGAGAAGCGGCGGTGGGGGTGGGAAGGGGCCTATGGAATGGGAGATTACGCAGGCTGGACTTTGAGAGGACTGAAAATCTAACTGGGGCTGGCTGCATGGGCACTGCTCCCTCCCAGTGATTTCAGCATAGCCTCTTCCCTCTGTAAATGTGTGTTTTTGCCAGATATGCTGGTGCACACCTGTAATCCCAGCACTTGGGAGTCTGAGACACCAGGATCACTAACAAGTTTAAGGCTAACGTGGACTACATAACAAGACCTTGCCTCAAAAAACAAAAACTAGGGCCAGGGATTTAGCTCTGGTTTTGCCGCCTGCTGCACAAGCGCAAGAACCCGAGTTCTATCCCCGGTACCAAAAAAAAACTAAATAAAAGTGTCCTCCAGGCTCTCAGCACCGCCTGTTTAATGAACACCTGGTCTCTGCAAGCAGCAACCCTGCCTTAGCCTTGCGCCGAAAGAAGCACACCGAGAAGGAGGTGCCTGCTGACTTAGTCAGCACTGTTTCTGTTCGGCTGAGAGAGGGCTACAGTATCCGAGAGGTCACACTGGCCAAAGGTAACTCTGGCCCCCAATAGTATGTCACAGATTTCTGAGAATGGGTGTGTAGGCAGATACCTGCTGAACAATGCAGAGGGCACCTGTGCATTGCTCATGAGCATGTCACCACGAGACTTGGCTTGGTGGCTTTTGGTTGCCTCCAGGGCTTAGTTCTACAGTGTAGTTTTCCATTTTCATCCCTTTTTGACTAAGGTGAAGTAGCCAAGGGGAATATGACGTCTTTACCTTGGCTTTGTTTTGCAATTACTCCCTGAATTTCTGTTTGTGCCAGTTGTCAGGCTCTGGGACTGAAACCTCTGGAGCATGCTTGAAGCCTCTGGCCAGCCTAAAGTTCCATGGGGAGGGAAAGGTTTTATATGAGACTCAGTGGTAGGCCTGGAGTCTGCTGCCTTCTTCGCTCACTGACCTTCCTGCTTCCCCTGCAGGAGGGTCCCAGCTGGAGGTGAAGCTGGTGCTGCTGTGGAAACACAACATGCGCATTGAATATGTGGCTGTGGCACCCTGGCCCCTGGAGCCCGAGGGCCCTCGAGGGACGCGGGTGGAAGTAACAATGGAAGGCGGCTATGACATTTTGCATGATGTGTCTTGTGCACTAAGGCAACCCATTCGCTCCTTATATCGTACCCATGTTATCCGCCGGTTTTGGAACACATTGCAGAGGTATGTGAAGTCACCACCCGGTGAGGGATGCCCCATTTGTTATGTGGAGGGACAGATTTGAGAAGCTGGAAGCTGGGAAGAGTCATCCAGAGCACCATGGTTGTGTCCTTGGTCCATGGTTCCTTGGTCCCCTGGGAGTCCCCTCAACTATACCTAAGCTATGGTTCAGGTTTGGCCTTCATTCTACAGCATTAACCAGACGGACCAGATGTTAGCCCACCTTCAGTCCTTCTCCTCAGTGCCAGAGCATTTCACACTTCCAGACAGCACCAAGAGTGGTGTGCCACTCTTCTACATTCCTCCTGGCTCCACCACCCCTGTAAGTGGCCCTCACACTCCATTGCCTCTTTTATGCCTTACCCAGACTGAGCTCACACAGCACTTGGAGCCCAGAACTACCCTTGGTTCTTTCTTTCCCAAGTCTGAGGCACCCAAACCAGAAGCCTCAGCTTCATTCTTGAAAGCACCTTTCCTCCTCCTAAGGCCTTGGAGATGAGAAGGATCAAAAAGAGCGGCTGTCTTTAACCGACCACAAGCATCCGACATCTTGCAGGGTGGCGAGGTGGTGATATCCCAGCAGACTGCAAGCCCTTCACCCCATCTCCACGTGGCATACTCTGGCCTCCCCCAGCTACCTTCACCTGTGTCCATCTACCACCAGTCACCAAGAACTGTGTACCCGAAGACCATAGCTTCCTTTGTCCTATGTGCTCTTCGTACTCAGTCGCCAACTGGCAGCCCAGCCCTGAGGGGCACTGGCTACATGAGTGTGGACTGGCCTCATGTGAAGTCCTGTCCTCCCTCAGCAACTTTCCTCCACAGTCAATGACATAATCTGGATAGGTTCTGTACATACAGAATTCTGCTTTAAAGGGCTACACAGTTTGTCCCTGGCTCAGTCATTCTAACTCAGCCTTTATAGTGGAAGTAGAGCAGTATCCCTTAGCCTTAACTCATTGCTTTTCTGACTCCCTGAACTGAGTCTTTTCTTCCTCTGCTTGCTGTTCAGAAGTTGTACCCTGGTTTTCCATGAAAGGTCTTGTATGTCCTAATGCTGTCCTTTCTGTCCCTAGGTACTCTCTCTTCAGCATAGTGGTTCTGACTCATCCCATGCCCAGTTTGCTGCCTACTGGAAGCCAGTGCTGTCCATGGATGCCAATTCGTGGCAGCGCTGGCTACACATGCATCGCCTGGTGCTAATCCTGGAGCATGACACGTGGGTACCCTCAGGGCTAGGGCCAGAGGTGAGGTAAAGGAGTGGGAGTCGAGATGAGGAATGATGGGAAGGGTACCAGCTGTTATCAAGTCTTCCTGTTTATCAGTCTCTATAACTTCAGCCAGGCCTAGAAAAAAGAAGTTGCTGTCTGTACTGCCTGTACTGGGCTCAGCGGTCTGATCCCATTCAACCACCTCTCTTTCTAGACCAATCCCCAAGCACTTGCACACCCCTGGCAGCAATGGACGCTATAGCACTATCCAGTGCAGGATCTCACACTCCTCGCTGACCTCTCTGCTTCGGGATTGGAGCAGCTTTGTGCTGGTTGAGGGGTATTCTTACATCAAGCTGCTCTCCAGGTGGGTAGAGTGATGTCTCCTCCTCTGTCTTTCCCTGTCATCTCATCGCACATTTCTTCTATCCTTAGATCACACCCTTATTCCTCCTAAACCCATTTACTTCCAGCCCAGGGCTGCTCACTCCTTCCGTTTCTCCCCAGCGCCCCAGACCAGCCCCCCTCCTCCTTCTACATGGTCCGCATCATTTCCAAGGCCCCATGCATGGTACTCCGCCTGGGTTTTCCTATTGGCACACCAGCACAGGCCCGACACAAGGTGAGCTGGGCCCTGACTGACTCCCAGACCGAGGAGACCTTGGATATAGACGAGCTCCATTTCCCCAGTCCCCAAAGGGCCAGGTCTGGTAGGGAGAGGCACCCCCAGACCTAGTAAGGCTCGGAGTAAAGGGTTCTCTCATCTTGTCTGTGGGGCCCTTCTGGACCTGCAGGAGATGGGAGTAAGGGGATCTGACCACGTTTTCCCCACAGATTGTGTCAGACTTGCAGGAGGAGATCCTGCGCCTTCGTTTCCCCCACCGGGTACAAAGCAAGGAGCCAACACCCAAGGTGAAACGGAAAGGGCTTGGGGGCATTGGTGGGGGCAGTCCTCCCTCCAAGTCACCCCCCATGCTGGGGCCGCAGCAGGCCCTCTCTGACCGGCCCTGCCTTGTAGTGCTCCATAAGCCACTGGACAAGCTCCTCATCAGGTTTGTGTGGAGGGTTGGAAGGGAGCAAAGGAGCATGAGGAGGAATGTGAGTAGAAATTGACTGGGGAGTTGGCCAATTTCCCAGGTATGAGAAGCTACCCCTGGACTACCGGGCACCCTTCTTGCTGACACTGGAGCCCCCAGGGCCACTGCCCTTGGTGTCGGGCCGCTCAGCCTCATCTAGCCTAGCATCACTGTCACGCTACCTCTACCATCAGCGCTGGCTCTGGAGTGTTCCATCAGGCCTGGCCCCTGCACTGCCTCTCAGCGCCATTGCCCAGCTTCTCTCCGTCCTCACTGAGTATGTCACCCAAGCCTGCCAGGCTACTGGGGTAGGCATAGAACAAGTGTGGGCTTTGGGTTTGGACACTGTCAAAAGCCTAAATCAGACACTTGCCTTCTCCGAGCCCTGTTATCTAATACAGGGTAGCTGTGCTACTACCTACCTCACCCCTTCCCCACTTCTTTTGGCCTCTGGGCCTACTTGGACCATTTGCGCCCCAAGGGACCACCACTCTGAGCAGGGCCCCCAGTGGACAAGGCTGCCAAGATGGCTTCTGGGGGTAGATGTGTTGGGGGCACTGTATTGAGTATCTCTTCTTCCCTCATCTTATCCTGGCCTGGCCCTGTCCTGCCTTTCGGGGGTTCAGAGTCCGACTCTCAGAGGGGTTCCACTTCGCCTGTAGTGGGGAAGGAATCATCAACATGGTCCTGGAGCTTCCAATTCAGGTGTGTGCCAGCCCTCATGATGCCTTTCCCCAGGAGCCGTCATAATCAAAAGGATACTCTGAGCTGGGTGGGGACCGCTATAAACTTTGCCTCATAGGAGTCATATGACCAGAGGACCAAGGCCTGAGGCCAGAGTCATTGGACCATGGAGTGAGGGAATTAAGATTGAGAGGGCCAGAGTTGAACCAGACCAGATTTCTGCACTGGCTGGGATTGGCCCAGTATCTCCCATTTACCCACAGAATGTGCCACCAGGGCAGGCTGTGGCTGAAGAGAAGCACACATGTGTGATCCAGTACATCCTCTTTCCCCCACACTCTACCTCCACCAAAGACAGGTGCGTCTCGACCCTCTCTAGGAGCCGCTTCTGTGCCTCTCCCTGTTGTGCCCTAAATGCCTGGCTCTCTATCCCAAGTTGGGGCAGGGGAAGTTCTCTTTTTGGGTGTGCCATTGGGCAGATGCTAGTCTACAAAGGCTGTGTGTAACTTATAGCTACCTTCCATGCCTGCCTCCTGGTTCTTTGTGAGGGTCACTCCCTTCCACAAGGCTGTGCATTAGATTTCTCTCACCCAGGCTCAGAACCCTTCTTGTAGCTTCTCAACAGATGATGACAATGATGTGGAGGTGGAGGCCCTGGAGGCCGACTCAGAGCTCAATCTGGTCACTGAAGTGTGGGTGGAGCCACAGTGTGGGCGAGTGGGACCTGGCCCTGAAAGCTGGAAGCATCTGCAGGACTTGACATACTCTGAGATCCCTCAAGCGGTATGTGACCTCAGAACCGTGCCCCTGCCTCTTACCAGATTGCAGCTCCTTTGGAGACCATAGCCCAAGGGCTTCCTGGGCCCACTGAATCCCTGTGTTCTGAATATCCATGACTGACGGCTTCCTTGAGACCTGGAGACCGGGCCTAGGAGAGGTTAACTCCTGTCTTCTGATGTTTCTTCCCTAGCTCCACCCAAGGGATGCTGCCTGCATACGCTTTATGCTGAGCTTTGAATACCTGATTCAGCTGTGCCAGAGCAAGGAATGGGGTCCTCTGCCCCCAGAGCCACGGGTCTCAGGCGGTCAGTAGGGAAGAGGGTTCCCTGAGTGGAATCGAGTCAGCAGGAAGAAGCCAGCCTCAGACAGATAATCTATAGCTTAGCATGTATCCTGATATCCTCCCTCCTAGGACTGGACCAGGGAGGAGACACTTGTGTCCATGAGATCCCTTTCCATTTTGACCTAATGGGATTGCTGCCCCAGTGCCAGCAGCTGCAGATGTTCTTCCTTCTGCTTTCTAGAGGTGGGTGAACTTAGTACCCACAAACTGCACACCTAAGGGGCCGCGAAGCCTGAGCATATTGGCGAATAGAGAGCAGATGAGTCAGTGATATACAAGTGAGAGATGGGGCAGGAGGAGGCTTGAGGCTGAAGGAAGGGCTTTGCTGGTCAGGGTAGTACCAGGGGCACTGGGCAGCAGGAGGCTCTTGGTTCTGAGCAGAGTGTGTGTCGGGCAGAGCCAGAGGGTGTCCCTCTCGCCGAGGGGCCCTGTCCCGCCAACGACATGGTGCTGTGCCTGCTGCACAGCTGCCTGGGGCAGGAGCTGAGTGACCGGGAGATCCCACTGACCCCTGCTGACCAGGCTGCCTTCTTGAGTGAGGTGCTGCGGCGGAGCTGCTGTGAACCAGGTGAGCTCCTCAGCTTCTTTCCAACGCGAGACTCCAGCCCAGCCCTTTTCCCCAACCCAACAGGGTAGTTTCTGTCTTTGGGCTCCAGCCTCTCCTCCCCATCTCACCAACTCAGAGGCCTGCCTCTGCTGGCCCTGCCTTCTCCACTGTCTCTACCTCCGTTGTAGGTGCAGAGGAGCCAACAGTAGGAAGTCACAGGATCTTGAAGGATCAAGCAGTCAGCAGCACCCAGGCCACTGGAGACTCAGCTCTTCCTGCCCTGGTCAGCACTGGTTCTTCTCCCTGAGCCTCCTCATACTGGGCTGAGCCCTTCCATCACCACACATCCATGTCCAGCTTTCTGTTACCCTGATTCCGAGCACCTTCTACCAATGACAGAATAATGTTTTTCCTCTTCGCTCTAACGTTAGAAGAGGATCTAACGCACTGTATCTAAGATGAATCAGCTCAGTGTGGGGCAAGGGAACAGGGCTTAGATAATCCCGGGTAGATTGCTCTGATTTCCTGTTTCTCTTTTACAGAATGTAGGTCCTGAAGCTCTCAGGCCTTTCATCTGTGCCCAGCCCCCTCAGTGGCGCTGCTATGCAAGGCTTGTGAACCCCCAGCATGTGTTTCTTTCTTTTCTCCCAGCTACCTTCCCAGGTATCAGCCTCTGACCTTCTGCAAAACCCCACCACCACCAGCATACAAACCCCAGTAACATCCCCCCTGGGAATGGTGCACCAGACAGCTCTTATTTGTGTCTCTTTTCTTCTTCAGACCTCCAGCGTCTGGCTACCTATGGCTTGGAGGGACCCTGTCAAGATGAAACAAAACCTAAGTGTGGGGATTGGAGTGGGGCCTCCAGCCTGAAGGATCTGGGAGGAACTGGGGTCAAGACTACAAAGTCCCCTCTCCCCATCCTTAGTGTAACTGCAGCCAACAGTAAGGCTTTTAACTCTGAAGTCATTTAAGGTGGGGCGGGGTGGGGGGTTGGCAAATTGCAGACCATGGGGCACCTTTCCCACAGACAGTGTCCAGGATCAAGGAGAGCTGAGCCCACCCTTCTGCCAGGATGTACAGCCTTATACTGGGCATCAGGCTTCCCAGACAGAGGGTGCAGATGGGCCCCGGACACGGTGTCCTGTCTACATCTATAGCTGTTCCCTGGAAGCACTGAGGGAACAAATGGTTGGCGTGCAGCCCCCTCAGACACCTCGAGACCTCATCTGCCGGTGAGTGCCTTCAGTGTTGACCTGTATCCTCTCCAGCTAAGGCTCAGGTGCACACTCATGGGTATGGACAAGTAGGTTAATGGTCAGTGGCAGGAGCTCAGCTTTCTTTGCCATGTTCTGCCAGTTGCTTGATTGGCTTCCCTCAGCAAGTCATTCAGACTTGCCAGGTCATGAATACTTTTGGTAGAACCTGGGAATGTTTCATTGGAGTCTGGGTGGCCAGTGAGTCCAAGGTGTCACGGGCATTGGCCAAGCTCGGTTTCCGCTCCCATTTGTAGAACTCCGTTCCTCGACCATCCCTCCACGTCCTCAGCCTGGATGGAGCCCAGGTACAAAGAGGCAGCCACCCACTGTGCCTTGCTGCAGGAACATGCCCAGCGGTGCTACGTTCGTGGTGAGCAGGAAGGCCATGTGAGGGAGGCTCTAGGTACAGGCGGGACTAGAGTGACTGTCCCAGAACTGATACTTATGGCCCATTCCACCTCTGTTAGGACTATTCCAGAGCTTGCAGCAAACTCAGAGTGTGACCTGCCAGGATTTGCTAACAGCAGTCGATGCCTGTGAGGAGCTACTACAAGAAGTAGACATCACCCCTTTTTTGCTTGCACTGTGTGGCTACACTTGGAGTTTGCCTCATGCACCCCCAAGCCCTGGTCCTCTCAGCCCCGGGCTGTTCAGCAGCAGCATAGAGGAGGGCCTGGAGCCTCGGGAACGAGCTATCCTGGCTTCTGAGTCCAGGTTAGGATTGTTCTTGAATGATATCGGAGAGGAGTCACCAAGAGGTTATAGGAGATGTCACAGACTAAGTCCCTAAGACAGGGACCTTCCAGTGCAGGGCTGTGCACCAGAGAAGCAGCAGAACTTTGTTACTGGCTTCCTGCTTCCCTTGCAGGTTGCTGTCTCCTGTTTGGCTCTTCCTGTCAGTGGTCCCCGTCTCTCGCCTTGGTGTGGTCTGATGAGCTAGTCAGGCCTGGAGGGTGCCCAGTTGCCAAAGGGAAGATAGAAACTTATTCTCAGGACCTCTATGCAATAATAACAGTCTCCCCAGCTAATCTGTGTGTCATAGAGCCCTAAACTCTGTATTTTGCTCTCTCCTGAGTCCCTGGCTCACCTTAGGGCTTGACAGATTCCTGCTGAAAGAAGTGCTGGAGGGAAGGAGAAAGGCAAGCACGAAGACAGAACTGCTATTCTCTACAGTGTGTTGCTGTTAGGAAAACAGGAATTAGAGTGGTGGGGCTGGGGAGTTAGCTCAGTGGTGCCGCTGCCTGTCTTGCAAGTGCAAGGTCCTGAGTTCGATCCCCGGTACCAAAAAAAGACTTAGAGTGGTAGAGATGCTGAGGACTCTTAGCTCAGAACTCCAGCCTGCACCCTCTCTGGAGCTCTAGGTCCCCTGCTTGTCATGCCCTCCCAAGTGAATGCATTTTCTTCCACCAAACCTTGCTCCTGCACCTGTCTTCTCCATTCATGGTGAACAATACCACCCTCCACTAGGGACAGAGGTCAGAAAACTGGGATCACCCTTACTGTGTTTCCAGCCTTTAAGAAATGTAGAGGCTAGAGCCAGAGCCATGGGTTCATTCTTCTGGTCTCTTCCCCCACTTGGGCCATTGTGCTGACACCCTGTAAACAGAGACAGGTACGCGCTGCTCCCCTTTGGTGGTTCTTAATACCTCCTGTTCCCACCCCAACCACTCAGCATAGAGACCGAGGACCTAAGTGAGCCTGAGTTCCAGAGCACTCGAGTCCCTGGCAATCCAGACCCTGGCCTGGAGATCTCTCTGACAGATGTCTGCCAGCTCAGAGGAGAGGCACACGATGCCCTTCATGACCTCATCCAGGTGTGAATCTTGCATGAGAGCAAAGGGTAGAGTCCTCCTTGTGCAGGGGGCAGTAGTCTTCCCCTGGGTTGCGGGTATACATGTGTCCTGGTCTAGTGGAGAAGGTAGTGCCTTCAAGGGGTGGCTGACATCATAGCCTCCTTTTAAACCCACAACAGGAGAAATTCCTGGAGATCAGTCGCCTCCATTTCCGCACAGTGCCCTCTAATCCCCACTACTTCTTCTATTGCCCTCCATCCAGCAGGCGAGAGGTAAGGGCCCTTCTTCCTTCCCTCCCTCATGCATCCAACCCAGAGTCCCAGAGGTCCTGTTTGGCCTGACTGGGTGCTCCTGAATCTTGGTTCCCTGAGGCCTAGACATGGCTTTTGTCCTGCTTGGACCAAGCTGTCTCTTTTTTGCCCAGGATGAGGGTCCCCAGGATCCTGTAGACAGAAAAGTCAGTGATCTGGAGTTTTCTGAGGCTGAGCTCATAGGAGAAGAAGGTGTGTGGGCAGGTGGGAGGACAGAGGAGGGGCTCCTTCATGCCAGGATTCTGGGGCCTTCACCACTAGCTGTCCCTCCCCGTTGACCACATGACATGCACCACTAGGAGACACGTCTGCCTGCTGTGTGGTCACTGAGAGTGACCCAGAGCTGGAGGTGGAATACCGTGAGAGCCGCGAACCCGACCTGGAACCTGCTGGGCTAGACTCTGCCTCGCTGTCAGATGCAGACACTGTGAACCCTGATGAAGATTCCTTTAGTATCTTGGGCGGTGACTCCCCCATCGGGCCTGAGAACCTCATGCATGACCTGCCACCACTCTTCCTGCACCTCACGTGTTCTGTGCGGCTGCATGGGCAGCACAGCTCAGTACCTGTGTGCAGCCTGCCCACCTGCCTGGGTGAGTTTGGGGGAGCCCAGGAGAATGTCCCAGTACAACTTGTCCGCTCCTCTAGGGCTGAAAGAGAACCTAGCACAGTGGTGGCAAACCTAGGGTACCTGTGCTGCACCCAGCTATTTCTTATCATTGAAAGCTCTAAAAGGTTCACCATCACTAGCCTAGGCGTATGACCTCTTAGCACTTAAAATTTGGAGTTGTGCTTTTCCCAGGAACCCCTAATTTCCTACTTTTACAGGCCAGGTGCTTTCCAGTCTGGAGGGCCCTCTGATTGGAGGCCGAGTTCCTCTGAGGGACCTCAGTGTCACTCTAGACGTCTTTGTGCTGACCTTGCCCTTGGAAGTAGAGCTTCCCCCATCCTCGGATCCTCAGCATTATCGGTATGGCAGCAGGCTTGGCAGTGGAGGCTTTTAGGAATAGGGAGACCATTAAAAGAACCCAAGGGAACCTGGGAACTAAGGAGACCTTGAGGAGGCCCGGATATTAATCTCTTTGACCTTTGGGTTTTTTGGGTTTTAGGGGGGTTTTTTTGAGACATTGTCTCACTCTATAGTTGAGGCTGGCTTTGAACTCACTTTGTAACCCAGGCTGGCCTTGAACTCGTGGCAATCCTCCTGCCTCACCCTCCCAAGAGCTGGGATTACAGGCATGTGCCACCTACCCAGTACTAACCTTTTACTTTTGCTCCCATCTTGTTCAGGTCGACATCTGAAAGCAGTGCTTCATTCCCACGGTCCCCAGGGCAGCCATCATCTTTAAGGTCCGATGATGACCTGGGCCCCCCACTGCCACCCCCAGAAGAAGAGAGGTACTTCGTTATCTCCCTTTCAGAGTTCCTCTTCCTCCTCAGTTTCATTTTCTAGAAACCAATATCTAAACCTTTCTTTCATTTAGGCACCCAGGCCTGTCCAGTTTGGCCATGCCCCACAGATTGGCTATTGAGACAACTATGAGTGAGGTGAGGGCCGTCTCTCCCCACCGTAAGTGAGAGCCCAGTGCTGTAACTGTTACCTTTCCCATCATGTGAGTGAGATACCTCTCTCAGTCTATTATCTTCCACTCTGGAAGTGAGGTGATGCTTCACTAGGAAAGAGAGGTACCCTTTGCCACCTCCTGTGTTGCTGTCTGACTGTAGATCCGCTGGTTGTTAGAAGATGAGATGGTGGGGGCACTCCGAAGAGGGGGCATTCCCCAGAGCCCTGCCCTGCACCGAGTAGCTGCCCATATCCATAGCTCTCCTGGACGCCCCACCTGCCTTCGCCAAACCCTGCCACTAAGTTTTGTGTTTGGGCCCGAGCGTTCCCTCACACAGTTCAAGGAGGTAAGCTGCCCTCAAAATACTGAACAGTTGTTTAGGGCCCATCCCTCTCTGGACTCCAAGCCCAGAATTGGAAGAACCTTTTTCAGTTTGAGTCCATAGAATTATCCCTCCTGTCTTCTTCCTCACCGTATTGTCTGCCCCTCACCCCTATACCTGACAGCCCAACTCATTGGAAAGAAACCCAGATTCTAACCTTGTCACTTGGCCCCTTAAACCTTGGCAAGTCACTGAAGCTTTTCTTACCTCAGCAGTGGGCAAATTGGCTGCTTCACCAGGTAGCTGGGAGTGTCTGACAAGAGTATAGGGCACTGTGTGTAGGGAGGACTGCTCCTGCCTAAACTACGGCCTTGGCTCCTGCTCCCCAGGAGTTCCGCCGCCTCCACCTCCCTGGTCACGTTCTGCTTGAGGACCCTGACAGTGGCTTCTTCTTTGTGGCAGTTGGCCAACAGCCAGGTGGGTCCCATGGGGAGACCCCTTCAGCGGCCTGGGCTTGGCACAGCCATGAGGATAAGGCTGAAGGTGTTGAAGGGGAGGTAAGTCTGACCCGGTGATGGAGGATGGGGTGGTGGGTATGTAGGGCTATAACTCAGTCCTGATTTCCTGCACCTCAGGCCCTGATAGCCAGCCCCCAGGCCCTTGGTTCCCCAGAAGATTCTGAGGGCACTCCTCTCATCAGCCTGCCACAGGGAGGTAAGAGAGGAAGGACTTGAGCACCAAAGTCTGGGGGACAGGGAGCTTTCTGACCTTGCTTCCATTGTTGGAGGGAAGCCCTAATCACAGTCAAGAGAAGCTCCAGGCCTCTCCCTTCTCTACCCAGGGAGTCGGACTCTGCCCAACTGGGGACTAAGCCTCATGTCCAGCCAAGGCAGTGTGGACTCGGACCACCTAGGTAAGCTGAAGGTGGGAGTAGAAGACTGTGGTGATGATGAGTGGGCTTAGGGCTGTACAGGAGAAAGGGCTAAGTGGGGGGCATCAAAAGGGATTCACTTAAAGGGGCAGTCAAGAGGGCCGGGGATTTAGCTCAGTGGTTCCACTGCCTGCCTTGCAAGCACAAGGACCCAAGTTCGATCTCCGGTACCAAAAAATAAAAATAAATAAATAAATAAAATAAAGGCTGGGGATTTAGCTCAGTGGTTCCAGTGCCTGCCTCGCAAGTGCAAGGTCCCAAGTTCAATCCCTGGTACCAAATAAATAAATAAATAAAATAAAGAGGCAGTCAAGTGTGATGCACTTGAAGTCTCAGATGAGTCAGGCTGAGCTAAGGATGGGGTTGAACTTAAGCACATTTGGCACAGGTTACGATGGTGGCAGCAGTGGCTCGGACAGTGAGGGTCCCAATGAAACCCTTGGTGAGAAGGCCCCCTTCACACTGAGGACTCCACCTGGGCCGGTCCCTCTGAAGCCTTCACTCTCAGTCCTCCCTGGACCCTGCCTGCCTGACTTCTGGCTCATTGTCCGTGTACTGCAGGATCGTGTGGAAGTGTACACACATGCACAGTAAGTAGCCAGGGCCTGAACCCTGACCCTAGTGCCTCTTCTGCACCCTGAAACAGGCACTAGCTGATCCTGCACCTTAATGCTGATCTTAGCCTCTTTTCCCTGATTGTACAACATTGCTCACCAACATTTTTAAGAATTGGCACTGACAGTTTGGGTAGGAACCTGAGTTGTATTCTAAGGTTGGGACTCCGATCTCTTCCCATATCTTCTAGCAAAATACATCACTCTGGACTTCCTTTTTTCTCTTTTCTTTTTTTTTTTCATTGAGACAGGGTCTCACTTTGTAGTTCAGGCTGGCCTTGAATTCATTATGTAGCCCAGGGTGGCCTTGAACTCACAGCAGTCCTCCTGAGTGTTGGAATTATAGGCGTGCACCACCATGCCCGACTGTCTCTCGACTTTCTCAGTGGAATTGAAAAGCCAGTGGAGATTCTGGCTTCTAGCTGAGCATTAAGAACATCTACTATTCTTACTGTTCAAACTGTGAGTCTGAGGCCAACCTGGGCTACATAGTGATTTCAAGGCCAGCCTGAACTACATAGAAAGATCCTGTCTCAAAGAGAAAAAAAAAAAAATAATAGCTATCATTTAACAAGTACAATATGTAGGCACTGTTCTAGCATATTACGTAGATCAGCACATTTAATGTGTATAGCAACCATATGTAGTAGTACCCTTATAATAAGGATGAAGAACTCAGGCGCAGAGGAAAACTTGCCCAAGGCCACAGTGAATGGCAGAGCTGGGATTCACAGCTAAGCATCTGCTTAAATGCTGTTCTGTTCTTAGGGTTAGGGTTGAGAGAAGGGAAGACCACCATTCTGACCAAGATCTTAAAGAAGAGATATGCTGTGTTCTGGAAGCTTCAGTGTGGTGCCAGGGGAGCTAGCAAGGCAAACACAGACCCTAAGTCTAGAACTGCTCTTGAGAATTCCGTTTTCCCCATTTCCTGTCAGGTTTCCTTCCCTTTGTCTAGTCTTTCTTTTTATGATGTCCCTTGGCCTCAGCTCCACAACTTGCCCTCCCATTCATGACATTTAATTCCTGCCCCCATTATAGTTCTGTGCCCCCGCTCCTTACTTCCTAGGAGCCTGACTCAGGAGGATGGGGGACCCAGCACCGAGTGTCGCCACCTGCAGCAGATTTTGGTGAGGCGAGTTGGGGAGATCTGCAGAGAGGTCAACCAGGTGAGCACAGCCAGGGGCAGGGCCCTCCAGACACTGAGACACAGGCCCACTAAGGAGGGAGTTCCTCAGAACTTGACTTTTGGAGTCTGTTGGTCCTTCTCAGTCTCAGCAATAACTATTGGGTGTCTTCTTCCTTTGGTCCCCCCAGTTACTTGGATGCTGTTACTCCCTCAACCCCTTACAAACTGGCAAGCTCCCCAGCCCACCCTTGGTAGTGGTGGGTCGCTCTCTTCTTCCCTCCCAGTAACTGAGATATTCCCTCTCTTTGTACTACTGTGCTGGCATTAGGAATTTAGTGTAAAGCAGAGGGAAACTTTGTCTCTATGGCACTTAATGTGGAGCAAGGGAGATACCCTGTGAACAACTAAAGTACTGAATTATTTCAATGAGAACTGTAAAGTTCTACAAAGGACAAGCAGAGACTGCTGTGAGATCACATCACAGGGATCTGCCCATCTGAAGTACCAGGGAAGGCTTCTAGAAATATGAGGCCTGAAGAATAATGACCACATTCTGCAAAGGAGGGACAAGTGCTCCTCACCGGGTGTGCTCTTAGAGCCCTGAGCTGTCACTGTAGGATGCCATCTGATTACTGGTGTTCTTTTTTTTTTTTTTTTGGTACCAGGGATCGAACTTGGGAGCTTCAACTTGCGAGGCAGGTGGAGTCACCACTGAGCTAAATCCCCGGCCCCTACTGATGTTCTTTTCAACCCCTCATGCCCAGTGATAGTGGGCCTTCTGTCTGGCCTTGCTCACCCCTAACCACCACCCACTTAGGAGAATACATTGCAGTTTTCTGACACCTTGCTCCCCCTTCCAGCGGCTGCTCCTTCAGGACCTTCATGACAGTCATGTGTGTAACTCTCTTCTGGTGGCTGAGAGTGAAGAGGATCTGTGGCGAAGCGAGACCCCCTTCCACTCCCGCCAGCGGGTGCCACTGCTCAGTGATGGTAGGGCCTCACCCCGTAGCCTCCCTCACAAGGTGCTTGTGCTGCCCTTTCTTTACCCAGTACTCTGAGGAGGGCCTGAGACCAAGTCCCCATTACTTTATCATTGGTGCCAAATAATAGAGAAAGAAAGCAAAAGTAGGATGGAAAAGAATCCATGGATCGGTTGTTTTTTAATTTTTATTCTTTTGGTTTTTTGAGTCAGAGTCTCACAGTGTAGTTCAGGCTGGCCTTGAATTCACTATGTAGCTCAGACTGGCCTTGAACTTGCAGCAATCCTCCTGCCTCAGCCTTCTGAATGGTGGGATTACGGGCATGTGCCAACACACCCACCAAGAATCCATACATTTGGATGCTGATAGTTTGTCAGTGACTTTCATGAAAGTAGTTTTCATGAGAAGATGGAATGGAAAACAGATGAAATGGAAAAGTGAAGATAGGAAAAGCAGAGAATATTCAGTTCAAGTAGTTTGGCAGTGAGAGGGAAGAGAAAATAGATAATGGCAGTAACTGAAGGAAGATAGGGGCAAGGAAGGAACTTTAAAATAAGGTAGAGACTTGAGCATGTTTATGTTCTACAGGGAAAGAGCCAGTAAGGCAGGTAGAGGTTAAAGAAGACAGGAAAGAGGTGATTGAAGGACCTGTCTTCAAGGGTGTGCTGCCACCAGGCCTTGTCTGGTTACCCAGAATACTCATCTTTCCCTGGAAGGGGGGTAGACGGGGATGAGGAGTCAGAGGGATTTCACTTCCCAGGTGAGAGAAGGCCAGAGGGAAGGAGGCTGAGACCTATCTAAGAATCAGCCTTCTGATTGGCTGACCTTCCAGACAGGCAGGCACAGGGCCCCTGTGGGAATTCTGGGATTTCTGGTCTTGAGGTGGTAACTGAAGTCTTAGCACTCTGCTTCTTTCTCTGACTCCTGATGACCTCTCATCTCAGCCATATAGAAAGAACCCAGTTATGTTCTCCTTTCACACTTCTCCCTTCTGCTTTAAAAGTAAAATCAGACCACTCCTTATTTTTAACACTCTCAGGCAGACCTTTCTGACATCACCGGAAGAATGTGTCTGTCAACACATGATGGGATGGTCCCCATATTAAAGTAGAATCCCCATAATTAGTCAACTTCCATGGTTCTGAGAATGCAGTGTTTGCAAACTGAGAATGAACCAGGATATGGAAGCACTTCCACTTGAAGATGACTGGCAGCAGCCTGGGATGTCAGACCGTCAGAATCCAGACATAGCTCTTCCTCATTTGTGTCTTTGTGCTTTTCACTGAGCAACCAGCATTCTGTGCCAGATTTTCTACACAGAAGCTCTGTAGCCTCCTGGGTATCCTGTGTGCTGCTGACACTTGACAGCAGTGTATCTGGGAAAGCAAACTGTCATTTCACCTACTGGAAAGTTCCTCATCAACCTAGAAGCCTGAAAAAAAATCAAGGCATTGGACTGTGGCCATGAGCTCTTGGATACTACCACCTCGCTCTCTGGGATGTCTTCCCACTTGGCAGCTAGTGTACATAAGCAACCATAACCTTTTTATTTAAGTAAAACTACTGTTGCAACTCCTTATGAGGACAGAGGCTTATAATGTCACTGACGTTGTGACAGAACCAGAATCCTTTGGCGTTGTTTTCAGAATTGCTTCATGCTTTGCCTTTCTCCATACTTCCTTGCTTCTTCCCTGAGCACTGTTGAGATAGTCCCCAAAGTCTCTGTGTTGTGACCGCCTTCCTTAGGGCCAGTCAGCCAGTTCCTGAGTAAGCAGTGTATAGAGAGGAAGGGGCTGAGCGTCCTGTTTCTAATCTCTCTGCTCCCTCAAGATTACGCTGCTGATGAGAGCTGTGCACCCCGAGGATACCTAGCAGCCACAATGCAGTTTGTTCCTGGCCACTTCTCCTGTGATGTTGTATGGGGAACCGTGATCCGAGTCCACTCACGCCTCAAGATGGGGCCCAGCATGGGGGTCTCTCGGGGTATGTGACTGGTATGAGAGGGCAGGTGGGGGTGGAGGAGTTGGGGAAGAGAGTTTCCTGAGCCCGTGTTGTTCCCCCAGCTATCCAGGCCCTGCGCTCTGTGCTCAACGCCTTCTCTGTGGTGAACAGGAAGAATATGTTTGTTTATCAGGAGCGAGCAACAAAGGCTGTGTACTATCTTCGGTATGTGGGCCCTGGGAAAATGCATTGAAGCTAAAGTAAAAAAATGGCATGGAAGTAGACGTGTCCAAGGATTGTGCCACTCTTTCCCAGGCTCCTGGAGACATCCTGCAGTGACCTGCCATGGGAATGGGAAGCTCTGCCCCCCTCCCTCGCTCTGTCCCGAAGCCAGGAGCCCATCTACTCTGAGGAGACCTCGGCATGTATCATACACACACACCCCTGCCCAGCACACGCTTGCTGCCCTCCCTCATACTTTGGTACCTGGACCAGGGCTCTGACCATAGTTGTCACTGCAGGGTCCCCGTTCTCCCCTGGACATGGCTTCCAACCGTGGTTCAGATGCGGCTCGCCCTGTGGGCCAGGTGGACAGACATATCCAGCTGCTGGTACACGGTGTAGGGCAGGCAGGTAAGGACTCTGAAGGGTTGAAGAGTGAGCCATGATATCCCAAGTTCTCTGGGACTTCTCCGAGCCTCCTCCCCCTCTGTGTGGCCCCCTCCTCCAGTTCCTGCTATGCTCTGGGATTTGCACAGGCAGGAGCTGAGTGGGAAAGGACAGATTCCAGTGGTGTTGAAGGGGTTGGATTCACAGCTGATTGAGACATAGCTTGGGAAGAGAACCTGGGTGACTGGAATATCTGGGGGCTCCGTGGGCTTGAGAGCAGGGCTGGAATGAGGTGAAGATGATGGCTTCATTTTGGGGAGCTCGAAGTGTCTGATTTATACCACGATTTGGGGTAAGGCCATTACATAGTGGTTTTTGGGGGTTTTTTTGGTACCAGGGATCGAATTCAGGACCTTGCGCTTGCAAGGCAGGTGTGGTGCCACTGAGCTAAATCCCTGGCCCACATAGTGTCTCTTTTAATCCTCACAATATACCTATGAAGATGTTACTATAACTTCTACCTTATAGATGAGGACACTAGGCTTTGAGTTAAAACCCAGGGGTCCGGAGCCACAGTAGATGGCTTGGTAGAACTAGAACCTGGTGCTCATTCCTTCCAGAACCAGCATGCCTAACTGCCTCCACTATGCAGAGTCTGTGTAGTTGGAGTCTGGGGTTTAAATCCTGGTGTAGAGAGAGCTAGATACGCTACCAGTGTCCTCACCTCTCCACGGTTGTGTCAAGGTCCTGAGATCACAGATGAGCTAGTACGAGTACTGCGTCGGCGCTTGGATGAGGCCACACTAGATGTCATCACAGTCATGCTGGTCCGGAACTGCAAGCTGACACCAGCTGATGTGGAGGTTCGGTCCCCTGCAGATTCCAGCATCCTTCCCAGGCTTAGCTGCAGGTGCTGGGGCAGTCTAAGCTGGAACCTCTGCATTCATCTCTGATCCCCTCTTCCTACACTGCAGTTCATCCAGCCCCCTGGAAGTCTCCCCTCAGAGGTGCTTCATCTGGCTCTACCCACCTCCTGCAGGCCCTGGCTTCCTGCCCTGGCCTGGTACCTGCGACAGAACCTGCTCATTTTCCTTCACTCTCCCAAGTACACGGACAGCAACAGCCAGAACCACTTTCAGGTGAGATTGTCCTCACCTCTCTATACCTTCATGGCACCTCTGACTGTAACTGTTTTCTATACCCCTTAAACACCTTTGCCCATGGACCTGTATACATTCCGCCTCTACAAACCTTCCTTATTGGCTTGTGTCTTCCTGTGCTCCCATGTGTGCCTTTATCCCATTCCCCACGATGGGCCCCCTTCTTAGTGCCCTATGGCTGTTTTCTCCCCAGCACCCACTGCCACCACAGGGTGGTCTCCCTGACTTGGACATCTTCTTGTATAACAAGCCTGGTGGACAGGGCACTGGAGGCAAAGGTACAGTGCAGGGTATGGGCCTGTGGCACTATCAGGTATGGAAAAGCCTTTCTCATCTTGTGCCTGAGCGGGCCTTTCTCAACCTTGCAGCTGAGTGGGATCTGAGAGGGAAGGTCTGCAGGTACCAGATCTGAGCCTTCCTGTGGATTTCTCTCCAGGGGTCGCCTGCATCACTCTAGCCTTTGTGGATGAAGGAGGGGCCCCCATCTCACTGGCTTTGTGGCCTCCCTCTTCTCCGGGCCCCCCAGTCCTACTGCAAGAGGAAGAATTTGAACAGCTGACTCAAGTCATTCGCTGTCCGGTTTTGCTGGATAGCTCTTCAGGTGGGCGGCTTGGTCAGAAGATGGGATGTTCAGTCAGTGTTTTGGGAGGCAAGGGTGGGAGTAAGGCAGGACCTAGGGGCATCTCAAGTGACCTCATTCTTTACTCTAGCTCAGAGTGGGGCCCCACGGCTTCGACTGGATGTGTGGGAAAAGGGAAACATTAGCATTGTGCAGCTGGAGGAAAAGCTCCGGGGAGCAGCTCATCAGGCCCTGGCTGATGCCATCATAGAGTTGCAGCTGCTGCCAGCTTCCCTCTGTACAGAAGACACACCCCCAGGTATGCGGGTCAAGAGATTTCACTGGGGTTCAGAGAATATTGCAAATCTAAGCAAGACAGTGTGGCAGGGGAGGGTGCAAAAGTGGGGTTCCGAGAAAGTGCAGAGGCCCTATCAGAAGTACACATTCCCAGCTGTCTACCACTGTGTGCACCAAGGTGCAAGACAGAACTGGTAGAAATGAACACAAGCAGCTCGTCCCCCACTTAGGGAGGGATCCAGCTTCAGGAGCTCACATCACAGACACATGCTGCTGCACACTTAGCAGTTGAACCCCCTCACTAACAGGCAGACGAGGGGTGAGGTACTCTTGTAGAAGTCTTGGGGCTGCCTTGTCCAGAGTAGGGATTGATGATCAGTGATGGGAGTCATTAAGCAATGTCTCGTGTCCACAGGAGGTCTCAGGAGCATGTCTTTGGAAACCAAGAGCTCTGCAGGCCAAGCTAGCGCCTTTGCCCCTGCCCCTGTCCCTGGGGAACCTGTGACTCCACCCAGCAAAGCTGGCCGACGTAGCTTCTGGGATATGCTGGTAATGGAAGGAAGTAGTGAAATTGACCTCTACCTTCTTACCGCCTGAAGTTTTCTCCTACATTCCACACCAGTCCCCACAGATCTCCTTGGAAATAAAATTGCTTGTACTTTGGGTGGGAGTTTGCGGAACATGGGAAGCTCTTACTGACATTGAAAGCCCCCAACTCACTAAATTGTTTCACTCTCACTTTTCTTATTGGATCCCTACAATAGCCTGCAAGATAAGTAGAGCTTTTACCCATAAAGAAGATGAGGCTCAGGACAGTGATGTATTTGCCCATGGCAGTGCCTGCAGGAAAGCCAGGGCTTGATCCCAGGCCTCCAAGACCTCTAGGCTTGTTACTGCTCCGCAGGGCCTCCATCCTGCCCCTCACCTTTCCCCTAGCCCTTCCTCATTCACTGCATTGCCCCTAGAGTAAAACAGAAGGTGGGGATTTGGGTTCCCCCAAAACAACTGATGACATTGTCCTGGATCGGCCAGAAGATAATCGGAGTCGGAGGCGTCATAAAACTGAGAGTGTTCGGACTCCAGGTGGAACTGAGCGAGCACCAGGGCCAGATTCTGCAGCCCAGAGGCAAAGGTGGGTGGGTGGGTGTGTGGGGTGTGTGTGCGTGCCCTGCCGTTGTGTTGTGTTACAGGAAGGTACAGGTGTGAAGTCACAGACAGGTGTTTGTTTTGTGTAAACATACATGTGTCTTCTATGAATGTGACATTTTAAATCTTGCTCTACCTTTAGACGCCGGACAACACAGCTAGAGGAGGGTGAGGTGGGAACCCTGAACCCTGTATTTGCTCGTGTCGTTCAGCGGTGGATGGAGTTTATGGTTCAGATTGGTGAGGCCCCCGCCCCTCTCCCACCCCTCAGCCCTCTGGCCTAGACGCCACTCCACAGTCCCACAGTGACTTCTCTGCCTTGTAGGCTGTGCTTCAGTGTCCAGAAGCTCCACCCACATGGTGTCCCGATTCCTCCTTCCGTCTATCCTGTCTGAGTTCACCACTCTGGTCACCTCCATGGCTGGAGACACCAGTGTTCGTGTTTTTGAGCAGCATTTGTGAGTTTGGGATCTCATGGAACTGAAAGGAACACCCTCTGACACCTAAAAGCGGGGCCTATAGGAAGCCCAACCCTAGGAGGTTGAGCTAGGAGAGGTAGGGAATGGGCCCGTGGATGGTCTCCTCTCTTCTTACCCCTCCCTCCCAATAGGGGTTCAGAGCCAGAGATCTTCAGTCCTTGTGTCCCTGGGCAGCTGGGCCCAGCTCCCTGTCCAGCAGCTGAGCGACACCTGGTGCTTCTAGGAAGGAACTTCCTGCAGTGGAGGAGACCAACCCAGCAGGGTGAGGTGGCCAGGGGGAGGGCAGTTCCAGTGACAGGTGGCTGGTCTCTGACCCTATGAGGACAGGGTGGGACCAAAGGAAATATGCCCACAAACTGCTATTGTGCCCTCCCCTGCCCCATAGCTGTCAAAGCTTTGCAGCGCTTTGAGCCAGGAGGAGATGGGAGCTCAGGGCGAAATGCTCCTCGGCAAAGGCTGTTGTTGCTAGAGGTTGTGGACAAGAAGGTAAATGTGGGACCAGGCCCTGGGTGGAAGGAGGGGTCCTGTCATCTCACTGACCCTGATCCTGACCCTGTCCTCCAGCTACAGCTGCTGACCTATAATTGGGCTCCAGACTTGGGGGCAGCATTGGGCAGAGCACTGGTTCGCCTTGTGCAGTGGCAGAACGCACGGGCCCACCTCATCTTCTGCCTGCTCAGCCAGAAACTCGGGCTCTTCCACCATTACGGCCAGTTGGACTTCCCTGTGCGAGATGAAAAGGTGCCTGCTGCCTGCTTCCTCTAGTTCTGCCCACTGAGAGATCAGTTAAAGGGAACCAAGGGAGTGAAGACAGAGAGGGCAGAGGTAGTGGAGAGAGAGTCAGGGCCCCAAGGTGTGAGAGAGGGTCTGGGGGCAGACTGTGAGCTCATTGCGATGCTGCATCTCTCAGGAGCCAAATCCATTCCTGCTGCCAACCATGGAAGTGGAAACGCTCATCCGGAGTGCAAGCCCCCCACTGAGCCGTGAGCAGGGCCGGCTGAGTGGGTCCTCTCGAGGTGGGGGTCCCCTTCCTCTAGATACGTTCCCCTTTGATGAGGCCCTGAGAGACATCACAGCTGCCCGTCCAAGCACTCCACTTGGTCCTGTGCCTAGACCTCCTGATCCCGTCACTTACCATGGACAGCAGTTCCTGGAGATCAAGATGGCAGAACGAAGAGGTAAGGACCCTGGGCCACGCAGTGGGAGGGGAAATCTGTACAGTCTGGGAGGGAGAGGGGTGACACCTAATGCTTCCCACCTCCAGAGCTGGAGCGCCAGATGAAAATGGAGAACCTATTTGTGACCTGGCAGCAGCGTTCTGCCCCAGCCAGCATGCCCATCAGTGTGAGTGACCCCACACTGCATCTTCCACAAGGATCCTATGACCCTCCCTGGCCACTGCTCCAATGCTTACTGCCCCATGTCCCCAGGCCGGGGAGCTGGAGACCCTGAAACAGTCATCCCGCCTGGTGCATTACTGTGCCACAGCGCTGCTCTTCGACCCAGCTGCCTGGCTGCATGGACCCCCAGAGACCTCTGGGCCCCCTGAGGGACAAGTGAGGCTAAAGATTCCCAGATTTCTCCTCTGAGATCCCCATTTATACCCCCAACCCCACTGTGGTGGCCTCCATTCCCCCACCCCCAGAGGATGTGCTGGACAGTGGGTCAGCCTTAATTTCCACTCTCACAGCGGCGCCATCGCCTTGAATCAGGGCCTGGGAGTCGAGAGGCCCCTGCAAGCTGTGAGTCTTTAGATGTGCCTCCGCCAGGAACCCGTGAGGAGCCTTGGCTAAAGGAGCTGAGCGTGGCCTTCCTGCAGCAATACATGCAGTATCTCCAGAGCATAGGCTTTGTGCTTGTACCACTGCGGCCCCCCTCGCCCGCCCGCTGGTGAGCCCTCCTCTCCTTTGCTGCACGGCCCTTCTCACTTGGACAACCTGAACTTTGTACACGTTCATCCCACATACATGGGGCAACACACATACATGAGGTCTTGGACACTTTATATAGCTCTCATGCATGTCCTGTAAACCTCATGCAGTTCCTCCACAGAGCTTGTGTCCACCCACACCTTGTGTGTTTACATGCTCCTGTATAGCCACACACCTGACTCTTGTACTGATTCATGTCCTGTTCATTCCCCTGGCCTCTCCTGAGATTCGGTATGGCCCAAGAGAGACAGACAGACAGTCCAGTTCTTTCCAAGGACCTGTTCACTGGACCTGCTTACACCACTATCCATGGCCTAATCTTTTTTTTACAGTACTGGGGATTGGATCTGGGGAGTGCTGAGACGCATCCCCAGGTGTGTCTCTGGGTGTTTTGAGACAGAATCATACTAAATTGCCTAGGCCAGTGGTAGCAAACCTCCAGTACACATGCTGCAGCGGGCTGTTTGTATCATTGAAATCTCTGAAAGGCTCATCATCACTGGACTATGCTGTCCTTGAATTTGTAATTCTCCCTTGGCCTTTGAGTAGCTGGGGTTACAAGCATGTACCACTGCACCCAGCCACCAAGGCCTAGTCTTGGGATTGCTCACTCCCTGGCCAATACTGACAGGTCTGAGCTGTGGGACGGAGGCGGCTCTCTGTCACCACCTTCTGTCTTCCCTGTGCTCAGTAGCAACGCTCCAGCCACCTTTCCTTGTCTGGGTGGGTCGGATCTGAGTCCCATTTTTGAGGCGCTTGCTCTATATTCCCCTTGGCATCTGGGCCTCCAGAGTCTGTGCTCCCACCCGCTTCCCCATGGCTATGTGGGAATAATGATCTGCTCACATTTCACACAATTACTTTCATATCTTCAGATCTGTGAGTCTATCAAGGCATTTTCTCGACTCTGCTTTCAGTGAGATGCTTTTTTAAGTGTAAAATGTACTTCTTTATTACCCAAGATACCACCTTGGTCCAGAAAACCGATTCTGACTCCTTGGTACTTTTTAGTAATCAGCTCTCTACTTCCAGACTTTCTTCTTTTTCTCTGGACATTCTGAAAGGAAAGCATGCCTGCACTTCTGGGATCCCCAATGCCAGCCCCCGTTTTTCAGTGGCCAGCATGACCCCTCTACCATCCCCAGAAAGATCTGCTCAGCTTGCTGCCCTAGACAGCCTGTGCCCAGCTGTAGGAGCTTCTAGAAAAGACTAGTTTGTAGCTTCCATTCAGTTATGTCCTTCCTCAAAATCTAGATTTCTTTTTATGAGATACTAGGATAAGAAAAATATTTCTAGAACAAAAATTAAAGTCAAGCCTTCCTTTATCACCAGTCTTTAATGGTCACCCATCACTAAAGTTTTATCCCAATTTCCTTGAGAATGAAATGGGACATTTCTTCTGCCAGAGGCTTTGACCCTCAGCAAGCATACTAGCATTTTTTGGTTTAGCTCCTTGGTGTAATGAATGGAACCCACTGACCCTTTCTGTTTTGTCCTTGGTCACAGCCTTTCCCTTCTTCTCATTTATCTTTGCCTCTGAGTTCAGAAATGAGGAATAGTAGGCCTATGAAGTGCAGGAACTGTCATTACTCAATCAAAAGGAACCACTTTTCCCTCTCAGAGGACAGTTCCTGACCAGGGCACCAAGAATCTCCTTGAATTTTCCTAATGAAATTTTATTTTTATTTATTTATTTATTTATTTATTTTTGGAGACAAGGTCTCACTATGCAGTTCAGGCTGGCCTAGAATTCACAGAAATCCTCCTGCCTCAGCCTCCAAAATGCAGGGATCACAGGCATGACACTCCTAATGAGATTTTAGATATGCATGGCCCTTCCCCCTCCCTTGACTCCCTACTCCACCTTTCCATACCCTTGGTCTCCACTTCCCTGCTGAGCACTTCCACGTTGCCCACATAGCCGCTGCTGTAGAGAGAGCCCTGCCCCAGTCTAGATGTAGACTCCAGGCCTGGCCTTAGCACTTACTCATTGTGGGTCCCTGATCCTTTCCTCTGTGCATCTGTTTTCCCGTCCTATAAAACGATTCCTGTAAATAGTCCTAATCCTTCATCCCCTGGCCTGCCTCTCTTTTCTGTAGCACCAGCCGGCTTCGGGCCATGGCTATCCTTGGAACAGAGGGTCGAGGCTCCTTTTCCTGCCCGAAAGCCAAGACTGAGGGAAGCCCCAAGGTAACTCATTGTCATATAATGGTGAAGTCAGCATTGTGCTAGGCACCAGTGTCACCGAGCCTGAACTATTTCTGCAAGTCCTGAGGTCAGTGAGCCTCAGTGATGTACTGAGGTTGCTGACCCTAGACTGACACCATTGAAGTCCGAGTCTGGAATGACCTCTGCCCTGCTGGTTCCAGGCTCATGAGCTTCCAACACCTGCCCCCTTTGTGCTTTCTGCAGAGCACTGGCTCTCCAGTCACCACCTACCACCTGCAGCGGGCACTGCCTGGGGGCATCATCCTCATGGAGCTGACTTTCCAGGTGAGTGGGGGAGCACTGAGTGGGAAGAGCCAGAGCCACCTGTCTCTCACCCTCCTGACTTCATCTCACCCTCCCTTCAGGGCTGTTACTTCTGTGTCAAACAGTTTGCCCTGGAATGTTCTCGAATCCCAATGGGGCAGGCTGTCAACTCTCAGGTATGTGATGGGGACACAGGAACACTGGATGGACAAGGCTCAGACATAGCACAGCCCCAGCATGCTGTGGGCAGTGTGGCTCCATGATCCATCTAGTGAGCAATAAAAATAACCCATTGGGCAGTGTGGCCCCATCGGTGATGCAGTGCTGTATCTGGCCAGGTCAGTGGTCATTCTGCATGGTGGTGCTGTGATTGGACCACCTATCAGTCTGACTCTGGGCAGTCCAACACTGCATTCACCATGGCACCTAGCAGAAAGCAGTCCGGCACAGTAGCTGGTCCAGTCCTGTGGTCATTCTGGCACTGCTAGTAGCTGACACAGTGGTCATCCAGAGCTGGACAGTGAGGACATTGGAGTACAGTGGTAATGTGACATACATTTTGGTCAGTGCCATGGACAGTTCTGGCCTAACCCAGAGTTGGGGACAGCCTTGCATTGTCATTACAGTCACTAACACTTAGGATGAGGACCAGAGTTCTGACCCACGAAGTGTACCCTTGGCACTTAGCTGTTATTTACATCCCTGTCAGTCTCCCTCAAGGCAAGGACTCTACCCGGGAAGCCTGAGCACTCAGGAGTGCTCAGAGTGAACCTAGGATTGAAGGGGGTCAGGGACCTGGAGTCCTTGCTATACTCAGTTCAGCTCCTCTGGTTGCCAGGAATATCTTGGGCCTTCTCATTATCTCACAGGTACTTTTTCAGAGGTTAAGTTCTGATTAGTTCCAGTAGAGACAGCAGACTCCTTATGTGGAGCTCTCTGTCGGGACAGCTCACGCCCAGGCCTAGATGGCTGCCCTTCACCTGAGTGCGCACCTGGTCACAGGAGACACAGTACAAGTAAGATGACCTAGAAAGTCATGGTGATGTTATGTGCAGGACCAGAGTGCTCAGGAGGGACGGTCAGGTACCCTTTCCACTCCTGCGGGATTGGAGGGAAGGACCTACCCATTACTCCCCCGAACTTCTTTCTGTCCTCCGTGTCCCTGATCGCATTCCAGCTGGGCTCTCTGTGACCCTGCTCATCTAATGTAACCCAGCTCAGATTTCTAAATTTTCCCACAATTGTCATTGTTCAGTAAGCATTTATAGTGTGTATACTAAGTGAAGTGGAACAGTTTACTCCTGTACAGGTGAGATTTATGGAGGTTAAGTCATTTGTCCGGGGCACACAGCTGGTCAGTGGACATCTCGGGACGAAATTCTAGGCCTCTGTGATACTGAGGCTCATCGTACTTGTAGTAAATCGTTCATCACACTGCCTTTAACTTTGGAACTGTACGTTGTTCCCATAGTAGGTGAGGAAACTGAAAGCAGAGAGAGATTGTGACCCAACCCAAGATTGTACAGCTAGTCTGACTCTATCTACAGTCATTTTGTTTCTTGTCCTACTAACTCCTAAGTCCAGTGACCTCAAGAGTGGCCAGACGGATTCTGCCTTTCCAGCACCACACATCCAGTTATTAACATTGTCAGTTTGGGAAGAGCAGGGAGATTGATGGGTGAAAAAAGCTGGAGAGAGGGGAAGAGCCAGGAAAAGCTTTTTAATAGTAAATGCACATCTCCCCTGACCACTGCCTGATTTATCACAACACCATCTTCTAGTGTACTTTGTACTTTCTCATTTATCCTAATAATTTCCACAACCAAACTGTAAGCTCCTGAGGGGAAATTTGAGTTTGTTTCTGTTCCCCTACTGCATCCCCAGCACCTAGAACAGTCACTGGTAGCACATGGTAGACACTCAGCAGACATTTGTTGCATTGAGAAAATGTGGGCCAAATTTTAGTGGAGTCTGGGATACAGAGAAAGAAGGCTGTCTTTCAAAATGGTCCTCATTCCATATAAACCAGGAGTTACAACACCGCATTAAAACATCAGACTAAGAGGAGGGTTTTTCATAGAAGCTGTAGTGGCAGAGGGCTCCACTGGGCCCACAACAACAAGGAGAAACTATGGAGTTTCTTCCCTGGAAGAAAGGAAATGTAGATTGAGCAGCCAGTGCTACCGCACCTTAACCCATCCCCTGCTGCCCCTCCCCAGCTGTCCATGCTGTTCACAGAGGAGTGCGACAAGGTGCGGGATCTGATGCACGTGCACTCCTTCAGCTATGACTTCCACCTGCGCCTCGTGCACCAGCATGTGCTGGGCTCCCACCTGGTCCTGCGGCATGGCTACCACCTTACCACCTTCCTGCGCCACTTCCTGGCCCACTACCCTGACGGACCTCACTTCGGCCGCAATCACATTTACCAAGGTTGGTGCCCAAGGGCGAGGTAGTGAGGCCAAAAAGGAACAGACTGCAGGGTATCTCCAGGCCACAGCTGGTGGGAGCACCTCCTGGGCAACCAGTCCTCCTAACCATTCTGTCACTCATGCCTTGTCTCAGTACTTCCTTCCTGTGACTGTCCCTGTCTTCAGTTCTTCACAGTCAGTTTCATGTAAGGTTTGGGCCTCATGTCATGTGTACCGTGCCCTCTGCTGCTCTGAGCCACTTTCATGCCATTTGCTATGCTCCCTGAGGAGCTCCCCAGGAAAGCTGAGCCACTCTGTCTGCCAATCAGAGCCTTAGTGCCCGCCCCCACCCCCATGAGGACGCCTGTCCCACACCTGCACCTGCTGTTTTCTTTACCTTGCCCCTCAGGGACGCTGGAGCTCCCCACACCACTCATTGCTGCCCACCAGCTATACAACTATGTGGCTGATCATGCCAGCTCTTACCACATGAAACCACTGCGTATGGCCCGCCCTGGGGGCCCGGAACACAATGAATATGCTCTGGTGTCAGCGTGGCATAGGTAAGGCTGGGAAGGGCATCCAGCACACACACCAGTGGGGCTGAGGATGGGGTCACACTTGCAGTAGGGAGACCCGTGTCTTCCTCAGCAGCAAGGGTGGGGTTGGTTTCCTTAAAACCTCAGAGCTGACATTTCCCTGACCCCTGCTGCACAGCTCTGGTTCCTACCTGGACTCCGAGGGACTTCGCCATCAGGATGACTTTGATGTGTCTCTGCTTGTCTGTCACTGTGCCGCACCCTTTGAGGAGCAAGGAGAAGCCGAGCGGCACGTTCTGCGGTCAGCAGATTCTCCACCCTGACCGCACCCATTTCCCAGCCCTCCCCCTGCTCTGCCCCTGCGTGTCTGCTGCTGTGATCCCCACACTCCTGCTCCCCCTCATACCAGGCTGCAGTTCTTCGTGGTGCTCACCAGCCAGCGAGAACTCTTCCCCAGGCTCACCGCTGACATGCGCAGGTTCCGGAAGCCACCCAGACTGCCCCCTGAGCCAGAGGCTCCTGGGAGCTCGGCTGGCAGCTCTGGGGAGGCCTCCAGCCTTGTGCTAGACCCCGGACCAGCTCCCCTGTTCCCACCACTGGCAGCAGAGGTGGGCATGGCACGGGCACGGCTGGCTCAGCTGGTTCGGCTGGCTGGAGGGCACTGCCGTCGCGACACCCTCTGGAAGCGCCTCTTCTTGCTGGAGCCACCAGGGCCTGACCGACTGAGGCTAGGGGGCCGCCTGGCTCTGGCAGAGCTGGAGGAGCTCCTCGAAGCAGTCCATGCCAAATCCATCGGGGACATAGACCCCCAGCTGGTAAGGACTGTGGGCTCCAGAACGGGTGGTGTGTGGGATGGGTGCCAGAATTCCACAGGTCTGGCACAGCAGATGGAGACCTGTGGCCCTCTCCCAGGAGTGCTTCCTGTCTATGACCGTCTCCTGGTACCAGAGCCTGATCAAGGTTCTCTTAAGCCGCTTTCCCCAGAGCTGCCGCCATTTCCAGAGCCCGGACTTGGGAACTCAGTACTTGGTAAGTCCCCCGAACCTCCTCTAAAAGGGGAAAAGCAAAAATCTTCATCAGACATGACAGATGTTCCCCTCTAGGAGCCCCAGCTTGACCAAACAGGCTCTGCCCTGGAGTGTGACCTAAATAGAATGGGACTGCACAGACATGGTAAACCTTCGGGCCCCAAGCACCACGGCCCAGCACATGATTTGTTGAGAATTCACTGAGAGCTTTGCACTTAGGCTCACCGAGAACACACACTTTGGCTGGAGATCCTGGGGGCCGAGCTCTAGAACTGGCAACCCAGGAGCTCTTCAAACTTCATCACAGGCTGGAGTTCCACAAGAGAGCTCTGGGCTTTAATGCCTGGTTATTCAGGGTTTCATTCTCAGACCAGCAGTATTACTTAGGAGTTTGCTAAGATGCAGACACTCAGGCCCTGCCCTACACTAACTAGAGATCTGCAGGTTAGCAATAGCCCCAGGTGATCTGTGTGCACATTAAAGTTGGAAAACACAGCCGTGAGGGATAGGTAGAAAAAGAGCTACAGTGGCAGGAGAGAATTAAAGAGACCCGAGATGGGCCCGGTGAGAGCTGTGGTTCAGGAGAGGAGGTGCTCAAGAGAAGACTGCAAATGAGGGTAGGAGTTGGAGCCTGGTAAGGGGCCAGCAGCACAGTGCTTGAGGGGAAGATTTGTCTCCAGTTTATAAAGGGTCATCCAGAGAACTGAGGTGTTAGAACAAGGCTGCGGTGGTGCGGGCAGTTGTTGAGGTGCTCCAGCACTGTGGGAATACAGGGGTGGGTTTAGAGAAGAGCGGTGGGTTCAGCTTGGGACAAGCTGATTCTAAGGCCCATGGGGACTTTCACTGTCTAGATACGTGAGCGTTGAGGACTGAAGCTCAGGAGAGAGCTTAGGCAGCAGCCATGTGAACAGGGACTGAATGAAGCCTTGGCAGAATCCCAAAGCTGGAAAGCGGGGGACATTTCAGGGAGCTCAGAGAGGGGCTGTGCAAGGGTTGATAACCTCACTTTGTTGACCAGCATCAGTGCCTGGCTCAGGGCAGGCTGACTGGCAAGGCAGCAAAAATGCAGCCTGAGGCTCAGTTTGGAGACACAGTACTGAGTGACCTGGGTATGCAGGTGGGCACGGGTGTGGTGGTGGAAAGAGGCCTTTGCTCGTCCTCCCATGTCTACCAGCTGCCCAGCAGGAAGGTCTGTGCCACCTCAGGTGAGGCAGACCTCATTCTCCATCTCTTTTGCGCTGTCACTGCAGGTGGTGCTGAATCAGAAGTTCACTGACTGTTTTGTGCTAGTGTTTTTGGACTCCCACTTGGGAAAAACGGTAAGAATAGGGGCCTTTGTGTCAGCTTAGTGGGAGGCTGTGACCCCATCTCCACTTCAGAGCCTGCTGGGTCAGGGTGCCCACTCTTCTTGAACCCCACTCCCTGTGCCCAGCCCTGGCCTCCTCTGACCTCTGCACCCCACCATGTTCCCCCAGTCTCTGACGGTGGTCTTCCGAGAGCCCTTCCCTGTACAGCCTCAGGATAGCGAGAGCCCCCCTGCACAGCTGGTCTCCACCTACCACCACTTGGAGTCCGTCATCAACACAGCCTGTTTCACCCTCTGGACCCGCCTCCTCTGAGGAAGTGAACCACTCAGTGTCACTGCTTATTGAATCATGGATCTGTAAGCTTGTCCATTTGTGGCAGGACTGACCTGGGCCCCAGTGAGCTTTGACACTGGGTGACACCAAAGGCTGTGTGACTATGTCTGGGGATGTGCTGCCACAGCCTGACAAGGACTGCCCTCCCGAACACTCACCAGCCCAGGACTCCAGAGGTTCGGGTCAACTCTGAGGAGTCCATCCCTGCTCGGGCCCCTCCGCCCTTCCAGAAGGGGATGACTCCTTCCTGTCCACCTGGTGGCATCCTTACAGTTCTTCACACCAGGTGGCAGGCACTCACCCCTTAAGCACTACCTGCATCCTCCCTTCCAGTCTTTGGTCACTGTCAGCCATGTGCCCCCTTAGCCCTCTAATCTTCATTCATACTTGGACACCACTGCTGGACATTCCCTTTGAGATAAGAACCTTGCTTCCAATCCCAGCTCCACCTTTGAAGCATGTGTGACCGGTGTCAAGCCCTTTTACTTATGGACCCTTGCTTCCTCATCTGTGAATGAGGGAGGCTCAAAAAGTTCTCCCGTCTCCACAGCAAAACCTGGCACCAACCAGAAGATTGGAGCATGAGCTATGTACCCCTTCTCAATGGCAGGAAAGCAACTCAGAGAAACTGAAGCGTTAGGGGTGTGTGTCCCCCCACTCGTACAATAGACACATATGAAAGTATTCCACAAGGCATCTTTAATTCAGAGGAGATGCAGATGCTCACTGTCCCAGAGCGGTGGGTGGTATGCAGGACCTCACTCGCCAGCCCGTGGGCGGCCCCGCCTATCCCAATATGAATGGAGCCAACTCAGACCCTCTACTGTGTCTCCTGCAGGGAGAGAGAGGCAGTGGCATCTCAACTCACAGGGAAAAAAGCCCCTGTCTAATGGCATTCCCTCCAGATCCCTTTCCCAGGGCCAAGCCTGGAGCCTCACCTTGAGGCCGATACTCGCAGCCCACAAAGCCTTGGTAGCCTTCATCTTCCAGCAGCTGGAATAGGTAGGGGAAGCACAGCTCCCCAGGACTGCCTGGCTCCCCTCGGCCCGGGACCTGTGCTATCTGCACATGCCCTGGGGACAGATGTGGGGAGACAAGGGACAAGGCTCCCATTGAGGCCTGAGGGACAGTGGAGGCTAAAAGGGTGTACAAGGAAGCAGAGCAGACCAGCAAGAAAAAGGAAGGGAGCCCCCTCACCAACAATGGGCAAGAACTCCCGGATGTTTCCCGTCAGGTTCCCATCCATGATCTGCCAATGGAATATGTCCTAGGAAAGAATACTACAGTCAAACCCCTCAGGGCCTCCCCCCCCAACCCCATTCTTCCCAGATTTGAACAAAATGGGTGGAGAAGTACCTCTGTTCCACTCACCATTTGTAGTTGGAGGTTGGGTCTTCCAACCTTCTGTAAGATGGCTGCCGCTGGGGAGAAGCCACAGAGTGGGCTGTGAGACAAGGAGAGCACAAGAACCAAGAGGGACAGGAGACAGGGCTGGGGTCCTACCCTGCTGGGGTGTGTCCAGGAAGTACCGAGGGTCAGTGATTCGGGTGTTAATGGGCTCCAGCAATCCCACGAGGTTCTCCTGGCACCATGTTGGATGCTGTGAATAAAGCTCCTTCCCAGGTTTGTCTCTCCTCAGTCACTGGCCTTCTGCCCAGCTGTTTGCCTCATCTACTCTCCCTGCTGTGTGCCCTCACACACACAAGCATGTGTCCACCTCTCACCTGAGCCAAAACCTCAGCTGCATGCCTCAGGTTCTCCAAGAAAACTGTCTCCATCTCGCTCCTGACTGCTGCTGGGTCAGCCCCCTGGGGTACTCGGCCAGCCATCAGGTGGATCCTGTGAGGAAGATGAGACTGTAGGCCACATGCCCTTGGCTCAGTATGTGCCCCTAGCCCAGCCAGCCCTCACCTGGCTCTCGCTCCTTAGTCTGTTTCACGTGGGCACCGCTGCTCAGGGATCCCAGAGCCTGACGCTCCTGTCAGCCCAGGCCAAGTCCTTTCCTGGGCACCTTAAGTCACCCCATCCTCTTGGCTCAGGGACCTCAGTCCATTACTCAGCCTGTCCTATGCTCTCCACCAAAAATGTCCTTTCCTTAGTCCTCAGCCTATAAGCATGCTTCAGTCTTGCATTTTAAAAGTGTTTTGAGCCATGACCTTCTTGGGCACTCCATGCTGCTTGCTTCTACTTCCTCTCAGGTTTCTTAGCCTCTTCCCATCTGTTTTCTGCCCCACCACTCACCACGCAAGTAATGACCCCCTTGTCAGTTCCTTCTCAGCAAATCTAATTGACCTGTGCAGGGCTTGACATTTGCTCAGTCCTGCTTTGCAACTTCCACCTCCACCCCATCACCTGATCCCATTCGGCCACATCCCAAGTTCAAACACTTTCTAGGAATTCAGGCCCTCCCAATCCCAACAGGCCACATCTCCAGCCTTCGAACCCTGCCTCTGCCCCCAGCATCCTTGCAGATGCCCACTCCACTCCGCTCAAGCATCCACCTGTAGCAGTTTTCTCCTGACTCAGGGCTAGAGCCACCCCACCCCGGCAATCCTGCTCCAGCAGCTTTCCAGTCGCCGGTGGATCACTGACTGTTTCGTTAGTGCGGCCCTGGTCAGTATGAGCTCCCAGCATGGGGTCAGCACGAAAGCTTGGCAAACAGATAAAACACAGAAGGCAATTTACAGAGGACCGGGACTACAGGGGTGGAGGAGGGCAAGTTCTTCCAGGCTCCTGAGCCTCAGAGCTGGGGGCGCCCTCTTGCTGACCAGCAGTCGCACAGAGCGGGGTCACGGTCCGATACCTGGGGCAGCCCAGAGCCTTGGCGTACAGCACCGCCTTCTCCAGCCCCTCTCGGAAAGCCGCCTGCCTCCCAGGCACGGCCCCCAGCCCCATCTCCCCCTTCTCTTGGTCTCCTGCGGAGAGAACGGGCCTCATTAGCAGCTCGGGCGCGCCGTGCCCCCCGCGCCGCCCTGCCCCGGCCAGTCTCGGCCCGCCGCGCACCCGGGGGCGTGTTGATCAGCACCAGATGCAGGCCTGCGTCCCGCGCGGCGCGCTCCAGCGCCTCGGGCGGCTCCGCGTACGGCCAGGCCACTTCGGCGGCCTCGAAGCCCGAGCTGCCCGCGGCCCGGAGCCGCTCGGGAAGGCCGGGGAGCTCGGGGAACAGCCAGGACAGATTGGCCGAGAAGCGGAGCGGAGCCATGGCCAGGCCAGGCGGGTCCGGGGCGGGCAGAGTCCAAGAGCACCGGAAGGCGGAAGGGGGCGGGGCGGAAACCTGCGGCTTGCCCTCCGGGTAAACGGGAACGGTTTTGTGCTTAGAAAAGCGGTGTGTTACAGAGAAGGGCCTTCTTCCCGCGGGAGAGGCGACAGGGCGGGGAGAGGCCTGCGGGACGCGCGGAGAAGAAGGGGGAGCCGAGCGCGCCCTGGCTGGGAGCTGGGGAGGAAAGTGGGCTTCAATACTTCGTATTTCCCTTAGGTTTAAAGTTCTCGAGGGCCGGGGATATAGTTCAGTGGTAGAGTTCCTTCCTAGCGCTTCGGGGAGCGAGGGTAAATGAAAAGATCCCTTCATTAAGGAACATTTGGAAACTGATTAAAGAGCTCGTATAGCACCAATTAACACACTAACCCGTTAGCTTTTACTTACAGATTAAAAAATAAACATGCAAAAATTTTTTCTTGGAAAATTCTGATCAATGTTGTATATAGTTTTATAAACTTTTTTTTTCAAGTAGTATTTTGTGGGCATTTCCCAGTGTTCTTCGTGTCTTCAAAGTCATTGTGTTAGTTGCTCCTGGTCGGACACCTAGAGAGCCCATGCGTGTATCATCCAAGTCTGGACAGCTTTAGTGCGTGTGTGTGTACGCGCGTGTGTACGGGCACTGTAAGAGCTCGTTAATGCACCTCTTGGTCCCCATTTCTGTTTTTTCCTTTAGAGTCCTTTTCTGGAGATGCCCATTATAGCGTTTGCCTTTCCTCAGTGTTTGTTTGCCCTTTGTAGGGGAAACTGCCCCCAGCACTGTTTTCTGCACGGAGAATCTATGGGCTGCTGTCCCCTTTTAGTCTTAGCTGATTGGCCCATGATCCCGGGCAGCCAATCCGTAGATAGGCCAAAGACCTTTTACTTGCATGGTTTGAAAGATAATCTGGCCAATCAGATTCTCCTATCAAGAGCTCAAACAAGGAAAAGGGGACAGTCAAATTAAGAGGTGGTCTTGGCCAGAAGATGACTGGGGCTGTAGAAACTAAGCAAGAGTAAGGGCCGGGGATTTAGCGCAGTGGTTTTGCCGCCTGCCGCGCAAGCTCAAGAACCGGAGTTCGATCCCCGGTACCAAAAAAAAAAAAGAAACTAGGCAGGAGTTAGGGTTAGGGTTCTAGAGCAGAGAGGAGGGTAACAGTTCTGTCGAAGAGGTAGCACATGGACAACACCTGCTATCTCAGGGCTGCCCAAACCCACAGCTGCTCCCAGGTCTGTGCACCTCCCCAAGGCTGGAATGTGCCCACTTTCTTGTTTTCACCATCTGTATAGCTTCTTGATGTTTCTTCTTGATAATCTGAATTTTTGCATTCACTGACACTAATTCAGCGAGCAGATACTTACAGGTAGAATTACGTGGCTGTAAAATAAGAAAAAATATGTTAACATCTTCATGGATATGCTAAATTGCTTGGCAAAAATGAAAATTTAGGGCTGGGGATTTAGCTCAGTGGTTTCACTGCCTGCTGCGCAAGCACAAGGACCCGAGTTCAATCCCCAGTACCAAAAAAGAAAGAAAATTTATACTCCAAACCATGAATAGAAGTCATCTGATCTATTTTCTGTGCAAATGTTGACAGAAGATCAAAATGCATCCAGCACTTCTCTTCCACCATTTGTTCTGTCACTGCTCAACCCCTTCCCAAGTCAGGTCTGCTTGGCTGGGCATGGTGGACCATGCCTGTAATCACAGCACTCAGGAGGCTAAGGCAGGAGGATTGCCACAAGTTCAAGGGCAGCCTGAACTACATAGTGAGACCCTGTCTCAACAAAACAAAAAGCAAGTCAGGTCCACTCAGACACCTGCAAGCTCATCTTGCAGTTAATTCAAATGCTTGGCAGATTCCATTTCTTGAGCTGTACTTCCAAGAATAGACTGCCAACAGCTAATACTGATCAGCTGATTTCTTGCCCATTTGGCTTTTACACTTGGACCTTTGGCTTGTCCTGGAACATGTTTCTTGAATAGAGTCCAATGAGGATGTGACCTCACTAAGTTTAGCATTTAATCAATCCCTACATCAGCAGGTTTACAACCCAAAATTGACAATCCAGAGTGATATCTAAGTCCCTGACTGTGCAAATCCTATTTAAGGCCTTAATAGCACTACTATCTCCTGGGCTCTGAATCAGAAACAAAAAGTGTCTGACCCACAGGGAGTCTCCCTTTCTTCCTTGTATAGTATATCCTTTAGGGCAGCAGAGATGGTGTTTTGTCACTTTTTTTTTTCCAGTACCAGGGATCAAACTCAGGACCTTTCGAGGCAGGTGTGGTGCCACTGAGCTAAGTCCCCAGCCCAATGGTGTATACACTGTATGTGCATGACACTTTCTCTCTTAATTCCCTTATAATACCTTCACATAATATACGAAAATATATAAAGAGTACATTGTCCATGAAAATTTTTTCCTTGAGTGCGTGTGTGTGTGTGTGTGTGTGTGTGTGTGTGTGTGTAACTGCTAGGAACTGAATACAGGGCATTGTGCATGCCAAGCATATATTCTACCACTGAGCTATACCCCCAGCCTGAAAATTGTTTTATTTTCCATTTTATTGTCTATACCCATACCACTTTGCACCATAGGGATTACAGTAAATTATTATTCCAAATCTTGATTCTTTGCAGTTCACTTTTTTTTTTGGTACTGGGGATCAAGCTCAGGACCTTGTGCTTGTGAGACAGGTACGGTGCCACTGAGCTAAATCCCCGGCCCTGCAGTTCACTTTTATCCAAAGAATTTGTACAGGTGTGATGTTTAGTTAAGGTAACAACAATCTGTAAATAGTTGTACAGATGATAGGTAAAACTTAAGTACAGTGTTCAGAATCTCATTTGATCGTTGGATGGCACTTTCCAGTATGGTAAAACATTACAATTTATGTTTGAAATATGAATCAAAATCTCTACAAAATGCCTTTTAATACCTTCCAGTTTGGCAAAAATTTTTAAAAAGTCAGACAGCATCAAATATTAGATAGGATTTATAACAACTGGAACCTTTATTCGATATTGATGGGAAAGTAAATCACTGCAACCACCTTGGAAAACAATCCGGCATTGTCTCTTAAAACTGATGTGCCTTTGATTTTGCACAAGTGTTCCAGGAACAAGATCAGTGATATCCATAGAAGCTCTATTGACATAGCCAAAAGGTAGAACTAACCCAAACGTCCATCAGGAGACATTTAAGTGAGGTGTCATACAGTCATACAATGTTGTATAGAAAAATGAAGCGAAGGCTGGTGGCTCAAATAATAAATTTGAGTTTGCTTTTGTACTGGAGCAATATATGAAGAGTTTAGTGAGGTTTGGTTCAAACTGAAAACATTGGCGTAAAGTCGTCAGATGGATAAACTTCAGAACATAATCTGGAGAGAAATGCATACATACATGATTCCATTTATATAAAGTCAAAGGCAGGAAAAATAAAATAATATCTGTGTAGAGATACAAACATCTGTGGTAAAACAAAGTGAATAATGATCACAAAATTCAGTGTGATGATGACTTCCTGAGAAAGGGGATGATGGGTAGTACTGGAGACCTTGAAAGTCATTGTCATCCCTTCTTTTCTACTGGGTAGTGCAGTCATGTTATGTATCGCTCTTAGTTTAGTTCACATATGTTTTATAGATATCATAGTTTCATATTTCATAAAAGCAAAAAATTTTAAACCTTCTGTATGTAGTACCACCACCTGTTAGCACCTCTTATATTAACATTCACATTATAGTCAGACTATAATTACTGACTTTTAGATTATCACTGCTCAATGCGTTGGTCTTTTATTATATTATCTGTAGTAGGCAGCCTGTAAAAATAGTCCCCAGTGGTCTCTGCCTCTTTTTTTCTTTTTTTTTTTGGTCTCTGCCTCTTGATGTTCGTGTCCCTAGCTGGGTACCCCTCTCCCCTGGCATTTGCAGCTCGCTTGGGACAAATAGAATAGGGTAAAATTGGTACAGTGTAACCTCAGAGATTAGTTTACAAAAAGACTGGTCTCTGTCTTGAGTACTCTCTCTCTCTCTCTCACCCACTTGCTCTAAGGAAAACCAGAGCTGGTTTGTAAGCTGCCCTATAGAAAAACTATGTGTTGAGGAACTGACGCTTTTAGTTATTATGGACTAAATGTGCTCCAGTTCATATGTTGAAATTCTAATCTCTAATTTATTAATAACTAGAACTTGAGCCTTTAAGAGATAATTAGCTTTAGATGAGATCCATGAGGATGAGGCCCCAGGATGGAATTAGTGTCCTTCTAAGAAGAGGAAGAGGTACCAGGTCTCCCTCTCTTCTGCCCTCCCCTCATTCTCTCACTCTCTTGCAAGAGAGCAAGAAAGCAGCTGTCTGCAAGCAAGAAGAGTCCTCACCAGGACAGATCTGCTGGCAGATCTCTGAGTTCCTGGCCTCCAGAACTGTAAGAAATAAATGCCTGTTATTTATGCCATCCAGGCTATGGAATTTTGTTATAGCAGCCTTCCTTAGTCAGCTTTCTATTACTCTAACAAATATCTGAGATAACCAACTTATGAAAAGAAAAAATTTATTTTGGCTCATGGTTTCAGAGACTGAGTTCAGTCCATGATTCGCCAGCGGTGTCGCCTTGGGCCTATGGCAGGACAGCACATCATGCCAGGAGCGTGTGGTGGAGCAAAAGTGCTCACCATCTCAGCCAGGGAGTAAAACAGAGAGAGAAAGGGGCTGGGATCCAACGGTTCCCTTTAATGAATGCTGCATGCCCACTGTGATCTGAAGACCTCTCAGTAGGCCCCACATCTCAAAGGTTCTGCCATCTCCTAATATTGCCAAGCTGAGGACCAGACCTTTAGCATACAGGCCTTTGGTGGACATTTAAGACCCAAGCTGACTAATGCACTAGTGAATAGCAGGCAAGGACCAGAGGCCTGCCAACAGCCACCTGAGTAAGCTTAGAAGCAGATCACCCTCCAACTGAGCCTTCACTGATTGTACCCCAAGTCAAACCTTGGGGTACGCATGCCTATAATCCCAGCACTCTAGGAGCCTGAGGCAGGAGGACTGCAAGTTCAAACCCATCCTGCGCAGCTTAGTGACTTAGCAAGATCCTGTCTCTCAAAATAAAAACTAAAAAGGGGTAGGAGTGTAGCTAAGTGCAAAGGCTCTGAGTCCAAGCCCCAGTGCCATAAAAAAGAAAAAAAAAGACTTTATCCCTGTACCTCAGCCAACACCTTGATTAGATGCTTGTGAGAGACTTTGAGTCAAAGATACACAACTAAACCACAGAAATTCTTAATCTACAGAAATTCTTTGGTAATAAATATTTGTTACTTGTTAAATATGGGGGGGGGTTGTAAAACCATATTTGGGGTTTTTGTTATTGTTGGTTTGTTTGGTTTGGTTTGGTTTGGTTTTTTGAGACAGGGTCTGACTATGTAGTTCAGGCTAGCCTTGAACTCACTACACAGCCCAGGCTGGCCTCGAACTTGCAGTGATCCTCCTGCCTCAGCCTCCCGAGTGCTGGGATCACAGACAGTGCACCATCACACTAATATTTGTTCTTTTTAAGCCCTTGAGTGTTTGGGATATTAGCAGCAATAGACAGGATTGATTTTTTTCTCTAGGAACAGTTCTTGTTTGAGGGGGCTGTTTTTACCACCTCTTCGCCTGAAGGTGTAAGTGGGTGTTCCCGTCTCCTTAGATGATTCTCATTTTGAAGCCACAGTGAGTGGTCAGTGAGTGGGCACCTGATCCAGTCTGGACCAACCATAATACCTGTCACAGATGCTGTTGGCTGCCTGTACAATATCTATTCCCCCCTCTCCCTTCTAATAGAAGCATCCTCGTGGGGCAGTCATCCCAGGAAAATGAAGCTAATGCACAGAGAGGCATGGCAAAGAAAAACACAGAAAGAGCACTGTGCTCAGCAGGCAACGCTTCTGTGGGGGAACCAACCAGGTTGGCCTTCTGGACCCATCTTCACTTTTTCCAAATTCAGGGTGTCCCCAGGCTGAGTCATTTTTCTCACTGCAAGATCCAATGCACACTCCAGTGAATACTTGGTTCTCTTGGTGAGAAGCAATTTAAAGACCTGAAACTTGGAGCACTGGAACGACAATATGTATTTACATCATTTGATGAATTTATATAATTCCATGTAACTTGTAGGGATAGGCTTGGTGAGCTCACAGCAACTTAAAAATCTCAATGTCTCAGTGGAAACTTTGTCTTTCTAAGTCATGAGATTACGTTACTGTTTTTTATAGTTTATCCACTTTTCATTAAACTCCTATCTTGCTCTCTACATGATCATCTTAATTTCTTTTTAACTTTATTACTTGAGCTACTAGTCTTTCTATCACTTTTATAGAGTGTGATCAAATCAGATTCCACATGTCATGCTGTACATTTTCATGCTCACTGTGTGTTCATTTACAGCTGCCTAGATTTGAGAATATCAACATTCAGGTGTCACTATCACAGTAGTTGTTTTCAAACCATTGAGCCTCCATTTCTAAATCTTCGGAATTTAATTTTCCTATTTTACTCGATTTTACCAGTAATAGCCCATATCGCATGGATTCATGACAGCCTGTAACAGTTTCAGAAAGGAAACTAAATCTGGGGATTTTTCTTTCATAGATTACTATGGTACCCAAGCATTCAAACAAGAGTATCCATGGTTTGTCTACATTAGGACTCTATAACTAAAATGTCAGCACATTTAAATAGAATAATCTCACACACAGTACATTGAATAATAACATCATTATACAAAGCAGCATTGAATCACTTTACAAAATTTGTGCTTGCATGAGCAATCATCTGTATTCTTGGAAGAATATTATAATATTTGCTGTTCCGTGTTATCCACCTTTTTCTTTAAAAGGAGATTCCTATAACTGGCCCTTTATCCTTAATTTCTATTCTATTACTGGGTGGTTGGATCACATCCAGAAACCCTTGTCATGCCCTTCTCTTACATATGCATGCTTAGTAACAAAGCCTTTTGGCACTCTAATGGAATGTTAACTAATTACAAGCCCATCCACATGCACACTTTAAATTTAGTAAAACATCCTAAGTATTTGTGGTTTAAAGGATACAGGTATAAAATTCTTTTTAGGTTTTTAAGTTTGTAATTGTTTTTTGGTACCAGGGATCGAACTCAGGACCTTGCCCTTGTCAGGCAGGCACAGTGCCACTGAGCTAAATCCCCGGCCCTAAGTTTGTAATTTTTGAAAAATCCAAGTAACCCAGTCTATACAATCACAGTCTTTCCTTGTGAAAAATATATAAACTCAGTCTACCTTATCATTATCTCTCCTCTTTTGGCCAGTCTTTCACTGAATTTTATTCCAAAATATGAAGATTTTTTTTATTCTCCTATTGATAGACAAGACTAATTCCAAATCTTCACTGTTATAAAATAATACCGGGGCCAGGGATTTAGCTCAGTGGCTCCACCGCCTGCCTCGCAAGCCCAAGGTCCCAAGTTAGATCCCCGGTACCAAAAAAAATAAAAATAAAATAAAATAATACCCATTGGACCGGGGATTTAGCTCAGTGGTTCTGGCGCCTGCCTCACAAGCAGAAGGACCTGAGTTCGATCCCTGGTACCAAAAAAAATAATAATAAATAAAAATAAAATAAAATAAAATAATACCCATATATCCTTTTTTGTGTACAAAGATGACTATTTCTCCATTATAGATCCCCAGAAGTGGACTTGCTAGGTCAAAGGATATGCACATAGGGCCGGGGATTTAGCCCAGTGGTGCTGCCGCCGCCTGCCTCACAAGTGCAAGGTCCCAAGTTTGATCCCCAGTACCAAAAAAAAAAAAATCAAAACCTTGATTATTGCTGAAGTTGACTGCCATCTTTCCAGGCATCTATTGGCCATTAGCATTTTCTTTTCAGCACTAAGGGATATAGCTCAGTGTAGAAGGAAGTCTTGCCCTTGCATGTGTGAAGCCCTGGATTTGAGGCCTTGAGTTTGATCCCCAGCACCACAACAAAAAAATCCTTTTGTGTAAAATACTCATATTTGTAGTATTTGTCCATTTCCCAGGGTGAATCTTAGTGTTTTAATTAAGTAATAGTAATTTATAGGTATTCTTTATAAGATTTTTGAATGTTAACTTCTTGTTTTTTCTTTTTTTTTTTTTAACCTTCTTTTAAAAACTCCTATTACCCAGGGTAGCTTAACTCCTGGACTCAAGTGATCCTCCTGCCTCAGCCTCCTAAATACTGGGATTACAGGTGCACACCACCATACCTGGCTATTTCTCGACGTTCATAAAATGTCATTCAGAGATCAAAATGTTGGCATTATCAGGCTTCATGTTCCTTTGTGGAAGAAGCCCTAACAGAATAAGTCTCCTGGTCTCTTGCCCCAGCTTCTCTGTCTTCCCAGGGCCTAAAGACTGACTCACTTACTGGTGACTCCAGCCAAAAGGAGCTGAGGTGCTGGGCTCTGTGTCATCCCGCCTTCCCTCTGCTCCCCCCGTGGCAGGTTTCAAAGGGGTAGGTCTTTCTGGGGCTCACCTCAGGGGTCATGTAGCAGCAAACATGCTTGTCTCACTGACCTAAGCCATATTGTCCAATATCCATTTTGATGCCAATAAAAGTAATATTTGTGTCGCCATCTGCCGCACTCCTATGTCTATCTCTTAATATGTTCTTGTATCAGTGAGAGCCTAAACAGAAAACAGATGGCACATTCAAATTAGGCTAATTCAGGAGATTTAATAATGAGACTATCTGTGAAGGTCTGGGCAAGATGGAGGGGAGTTACATAGGATACTGCAGTGGCCTAAGGCCTCTGGGGCCTAAAAGGGTGAAGGGGGAATTGAAATCCAGAAGGAGAAGGCCACTTAGGGACAGCTTCCCTAAGAGGACCAGAAGCCCTCAGGTGACAGACAGGCAGCTTGAGGCAAACCTTCAGGGAGGACTCCTTAGGAATAAACACCTGGCCTTACTGTCCTCCCTCCTCCTGTCTCCTGCTAGGCTCCATACTAGATAAACCAAACAGAGCCAAAGGTCAAGGAAACCCATTGATACAATCAATGCAAATCATCTACTTGGATAGAAGAAGCAAAAGAGATCTGAAGGCACAAACAGAATATATCTGGCAGAGTCCTCCCCTTTCCTCCTTCAGTATACACTCTTCCTCTTCCTCTGGGTGGAAAGTTCGTGTCCTCATCAAAGGGAACACACAAGGTCCATTGGCTACTACTATTTTATCAGGCAGTCTTAATCTCTAGAAACCTAAAGCAAAGTAGAACCACTGGTTCCTCAAGGAACTGAATAACAGTGAGGAGAGGTACACTGAGTAGAACTTGGGGAGGTAACCTATGTTAGTCACTTCTTTCTCGTTGCTGAGACAAAATACTCAACACCCAAAGTTAAAGGAGGAAAGTTTTATTTAGCTCACAGTTTGTAGAGGTTTCAGTCCATAATTGGCTGGGTCCAAGGCAGAGTGGCATGGCAGAGGGGCATTGAAGAGGAGAAACAATTCATGGCAACCACAGGTAGCAAAAACAACAAGGGAACCTTAACAGCATCTTTCTGCCCCTTTTATCTAATCCAAACTACTAGGTTTAGGGCAGTGCCAAACCAATCAGTGTATAGTTTGGTAATCCCTAATTAAGCCCTTAATGCCAGCATCACACACTCTAGATTCAGTCACCTCTGAAAAAGCCACCTATAATTGCATGAGGCTTTGGGAGGACATCTAGACCCAAACCATAATATTGTGCCCTTGGCCCCCCAAAGACTCATGCACATTCCTTTATGCAAAAGGCATTTCGTCCATCCCTAAGAGTTGCCAAAGTCCTAACAGTTTCAGCGCTGCTGAGAAGTCCAAGTCCAAAGGCTCCTCTGAGATGTAAGGCAAACTCTTAGCTGCAAGCCCCTGTACAAAAGAAAAGAAAGTTAAACACTTCCAACATTTAATGAGATAAGATAGATATTTCCATTCCAAAGGTTACAAACAGAGGGACAGCAAGGAATGGGAACAAAGCAAGATCAAAATCCAGCAGAGCAAACCTCAAATCCCGCAGTTCCACTTCCAGCATCCCTGGTAACCCGTGGCAAGTTGTGAACTCCAAAGGCCTTGGGTGGCTCTGCCCCTATGGCACTTATGGTGGTTGTAGCCCTCCTGGCTTCTCTCTTGGGCAGGCTCTGCTCCTTTCTTGCAGTTTTCCTCAGACAATCCACATTCCTGGCTTCTCCAAACTTCTGGGCTCTCCACTGCACCTGTGGCTTCACACTCACAGCTTCACACACTGACCTCTTAGGGCACACTGCCTGCCCTCCCAGGTCTTCTTCTGAAAGCTGGGTGGAAGCCTTCCTGATCCCACAACTCTTCCATTCTGCATGTGCCTAAAACCAGTACCACATGGATGATGCCAAGATCTGCTGCCAGTAGGAGCAGTAGCCAGGCTTCCTTCTTTCTTGGCTATAGGGGTCCAGGGCCTAAGAACCAAATTCCAAGGAACAACTTCCCTAGGCCATGGCCATTCTGGAACATGGTGCTCTGGGACTCTCTTCTCAAAGAAAAGTCTCACCTTTGCAATTTTGAAGCTGCAAAGGATGGAGTCTTGCTACTTCTTGTGATGTACTTAGGTCATCTTTTCTATTCTCCTGTTCCTTCTCAGCAATCAAGATCTCTTCTGCTCTATCTTTGCAGTCCACAGCTGTACTGGATCTTCCTTTCTGGTCAAACTCAAAATGTTTTAAATCATTATGCTGGGCTTCTTGCCCTTGATTCTCAGCATAGATCTGTCTAAAAGCCCCTAACAGTAGCCATGCCACTGCCTCAACATTAGACTGCCTTGAAATTTCTTCTGCCAGATTAATTAGTCCACTGCCCTTAATCTCTGTCTCAGGCAAAGTCTTTGGACACAAGGAAAATGCAGACAAACTTTCTGCCAAACCATAACACATATTGTCTGGAGTCTAGCAGCCACTGTAGTCCTTCTTCCCCTTCTCCCAGCCTGGTCTTTACTGGCTTTCTGGTTTTCTGAACTCTGACAGAATCTCCCAAGCAGTATAGCATAAGGTGTTCCAGCTCTACTTTTTCAGCTGGCATCTCCAGACATTTCCTAACTCTTCCCCTTCCCACAAGCCAGTTCCAAAGGCCTGTGAGCCACATGACAAAGAAATGTTACAGCAACAACCCCACTCTCAGTACCAAATTATGTGTTAGTTATTTTTCTCTCATTGCTGAGACAAAATACCTGACACCCAAAGTTAAAGGGGAAAGGGTTTATTTAGCTCACAGTTTGTAGAGGTTTCAGTCCATAATCCAAGGCAGAGTGGCACATGACAGAAGGGCTTCACGGGGGAGAAACAGTTCATGGCAACCACAAGGTAGCAAAAACAACAAGGGAACCTTAACAGCCAGCGTCTTTTTGCCCCTTTTATCTTACGCAGACTACTGAGATAAGGATAGTACCAAACCAATCAATGTAATCACATGTCCTTAATCCCAGCATCACACACTCTAGCTTCAGCCATCTCTGAAAAAGCCACCCATGACCACACGAGACTTTGGGGGACATCTAGACCCAAACCATTACACCTTTCCATATTCCTGCTCTCTGGAGTACACATACCTTCTCCCAGTTATTCAGTCACACACTGATCAAGAGGCTTCTGTGATGGGATTTTGCTGATGTAACTAAGGTCCCAATTCAGAACCTTATAAAAGGAAGATTATCCTGGGTAAGTCTTTCCTAATCCAGTGAACACTTAAAAGGAGCAGGGTTCTTCCTCGTAAATGAAATTTAAAGTGTTATACAAGAGGAATTCTCCATTGGTGATTTTAAGGACAGAGAGGACATGTGGCAAGGAATGTGGGTGGCCTTTAGGAGCTGAGAGCAGCCCCTGTCTCGCAACCAGCAAAGAAATGGGGGCCTCGGTCCTCTAACCACAGTGAACTGAATTCTGCCGTGACCATGTGATGTTGGAAGACCCTAAGCTCACCCAACACCTTGATTTTAACCTTTTGAGACCCTGAGCAGAAAATCCAGACCTGTATGCTGTGCCTGGACTTCTGACCTACAAAACTGTGAACTAATAATTGGCTTTTGCTTTAAGCTGCTAGATTTACGGTAACTTACTACAAAGCACTAGAAACCAATAACACAGCTTTCATGATCCTCCTTTCTTTAACTGGTAAGGAGACCTAATTGATGATAATCATTGCCTTCCTCCCTCACTTCATCCAGGTTCCCTTTTTCTTTATCTGGCAAGTTTTAGTCAGCTTTCTGTCACCATGACAAAATGACTGAGGAAAACACCTTAAAAAAAATTTTTTTTTGGTACCAGGGATCGAACTCAGGTCCTTGTGCTTGCACAGCAGGTGGCAAGATTTATTTTAGCTCATGGTTTCACTACATTATTAGCTGGCTCCATTGTTTCTGCCTCTGACAAAGCAGAACATTATAGTGGAAGGGTATGGCAGAAGAAAACTGCTTACCTCATGATAGCCAGGAAGCAAATAGAGAAGAAAAGAACCAGAAATGAAGGCACCAGGAATAAGACATAGTACTCAATGCCACACCTCCATACCCCACTCCCTTCAGCCAGGTCCGACTTCCTGATAGGCCATTCAGCTATGAACTCATGAGGTTAGCACACGCATGATCCAATCTCTTCCTAAATGCCCATCAGCTAGCAACCAAGCCTTTATCACGTGGCTTTGGGGAACATTTGAAGTGCAAACCATAGCACAGCACATTGGCTAGATGGGTTTCTTTGCCTGGCAGAATGACCCAAAGTTTCACTCTTATAGGCTCTGAGTTTTTGGTAATCTTCACATTATAGAGCTGTTGTTTTCAACTGACCAAGACTTCAGAGCAAGAGAGGACTAAAAGGTGTCCCACATGTAGTCCTCCTTCCCCTCATTGTGCAGCAACACAATGTTCTGGTGATAAGCATCCGTCACCCCAGCCAAAAAAGAGAGCTTATTATCTGTCTGCCTATTGTAACCATGATCGTTTTTCCTGACGGAAGAGTCAGTTCAAAACCTATTAACCTCAGAAGTCTAGTGTTTTCGCTTTTCTCTGCACAGTTACTCTGGAAAATGACTACAGGTACTCTGGACACAGGGTCTACCAGATACACAATATGCATCTGTGACTGCCCTGCCTTTCCTCAGTTGAAGCTCTCTGAGATATGAACTGAGTTAGGCCTGGGTATTAGATAAAAAGCCCTGAATTTCTCTTCTATTTCTATTCAGAAACCTAGAATTTTTCATCTGTATTTGTCAAGCAACACCTTCACAGGTGGCCCAACTATTTCATTTTTAGAAATCTTTGCCACAATTCCCTGTAGATTGAAACACTCTGATTGCTACTTTATACCTGTGCCTTTTATTCTCAGGGCCTACCTCCTCTCTGACAGTCAAGCACAGCCACTTTGTCTCTTCTTCCCTTGGGCTGGGGATTTAGCTCAGTGGTTCTGGCGCCTTCCTTGCAAACACAAGGTCCCGAGTTTGATCACCAGTACCAAAAAAAAAATATCTCTTCTTCCCATTACTCCCTTTAAGATCAAGGAACGTGGGCCGGGGATTTAGCTCAGTGGTTTCGCCGCCTGCTGCGCAAGCGCAAGGACCCAAGTTCCCCGGTACCAAAAAAAAAATCAAGGAACTCAATTCCTTTGCGTTATCCCCAACTGTCATCTAGACTGTGGATGACAGTCACCTCAGAGCACTTCAGGGATTCCTCAAAGAATATCCTCCAGGCCTTCCTGAAGGCTGCAGTTAGGGAGAAATGGGAAGGTTTGCACATCACAGTGTTCTCGAAGGGTGCATTCTGATACTTGCTGAAGTTTGAGAGGCACTGTGGTTGGACGGAGCTTCTCCAACTTCAATGTGCATGCGAATTTCCTGAGGATCTTCTTAAATGCACTCAGTAACTCTGGAGTAAGTCTCATTCGGTAAGCCTCATTCATTAAATCTAGAGCAGGGACTGAGATTCTACATTTTTTAAACAAGCTCTTAGGTGATGCCCTTGTTCCTGATCTGGGACTACAGCTTTCGTCACTATAGGTGATGTCTAGAAACTGAGAAATAACAGATCTATTATGTGTGTGGTTCTCAAAATTTAATATGAATCAGAGTCACCTGAAGAGCTTATTAAAATACAGCTATCTGGGCTCCACTCCCCAGGTTTTGGACCCTACATATCTGAGGTTAGGTCCAAGCATCTGCATTTCCAACAAGTACAAGGGTGACGCTGGTGCTTTCCAGGGACTAGATCTAGAGAACCACCCGCCTAACGGGCTTAGAATCCCCTCCCACCTGCTTTCCCTAGATTCTTGTGTTTTGGTTTTTTTTGGTATGGGGGGATCGAGCTCGGGACCTTGCACTTGCGAGGCAGGCGCTGGAACCACTGAGCTAAATCCCCAGCCCTTTCCCTAGATTCTTGACTGTGAACCCTTGCAAGATCTTGGAACTCTTTAAGCACGTTGCCCGTCTCCTTCTAGAGTAGATCCTGTATTTCTCCATTGGGACTGAGTTTTATGGGCCTGAGGGTGATAAGAGATAAGAGGGTGGGACCTTCAGAGAATTAGCCTCAGCTTGTGAGACAGCTGCCTTGGGTACAATTATTGTAATGGTTTTTTGTTTTGTTTTGTTTTGTTTATTGTAATGTTTTTAATGCAGACGTAAGGTTCTCAGCTCCATCATGTCTTTTAGGGGGCATCATGTATCCCCTTTCCGTATTTTAGAGTCTCACTCCTCCCACCAATAACCTTGTCTAGGTGGCATAAGATACTTGGCAGGGTTAAACATTTAATTGGTGCTGCAAATCTACAACCTTTACAAAGAGACCCTAGACTTGGTTCTTAGCCATATTTATCCTAAAATTACTGGAAATAAGGGATTCCTTCTGTGCACCATCATGCATGCATCTGGTTTTCCATTTGCCTTTTTTTTTTTGGTACCAGGGATCGAACTCGGGTCTTTGCACTTGCGTAGCAGGCAGCAAAACCACTGAGCTAAATCCCCGGCCCTACCATTTGCCTTTTTAATTGCATTTCCATAGCTTTTCTTTTCTCTTTTTTTCCTCTATGTAAGCTTTTTAGTGTTGTAAAAAGAATGCATTTGTTTCTCCCACTCTCTAATCACAGTTTCACAGTAAGTGCTAGTGCCATTTGATCTTTTAATGCCTTGCTCTTCACCTGCACGTCCTCACCTGCTCCCATCATTGATAATTTCAACAATGATGATGCCACTACATCCAATGGGTTACTCAATTACTAATTCTTCCCCAGCAAGATTATCCCTGTGTTCCTCAAACGTATGAGCCAAAGCCGGAGATTTAGCTCAGTGGTTCTGCCACCTGCCTCACAAGCACGAAGGACCTGAGTTTGATCCCCAGTACCAAAAAAACCCAAAAGACAAATATATGAGCCAATGTATTCCAGAATCTCTTTTTAAGGGATTATTTCCTGATTCTACAATTACTATGTTAGCCTGAGTTTAAATAGGATACAGATGGTATAGTGAAATTAATATAAAGAGGGTTTATACAGGGACTATTTATGAAGGTTTAGACAGGGTAGAGGAGACCCACAAGGGATAATATAGTGATCCAGAACTACTAACCATAGAATTACTAACAACCCTAGGCCTGAAGGAATGAAGAAAAGGGGTGGTTTTGGGAATCTAGAAGGAAATTTTTGTACAGTGGGCCAATTGGTAAGAAGCAATGACTTCTGGTCAGAGGACACACCCAGCCACATGGACCTCTAAGGTCTCTCTCTCTTTCTCTTTCCTCTCTCCCCCCACCCCGGCTCTTTACTGCTGAACCCAGTAAGAAGCCAAAGAAGGGGCAACCCACTTTCTGCTCCCCCTTCTGTCTCTCTTAGAAGCTTTCTTTCTCTCAATAAATTTTCCTACTCTTAACCTCCATTGTTTCTATAATTCATTCTTCAATTTTAGAGAACATGAACTTGCGTTCCAATATCTAGTAGCTTGGGAGTTACATCTCTTCCCCCTATATCATTTTGGAGGTCTTCCACTGAGATTACTGGTTAGAGTTTGAGACCAAAACTAGAAAGGGAACTGGGCTATGAGGACAGCCAATATTTTGGCTCTGGCCCCTCAAGGTCAACAAAGATCCAGGACACAAACCTTTCCTACAGAATCCTACATCTTTGACTCAAAGGTATATGGCTAACAAAATGACAATGCCTGGCACCTATGGAAGGCCTTTAGGTAGACCCTCTGTAGAGTAACTCTAACTGCTGATCACAACTACGACCCTCTCAGGAAGTAGCCAGAATGGTCTTCGCCTTTTGCCCCCTCACAGCAGTTAGGGGTACTTCTTCAGAGGGGGGAATATTGCAGATAGGTAAGTTAATTAGATATTTTGTAGGCAGTTAGACAGGGATAGTCCAGAAGGAGCCAACATGGGGGACAGTCAAGGAGCCAACATGGAGGATAATCAAGATACATTCACTGAAGGCCAGAACTGTAAAAGGAGAGAAACTACTACACCCATGTAGGATGAATAGCTGTGATTGATATTCTAAATAGGTATCAATCACCTGGGTGGGGGACAAAGATCTTCCGAGAAAGATCCCTGACCCACCCCTTTCCACAGAAAATTCTTGCTCATTCCTTGTACGCTTGCTATGTGATTTGTTTTCCCATTGGATCCCCATTTAATCAATATTACTTGGGTGACTGTACTTGTAATCTTATTGGTTGGTCATGGTTTTGCCCCACCTCATGCCCACCTTGTGATTTTCCATTGGGTATTATAGTTTTTGTCCCACTTTGTACCTGCCTCACCACATGGCTTTGCTGTATAAAACATCTTTGAAAAGTGGAGTGGGGGGCAACCCACTATCTGGTCCCCCTCCTGTCTCTCTTAGGCAGAAGCTTTCTTTCTCTAAATAAAATTTTCCTACTTAAAAAAAAAAAGAAGCCAGAGACAAGGAATCCATTGGTACAGTCCACCTCTAGGCAAAGAGCAGGATGGAATACAACCTTTCCTGTGAATTTTTGCTGACATACTGTTTATTTTTCTTTACATTTAAGTCAATCATCTTGCTCTTTGTTTTCTATTTGTATTACCTAGGTTTTGTTCCTTTCTTTCTCTGTTCTTGCCTTCTTTGGGACTAATCATTTTTTACTACTATGATGTATCAGTTGTTAAACTCAATTTGTTCCAAATTCATGTTCAAACACAGAAAAGTTTGAGAACTAAACATATTTTCCCCTTAAAAAATAATGGAAAACCAAATAATTGATTCTGAGGCCCCAAAATTACACATATAATTCCATTTTTCCAGGACTTTAACAAATTTCTCAATGATTTCTTTCTTTAATTCTATCATGATCCTCACAGTTTTCCTCTTAGCTTTACTGCTGGTATCACTAACTTTGTTTGGAGCCAAGATTATATCTTACCCCAATATGTGCAAAAAGAAAAGCACAATGATGAATGTTTTTTTTTGGTCCCGACAATCGAACTTGGGTCCTGGTGCTTGCGAGGCAGGCGGCGGAACCGCTGAGCTAAATCCCTGGCCCAATGATGAATGTTTTAATGCACTAACATAAGCATTGTATGTTGTCTGGGTGAGAGTGACACTTAGACTGAAGCGTCACCCCTTTGTGTTGAGTAGTGGAAAGTTCAAGCTTGGAACTGTCCAACAACCAAGTTATCATTGTATTCTATTTTCCTCTCCATCACTGTTAGTTTTATATCACTTTCTTAATTATTGTTCACTGATAGTTGCATATAGAAATATATATGTATATATCTACCATACATACATATACAATATATTATATATACACATACAATGTCTACCTGGGCTAGGGTGCACTCTCTATTTTCTTACTGTGTCAACTGAGAGGGCCTAGAAGAAATGATACTCTAGTAGCAAAGAGCATACCTGAAGCCCAGATCTAATGCCATTCTAAAATAAAAGAAACCAAGTCCTCTTAGAGAAATGGATGAGTAAAATTGGGACAGAAAACACAAGATGAAGCAGGCATGGTGGTACATGCCTGTAATCCCAGCACTTGGGAGGCTGAGGCAGGAGGATCGCTGCAAATTCAAGGCCAGCCCAAACTACATAGAGAGGCCTTGTCTCAAAAAAAAGGCTAGGAGTGGTGACACACGCCTGTAATGCCAGTACCTGGGAGGCTGAAGCAGGGAGACCTCTGTGAGTCCAAAGCCAGCCTGTGCCACATGTGAGTTCAAGACCAGCCTGAACTTTATTGTGAGACCTTGTCTCAAAGAAGAAAGAAAGAAAGAAAGAAAGAAAGACAAAATGATCCTGAATTATCTTGTAGAGGCATAAAGTAAAGAAGTGTCAAAAATGATGAAGGTGGGAAGGGGATGTAGCTCAGCAGCACAGCACCTGCCTGGCAAGTGCAAGGACCTGAGTTTGATTCCTGGTAGCAAAAAAGAAAGAAAAAATGATGAGGGTAGCGGGACATGGTGGTACATACCTATAATCCCAGCATTCTGGGAGGCTGAGGTCAGAGGATTGCAAATTTGAGCCTAGGCAACTGGGCAACTGAATTATTTAGTGAGACCCTGTTCCAAAATAAAAGATAGCAAAGGCTGGGGTTGTAGCTCAGTGCAGAGGCTCTGGCTTCAATCTGAGTTCCGAGAGGGCGGGGGGGGGGGGCTCCAAAGGACACAGGAATCAAAAGAGCTTCCAATAGCCAAAGTTGGAAAATTTTGAGCAAAAATTAATTAAAATAGTACCAATTATAACCCAAAGGGTAAAAGAAATATTTCTGAGTATATACAGAGAAAAATGAATAACTGAAAATATTAATAATTGGAAAAGGAGAAACCTCCCTTACATACCAATCCCAAATAGTTTACATGGATACTCTGTTCTCAAGGAGGTGGAACCTAAACTCCACTCCTTAGGTAGGGACTGGACATAAGACTTCCTTCCAAAGAGTATAATGTGGAAAAAGAAGAAAAAGGAATAATTTCACAGTGGAGAAACCCAACAGTTCTTTAGATCAAGGTTGGCATCAACAATGATAGGGTCATGTTGATAGGATGTAATGAAAACTGCACTTCAGGGCCGGGGATTTAGCTCAGTGGTTTCAACACCTGCTGTGCAAGTGCAAGAACATGAGTTTGATCCCCGGTACCAAAAAAAACACAAAAAACCTGTACTTCATCACTATGAATGTCCCCTCAAAACCAGATAACCTCAATATAATCATGAGGGATAACATCAGATAAATCTCAACTCAAGACATTCTACAAAATGCCCAACCAGTACTCAAGGAACTGTCATGATCATAAAAACAAGGAAAGTTTGAGAACTGTTATAGTCATGTTAGATCAAATGCTGAACAGGAAAAGGATATGAGGTAAGAACTAAATAAATGTAAAATATGAACTTTATTAGTAATAATTGTCAATACTGGTTCATTAATTGTGACAAATGTACCATAAAATGCAAGATATTAATAACAGGAGATGGGCTGGGGATTTAGCTCAGTGGCTCCGTGCCTGCCTCACGAGGGCAAGGTCCTGAGTTTGATCCCTGGTACCAGGGAAAAAAAATAATAATAATAACAGAAGAAACTGAATGCAGGGATATGAATACTATCTTCTCAACTTTTCTGTAAATGTAAAGCTATTCTAAAATTTTAAAAATATACTTAAGAGATATAATTATTTGACTTACTAGAGTTTACCTTAAATTAGTACTTTTATTACTTCTCAAACAATAGAAGAGCTTTTCAAAGTTTAACTCTATTCCCCCCTCTTTCCCACCCTTTGTGCAATATTTATCATTTATTTTATTTCTACATTTTAAAATTTTATCTTTGTTTGTTTCTGAGACAGTTTCACCATGTAGCCCAGGCTGGCCTGGAATTCTCAGTGATCCTCCTGCCTCAGCCTCCTAAGTGCTGGGATTACAAGTGTGCACCACCACACCCAGCTCCTCTCCAGCCATTTTAAAGAGATTTTCTGTCTTTGTTTGTTTTTGCAGTACTAGAGATTGAACCCAGGGGCTTTGCACTATGCTACATGCCCAGCCCTTTATTTATTTATTTGTTTGTTTATTTATTTATTTATTTTTGAGACAGGGTCTCCTTGAGTTGCCCAGGTGAGACTTGAACTCACAATCCTCCTGCCTCAAGCTGCCGAGTGCTAAGATTATAAATGTGTGCCACTACATCGAGATGGTCAGTCTTTTTGTTGTTGTTGTTTGGTACCAGGGATCGAACTCAGGTCCTTGCGCTTGCGAGGCAGGTGGAGGAATCACTGAGCTAAATCGCCAGCCCTAGATGATCGGTCTTTTTAATTTCAGCCATTTCATGGTATCACGGTGGCTTCAATTTACATTTCCCCACTACTAACAACAAGTATTTCATGGGCTTAATCTTTAGCAGTTTCTTTAGTCAATTGAAGGCAAATATTCTGTTTTGTTTGCCCAGAAATGTGTTTATTTTACCCTCACTTATGAAAGGTTTTGCTGAGCTTCCAGCTGAACAATTACTACCTCTCTGCACTTTGCGGATAATAATCTCCCATCTCTTTACTTGTATCATGGCCCTTGAAAGTTAGCTTTCTGTCTAATTTCTGTCCCTTTGTAATAAGGTCTCTTTTCTCTCTTCTCTTGATCTTTGGTGGTCTGCAATTTCACTAACATGTATACAGGTGTATATTTCTTTTTACTTATAGTGTTTTGGAATTGTTTGATTTTTAAATCTGATACTGACAATAGACATTTTTCATTTGCTTTGGAAATTCTCAGCCACAATCTCTGAATATTATAACTCTTTTTTTTGGTACCAGGCAGTGGAACCATTAAACTAAATATCCCTGGCCCTGAACATTACAACTCTTAACCCTGCTAGAACTCTTACTGGGTTTCTGTTAGATCTTCTCATCCACTCTTCCCTACTTCTTCACCTTTCACATTTTTACTGCCTTTGTCCCTTTGTAATGCATTCTGGGTAATTTACCAGATTTGTCTTCTCTTTCTCCTGCATATAACCTACCCTTTAATTCTTCTAATTTTTTATTTTATTTTTAATTTCCAGAAATTCCATTTTGTTTCTTTCCAACTCTGCCTAACCCCTCTTGATAGTCTATAGTTCCTTTGTCATAATTTTGATGTCTTTTGAACTACTTTAACCATATTAAATATTTATTTTATATCCTATATCTAATCATTCCAGTAGCTATCGTCCTTATAGGTCTTATTCAGCTGTGTATTCTTTCTGTCGATTTGCACATGTTGTGGCTAATTACCCCAAGTTTGAAGACTTTAATGTGTGTGAACTCACATTCTTCGGAAATTTATCTGTGAGAACTGAGATCTGGATGAAAATGTGTTTCTCCATCAAAAATTTGTGTCTATTTCTGCCCAGCAATTGAGAGGACTACAAACTCACAATCACCTTAATTACATTTTAGGCTTAACAATTTTTTTTTTTTTTTTGAGGCACACAGAATGAGGCATCCTGGTGCACAAGCACAATTTGAGTTCAATCCCTGGTACCAAAAAAAGAAAGAAAGAAAGAAAGAAAGAAAGAAAGAAAGAAAGAAAGAAAGAAAGAAAGAAAGAGAGAGAGAGAGAGAGAGAAAGAAAGAAAGGAGAGAGAGAAAGAGAAAGAAAGAAAGAAAGAAAGAAAGAAAGAAAGAAAGAAAGAAAGAAAGAAAGAAAGAAAGAAAGAAAGAAGTGCAGCATCACTTTCAAGTGAGTAGAGTTCCATGGTTAAGAGACAGTTATCTTCATTGTCTTTTTCTATTGGTTGGGATATTTCTAGTTCCCTTGCTTTTCTTTTTTTATCCTCAAGGAATCTCACCTTTCTGCTGTGGGCATTCCAGCCCAACTTCCCTTCCTCTTACGATTCAAATTTCAACTTCTTTTTTTTTTAAATCAAATTTCAACTTCTTTCCTTTGCACTTTGGTTGGCTAACAGGGACTGGCAGATGTTACCAGACAAACACAAGTTCTAGCTCAATATTTCCTGGAGTGGAGCTTTCTCCTTGTTTCTGATCATTTTCCTTTCTTTCCTGACAACATTGCCATGCCTTTAAAAAGAAAGATGTGTTTTGTATTTCATCCAGCATTTTAAGTACTTTATACTGGGAGAGTTTCTCCAGACAGCTACTGCTGGAAATAGACTACAGTCATCCCTCAGTATCTGTGTGGAATTGGCTACAGTACAACCCAAGGAGCCAAAATTAATAGATGCTCAAGTCTGTTATATAAAATGATAAAGCATTTGCATATAACCTACACATACTTTAATTTATCTCTATATTACTTATAATAACTAACACAGTATAAATGCTATATAACCTATGTAAATGGTTGTTACCCTATATTGTTTAGGGAATAATGATAAGGAAAAGTCTTCACATATTCAGTACAGATGCATTTTCCCTAGATATTTTTAACTCAAGGTTGGCTGTATCCACAGATGCAAAACCCACAGTTATAGAAAGCTAACTGTATTATTATTACCTATCTGGGCTTTGTTTTTAAATGTTATGTGAAATAGGGTCTAACAGTCCTGCTACCATTTTTTTTTTTTTTTTTTGGTACCAGGGTTCAAATTCGGGACCTTGCCTATTTTTATTTTTCCTTCTTTTTCATCAGATATGATACATTTAAATCTACTTTTTTTTTTCCAGTAATGGAGATTGAACCCAGGGCTCTATACATGGTAGGCAAGTGCTCTACCACTGAGCTACATCCCCAGCCCTCAACTTTAAAACAACATTTCCCCTCTATTCTTTTTCTCACTGCCAGATGTATATCTAAAAGAATTATAAGGGCTGGGGAGGTAGCTTAGTGGTTCCACCGCCTGCCTTCCAAGCACAAGGACCTGAGTTTGATCCCCGGTACCAAAAAAAAAAAAAAGAATTATAAACTTGGTTGGCAACAATCTCTAAAATAAAATAATACTATTGACAAGTTTGGTAGTTCTTGGTTTGTTATTCCTATGTGTTGCTTTATAATTAAATCATGGGCTGGGGATTTAGCTCAGTGGTTTCGCCACTTGCTGCGCAAGCGCAAGGATGCAAGTTTGATCCCCGGTACCAAAAAAAAAAAAAGAAAGAAAAGAAAAACCTTATATAATTAAATCAGCTGTCTCTCAAAAATCTGTTATAACAAAGTGTTTTTTCCTCAAAAATCCAATCTTTTCATTTGGTCAGAGGGAGAAGGGAACCAAGTCTATTCCTGACCTATAGATGATATAAATAGAAATCAACAGCATTTTGCATTAGAAAATTCACAACTTTGGAATAAGAAAGAATCATAACTTTGGTGTTTTGAAACCAAAAACCACACTGGAACAGAACTGAATATAAGCTTAATGACTAAATTAACTTTATATCAGCCAAATTCATACCAAAGGAGGAAAAACAACATGTTACAAAGTGAGTTTTTCATAAATTTTAGTATAAATGCAGTGAATTATTCACTGCTCATCTGCATTCACATATAGACAGATGTTCAAAAGCAAATATCTATTGCAGTTCTCATAACATAAATTTATATTTTCAATCATGTTAAATTGTTACTTGGGAAGCACAATCCCAAAGAAACAATAATTTCTAAAGCCCTATAAACACTGGTTTTTATTTGATTAGCTCTTAATCAAACAAAAATATCAAGGAAAACCTGTAAAATCAAACTGTTTATTTAAAAGATTAATCCCACTTAGGAGGACAGATAAGAGGAGAAATTAAACATACTTTTTCAAGATGATTTTTTACTTTAATCAGCAAATACAACTCATAGGAGAGAAAAGACCTTTTGATTCTATTAAGGTAAATTTTATGTACAATAAAATATTCAGATTTTAATGAGTTTTGACAAGAAAATACAGCCTAATAATCAGCATGATCAAAATATTAAACATTTCGGGCTGGGCATTTAGCTCAGTGGTTCCGTCGCTTGCCTTGCAAGCGCAAGGACCCGAGTTCAATCCCTGGTACCAAAAAAATATATATATTAAACATTTCTATCACAAGAAATTTCCCTCATGCCCTGTTCCAGACACCTCCCACCCTTATCTCCAGAGGTGACCATTGTTCTGATTTCTGTTGCCATAGGTTAATTTTGTTTAGATCATGCACTGGAAAGCATCTATAAAGGGACAGATAGTAAATATTTTAGGCTTTTCAGGCCATATATAGTTCTTACATCCCCTTCCTTTCTCTCTTCTTTACAGTCCTTAAAAATGACTAAGACATGGGCTGGGGATTTAGCTCAGCGGTTCCGGCGCCTGCCTCAAAAGCCCAAGGTTCTGAGTTTGATCCCCTGTACCAAAAAAAAAAAAAAAATAGCTAAGACAAACAAACAAACAAAACCACCATTCTTACTTAACTCCATACAAAAAACAGGTATTGGGCCAGATTTGGCTACTGGACCATGGCCTAGAATCCCTCAAATAAGTGAAATTATAGATAGATACCCTTTTCTTCTAGTTTCTTTCACTTTAACATGCTTTTAAGGTTTAATCCAATATTGGCTGGGGATTTAGCTCCATGGTTCCACCGCCTGCCTTGCAAGCGCAAGAACCCAAGTTCCATCCCCGGTACCAAAAAAAAAAAAAAAGATTTAATCCATGTTATTTCATATACCAATAATTTATTCTTTTTATTGCATTTAGTTTTGTTAATTTTTGTTTCTCTCATTTCTTTCTGCAATTCAGTGGTTTTTTAATGTATTCATAGAGTTGGGCAATTATCACCACAATCGATTTTTTTAATTTGTTAAAAAATGTTGTTAATTTTAAAGTTTTGTTTGTTTGTTTGTTTGTTTGAGACAGGGTCTCACTTTGTAACTCAGGGTATCCTTGAACTCACTATGTAGCCCAGGCTGGCCTCCAACTCGTGGATCTTCCTACCTCAGCCTCCAGGGTGCTGGGATTGCAGGCGTGGGCCACCACGCCCAGCTTGATTTTAGAATCTTTTCATCAACCCACCCCACCCCACCCACACAAAAAACACCTATCCTTTAGCAGTCATTCTCTTCATCACTGCTCTCGCTTTCCCAGTCCAGTCAACCATTAATTTATTTTCTGTCTCTAAAATGTACCTATTCTGGACATTTCACATAAATGGACTCATAAAATATGTCTGAATTCTTTTGTGTCTAGATTCTTTCACTAATAATGTTTTCAAGATTCATCCTTCTTATAGTATGTCATGCCAGCAGGGGGGCCCTTGTAAGCCCTGTGTTGGGAAAAGCCATTGCAGAGTTCCCTCCATTGCAGAGTTTCAGAAAGTCCGAGTATAACTACACCACCCTCAGTTCCAGGAAGTCCAGAAACATCTGCACTGCTGCTCCTGGTCATATTATTATCTCCACCCTCAGATTCCTTAAGGCTCCAGCACTTCAGACCAACCCCTGGCAACTACCTCCAATACCTGGCAACTGTTTTCCCATTAAAAACTTTGCTCTCTCCTTGCTTGCTGCTAGTTCTGATTCCACTGTCAGAATCAGCCCACCTGTTTGCGCTTGAGTGAATAACCAACTTCTTTTGCTCATACAAGGTCAGCCAGGGTGAATTCTCTCCGTGCCTCTGACACATAGTATGTGTCAGTACTCCATTCCTTTTTGATGCCAAATAATATTCCACTGTGTTAATGTAACAAACTTCATTCATCAGTTGATGGATGCTGGGTTATTCCCACTTTTTGGCTATTAGGTGTAACAGTGCTATGAACATTTGTATATATGTTTCTTTGTAGATATATTTTCATGTCTTGGGTACACATGTAGACATTTGATTAGTGGCTCATATGATAAGTCTTGTGTTTAAACTTTTAAGGAATTGCCAGGTTGTTTCCAAAGTGACTACTCCCTTTTGCATTCCACTATCGGTTTTTGTTTTGTTTTGTTTTTTTGGTACCAGGGATCAAACTCTGGTCCTTGTGCTTGTGAGACAGGTGGCGGAACCACTGAGCTAAATCCCCGGCCCTTCCTATTGGTTTTTGAGAGTTCCAATCTTCCACATCCTTGCCAATACTTGTTATTATTTTCCCTTTCTATGACCGCCATCTAGGTGACGTGAAGTGGTATCTAATCGTGATTTTGATTTGCATTTCCCTGCAAGTGAGTGATGTTGAGCATAAGACATTCATATGCTTTCTTGTAACTCTATTAACTTTTTAGCTATGCTTCTTTTTAGTATTACCTAGTGGTTTTTCTAGGGTTTATAATATTAATCTTTAACTTATCAACATAGTCTGCTCTGAACTAATAATATACTATATAACACATAAGATAATGCATGATGATATAATTCCATTTATCTCCATCCTATTCTTGGTGCTATTGCTGTCATATTTTACTTCTGCATATTTTGTAAACCCCATGATGCATTGCCATTGTTTTAAACATACACTTGACTTTTAAAGAATTTAAGAGAGAAAAATTGTTGTATATTTAAATGTATATATACTCTAATACTCTTTATGACTCCCTGTAGGTCCATTTTTACATCTGGCAGTTGTACCCTCTCACCTGAAGAACCTCTTTAATGCTTCTTGTAGCTCAGTTTGTGGGCAATAAATTTCCTCAGCTTTTGCTTATCTGAAAATGTCCTTATTTCATTTTCATTTAGAAAATAAAATTTTTCTGGGCGTGGTGGCTCACACCTGTAGTCCCAGCACTCAGGAGGTCGGGGCAGAAAGATGGCCTCAAGTTTAAAGCCAGCCTGGACTACATAGTAAGTTCAAGGCCAGCCTGAACTACATAGCAAGACTCTGTCTCAAGAAACAAACAAAAAAAAATTTTTTTTAAAAAGAAACAAAAACAAAACAGAAGAAAATAAAATTTCACTCAATGTAGAATTTTACATTAATTATCCTTTTTTTTCAGTACTTTAAAGATATTCCAACCTGGGTGTGTTGATGTGTACCTCTAATCCCAGCACTCAGGAGACTGAAGCAGAAGGATCACAAGTTCAAGGCCAGGCTGAGCTACATAATGAGCTCCAAACCAGACTGAGTTATACTGTGAGATCCTGTTCCAAAAATCCAAACAAAAAAATGAATAAATAAAATTGCTGGGCAGAGTGGCACATTCTTGTAATCTCAGCACTTTGGAGGCTGAGGCTGGAAGATTGCCACAAGTTTGAGGCCAGCCTGGAGCACATAGTGAGTTCAAGGCCAGACTGAACTACATAGCAAGACACTGTCTCAAAAAACCTAAATAAATAAATAAATAAATAAATAAATAAAATTCCATTATCTTCTGCATTCTATTATTTCTAATACGAAGTTGACTGGCATCTATATGATTGTTTCTCTACATATAATGCATCATTTTTCTCTGGTTGCTTTTAAGATTTATTTCTTTATTTTTGGTTTTCAACAGTTTGACTTTTATGTGCATAAATGTGATTATTTTTGTATTTATCTAGCTTGAGAATTTCTGAGCTTCTTGGATCTAGGGTTGCTATATATTTTTAATCAAATTTAGAACATTTTCAGACAAAACTTCTCTAAATAAAATTTGAAAATGTTTCCTGCTCCACTCTATTTCTCTTTTCATGTAGGATTCCAGTTATGTGGAGGTCTTCATGCTAGCTCACATGACATTGATGAGCAGTTGTCTCTCTCTCTCTTTCTCTCTTTCCTTCATTTTTCTCTCTGTCCTTCAGTTTGGATTACTTACACTGAACTATCTTCACATTTCCTAATCTTTTAAGTGAATGTATCCAATATACTTGTTTTTTAATTTTTTTTAATTTTTAATGACATGCAGTAATTGTACATATTCATGTAGTATAATTTGACATTTTAATACGTATATATAATGTGCAATGATCGAGGCAATTGGTATATTTATATCCTTAAACACTTATCATTTCTTTACATTATAAACATTAAAAATATCTTCTCTACTAGCTATTTTGAAATATACAATTAATTGTTGTAAATCATAACTATTTTAATGTGCTTTAAACATTAGAGGTTTATTTTATTTATTTGTTTTTATACTTTTGGTTTTTTGAGACAGGGTCTTGCTGTGTATTTCAGCTGTCCTTGAACAGTAAGTGATGTGTAGCTCAGGCTGGCTTTGAAGTCTCGATAATCCTCCTGTCTCAGCCTCCCAGGGGCTGGGATTACAGGGGTATGCCACCACACTTAGACTGGAAGTTATTCTTTTTATCCAACTGCACACCTGTAGCCATTAACTATCCTCTGTCTACCCTCCTCCCCGCATCCTATCAATGCTCTGGTAACATTATTCTACTTTCTACTTCTAATTTGCTTATTTTTAATTGAGATATAACGCACATACCATAAATTTTACTTTTAAAAGTATACAATTCAGTAATTTACAGTATATTTGAAAAGTTTTTAAAGTACCATCACTATCTAATTCCAGGACATTTTGATCACCTTAAGAAGAATCACTGGCCAGGGCATGGAGGTGAACACCTGAGGCAAAAGCAGGAGAATTCCAAGTTTGAGGCCAGCCTGAGCTACATGGCAAAACCTTGTCTCTAAAAACAAACAAACAAAAATGGAAGAAAGAAAATAAAAGAAGAGAAAAGGAAAAAAAGAAAAAGAAACCCTTGCTTAGTAGTAGACCACTTGCCTAGCTTGTGTGAAGCCCTGGATTTGGTCCCGAGACAGAGAGAGAGAGGGAGGGAGGGAGATGGAGTGGAGGTAAGGAGGGAGGGAGGAAGGAAGGAAACCCTACATCCATTAATTACCACTTTTAGTCCCCTTTTCCCCCATCCTTGAGCAATTGAACTGCCCTCCATCTCTATAGATTTGCCTATTTTGGAAATTTCGTGTAAATGGGATCAAATATTTAACATTCTGTGAGTTTGGCTTCTTTCACTTATAACTTTTTACGGTTTATCCATGTATAATATGACTCCCCATTGGCTGGTTTCCTTCCTCTCTATGACTGTATAGATATATTATAATATACTCATTGGTTGAAAGACATTTTAGTTGCTTCCGACCTTTCCTAGTATGATTTTGCTGCTATTAATGAATATTCATGGGCAAGCTTTGTTTTTTGATTGTTTCTTTTTGGTTTTTTGAGACAGAGTCTCACTATGTAGCCAGGCTGGCCTTGAACTTGCAACAATCCCTTCTCAGCATCCCAAGTGCTGGGATTACAGGTGTGCACCACTGCCCGGCTAATGGGCAAGTTTTAATGTGGACATAGGTCTTTATTTCTCTAGAGTATATAGAGCAGTGGAATTGCTGGTCATATAGTGCTATGGTTTAGGTGTCTTCATGTGTTGGAAATGTAATCCTCAAAGCTTTATGTTACTGGTATTTGGAGTTGGGGCCTTTAGGAGATAACCTGGATGAGAATAAGGACTCCTGATGGCATTAGTGGCTTATTAAGATGAGGAAGAAGAGACCTGAGCTAGCTTGGCTGCTCTGTCTGCCACGTCATGGTGCAGCATGAAGGCCCTCACCAGAAGCATGCCATGCTCTTGGCTTTCTCAGCCTCCAGAACCATGAGCTGAATAAATCTCTGTTCTTTTAAGACATCCAGTCTTGGATATTTTGTTATAGCAAAAGAAAATGGCCAAAGACATAAGACAACTCTATAATTAACTATTAAATAAACTTGTTTTCACACCAGCTACACCATTATCTTCACCAGAATCATATAAAAGGTATAATTTCTCCACAGCTGCACCAACATTTGTTAGTGTTCTTTTTATAATGTTATTTAATTATTCTATCTCATTGCTTATCTTCTAATTATTAGTTTTTGTGTTTGAATTTGAAGCTGTCTCCAAGATCACTAATTATTTCTTGTGCAAACTCAAATATTCTGCTTGGGTTCTCTAGTGAATTATTCATTCTGGTTATTGTATTTTTCAACTACAGAATTTTTAGTTTGTTATTTTTCATCATTTCTTCCTCTGTATTGATAATCTATATAGAATAATATCATTGTCATACTTTCCTTTACTTCTTCTTCTTTTTTTTTTTTTTTTTGTGGTACCAGGGATCGAACTCGGGTCCTTGCGCTTGCATAGCAGTTGGTGAAACCACTGAGCTAAATCCCCGGCCCTTTCCTTTACTTCTTTCTTTTTCTATTTTTTTGGCACTGGGAAACGAACTCGGGACCTTGTGCTTGCAAGGTTTCTTTTACTTCTTTAGACACAGTTTCCTTCAAGGCTTTGAAGATATTTAAAATAGACAAAAGGCTAGGCATATAGTTCAGTGGTACAGCACTTGCCTAGCATGTATAAGGCCCTGTGTTTGCTCCCCAGAATTAAAAAGGAAAAAGAAAAAATTAGGCAATTTGACCGGGAGTGTGACTCAGTGGTAGAGTATGTGTTTAGCATGGGTTAGGCCTTGTGTTCAATCCCCAATATAATAATGATGATGATGATAAATGTGAGAAACCGTGGCCTTGTCCTGTCTTTTCTATCAAAGGATCTAATTAGGAGTGCCTCCACCTTCAACTCTAGCTCACCCTCGGCTGCCCTCCCTGCCCCTTACCTCAGGTTCACAGTTGTTACAGTTAAGTGTGCTAGCTGGAAACACAGTCCAGGACACTCAGTTCCCTGTGCCCCCAATCCCCCTTAGCAACCCTGCCCAACAATTCTTCAAGCCCTCCCCTCACCTCACCTAAACTAGTCAATCAGGATAGATTGTAAACCTTCAAACCAGCCTATGAGGAGAAGGTCAGTGGCTTCTCACACATTAGGATGTAAAAGGAGCTTGTTGCTGCTGCTTTATGTGCTTGCTACCTCACCTTAGAGTATGCTCGTATCCTTCTGCAGAAGTAAACTTGGCTTGTTGAGAATTTTTGGTGTCTGAGTGCTTTATTTCTGCACTGACAAATTATGCCTGGGGCTTATTGACAACATAAATAATAGATAATTTAAAGTCTTTTCTTATTAAGCCCAAAAAGAGCTTCCTCAGAAAGAGTTTCTTTTTATTCCTTTTTTCCAATGAATATTTTCTTGTTTCCTTGATGTCTCATAATTTTTCATGGAAAAATGGACTTTGTGCCAGGGATTTAGCTCAGTGGTTCCGCTGCCTTCCTCAAAAGAACAAGGACCCGAGTTTGATCCCTGGTACCTCCCCCACCCAAAAAAAGGACTGGGGATTTAGCTCATTGGTTTTGCCACCTGCTGTGCAAGCTCAAGGACCCAAGTTCAATCCCCAGTACCAAAAAAAAAGAAAAAAGAAAAATGGACTTTGTGGTCTACTCATGTAGCTCAATGTTAGAGGACTTGCCTAGCATGTGCAAGGTCCTACACCTGATCTCCAGAATGAAAGGTGGGGGGGCAAGAGGAGGGGGGATGGACTTTTAAAATACTATAATGTGGTACCCTGGAAATCAGATTCTCCTCCCTCTCCAGTTTGGTTATAGTAGCTGTTTATTTATTCAGTAACTTCTTCAAACTAGTTCTATAAAGTCTGATTCATAATATGTGCCCAATGAAGGCTCTATTCACTTACCTTAGTGATCATCAAATATTTTAAGAGAAATTTCCTTAAATAATTAGAACCTATAAGTCATCCCAGTCTTGGCTGAGGGATTCTGTGTATGTGTTGGAACACACCTTCAACACTCAGTCAGACCACATATAACTCTACCCTAGCCTTCACTTCCTACTTGCACAGAACCTCTAAACCAACCACAAGTGAGATCTTAGAGGTTTCTCCCCTCTTTCCTGAGAATACACACAGCCCTACACATATGAGTGGCATTGGAGAATCCCAAAAACATGGTGATGTGTTTCAGGGGTTTGATTCCCTAGCTTTTATTTTCAAGCTTTTTGGTTCATCTCCCCCACCCCAACAAACTGCTACCCATTGCTTTAGGCAGCCACGAAATTAAAACCCTTGGCTGTGATTGTTTTCAACAAGTATTTCTCCCTTCCTAAGAAGAAGGTTGTTCACCTTGAGCTAGCTTCAAGCCAGCTTTACAATTTGAATCTTCAATGGAACTGCCAGACAGGCCAAATAATGAAAACTTACTGCTAACAAGTTTTTGAAAGGACTCCAGCTCCATTTTGCTACCTCCAGTGGATGTCAAAAGACCTTTTCAAGAGGGAATGTAGGACTGGGGATTTAGCTCAGTGGCACCATGCCTGTCTCCCAAGCACAAGGTCCTGAGTTCGATCCCCAGTACCAAAAAGAAAAAAAAAAGAGGGAATGTAGGTTATTTTTTAAGGCTTCTGTTTACCTGTTTAGACTAGATGATGATGTTAAGGCAACTCAAAAATGCCACAAAGCAGTTGGACATGGTGGTGTGCATGCTTATAATCCCTGCACTCTGGAGACTGAGGCTGGACGATCAGAAGTTTGAGCCCAGTGTGAGCAACTTAGTGACTTAGCAAGACCCTGTCTCAGTCAATTAATCAATCAGTCAATCTATCAGTAAATATGTAGTCTGAAAATTCCACAAAGCTTACTGTTCTTAGTGGGATTCAGCTTTTTTTGTACACTCTTCTCAGAGTTCTGTAAACTTTTGGTTAATTTTCACAGTTCTGATAAAGGTGATTCTATATTCTTTTTCTTTAAACCAATTTTCTATTGGTTGTTTTATGGAAGGGTAAAGTTGTGGAGGGCCATTTGAAGACCATTTTTCCAATTTGCTTTTAACCCTATCCAATAAGTGATTTTTTTTTGAGACAAGGTCTCACTATGTAGCCCAGGCTGGCCTTGATCTCACAGTGATCCTCCTACCTTAATTTCCAAGTGCTGGAATTACATGCATGTGCCACCATGCCCAGTTAATAAGTGATTTTTAATTTCACTGAATACACTATTGAGTTCAGATAGCTCCATTAGGTTTTTTAAAATATAGTAACTTTATTCAGATATAATTTAAAGTCATACAATTCACTCAGTTAAAATGTACAATTTATGGGGCCGGGGATTTAGCTCAGTGGTTACACCACCTACCTTGCTAGCACAAGGACCCAATTTCAATCCCTGGTACCAAAAAATAAATAAATAAATAAAATAAAATAAAATAAAATAAAATGTACAGTTTTCTGGATGTGATGGTGCATGCTTGTAATCCTAGCACTTGAGAGACTAAGGCAGGAGGATTGCTGTGAGTTCCAGGCCAACCTGAACTACACAGTAAGACCCTGTCTCAAAAACAACAAAGGAAAAAAAAAAACCAAAGAAATGTACAGTTCAATTCATATTCACAGAGTTGTGGTATAATCATAAAGATTTAAAAATAGTTTTTATATTTTTACTGAAATTACACCTTTAAATGCATTCTTTCTTTTTCCTGAGTTTGATAACATATCAGTTATCTTGTCTGCTAATTCTAACATTAGATTATCTGGGCGGGGGGGGGGGGGTTGGTACCAGGGATCGAACTTGGGACCTTGCGCTTGCGAGGCAGGTACCTGAACCACTGAGCTAAATCCCCGGCCCACATTAGATTATCTGAGTGTTTCTATTATCTTATTTTTTTCTTAACTATGGGTAACATTTCCTGTTTCTTCACATTCTAATAATTTCTTAGCTCATATAGGATACAGTAGGTTAAACATCATAGAGATTCTGAATTCTGTTATTTTCTTTCTGAGGAGTTAAGTTTTGTTCTAGCAGACAGTTAAATTACTGATACATCACATTGAATTTATGAAGTCTTGGTTTTATGCCTTATTAGAATGCATTTATTTTAGTTTTATCATTATTCCTAGGGAGTATCTCTTGATACTAGCCACAGTCCCTCTGTGAAAAAGCCGGAGGTGTTTACCAACCTCACCTCCAATACAAGGAGATAAACTCCAAGCACTGTTTCCTCTAAAGTGGGAAAGGTACTGAAGTCTCCTCTTAGAGCTTTCTGGCTCCCAGCTGTTATTTTCCCACAATCTCTTTGGAATCTGTTCAGCCATGTAGTTTTTTTGTTTGTTTTTCTGGTAGTGAGAATCAAACTCAGGACCTCGTGTGTCCCAGGCAGGTGCGGCACCACTGAGCTACATCCCCAGCCCTCACCCATGTAGTTCAGTGGGGAACCAAAGATTTGAGGAAACTTTACACATGGATTTAGTGCTCAGCCTTGAGTGTATCTCTCCTTTTCAGTTCACCCTCCTCACCTTCCTGCTGCTGCACCAGGAGTCTCAAACTGTGCTGACCCCTTCAGGCTGCAGTTTCTGTTTGTTCTCTATTTCCACCTCCTCCAAGAATTAGGAGGTGCTTTCCAAGGAGAAGCCTTATAAATGTGCAATTAACCCAGTATTGTTATCTTTTTGTAAGAACTGAATTCCCTTAAGTTTCTGCCTTTTTAAAAAATTACTTTCCACCTATAATCCCAGCACTTGGGAGGCAGAGGCAGGAGGATTGCTGTAAGTTTGAGGCTAGCCTGAACTACATAATGAGACCCTGTCTCAAAAAAGCAAAGATATATCATCTGATTGATGCTACTTTGCCAATATCAAGTCAGAACCTTGTTCTAAAACTAGTTTTTAATATTAGTTACCATAAAATGCTCATGTATTATCTATTCTATAAAACAAGTGATAAAATATTCATACTGTTACCAATCAGTTAAGGATTCTTTTGCTCAATTCTTATAGAAATCATGAATTGACAAAGTACAGCTTTGCAAGCAGCCCTGACACCACCAGTAGCCTCCAGTCAATGCTGCATGCCACTGATTAACTAGCCATTGCCAGACACCACAGTTCGACACAAGCTTGTGCCCGATGCTGTCAGGAGACTGCTGGTTGCCGCTCTCTGTTCCTGATCTTCATTGCTTGCTGGTCTCTGGAGCTCTTCAGAGCAACTCTACTGAGTAGAGTTATAGAACCTTTGAGCTCACACTCTCAGAGAAAGAAGTCACAAGCAGATTTACAGGATCACTGGAGCAAGTGTTTATTTTAACATGACCTGTGTGGCAACACAGAGGGTCAGTACACTGGAGGGAGTCCTCCTAAACTAATCCCAGAAGTGTGAGAGGAATGCTGCTCATATATAGCAGCTGCAGGCCTGGTCCAAGTACAGGCATGTGCCTAGTTCAAATTCGGGCCTGCTGATTGGTCCAAGTGCAGGCCTGTGATTGGTTCAAATTGGTATGGGGATTCAGTGAGAGGACAAGGCTACCAAGCTGTTGATTGACAGCTGTCATGTTTCTGTAAAAAGTGATAGGACTCAGCCGGGGCTTTAGCTCAGTGGTTCCGCTGCCTGCCTCGAAAGTGCAAGGTCCCGAGTTCGATCCCCCGGTACAAAAAAAAAAAATGATAGGACTGAAACTGAGGAATCTTTTGAGAGAGCTAGCTGTGTTCATTACAGCTTATCCAAGCTTCAGGAGGTTGAGGATATTAATAATAGTCCCGTGTTCCTTTCTCCATGATCTTGGCCAGCTAGGGTGGTGCCCCCACCCCCTTCAAAGAGGCAGCAGCAGGCGCGGCAGGAGTTGGGGAGAGGCACTGGCGAGCAGCCAAGAAGTAACCTCATCCGTGCTGGGAGGACACTGAGGCAAGAGGCAAATTGTCCCAGGCTAAGTAGGAGCAAAGAGAAGTGAGAGAGGGATGTGGCAGCCATTGACAAAATCATGTCCCACTGTGGTACAGGAAAGGGGAGAGTCAGGCACCTCCCTGTCTCCATAATGTTTCTTTGTTGAGACAAAGTCTTGCTATGTCATTCAGGCTGGCCTTGGACTCACTATGGAGCCCAGACTAGCCTTGAACTCATGGCAATCCTCCTGCCTCAGCCTCCCAAGTCCTGGGATTACAGGTATGTCCCACCATGCCTGGCTCAATATGTTTTAAAAATAACAAATGATACAGGAATATACAAAGGAAAAAATTAATCACTTTAATTTCTCCATCCCATTCCCCTCTCTGTGATAGTTTGGTATTTATTCTTATATGCATAGATACAAACATGAATGGCATGATACTATACACGTTATTTGGTAATTTTTTCACTTACATGTTTTCTAGAGTTTGTTTTTCCATGAGTACACACTTATTCTCTTATCAGATATCCATGGAACATTTGCTATGTGTCAGGCACTGTTCTATGTCCTAGCGATAAATCACCACACCAAACACACCCCCCAAAAATTGCCTTCACCGAGGACATAGTTTAGTAAGGATGAGGAAAGGTGAATTGGAAATAACCAATCAAGAAAATAAATAGGTAAGGTGATACACACTGTGGAGAAAAATTAAATAGAAAAGGCAATAGGGAGTGGTAGCCATGTGGGAAGAGAAGGAGTTTTTGATTTTTAAATGGTTCAACAAGAAAGGCTTCATGCAAAGTGAGACGCTGGAGCAGACTTGGAAGAAGTGAGGTAATATGGGAAAAGATTTCTCAGGCTGTGGGGTGAGCAAAAGCAAAGACTGTGGGGTATGCTTGTGGAACAAGGAAGAGGCCAAGTGTCTGAAGCAGAGAGAGGGCAGTCAGAGGATCAGATTGCTGTACAGGGCCAGCTAGCACCAAGCCTCGGGGGCCTGTGGTCCTCTACCTCTATGTGTCATTCCAGGGAAGTGATTACTTGAACTCCCTTAGCCACAAATTTGGCTTTTTTCCTTTGGCTGAAACCGTAGGGAAAGTTGAGGGACAGGCAGGGAAAGTTAAAGGGCCTCAGTGAAGTTTCTGGCAAATAAAGAGTTGCACCCCCCCCAGAGAGAGTAGCTAAGAAAAACAAACAGAGAGAGCTGATAAAGCTGGCCTGGCTACCAACCGCAATGCCTCCTCCCTCCACCTCCAACTAACCATAAAAGAAACAAAGTGGAAAGGGGGAGTATATTATTTTTTAAAAACTCAGTATATGAATATACACTAACACGTGAACACTCACACACCTACACATAAGTACATATATATTTTATTCTCTCACCATATTAATACACTAAAATGCACATGTATCCTTTTTTGCTAACTTGGCCTTGAATTATACATAGAGACCCTGTCTCAAAAAAACAAACAAGGACCAGGGATTTAGCTCAGTGGTTCCGCTGCCTGCCTTGCAAGCACAAGGTCCCGAGTTTGATCCCCTGTACCAAAAAAACCCCCCAAAAACAAACAAACCAACAAAAAATAAATAAATAGGGCCCGGCTACTTAGCTCAGTGGTTCCGCCACCTGCCTCACAAGCGCAAGGACCCGAGTTCGATCTCCAGTACCAAAAAATAAATATATAAAGGAGGCTAAGAACAAAGAGCCCTGAGTGCTGGCTCTGGGCTCCCCACCTTACTCTGACAAGGTAGCTGTCTATCTCCTTATTTCTTTCCCTTTTTCCAATAAAGTGATTTTATTTCCTTACTTCTCTCCCCTTTCCAATAAAGTGATTTTGTTTTCTCCTTTTAAAGCTTACATCTCTAAGGGCCAGGGATTTAGCTCAGTGGTGCTGGGCCTGTCTCACAAACGCAATGTCCTGAGTTTGATCCCCAGTACTACAAAAACAAAACAAAACAAACAAACAAAAAACCCCAACAAATCCCTCAAAGAAAAGACAGAACAACAACAACCAAAAAAAAATCCTTACATCTCTAATTCTTTCATTGGTATAAAGTTTTATGAACCCTAGATAAGATCTACCCTCGCCAGCTGGCCCCCACAATCCACGAATATTTTTCTACTGTTTTGGGGCTTGCTGGCCTGGGTCTTTCTTAGTGGAACAACAAGTCAGTGTAATTCCTAAAATGCAATACCATGCTGAAGCACTCTGGCCAAAAGGTGTTACTTTCCCTCTGTCTCTAAGATACCTATTTTTTTGTTTGTTTGTTTTTGTTTTGGTGCTGGGGATGAACTCAGGACCTTGCACTTGTGAGGCAGGCAGCGGCACCACTGAGCTAAATCCCTGGCCCTCTAAGATACTTGTTTTGAGTCCAGACTTTCCTTTCCTTTAGGGAGATTTTTCCAGGGGCAAGCATGTTGTTCTCCCTGTCAGCAAACCTATGTCAGTATCGCGCTCCACCTTCTTCAATATCAGAAAGGAGAACCTGAGCTACATGCCTTGCCTCCAGGAGGCTTTGGGTTTCTATGCAAATCTCTTTACTTTTCCCTCTAAGCCCAAAATATATGTAAGAGTCCTTTTCAAAAGCCACAAAGGGCTCCATTTTACCCCTCTCTTAGAGAAAGGATGCCTACCTAATGAAAACTGCCATAAATAATGGATATCATTAAAGTTATCATGGGGGAGGTTGGTTTCAAGGTGGAATATTAAGTACACCTAGGCAGAGAAGAAAGGCAGCTTCTTGTCATTCTCTTACATATGGATGTACTATAATTTAATTGATTGTTCCACTTTAGGGTATTTGTTTCCTCCTTTTTTATTATTATAAGTAATTCTCCAATGACTCTTGGCATGGGTACAAGACATTTCTGTAGAATAGATTCTTGAAAGCAGAGTTGATGGGTCAAAAGGCATATACATTTAAATTTAAAACATTCCCAAGTTGCCTTACAAAAATGTTTTACCGCTTTTCATTCCTACAAGAATGTCCGTTTTCCCACTCCATCACCATCACTAAATATTAACAACCGTTTTTCACCTTTGATATTAATAGTTTTTCAATTTCCATATCTCTGATTACTAGTGAGGTTGAACATGTTTTTATGTTTATTGGCCATTTTTCTTTCTCTGTGAACTGACTATTCATAACCTTTGTTTATTTTTCTATCGGATAGTTTGTCATTTCCTTATCTGGTTTTATGTTTATTTCTAGGTGTTTTGAAGTTGTGGTTGTAAATTGATTACTACAGACAAATAGAAAAGCGATTGATTTTAGTAAGTTGTTCTTATTTCTGGCATCCTTCCTGAACATTTGTCTTGATTTTAATTGTTTTATAGTTGAACATCTTTCTTTCCTAGGGAAACTATCATATCATTTGCAAATAGTTTATTGTGATTACTGGTTTATTCGGACTTATGCCTAATTTTTAAAAATGTATATGTTTTCTATAGACCATCTTTCTAGGGTATTTTTTTCACTTCCTGCCTTTTGAAGCTTAACAGCATTTCTGTGTTCTTTGTTTTTTTGTTTTATTTTGTTTCGTATTGTGCAAGGGATAGAACCCAGGTCCTTGTACATGTTAGGCAAGTGCTTTGCCACTGAACTACACCCCCAGCTCCATCTTTGTTCCTTTTGTGGTCTGGAAGTTCTATATTGCATCTTTTGTTAAATATTGAAAAAACTTTTGCTGTCATTGTGAAAAATCAAATCAATTCATAACCTCTCCCCAAGGAAGGTAAGGTTATTAATACACTTGGTTGTTTTTTGGTTTTTGCTCTTTTTTTGGTACCAGGCAGGGATTGAACTCGGGACCTTGCACTTTCAAGGCAGGCACTGGAACCACTGAGCTAAATCCCCAGCCCTATTAATACACTTGGACCCTACTCCACATGCCTCATTTCCCTTGTTTAATTGAAATCACTTAAGATCTTAGTACTAGATTTAAAAAAGATTTTTTTCACATTGCATCTCTATTACTTATGAATCCTTTATTTTCTGCTCTTTTGCTATATAGGATGTTGTTTTGTTTGGTCACCTCCCATGATTGAAAAAGTAGTCATACTATGATTTTACTAATGATTGACTTTTATATTTACCAAACTATCTAAGCCTTTATTTCTCTGATGATGAAAGTTAAGAACAATCAATGTCTCCTGATTTTCTTACTCTACAGGTAATGAAGATTTTAGGGTACCTTTACCTGGCTTGCCCTCTTCTCACTGATTTCCAGTCTTTTAAACTTTACTGTGGATTTATAAATCCAACTTGCATTTCAATCATATACCTCTTTTTTGAAGGATAGATTTTTTTGTTCAGTTTTTATGACATATTTAGTTGGTTTTAATGCTTGTAACCAATCTTTTATATTATAATATTCCCATTTCCAAGTTCTTAATTTTAATTCATCTCTTGAGCAGCTGAAGTATATCTTCAAGTCATTTATTTAGGGAGAACACGAGTGATGCATTTTCTCCACCGTTCTTTATAAACATGGAATATATCTCTGTTGTTTTCCCACATGAATGACAACTTGCTGGGTACAGAATTCATATGTTGCCATCTTTTTCACTCAAAACTACAACCATTGTTCCCTATCTCTTTTGCATTTAGAAAAGTCAAGGCAAAACCTAAGACCAGGCTAAAATTTCCCCTCCGTAACCCAGTTTTATGTGTGGACCTATGTAATATTTTCCCTTCATCTTAGAAAAAAATGTCTTTCCATTGCCAGGATATGTCTTTTTTTTTTTTTTGTACTGGGGACCAAACTTGGGTCCTTGTGCTTGCGAGGCAGGTGGTGGAACCACTGAGTTAAATCCCCGGCCCCAGGATATGTCTTGGTATGATAATTCTTTATTAATTTTCTCTGTAACTCATTGATCTATATAACCAATCATTTTTTCACTCAAGAAATAATCCCCCCCACCCCAGTACCGTGAATCCAACTCAGGACTTGCACTTGCCAGGCAGGCACCACACCACTGAGTTAAATCCCCAGCCCAAGAAATAATCTTCTACTGAGTATGTGAGCATGATGTTCATTTGATTGTAATGATTATAAGCATCTTCTGGCTAATTCCCTTCTCTCCATCATCTTTCATCTAGGTGAACACAGCAGCCTTCAAATGAGTCTCTGTGCTTTCATTCAGCTCCTTTCTTTCTTTCCATTCTCTAACTATTCATGACTCTCGAGGGGGAGGACCCAGGTGACTTTCTCATTGCTGTAGGTCCTGTCTTCCTGTTGCTCTCCAGATAGGATCTAAACTCTTTAGTGTGTCCACTGCAGCCTTGAGTGAGTATTCTCTACCCTGCTGGCTTCATCCTTGCTCCCTACCATGCAGCGTTGTGGGCCTCCTCTTATTCCTTAATCTAGGACCCTTCCTTTTGCCTTCTCCTTGCTTTCTGCTCCCTCCTGCCTTCACAGTTTGGCCAACTCCTCTGTGTTCTTCAGATCTAAGTTTAATTATTAATTCCTCAGGGAAACCTACCCTGATATCTCTTACCCTGCACTATTATGTCCTATTATAACCCCCTAAACTTTGTCCTTTGTTCATTCATTACCATAGGGGTTTACTGAGTGGCTGCTGTATGCTAGGCATTTATTCTAGACATCAGGAATACATTACTGTACAAAAGAGACAAAGGTTCCTGCCCTCATGAAACTTAATTTTACAGATATTCTCTCTTAGTGCTTCTTAGAACTTCTATAAATCAGTTGACTGAGGAATTGTTTTTAGTCTGTCTTTCCCACAAAATAGCTCCGTAAGAAATGGGATCAACCTCCCAAGGGGAAGGTCCCAAGTTCCATCCTCAGTACAAAAAAAAAAAAAAAGAAAAAAGAAATGGAATCAAATCTACTTGTCTACTCTTGTAGCTCTGGATGTAAGGCAAGGCCTAATAGATAACAAACACTCAGTAAATGTTTAATGGATTAATTAAGGCATTTTATAAAGGTCAGGACTCTTTCAAGTTGCAATCCATCTCAAGCTATGAAAGAAAGAGAGAGAGAAAGAAAGAAAAAGAAAGAGAGGGAGAGAGAGAGAAAGAGGATAGGCGTGGTAGCACATGCCTATAATCCCAGCACTCATGAGGCTGAGGCAGGACTCAGCATAAACTCTCGCTATGAGTTTGAAAACAGCTGGGCTACATAGTGAGTTCAAGACTGACCTGAACTACATAGCAAGACCCTGTCTCAAAAAAAAAAGGAAGAAAATGAAAAAAGTGAGGTAGATTCATCAGCTCACTAACTGAAACCCATGGGCAGCTGTAGCTCCATGCACAGCTGGATCCAGAGTCTTATGTGATGCCAACAGGGCTCCCTCTGCTCCCCTCTGAGTGTTGATCTTATTCTTTCCAGCTCTAGATGGATTCCCTCCATGTTGCCAGGGGAGATAGGTACTGACAGTTCCAAATGCACATATTCTCAGCCTAGCAACACCAGGAAAAAAGCACTTGTTTCTCTCAGCGTCTGCATGTATGCAAGGCCCAGATGACTGGGGGCTGAGCCAGCTTAGGTCCCTCAGCTCTGTCACTGTGTCTGAGAGATGGGATATTCTGATTGACCAAGGCCCGGCTGGTCCACCTCTGCTTGGGCGCTGGGGGAGTCAGTGGAGGAGGACACCACAGTTGACCTTCACACCAGGCTGTCTCAGAGTTCAGGAGGAATTCCCCAAAGATATAGCAGTATTGCCAACAGGAAGAAAATGATGTATCACTAGGACAAGCGTTTTGTGATGAGGGTTTGTTTGTTTGTTTGCATTCTGTACTTTCTGCAACCAGTGGTCTTTGCGTCTCTCACTCCCTCCCAGCTTGTGGCTTCTGTCTTGTCCTAAGTAGCTGCTTCCTGGAAGTGCTGTCCTTGTGCTGTGGGTGAGCAAGGGAGGAGTCCAGGGCCCCTTGTACCTTTCTACACAAACCTGTTTTTAAGACAGTAGTCTCAGATGGAGGGCCGGGGATTTAGCTCAGTGGTTTCACCGCCTGCTGCGCAAGCGCAAGGACCTGAGTTCCAATCCCCAGTACAAAAAAAAAAAAGAAACTCAAATGGCTTTTTTTTGGTACTGAGGATTGAACTCGGGACCTTGCACTTGTGAGGCAGGCTCAGGAACACCTGAGCTAAATCCCTGGCCCCAGATGGCTTTTTCATACTTTGGGAAACTCTGTCTCGTGATAATAATCCACTGGAGAAATGCAACATAGATTCAATTGAATCATTTTTGTCCCTGCCTTTTTGAAGAGCAGGTTAGTAGAATCCCCATCTGATTTCAGGAGTTGAGGGTCAAGCACTTTGTGTAGAAGGGCTGGGCATGGTGGCGAACGCCTGTAATCCCAGCACTTTTGAGGCTGAGGCAGGAGGACTGAGATGAGTTCAAGGCCAGCCTTTGCAACATAGTGAGTTCAAGACCAGCCCAATCTCCATAGAGAGCCTGACCTTAAAAAAAAAAATTATGTGGAAGGGAGCTGCCCACGTGCCCATTTCCCCAGCTGTCTTCAAGGCCCACGTCCAGACTGCAGCAGGGCCCTCCACATCAGCTGCATCAATTTAAAGGCTGCAACTCCCAGGGTTACAATTGTTTTGAGGGCATTGCACCATGTTTTGTGTAACAGTGTCGGGCGGTAGCTTCAGATAATTATAAACAGGTATATTCAGCTGCATGAAAGCCCAATGGGATATTCCCAAGCCAGGCAGGATGTAGAATTCTTCACTGTCCTGAGGACATCCAGCATCTGTGGCACCTGACCACACAATGCCAGTGGAAACCCTCATTCATTTGGATAACCAAAAATTCCCCCCACAAATTTTTTAACCAACTGCTGGAGGATTGTCCACACACTGCTTCTCAGATTTTGAAAACTTTAAACCTAGATTTATCTGTCCTCACACTCCCAAAATCTGCTAATATTGTGAGTCTTTTCTCTACTCTCATGGATAACGCCTCCAGAAAAGCAGCAGCTACAGCATAGACCAAGGAAAGACTGACCTTGGTTTTGCTTAGGATGTTTCCAATAGTTGCTCACCATTTTTGGAAAACCACTGAAAGCAAAGCCTCTTGAGGTCATGCCAATACATCCCAGTGCCTCAGTTGGCCTGGTAGCCGTGGTGGTCAGTGACTGCATTCATATACAAGCATGTGACACTTTCAAACGTTGTCTTGATTACTTTTCTCATTGCTGAGACAAAATCCCCAATACCCAAAGTTAAAGGAGGAAAGGTTTATTGTAGCTCACACTTTGTAGACGTTTCAGTTCACAATCAGCTGGCTCCAAGGCAGGGTGGCATGGCAGAGGGACATCGCGGAGGAGAAACAGTTCATGTTGGGCAGAACGAAGCAAAGCAGCAAAGTAGTGAAGAAGCAGCAATCAAATGATAGCAACCCTCTTTCTGTCCCTTATATTCTACCCAAGCTACACACCCTTAGGGTGGCTAGAACTCACACCCAGGATGGGCCTTCCCATTATCCATGCCCAGAACTATGCCAAACCAATCAGTGGACTAAGTGAATAATCACACACCCTTAATCTCAGCAAGAGGATCACACTGAATCCAAGCATCACACACTCTAGATCTAGCCACTTCTGAGAAGCCCCCACCTACGACCACATGAGGCTCTGGGGGGAGAGTGGACATCTAGACACAAGTCATAACAAATGTCTTCAGAGCTAGAGTATTTGCATGCAGATACACAGAGCTGTTGTATAGCATTTTCTCTTTATTTCCTTGTATTATTATTATTGGGTTCTTTTTGGACATTTTGACATTTAACATGGCAGATGTTTAAAACTATATGTAGTAGGTAATATTATTTATGCATTTATTTCAGGTTAGTAAGGGGATGTTATAAAACATTTGTCATAAATACATGTTGTGTAGGATAGAGTTGAGAATAAGTTTAAGAGTTTGGCAGATGTCAGCCTCAGTAGGAACATTTTTCTGTTCAGAATTATTTTACTTTCCTTAATAACAAACCTAGAGTAAAGGCCAAAGACATGCATTTCATCAGGGTCATCCGCCTTTGTTATCAAGGTCCCAATAGCAGCTGTGATTCAGGCTCCTCCATCTGCTCCCTCCACAAGCATCGCACCTAGATCTTTCTGCCCTCCAGGTGGGCAGCCCTAGAGAGAGAAAGTCCTGGAAGTAACAGATGCACAGTCCTGGAGAGGACCCTCCTCCCCTCGATAGTGGTCTTTTCTTTTGCTCTGGGCCATTGATTGCTTCTCCCAGGATCTCTCTGTATCCTTCCATTTTTTCCTGAAGCCCTTGTAGCTCTGAAGAGCTCATATAATTCCTGGGCCTAGATCAAATTCAAGACAATTTCCTTTCCCCCAGGCCCATGTCCCTTGAAATATCCCCCGGCAGGTCTGGCTCCAATCATGCAGTCACTGGGACCTAGCTGGCTAGGAGTGGTCTCCAAAGTAATAAGCCTTCAGTCTCCATGGCTACTGGCCAACAGCTGGGCACCTTCTCTGAGCCTGGAGCCATTCTTCCACCTAACCACCCTGCAACCTTGCTCAGGCTGCATGGATTCATGTTTGCTGTGGAAAACAGAGGAGCAGAAACAGGAGGTCTTCATTTGGATTCTGAGCACAGGGATCTCCCTCATGTTCCCACTTCTCTGGATCTCGCTGGCTTATCCTGTCACCAGTTCTGTGAACAGGCCTGCACTTCGCTGGGCTTGCCTCCCCTCTGACTGCCTTGAGGCCAGTTCCCAGCTTTGTCACTGCATCCCAAAGAAATAGAATTCCAGCTCCAAAAGCGGTGACGGATCATGTGGATTTTACTGGAGGTTTTGTGAAATAACAGAAGTGTCATAAAGCTCCCCCTAAGCTCCTTTCCCCAAGTTCTGCCCACAGCAGCTACACCTCCCTTCTCTGGCTCTCCAGCCTTTCTTCCTTGCCCTGTTTCCATAGTGGCTGCAGTCCACGTGTAAAACTCCTTCAACCAGCTGGGTCTCCTGGCACATGTCTATAACCCCAGCACTCTGGAAGGCCACGGCAGGAGGACTGCAAGTTGGTGCCCATCCTGAGCAACTTGGTGACTTAGTGAAACCCTGTCACAAAATTAAAAATTAAAAATGGATTGGAGATGTAGTCCAAAGACATAGGGTTCCATCCCTAGGACTTGGAGGGAAAAAGAAGAACCAACCTGAACCAGAGAGAGGCTACCAGCAGGCCTTGGTTCATCTCCCCAGCCTCTCCTATCTCTCCTAAACACCTGTGGTACTTAGCAAAGGGAAGGGGGAGGGCTCTTTGCTTGTGTCCTGCCTAGAGTTTGCTCTGGTTTAAGGCTGGCCCCACTGCACCCTTCTGCCATCCTACCCCATCCTCCCTTCATCTCTACAACTTTGCTTGAGGATGTCCTTGTCAGCCCCACCCTGACCTGTAGGAGACCGTCAGTGACTATCAAGGCCTTTGATGATGTTCCGGAGCAGGCGTGACTGCTATGCAGGCAAGCTCATGAGTCCTGGGATTCCCCAGGGACAGACCCAGCAGCTCTACCTTCTTCATGAGGCAGCTTCTGCACCAGCCTCAGCCCCTCCACCCACACCAGAGTCTGTACAAGATGCTCTTCATGTCCATAATCTGTATATGTTTGGGGGACAGGAGACAGTAGAATGTGTCATGCCATAAAGCTCAGCCTCTGGGCTATTCTGGGTTGTCCCAAGGCTATCTGACCTTTGCTGGTACCTATGGGGTGTCAGGAGATCCAGCAATCCCAATGGGACAAACTTGTCACCTCAGAGACAAACTTGGGAGTGATATCTAGCCAGGTCCAAGGGCTGACTGAGAAGCCCATCAGATTAGGGCCTGGTCTGTTGAGAATTTGACTTGTATCACATCCAGCTCCCTCTATCTGTCACCCTCTGACTGCAGCTCTGATTCAGATTGTCTCCCTTTCTTCCTCCCTTCACTAAGAGCTGGAATGCAGTTGCCCCTCCAGACTCTGGGAGGTTTAGCACTATGGAATGTCTAAACTGTTTCCACACTGACTGGCTTCAGCCATCCCAGATGCTGAAAGTTGTCACACACAAACACACACACACACACACACACACACACACACGAGAGTACCTCCCTAAGTGCACTAATCTGGAGTTATTGTACACTGGAACAGGGTACCTCCCTGTTCCCTGTGGTCAAGGTTCAGAGCTCTTAGCTCACAGAGACATGGCTCGGGCAACTTGTAGTCTGACTTGGCTGCTGCTCCAGAAGTAAATCCTGCAAGGAGGATTCGAAAGGAGGAAACTGAACAAGAGTTCCCAAGAAGAACCAGGAAGGGAGTGGGGATGGGAAGCAAGGAGAGTAAGGATGGGCCACTGAGCAATGCTACACAGAAGGTGACTTTAGCCAATGCCACAGGGGACTTTGCAGGTCACCTAGGCCATGTGTCAACACTGCCTGTCCAGGGAGCAGGGGAGCTGCAGGATTAATGCCCCTGCACCTAAACTACTGCCCTTGCCCCATGTGTTTTCCCAATACTTACATTCTGTATATTTCCTTACAGTGGGTTCCAGGAGCCTGAGTTCAGTGTCTGGCAAAGATGGAATGGAGGCTGCTGAGGTGAAAGCTGGTATGAATTGCTGGTGTGTAAAAATGATCCAGGGGTGTGTGAGCAAAGCACACAATGCAGAGCACTCACCTTGTGAGCAGAGCACATACACTACAGTCTCTCTTCTACCATTTCTTAGTGCAGATTTGCTCTCTGAGGTCTGCCACCCTGACACGTTTCTCTGGCGTGTTCTAGTCACCACTCTAAGTTATCTCCCTCCTGATAGCAGAGTCCTTTGGTTGCCTCATAAACTGTCCCCTGGTGGTAAAGCTGGAACCCAAATCAGTCCAGGTATATTTGCTCCCAATTCCTTTCCTCACTGGGAAGGATTCAGTCCCTTAAGAAATTGTCAGACCAGGTGTGGCAGCACGTGCCTGTAATCCCAGCCCTCAGGAGGCTGAGGCAGGAGGATCACCATGAGTTTTGAGTTTGAGGCCAACCTGAGCCACATAGTGAGTTCAAGTCCAGCCTGAACTGCATAGTGAGACTCTGTCTCAAAAATCCAAAAAAAGGGGGCCAGGGATTTAGCTCAGTGGTTTCGCTGCCTGCTGTGCAAGCACAAGGTCCCAAGTTTAATCCCCAGTACCAAAAAAAGGATTGGGGATTTAGCTCAGTGGTTCTGGTGCCTGCCTCGCAAGCATAAGGTCCCGAGTTCGATCCCCGGTACCAAAAAAAGAAAGAAAAAAAAGCCACAAAAAAACAAAAAAAAGAAAAAGAAAGAAATAGCCTGTGGAGGCCAGAGTTTCCTCACAAAGGAGGATAGAAATCTCTTTACACAAAGGTTCTCAAAGGCCTTGGGCATACCACATGCTCCATAGAGCAGATGCATCAAGGCAGATGCAGATGGGGGCTGAAATTTCCCCCTCTGCTACACCACCCAAACTCTACCTTTTCCCCATCCTTTGGTCATAGTCTTTTCTGCTTATCTTTTGCCATCTCCAGATTACACATGGTGGAGATGCTGCCCACATCTTCACAGATGTGTGGATGTCTCACCCCGGCCTGGGATCAAGATGTCCCTAGTCTCCCATTCCAAAGGGTCACCAGTCATCTTCCCCTCCCCATCCACCTCCTTACCATCCATTGCCCACCAACCCCTCACCAAGAGAGAAAACTGGTTTCTCTTTGGCCTCACTGGGGTATTTTCTGCTCCACTTTTCAGTTATAGTCAGTGTCTCCAGTGGATTCCCTCCCCAAAGGGTCTGCCTTGGATGGCAGCTTTTTTGGCCACCCAACAGCTCTGGCTTCTGGCTACACGTTAGAAGTGTCGGGGGCCAGGGATTTAGTTCAGTGGCACTGCGCCTGCCTCACAAGCACAAGGTCCCTAGTTAAATCCCTGGTACCAAAAAAAAAAAAAAAGCATCAGGGATCTTGACTGGCCCCATATCAGATATGGGGTTTCCTTATTGCTCAGCCATCTCCTGCCCAACTGTGGCCACCAAGTCATTTTGAAACCCAGTTTCCAGTCTGCAACCTAGGTAAACTGTAAGGAACCTCTCAGCTGTGTTGACAAGAACACCAACTCCAATTAAATAAAAAGGGGAATTTACTGGTTCACTAAACAAAAAGTCATAAGGTCAGTTAGCTCCAGACTTACCTAGATCCAGAGGCTCAACCAAAGGGCTGGTGAGCCAAATAAACTACAAAACAGAGAGTGGCTGAGGTGTGATTCTCCAAGTGAAAACTGGAACATGGTCACGGAGAGAAGGACAAATGGTTCTGAGCAGGCCAAAACATCAGATGTCTGCTCGAGATGCTCTGGTCCTATTTTCTGTGCAGTATTACCAACCATAAGCCACCACAGTGACAAACCATAAGCCACTTGGAGTTTAGCCTTCAGCTTAGTGCTAAGCTGAGTGAAAATTTCACTGAGTGAAACTGTCCCTGTGTGTCCCCTCATTGTCAAGGCTAGAAAAAGATCAATAAGTGGGCATAGCTCCAGCCCAACGAGAGAGAGAAAATCAGCAGCAGCCTTGTCCCTAGGGCTTTGTACAAATCAGAGCACCTTTGGGCCACCCCACTGCCTTTTCTGACCTAGATACAGCACCCTGAGCATATTTTATAGAGTTCTGTAATCCACTGGGGAACGATTCCAGCATTAATGGAATTCTGCTGGTAAAACAGTCCTCAAAAATCTCACATTTCATCCAGCTGTGGCGGCACACACCTGTAATCCCAGGACTTGGGAGGCTGAGGCAGGAAGATTGATATGAGTTTTAGGCCAGTCTGGGTTAGAAAGTGAGTTCAAGGCCAATCTGTCTCAAAAAAAAAAAAAAAAAAGACATTATATTAAAAAAAAAACAACTCACATTTCTTGGTGAGGTCTAAAAACAGGAAGTTCACAACCTGAAAAGAACTTCTCCCACTGCACCTTCACCACAAGGGATGCTTCTTGACACCTGGGCACAGGAGAAAGCATTCCATCCCATTCTGATTCTCCAGATTGGGAAGACAATCACCAAGGCACTCTGTTTTCTAAGAGCACCCCACTCGGCGATCTCTCCTGATAGACTGGTTGGTGAGCAATACTTTCCATATAATGCACTGGGCGCAGGTGTCAAGCTTTATTTGGACATCCTCTGCCATCATGGGCCACAGAAACCATGCCCTAATTAGCCCCAGCATCTGTTCCCTCCCCAAGGCCTGGAATCACCATGCATGGACAAGTGCGCCGTAGGGCAGCCTTTTGAAACAATACCAACTGCTTCCATAGTCCATTCAGGAGGCACAAAGAATCCTGTGCAATGTCTAATAATTAGGGAAGTCTCTGTCACTCCTAGAGTAGGGCGTTCAGGCTGGAAGGGGAGCTTGTACCCTTCTTGCTAGAAGGACATATTTCTTCACCATCACCCACATCTCGACATCTTCCTGGTAAAGCTTTCTGCCAATTTTTCACCCTGTCTACGGAAGGGGGTAGATTTGGGTACATAATTCAAGGCTGTAAGTACAACTTCTGAGGATTCCCACAGGCTGTCATCCAAGTCCCTTTTTCAGGCCCCTTTCCTATTCCTAATGGCCACACTCCCTCATTAAAGATGATCTCAATGACCTGAGAATGTGACCTTTGTAACATAGCAGCTGCCCTGCAGAGTACATGACACAATGCTGGAATTACAGTCATTGGTGTGTACATCCTGCCTGTCTCCTAATACCCAACTCAGCGCTGTAAGTGAGGGGTGGAACAGGGCACACCTGGAAGGATGCACCACACTTGTATTCCTTAGATGTATTCTCTCTTATTGCATTGCTGGGTGTAGAACTCAGGGGCCCATACATCCTAGGAAAGTGCTCTACCACTGAGCTACACCCCAGCCCTTCTATTTTACTTTGAGACAGGGTCTTGCTAAATTGCCCAGGCTGGCCTTGAGCCTCTTCAGTAGCTGGGATTATAGGTATCCACCACTGAACCTAGTGCATTAGACATATTCTTGATAATCCACATCAGCCTTGAAACTCTGGTCTATTAAAGCGGCATTGGGCCTCACTTCCAGATGAGCAAAATGTCACAATTTTATTATCCCAAATAACCTAATATTATGTCACCTTCTATCAGTTTGTTTGCCTGCATCTCTTCCTCTGGGAAACCATCCCTTATTCATTCCGTGTGGTTTAGGTGATTCCCCACTCAGTCCTCCCCGCTCCAGGGCCCAAAGGTGAATATGTGATGCAGGTCTGCAAATCAGCCTATTCTATTTCTCTAATCATAGTGATGAGTTCAGGGACAAGTACATGACCAAGCTGGGACAATTAGAATCTTCCCTGGAAGTTTTCTGTTAAAACCATCAAGAAAATGCTCCCTCAGCCAGGTGTGGTAGTGTACACTATAATCCCAGAACTCTGGGAGGCTGAGGCAGGAGATCATAAGTTTGAACCCAGCCTGGGTAACTTAGCAAGTTAGCAAGATTCTGTCTTAAAATAAAAAAGGGCTGGGGTGCCAGAGATTTAGCTCAGTGGCACCTCGCCTGCCTCACAAGCACAAGGTCCTGAGTACCAAAAAAACCAAAAAAACCCAAAAACAATAGGGCTGGAGATGTAGCTCAGTGAGAAGGACCTGGATTTAATCCCCAGTAACACTAAATAAATAAGAAAAGAAAATGCCCTTCCTCTCTGAGAGTGCACGCTGGAGCTGCCTATGGCCATTTCACTGTTGACAGGGAGAAATAATTCTGCAATAGAAGAAAACGAGGCCAACACACAATATTATCCAGTGACTAAGCAGAGAGGAGAGGAGATAGATAGGGAGATGGAGAAGAACCAGATGACCATCATTGGAGCCCTTGGCCTAGCCATTTCTGAACAGCTACACTTTTAGGAAATTAAATATTATAAGCTCCCAGTCTATTATTTCATCTTTGGTTAAAACTGTAGTTGAAAGCGGACATGGTGGTACAAGCCTGTGATCCCAGCCCTTGGGAGACTGAGCCATGAAGATCACTGCAAGCTCAAGGCCAGCCTGGGCTACATAGTGAGTTCAAGGCCAGCCTGGGCTACACAGTGAGAACCTGTCTCAAAACCACAAAACAAAACAAAACAAAAACCTGTTGGTTCCAATAGCAATAGATAAGAAGTCCTGAGAGAATGAGAAGTTACTGACACAAGGGCTTTTGAGAGAATGAAAGCATTGGATTGGACACAATTGTTTTTGTGTAGCAAAGATTAGGAGTAAACTGAAAGGTACAAAGGGGTAGGAGAGAGAAAGAGACAGAGAGAGACAGAGAGAGAGAGATTTGGCTGTATGGCGTTAAGATCTTATTTCAAATTACATTTACTCTTATGTTATATCTTGTCATCGTGATATTGAGTAGTTTGTATGCAAGAATCTCTCCTATAATATCCAATGCTAACTACAATGTTTTATTGTTTTATAGCTCTTAACCTTAAGACTATAATGCTTGTTTATTGTGGAAAACTGTATTTACTCATTGTAAGTTTGTTATAGGAAATCAAACTTTCCATCACCCTTGTAATATTTAACCCACTGAACATGACTTCAGCACTCTTGTTTTATTTAAAGCAGTCCAAGAGTGGTGGAGTTTCTTGGCATTAAGAAAAAGTATCTGGAGGTTGTTTCCTCTTGTATAACAAATGCTGATTATAACAAATTCTGATTATAACAGGCTCCTATTAAAAACACAAGGCCAGGGCCGGGGATTTAGCTCAGTGGTTCCACTGCCTGCCTCCCAAGTGCAAGGTCCTGAGTTCAATCTCCAGTACCACAAAACAACAACAACAACAAAAAACACTATGCCATGTTCAAACTTTCTCTTCCACGTGCTGGACTTTGCTGTTACATAAACTAATACATTGCTCTTCCTCTCTTAGGGCCCACTGAGAAGTGTCAAGAAAGGCAAAGGCTAGGCGGGTTGGATCCTGGTGTTCTGAAGACCCTCCCCTCTTCTGGGGCCTGTGGCTGCCGCTAGCATTTCAGAGACCCTTGGACACTGACTCTGAGCTAACACAATTTCTAGAGCTCCAGTTTGGCCCTGCAATTAGCTGGTTCCAGCGGGAGTATCAGTGGAAACCTCACCCTGAGTCTACGTCCTGGAAGCCCTACCCCTACCCTGCAGTCATTTCCATAGTTCCTGAAGGTGAAGTTGGAATCTCCACCACCAGCAGCACCGATCCTTGGCCTACGTGGACCCAGAGTTTTGTTTTTTTTTTTCCAAAGAAAACACTTAGAGTGGGTTCCTGGATTCTCCTTCCCTGTTCAAACAAAATAAAGGCTACAGTACATCCACTAACAACTTGAAATATACAGAATTAGAGATCACTACTGTCACTAGGTTGGGTCTGAAATAAAGAATTTAACCCACCCTTTTAAAATAAGTTTGCAGGGCTGGGGATTTAGCTTAGTGGTTACGCCACCTGCCTCGCAGGTGCAAGGTCCCGAGTTTGATCCCCAGTACCAAAAAAAAAAAAAGAAGAAGGTTTCTTAGAGGGAGAGACAGGATTCACTCTGGCACTCAGAGGAAGAACACATGACAAGCTGGAGCGGGTGTCTTCAACACAGGTCTAGGGTGTGCGGCTCACTGTCTGGCAGGTTGCGATGCAAGCCATCTACATGTGTTCCAAGTTGACATGTGCTGCGCGCCATTGCTGCTGCTTCCTGAGGATGGAGGAAGCGCAATTTACCGGGGAAAGAAGAGATCCAGAGCCCTAATTTACAAGTTATTGTAAAAGGACCTTTTGGATTTTTCTTTTTTTGAGTGAGCTTCCCGGAAGGGAAGAGCTGCAATTTTTCTTAAAACTACAACTTTAAAATCTCATTTTCCTTATCTCCTTTTCACCTACTCCTGTGTGTGTGTGTGTGTGTGTGTGTGTGTGTGTGTTTGTGTTGGTTTGTTTCTTTGTTTGTTTGACACAGGGTCTTACTGTGCAGTCCAGGCTGGCCTTGAACTCATTATGATTCACTATGTACCCCAGGCTGGCCTCCAGCTCACAGTGATCTTCCTGCCTCAGCCTACCCAGTGCTGGGATTACAAGCATGCACCACCACACCTGGCTTCCTTTTGCCTACTTTTTATTTCTTCTCTCCTGCCTCACTAACCTGTACCAACTAGTTCTCCAGTGTAGCCATTACCAAAGGACACTTATATGGATGCCCTTTGCTCCTCGTTGCATTCCTTCCCACACCTAGGTGCCATGACGGAGTGGGTTGGCTGGGTTCACTGACATGACAGAATCCAGTCACAGCTGATGCCAGTGTTGGGCAACACTACTTGGTGATTTCATGCTGACGGAATGGAAAAGTTCACTATAAACAACCAGAATGATGCACACCTAAAACAAACCAAAAGAAGTACAATGTCATCACTGACTTCTGACTTGAGTTTTTATCTCTAACCTATATAGAAATTGTGCTGAGAATTCTTTCCGGAAGTGGCTGAGCTGGAGCAGTATCTCAGCAAGCAAGAGCCTTTTCACAGAGGCTCCCACTGCACCCTAAATGACCACCTGCTCAAGATCAGAAAGGCAAAACCCTCTCCTTTCTCCTAGCTTTCTTTCCTGGCTTCACTTGTTCATTTCCTGTAATCCCTTTCCTTCCCTACTGCAGGACCCTGCCTCTACCTACCTTGGACTCTGGTGCGAGCTATCAGCTGTTTGAATCCATCTGTTCTCACTCCAGATGAGGAATGGTGGGGTTCGAAGGCCACTGGTTGGTAGAACATCTGCAAGAAAGGCAGACTGTTCTTACTACCATTGTCCACCTCCTGGTGACATGGCCTGTGCTTTACTATTCAGAAAGCATTGTTGTCAGTGGTCAGGAATCCTATGGCCCTTTTGCAACTCTGGCCTTTGTATGTTCCATGCTTCAGGAAGACAGTAGTGGTGCTTATCCTACAGCAGTTGTCACATCTGTCTCAGAGAGGTGTCCGTGATTTCCCTCCTCACTCTGAAACGGTATTCCAAATTTCATCACATCTTCAGCCTCATCAGTTTTCATTTCTTTATGCCATAAATCTGCAAGCTTGGCAGTCCTACTGAGGCTGTATTCTGGGAGTTTGAGAAGAATAATCTTTTCTAAGATTTAGCTGGATACCACCTGTTAGGTAAAAAGAAAAGAAAAGAAAAGCCAGACAGTGCCCAGCTTGGAACCCACACATGCCTGGATCTACTTGAGCAATTGCTTCTGCTGACCCTAAGCTGGATATGAAGTGAGTCACTAGTTCTTATGACATCCCCCTAATATAAAACTATCTCCCCAAGCAACTGGAAGTTTTTTGAAAAGCTGGAAGATAAGGCAATATGGCCCATGTACAGAGTCCCTGAGAATCTCTTAAAAATCCAAGCTCCCTCAGCAACCCCAGCAGACAGTTATCATACTTTTCCTATCCCACTCCACACCCCTCCTTAACCGCCCTACAGTCTCCCCTGCCAGGCTGGCTCAGCTCTCCTCTGTTTTGTATGTCAAAATCCTGCCAGCCTGAATATACCACTCAGCAAAAGAGAAGCCAGCCAAAGAGTGTTTTGCACAAGAAAAGCCATCTTAGGCTGAAGAGCTAAACTAATATTGTTCTTCAAGTGTGCCCTGGCAGGCCTCAGTGTGTCCCACCACTTCAATTACAAAAGTTGGGGAAAAATGAAATCTATCCATGCTAAATCTTGTCTATTTTAAAAAATAAAATTTCTATTCCTTTTCCTTTTTTTTGGTACCCGGGATGGAACTCAGGACCTTGCACTTCCAAGGCAGGTGTGGCACCACTGAGCTAAATCCCCGGCCCTCTATTCCTTTTTCTAACCCTGCCCTGGCTAAGGTTGGCACGCCATCACACACACTCTCACCAACATTTTGCACTGCAAACTTTGTTTGTAGTACTGGGCATGGAAGCCAGGGAGGCTCTGCCCCTGAGACATATCCCAATCCCTTTTTAATTTTTGAAACAGGGCTGCCCAGGCTGACCTCAAACTTGAGATCATCCTTCCTCAGCCTCCCAAATACCAGAATTACAGGAATGCACGACTGTGTCCAGCCTGAACTCCAAACTTTTGTTTTTATTAAACTATTCTCAGGCCGGGGATTTAGCTCAGTGGTTCCGCCTGCCTCACAAGCGCAAGGTCCCAAGTTCAATCCCTGGTACGAAAAAAAAAAGAAAAGAAACTATTCTCTAACCCAGCCATACCCAATAGAACTTTCTGCAGCGATGAAAATGTTCTCTATGTGCCCCATCCAATATGGTAGCCATGTGGCTGTTGAGCACTTGGAATGTGACTAAGGTAACTAAGGAGCTAAATTTCTAAGATTTTTTAATTCATTTTGTGGTGCAGGGAATCAAACCCATGGCCTCATTCCTTCTAGGCAGTGCTCTACCACTGAGCTACACAGTAGTTCCTCAAATTTCTAATTTTATTGAATTGTAATTAAGTTTAATTTTTTTTTCAGTACTAAGGAATGAACCCAGGGATAGTCTACCACTGAGCTACAACTCTAGCCCTTTTAAAAACTTTTTTTTTTTTAAATTTTGAGACAGGTCTTGCTAAATTGTTCAGGCAGGACTTGAACTTGGGATCCTCATACTACAGCCTCCCACGTGTGTAAGAAACCACATTTTTGTTTGTTTGTTGAGGGTCTCACTATGTAATTCAGGCTGGCCTTGAACTCATTATGTAGCCCAGGCTAGCCTCAAATTTACAGCAGTCCTCCTGCCTCAGCCTCCTAAGTGCTGGGATTATAGGCGTGTGCTACCACACCAGGCTTCTTCTTTTATTTTTGTACACAATTATTTAATTTAAATGCCACATGAAGCTAGTGTCTACTGTACTGATCAGCTAAACTCTAGAATTCTTCCAGTGACAATGAAAGACATTATATGAAACAGTAAAAGAAAAGTTAAAATTAAACTGACTATAATATAGTGTCCAGGGTGTTCATTATTTCATAGTTTATTGTCTCACTAGATTTTGTTTGTTTCTTTCTTTCTTTGTTTCTTTGTTTTGTGGCAGTTCTAGGAATTGAACCCAGGGCCCTCACATTAAACTACATTTTCAGTATTTTTCTTTTCTTTTGAGGCAGGACCTTGCTAAATTGCTAAATTACTCAGTCTGTATAGGGGACAGGGGAAGGGGACATTACCAGAACCTCTGCAGTGAGTCCTGGGCGAATTACAGGAAAGGTAGACAAATGAGACTGAGAAGAAGCTGAGCTTTGGGTCTGATCAGCGCTGCTCTGGGAAGCAAACACCCAAGCCCCCAGCTTACCACACCTTTATTCAGTACCTCGGGAGAAACAAATGTAACAAATGACTTGCAGAGAGTTCAATAGTTCACATTGGGATAAACAAGGTGTAAGGAAGGCTTGCAGAGAGTTCAGTACATCTCCGGCAAACAAGATGTTAATCAGTCCAAGAACAATGAGGAATTGAGCAGATGTTTGTTCTCCCAGGATGTTTCTTGTCCTGGAGAATCACAGCATCACTGGATCACTGAAGTCTCAGTTGTGACCAGAGGCCAAACTGGAGTTATTCTGTAGTTTGGCTGTAGGCAAGAGAACTAGGCTAACCAAATGATTTTTCCCTAGAATTATGTAGCATTGCTCCCAACAAGTCTGGGGCTGAATTTATAATCTTGCACCCTCAACTTTCCAGAGTGCTGGGATTATGGACATGTGTCACCATGCCTAGCTCACTACGAAATACTTTTCTCTGGTCTAAGGACTTGAAAAATCAGTTTAGTTTAGTTTTCAATTTAAAGGACTATGGAGCTTTCAGAGCCCACCTTTAACACATGTACTTTTGTGAGGTTTTTGTATTTTTGGTACCAGGGATCGAACTTGGGACCTTGTGCTTGCGAGGCAGGTGGCGGAACCACTGAGCTAAATCCCCGGCCCCTTCTTTGTGAGGGTTTTGCTTTTTACATGGAGTTAGGGCTAGAATCCAGGGCTCTGCACATGCTAAGCACACACTTTACCACTGAGCCACCCCTGGTCCCCATGTGTACCTTTGGAGACTGAAACCAACCACCCTTAGTTCCACTTATTTCTTTTCTATCCTATTGTCTTTTTTATTAAAGTGCATAGTTCAGTGATTTTTGATGAATTTATATTACACAACAATCACTACAACTTAATTTAAAAATATATCCATCACCCCCAAGAGTATGTGCTCATTTCCAGTCTCTTGCTATTCCCAGTCAACCACTAATCTACTTTCCATCTCTGTAGATTTCCTTTTTCTGGACATTTTATATAAATAGAATCATACAACAGGACTTTTGTGTCTGGCTTCTTTCATTGAGCATAAGGTTTTTGAGGTTCATCTATAGGATCCATCAGTACTTCATTCCTTTTTATTGCCAAATAATATTCTATAATATGGATATACTACATTTTGTTTATCCATTCACCAACCGATAACCATTTGGCTTGTTTGTACATTTGTGCTATTATGAATAACACTCCTATGAACATTCTCATATCAATCCTTCTGTAGACATATGTTTTCATTTCTCTTGAGCAAATACCTAGAAATGAAATTGCAGGGTCACATGGTAAATTTATGTTAAGAAGCTGACAAGGGCTGGGGATTTAGCTCAGTGATTCCGCCACCTGCCTTGCAAGCGCATGGACCTGAGTTCGATTCCCGGTACCAAAAAAAAAAAAAAGCTGACAAACTGCTTTCTAAAGTGCACCATTTCACATTCCCACAAGTGATGTATATATGAAAGCTCTAGTTTCAGGACTAGGTGTGCAGCTCAGAAGTGCAGCTCTGCATAGCATGCACAAGGCCCTGAGTTCAATCCTCAGCATTGGAAGGGGGGGGTCCTATTTCTGAAAGCTCTAGTACCTCCACATTCTCAACATTTGCTTGTTATTGCCTGTTTCATTGAGTACAGCCATTTTAGGGGGTGCGACATGGTATCTCATTGTGGCTGATTTCATTTTTCTAATGACTAATGACATCTTTTCATGTACTTATGGGCCATTTGCATCTCTCCTTTGGGGAAATGCCTATTCAATTCTTTTGCCCATTTTTAAATTGGTCTATTGCCTTAAAATTGCTGAATTGTAAGACTTCTTTATATGCTGTGGATATATATCTTTTTATCAGATATGTGATTTATAAATATTTTTTCAAGCCAGGTATGCTGTAATCCCAGCACTCAGGAGGCTGAGGCAGGAGGACTACTGTGAGCTGGAGGTCACCCTGGGTTACGCAGTGAGTTCAAGGCCAGCTTGGACTACATAACAAGACCCTGCCTCAAAATATCAAAAAATAAATCAAAACTAAATATTTTCTCCCAATCTGTCTTTTCATTGATGGTGGTTTTTTGCTTGTTTGTCTTTGTTTCTTTTTGGAGGGAGGGGGTTCAAACAGGGTCTCACTATGTAGCTAGGCTGGTCTTGAACTCTCAGTGATACTCCTGCCTCACCCTCACAGCATGGGGATTACAGGTGTGCACCACCATGCCTGGTTGATGGTGGGTTTTTGGGTTTGGTTTTGTTTTTTGGGGGATTTTTGTGTGTGTGTACCAGGGATCGAACTTGGGACCTTGCGCTTGCCAGGCAGGCGGTGGAACCACTGAGCTAAATCCCCAGCTGGTTTGTTTTTTTGAAACAGGATCTCACTATGTAGTTTAGGCTCCCCTTGAGCTCACTATGTAGTCCAGGCTGGCCACAAACTCGGGATGATCCTCCTGCCTCCTGAGTGCTGGGATCACAAGCATTCGACACTATGCCTGGCTGATTTTTTTTTTTTTGGTACCGGGGATCGAACTCAGGTCTTTGCGCTTGCGCAGCAGGCGACGAAACCACTGAGCTAAATCCCCGGCCCTGATGGTTTTTTTTTAACTGAAAAGTTTTTAGTCTTTATGAAGTCCAGTTTATCTTTTTTCTTCTATTACTTGTGTTGTGATGTCATTCTTAAGAACTCTTTGTCTAATCCAAAGTCATGAACATATATTCCTATGTTTTCTTCTCAGAGTTTTATATTCTAGCTCTTACCTTGGTGTTTAACTCATTTTGAATTAATTTTTGCTTATGGTATAAGGGTTTAAATTCATATTTTTTGCCTGTGGATATCCAATTGTTCCAGAATCATGTGTTAAAAAAGACCATCCCAGGCCCAGGGATTTAGCTCAGTGGTTTCGCCGCCTGCTGCGCAAGCGCAAAGACCCAGGTTTGATCCCCGGTACCAAAAAACAAACAAAAAAACCCCCAAAAGACCATCCCAGAACCGGGGATTTAGCTCAGTGGTTTCACCACCTGCTGCGCAAGCACAAGGATCCGAGTTCAATCCAGGGTACCAAAAAAAAAAAAAACCCATCCTTTTTCCACTGAATGGCCTTGGGGTCTTTGTCAAAAATCAATTTGTCATAAAGATAAGGATTTATTCCTGGTCACTCACTTCTGTTCTGATGATTTGTATGACTATCCTTATGGCCACACTGTCTTGATTACTGTCCTTGTTTCCATTTTTTTCTGTTTATTCATACACTTATCTTTAATTTGTTTAACTAGAAGAATATATCATCCCCAAATTGATATTAGCCTTTGGCAAGAATGTAATTGAGGCTTCTCAAAATCAAACCATCAAGGCCTCTTTTGTGAATAACTGCAAAGCCATTAAAGGGACTACAACCATATTCTTATTCAAACAAACCCCAAAGGGGATCAAGAAAGGAGCAGACATCTACCCTTGCCATGCTAATCCGATTTACTGATTCTTAGGGAAGAGAGAAGACACAATGCTAATTAGGAGGCAGTTAAGGAATTATTTCCTTTCTCAATATGGCTTCAGAATATACTAGACCTAAGATGTAATGTCTGTCTTTGAGCAAGGGGTATGAAAGTATTTTATTTAGGAGTTTCCGTATTCAAAGAAATCAGGAATATTGAATATTGAAAAGAAAGCCCCAGTGGAAAATCCTCCCTGTCTTGAAGGATGAGATACAGATGATCTTTGCATTACTGACCAATTGAAGACAGGACTCTAGAAAAGTTGGAGAACTGAAAACAAGAAGGGAAAAGCTCAGGGAGATAGACTCCATCCTGGTGGAGAAGGAAAGTGTTTTCTGAAAGTGAAAAAACCTGCAAGGGTTGGGGTGGGAGGACAGATGACCAGCGCAGATGAGAGAGAGGATGTAGAATGAAGGACAGGATGGTGCCATTCACATTAGCATTTGATTCTTTATTCTTTCTTTCTTTTTTTTTTAGACAGGGTCTCTTTGTAGCGCAGGTTGGACTTGAACTCCTGTTGATCTTCCTGCCTCAACCTCCCAAGTGTTGGAATTATGGGCAGGGGCCACCATACCCAGCCTAGCACTTGATTCTTGAGGTACTTTTCTTTTTGGTCTCTGGAAAAACCTTCAGTTTTCACCCAGTTGTAAAAATTACAGTTCTGGGGGCTGGGGATTTAGCTCAGTGGTTCCACCGCCTGCCTGGCAAGCTAAGGACCCCAGTTCGATCCCCAGTACAAAAAAAAAAAATTACAATTCTGCTCTGCAGATCTGCCTCCCTCCCCCCCCCTCCCCCTCCTCCCCCTCCTCCTCCTCCTCTTCGTCTTTTTGGCAGTACTGTGGGTCCTGTCAGTGGATAGGGTCCATGTGGGGGTCTCCCAAAAGAGGATATGGGGGCCTCAACTTGGCCCTCCAAATAGGTTCTTGACTCATTTGGATAAAGAAATTCAGGATGCATCAGTGTGAAGTATAGGCAGATTTATTAGGCAGAGGTAGAAAGTAAAGAATGGGAAAGGACTGCAGCTTGCCCAATTGGAGGGGTCCTACTGTGACGGAGAGGTTCAGACCGGCCTGCTCACAAAAGCAGGAGGCAGGTTTGTTTTGATTTTTTTTTTGGTACCAGGGATTGAACTCGAGTCCTTAGCTTGAGAGACAGGTGGTGGAACCACTAAGCTAAATCCTCGGCCCAGGAGGCAAGTTTTGAAGGATTAGCTGAGACTGGCCAGGGTATGATCACTCACTGTCACGGTTCTGGTTTTGTAGCCCCAGGGGGATCTTTATGGCTTGAGGCCAATTTGGGTCCCGTGAGATGAGTGGTCTTGCTTGGGGGTGGGACAGCCATGGCACCCATCATGGGGGACTTGTTCCCACCTGGGCGAGGTGACCTCATCGTGGGGTGGTCCCTGGTCTGCCAGGCTCTGCTTTTCCAGGAGCCTTAGGTGTGGGTTTAGGGCAATGGCTGGTTCAAGGCATCATCACAGGGAGGCTAGAACAGGACTTGTAAAAGCTGCCAATTGTGTGTCCCTGCATCCTGAAAATTATTTTAGTGATCCTTATCTTGGTGTACTCAGTCTTGAAGGGAGATGAGATAGACTTGGTAAATTTAGGGCTAATAATCCTAGCAATAGAGACACTCCTTAAGTGATTAGCATGCCTAGAGGCAGAACTGAGCAGAGAGCTAACCCAAAGTTTGAAGATAATAAGGGAGACAAAAAAATGAGTGTCTCCTTTCTATCTAGCTTTATTTGTTAGACAAAATGGCCACAGGGAGGTCTATTACTCAAAATGGCGCCCGCTTCTTCTAAACGGGTCTTGACCTCTCTGGGAGGCGGAACTGAATTTGTCACTCTGCCCTGCTACTCGTCCGCCAATAAGTTTAAACTCAGTCACCCGCCCCAACGATACGACCAATCACTGCCCCTTCCACGATGCTCTCCCAAATACAAAACCCTGTATAAACTCTGCCTCACCAACCTCTTGCTCTCTCTCACCATTGTTTGAGACAGCCCAGCAGCTCCTTCCCCAATAAAGCCCTGCGTCAGGTGCTCCTGTTTCAGCTCGATTGCTTTTGATTTCTTCTAGCCTACCTCAACCTAACCCAACCCAGAGATGCTCTACCGCTGAGCGACATTCCCAGTCCTTTTTATTTCTCATCTTGAGACAAAGTCCCACTAAATTGCCCAGGCTGGGCTCAAAGTTGTGAAGCTCCTGCCTCGGCCTCCGAAGCAGCTGGGATTATAGACATGCATCACCTCGGCCAGCATAATCCTCTTAAGTACACTGCCCTTCATTAAAGCAAGTCACATATGGCAGCTCAGGCTCAGGTGGTTGTCTTGGGGAGAATAAAAAGGTGATATGATGAAGGAGTAAGGAGCCACCGGGGCCTACTGAGGGAGCAGAGGTACAGCTCCTGTTTCTGTGGGTGACCAACAGTATGAAATGTGACCCCCCGGAAGAGATTAGAAGAACATCTAAAATGGTGGATCGGTTTCTGATTGAACAACTCGAGAGGCATAAAACTAATATACTTCCTTGTTTAAGTGAGATAAAATTTACCTCTGAAGGGAGAATTGGGAAGAGGTAAACCTCTATGAAATATTTTAAAATGTATTCATTTATTTACAAATCTGTAGACACTCCACTACATGCCACACACCCTTTATTATGTTTGTTTATTTGCTTTTAGTAAGTCACCTGAATCCCTGTTAAAAGAAGATGGGAGGTGAAGGGAGAAATGCACTCAATAAATCTTGGTTGCATGAATGAATTGCAAGAGCCAGATGGCATGAGCCTTAAGTGAGCAGGGATAATGATCTGGGAGTGGCTTTGGAAAGTGAGAAGGTGCTGCCCCGCCTCACTGCTCTGTGGTGTGCACTGCTGCTGCTTCTCAGGCAGGAACTGGAAGGAGGAAGTCTGAAGAGGCTGAGAGTACTGTAAGAGGTTGGGGAAGGCAAACTGGGAGGTTGCACCAGGAGAGGAGATGTGTAGAAGGAGGTTGGATAATGAGGAAAGAGGGGCTTCATTCAGACAGTAACTGAGGATTAACCAGGATACGTATGGGACTTGGTGGGATTAGCATTTATTTTATTTATTTAGTGGTAGTGTCTTGTTATTTAGTTCAGGCTGACCTTGAACTTATTATGAGCCCAGTCTGGCCTTAGATTCAGGGCAATCCTCCTGCCTCAGCCTCCCAAGTACTGGAACTACAGTCATGTGCCACCACATTTGGTGAGATTAGCTTTTAAATGCTTCTCCAAACTGGTGCTACTGAGATTTGATTATGCTAATTCTAGTAATCATGAAATAGCTTCTATTTCCAAGAACCTACTTTATGAACACAGCCTCATGTCATTCTTACAATCCTGCAAAGTATTATCTTCTTTTGCAGAAGAGAAAACTGAGGCCTAGAGAAAGGAAGTAATTTGTTCAGCACCATACACCTAATAAGTGCCCTGAGTATTACTCAGACCCAGGTTTGTATTTCTTCAAATCCCAGGCCATGCTCTGGCAGCCTGGTCCACCCTGAGGCATAGGTGGTGCTGGCAGCCTGCGGGGGGGCCCCTGAAAGCCTGGAGGAGTCCCTAACTGGCACCTGTGCAGCTCCCAGCCTCTCACCCGAAGCCCCACTGCACTTCTGAATCCCACGGCCTGCACTATCTGGAGCCCCCATGGCTCCACCCCACTTTTCAGGAAGAGCGGAGGCCCCAGGAACCTCAGCAGGCCCAGGGAGCTGTTTGCTGCCTCATAGTGAAGCTGAACCTCTGCCCTCCCTGTCCAACTTATGCATACATCCTACTTCCCACCAAGCCAGGTACTTCTCTGTTCAGTGCTTAACTCACTGATTCATTTCATCAGAAAAGATCCATGTGACCTGTGAAGTCACTCGGTTGCTTGAGCACAGGTGCAAGAAGGCAGATAGAACTCACTCACTGCTGAGTTTTTGCCAGAAACATCTGATAAAACGGTAGAGAGGCAAAGAGGATTGGGATAGTGACAAGAATTAAAGAATTAGGCCCTGGGGCCTAGGGTGGACATGGAGGAAAGTGAAGGAAGGACAGAGCTGATGAATTAGGAGAACAAAAGAGGTCACCAGCAGAGAAGGCTGATGAGTCAGATCGGCTCCCACCAGGTCGAGTGGACAAGGTACAGCCAGGGAGGTGCAGTTTGGGATGAGGACAAAGCCCACTATGTGACGGTTAAAAAAAAAAGAGGGGCCCAAGTGGTCTGTAGGAAATGGCTGTTGTTATGAAGATGTCAAGGAGCTAGTCTGTCTGCCCCAGTACCGGATGGAAGGATGAAGACTTCGTGCAGAAACAGCCCTCAGGTTTGTTAGGAAGGACAGCAGTGAGTCTCTCTCACACTCCAGGTGGGGAGGAGCTGGGGGAGGGTGTTGGGAGCAATGCTACACAATTCTAGGGAGAGATCATTTGGTTAGCCTAGTTCTCTTGCCTACAGCCAAGCTACAGAATAACTCCAGTTTGGCCTCTGGTCACAACTGAGACTTCAGTGATCCAGTGATGCTGTGATTCTCCAGGACAAGAAACATCCTGGGAGAACAAACATCTGCTCAATTCCTCATTGTTCTTGGACTGATTAACATCTTGTTTGCCGGAGATGTACTGAACTCTCTGCAAGCCTTCCGTTACACCTTGTTTATCCCAATGTGAACTATTGAACTCTCTGCAAGTCATTTGTTACATTTGTTTCTCCCGAGGTACTGAATAAAGGTGTGGTAAGCTGGGGGCTTGGGTCTTTGCTGTCTAGAGCAGCGCTGATCAGACCCAAAGCTCAGCTTCTTCTCAGTCTCATTTGTCTACCTTTCCTGTAATTCGCCGTGTGCTGCCGTGGCTCGCAGGAGACCAGAACTCACTGCAGAAGTTCTGGTAACGTCCCCTTCCCCTGTCCCCTACAGGACGGAACCTGGCTTGCGGGGGGCGGGGGGGGGGGTGACCGGGAAGTGCTGGGAATGATGTAGTGAAAGATGCAGTGCTTGGAGACCAGGGAAGCAAAGTCCTGGGGAAGCCAGAATGTCTGGAGCACAGAGGCATCAGCCTCTGCTAGAGGGCGAGTTCCGTTCTCCTTGCAGCCAGAATGAAGACAGAGGAAGGAGCAGTGTGGGTGGCTTTGCAGATTTGGTAGTGGGGACGTGAGAGAGTTCTGCCATGGTGGCTTCTGTTTTCTCAAAGTGTCGTGAGCTCAAAAACTTGTTCTATTGAAAAATTAGCTCCTATATCACCCCCCCCCCACATAGTGACTCATCCAGAAGAAACGAAAGGCTCTAGCCAGGCCTTTGTGCTCTAAGGCCTTGGCCTTTTCTCTCTCATCCTGGGAGATAAGCGGTGTACCTGGGAAGGTAAACAATCTGTTTTATAGTTCTGGTGTCTAAGCTTTTTATGATAACTCTGAGGGAACACAGTACTGTGTCCTAGGGAGCTGACCATCCAGATGGAGAAAGGCAGAAAAACAGCATTCTCCACCCCACCACCACCCTCAGAAAGTGGCTGTGTGTGACAGAAAGTGCCAAAGACTAAGGGCTGTGACTCTGGGAGTCTATAGAAGAGGCACCCTTGAGAGAGCCCAAGGACCAGGCTGGACAAGTGAGGCCTTCCAGAGAGAGGAAGAGCGGAAGCCCCGGTGGAGAGATGGCTGATACCTGCCACAGCCACTGAAAAGTACTTCAGTGTTTCCCTGCTGGGCGCTGGAGCAGACTGACCCTCATAGGCTATGCAAACCCCTGGAGTCCTTGGACTTTTGGAGGGAGGGGGAGGGGAGCTGCAGTGACATAGAAATCTCACCGATCTGGTGGGTGGAGATTCAAGCTGAATTTAATTTGATTTAGACCAACTAAGAGATGACTAAGAGATGCATTGATGTCACAAGTTTCAGGGATGCCCAGTGGGCCCAGGCCCTGGACAAAGGGTGAACCGGGAATGGGAAGTGACATCTGGTTCTCCCCTCACCCTGCACCCTGGGGCTGGAACACGTGATGCCACTCGGCCTTCACAGATGAGCACAAGGACATCCCTCCCTGCCAGGCCCAGGAACAGGGCAGCAGGGCAGCCCCCCGTGGACCTTATGCTCACAGTTTGGCAATCTGGACAGAGCTGTGGCTCGGTTCCTTCACGCACTCTTAAGTGCTCCTATGCCCAGCCACCTGAGTTTCTTGAAATGTGGCCCCACAATGTGGGCCTTTGGCTTCATTTCCCGGGGTTTGTGTCCAGTTAGTTCCATGTGCGGTAGATGTTGAGATCTGAATCCTTCGCTCTCCTCATGGGCATTCTCCTGCCTTGCCTTCACACGCACCTTGCCACACAGGGACCAAGATGGTAAGCAGAGGGCTAGCGACCTGTGGGATGAGATTCTGAGACCTCTGTGAGGGTGTGGGGGCTTGGAGCAAGTATCTGGGCAGCACAGCAGTGAGCAGCCTGCCACATCCACCACAGGGTGCAGGTGTCCCACCCTCTTACCTTGCAAGTGTTAGGGTCACCAGGCTGGGAAGCACTGCACAGAGGGACAGAACTGCCAGAATATCAGACCTATTGAGGCCCAGGTTAGCAGGTACATGGGGTGGAAGACATCATAAACTCCTCTTCCAGCATGTGGCAAACCCACAGAAGAGAGTCTGGACAAGTTGTAAGGATTGGTCAGGGAGCTCTTCTTTCACCTGATCATTCATGTCTGGTGGTTCCTTGAGCAAAGAAGGGAGAAATCCACTTTTTCATCCCTTTAACAAACATGTAACATGCACCAAGTATGTGTCAGGCCCCTGTGCTGGACATGGGAATATGGCAGTGGAAAAGGCAGATTCATTCTTCCTATCCTCAAGGAAACCATGGACTGTAAGTGGGAGACAGGAACACAGATTCGGATTCTAATCCCCAAGGATTAGAGATGAGGTGGGTAAAGCCCTAACCCAGCCCAGGGCTTAGGTATAGCTTCCTGGAGGAAGTGATGGTTCTAAAGAGGTGCTGGTTCCATGGTACTGAAACCCACTCAAGGTAGAGCAGGTCTCAAGGGGCATCATTGAATGGCAATGCACAGGAGAGTCTATGACCAGTTTGGCTTTGCGTGAACCGAAACCTGAAGCCACATGGTTTGTTGCCTCCTTTTCTTTTCTTTTTCTTTCTTTTTTTTGGTACTGGGGATGGTATGCACAGTGCCACTGAGCTAAATCCTTGGCCCACCTTTTATTTTCTTTCTTTTTTTTTTTTGGTACCGGGGATCGAACTTGGGACCTTGCGCTTGCGAGGCAGCTGCCAGAACCACTGAGCTAAATCCCCGGCCCCCTCCTTTTATTTTCAAAGTCTGCAGGACTGGTGACTGGACAGGGGTGCCAGAGAGACGGTCTCTGCATTTCTGGGCCAGTGGCTGAATGACCGAGGATGTCACTGCCTAGGATCAAGGAGAGCAGACCAGGGTGGGGAAGATGTGGATTCTGTTTACCTGGGGGACATCCAGGGAGTGATACAGAGAAAGTTCTTGGTATTTAAATCCGGAGCTCAGATGAGAGTCCTAGACTGGAGGTGAAGATTTGGAAGTCATCTCCCTGTGGCTGATAATAGTTCAGACAGTCCAGGGAAAGGGGGCTGAGTGAGAAAAGGGGAGGCCTAACAGTCCCAGAACTGCTGACGAGGAGACAGCAAAGGAGTTAGAGAAAGAGTAGCCAATGAGTAGTGTGGGGCAGTGAAGCCAAGGGGAAGGGCTGTTTTCATTAGTCAGCAATGAGCGGGCATAATTGGCTGAAAAATATACTTTTTAAAATGAGGGTAGGGTGATGAACCATCAAAGTTATAAAAAATAGGCCCCCAAAATGCCTAGAGGTGCATAAAACTTGCAGTAGCTCGCCCATGGCACACCAAAATTACCAATGGTTGAAAAACCACTGGACAGAGTATTCATTTTTGATCAGTTTGTCACCCTGACCAAGTTGTCTACCCAGAATCACTGGAGCCGGCCTCACGCCCTTCTCACACACCAGGGGGCGCACACGCACTGCTTCTGAATCCAAGTTCAGGACAGAAGCAGGCTGTGAATTAGGTGATAACCAGCCAGATCCCTGAACTCAGGACAACCTTGCCCTGCACACTACCACGTAATCATTGTCCAGGTACCTTGACAATCCTCACGTTTTGTTTTATTTCTCACTTGACTTCATATTCCCTGAGGCTGGGTATGGTGACACACCCCTGTAATCCCAGCACTCAGGAGGCTGAGGATAGGAGAAACCTGCAAGTTCAAGGCCAGTTTGGGCTACCTAAAGAGTTCAAGGACATCCTGCACAACATAATGAAACCCTTTTTCAAAATAAAACAAAACAAAACAAAAAATACCTCCGTCTGTATCAGTCAGACCCCACAAAAGACCAGAAACCTGACAGTCTCACCTGAACCAAGGCAGTGGTGGCATTTCCCTCCTCCTCTAGTAGAAAGCCTAACTGGCCAGGGATGGGGTGGGGTTGGGTTGGGGACAGGAAGGGGCTGGTGTAGCTTTGTGATGGTAGCGTGGACTGGGACAGGGGACTCTGAAGGCAGGGGCTTTGGTTCCAAGATTGTCTCTTTGTTTAGGGCTTACCAATTCTATGAGCACTGGGAGTTGGATTAAATCTCCAGGTAGGTTCTTGGTGTAGTCCAGAAATTCATGGGGTCAGCATTTAAGTTTGATGTGAGGAGTCAGAAACTCAATACCAAGGTCTATATTCTGTCTGGGGGCACTATCAAGTGTTGAATTCAAGGACCAATTTGTACTAGTTGGAATTAGTGTAAATACTGGGGCGTTAGCCAACCTCTGATTAGGGCTGATACGAGGTCAGAAGAGGGTGAGTGTGGGCCTTGTGTGGAGCTTCTGCAAAGCCAATGTGCCCATCCTGGGTTTCACGATCATTAGAGCTGGAGAGGTGGAGCTTGCCTGTAATGCCAGCAGTCCAGATTATTGTTAGAGTTGGGTCCGATTAGGGTCCTAAATAGTCACAAAGATAGGTGGGATTTGAGGTCAGTATCTATGTTAGGGGTCCTTTTTGATTGACCCAAGTCTGGAGTTGAAATTGAGAATGCAGATTCAGAAAGTGTGTTGGTGTTGACCTGGGAATGAAAGTATGGTGTTCTTATTTAAGGCTTGTAGTTCAGAAGTGTATTGGGATCCAGAGGAAGGTAGCTGTTGGACAGGAGGGCTCATTTAGGGATGGGGGCCTCAGCATTGGTACTAGAGTACCTTCAGGGCCCAGGGTTGTGCCAGTGTCACTATCAAGCTTAGGGCAGTCGAAGTAATGAAGGGGTTTAGGGTCAGAATCGAATTTGGGGCCATACAGTATAGGGTTTCAGAAAAAAATTACTATTGTGCCAATTTCAAAACAGATTTATGGGTTTGGACCCAATACAGGATTTAAGGTGGGTCTGAGCTCAGTATCAGGTTTAGATCGGTATGGGGAGGCAACGGGAGTCCTAGAATAGTATAAGTGTAATATATTTTATAGTATTTATTATACTACTATAATAAATCATACTGGGATTTGGGAGCTACTAGAAGGGTCTAGACTTAGTATCGAAGTTGGGGTCTGCCCATGCTCATGCCTGGGGTTCAAAATCAAAATTGGCGTTGCGGTGGATTTAGACTCGGGGCTGGGTTGTGGCCTCTCCCGGCCTGCGCGGCTCCTCGGCTCTAGAGAGTGCACGCGGGGAGGGGCGGCGCCGGGGGCGCGCACGGCAGGGGCAGGGGAGCGGGCGCGGGCGCGAGCGGGGGCGCGCGGCCGGGGCTGGCGCGGGAGCGACAGCAGCAGCGGCAGAGGCGGCACAGGCGGCGGCTCGGGCTCCAGCTCCGGCTCCAGCTCCGGCTCCAGCTTGGGCGGCGGTGGCGGGAGCAGGACCAGGACCAGGTGGCGGGAGCGGCGGCCTCGGCGGTGCGGAGGGACATGCGGACCGACGGCCCCTGGATGGGCGGTGAGTGGAACCCGGCCCTCTCCGGCTCCTCCGCGCCGGTCCCTTCACCGCGCTCCACGCCCTACCCCCGCGTCCACCGCGCGGACCCGGGGGCGGTCCCGGGGGGCCGGGGGCGCCGCGGAGGCCGGGCCGCGCCCCCACCTGCCGCGCCCGCAGTCTCGGCGCGGCCCCCCAGGCCTGGCGGCTCCTCGTTTACCCCGCGGCAGACGCGCCCCCACCGCCGCGGCGGGCGAGCCCCTCCCTCCGCACCTGAGCCGCAGCCCCCCCAAAGTTTCCTTTCGCAGGGGCGCTCCCCGCCTCGGCCCGCCTCGCCTCCACCTTCCGACGCGGACGCGGACGAGCTTCGGGGGCGGCCCTCGGCCTCCCACTGCCCCCCGGCCGGAGCAGGTCCGGGCCGGCCCCACCCCACCCCACCCCACCCCACCCCACCCCGCCGTCGGACGCCCGGCAGCCGACGCGCCCCTGATTCCTGGCTATCCCGGCGCACGTGCGGTCCCGGGACCCGCCCGGCGCGAGTTTGCGGCCCCCGCCCCCTCGGGCTCGAGCGTGGGCCCGGGAGGGGCCAGGGCGGCGGCGCCCCGAAGGCCCCGGAGCGACCTGCCCCGGGAGGACGTGTCAGCTCGCACCCGCTCCGAAAGTTCAGTCCGTCGCCGCCCTGCGCCCTGTTCCATCCCGGTGTGCCCGGTCCCCAGTTACCGTGACTGCGTCTTCGTCTCTACTTCTTTTCCCCTCGGAGTTGGCCTCCCGGTGTCTCTGCTTCCCAGTCTCACCCTGCGGTCCCAGGGTCTTTCTAGCTGCAGCCTTGCCCCTCCGGGTGTCTCCCTTCTCTCCTGTTCTCTCCTGGGCCTCCCTGTTCTCTACCTAGGTCCCCCTGTTGTCTTTACCCCGGGTCGCCTTGTTCTCCTGCTGGGTCTTCCTGTTCCCTCCTCGGGTCTCTGTTCTTTACCCTCAGGACTCTGTGCCCCTTCCTGTGTGCCCCCCACCCCTGTCTTGCACTTGTCTCTGCACCCCCTCTTTGCGGCCCCTCCCCCACCTCTCTGGAATGCTGCCCCTCTGGTTCCTCCACCCCTGGGAGGGGAGGGTCTCGTCCTTCTCCCCCAGTGCTGGCCCGGGAGTTGGAGTTGGAGCAGGTGGGGGGTGGTAGCTGTACCTGCTTGGGCAGTGAAATGAGAGGGAGGCTGCCAGTGCTAGGGGATTGATTCTCCAGGTGCCCCAGGACAGTACAGCCCGGCCCCGGAGGCTGGATTGCTGAGTATTGTTGACCCAGGCTCCACGTTGGCTTGTGAAGGGGCAAGGCCAGTGATCTGGGGTGACTTAGCGCCAGATCTGGCCTGAGAATCAAAGGAAGTGTTGGGGTAGGAGGGAGGCCTGGAAAAGGGGTTGGTAGTTCCAGAATGAAGAATCCGGTCAGATCCTTTGAGAGGCATCAGGGCTCCGATCGGTCTAGAGCAGTCTGACAAGAAACCTAAGGAAATTCTATGTTTGGTTCCTTATGAACTCTTGCTTCAAGGAGCATAAAAATACCTGTTTTTTACAGGTTATGTGAATGAGGCTAGGGCTTCCGAAAAGAGCAGGTATGGCTACCCCAGGACAGTCCTGTGCTTACAGGCAGTGTACCCGCTGCATGTTCCTGCCTCCCATCTCCAGCCCCACGCAGCTCACCCCCACCCTCACGCAGCCCCACTCACTTGTCTTCAACCCCTCTTGCCAGCTCTGGCTCCCACTCCAGCCAGTGCTCAGAAATCCGCTGTTACACACTCACAGCACACCTGTGCACATGCATACTCAGTCTTCCACTTTCTGGTACATGCGCTGTCTTGCACATTTTTACTTGTTGAGTTTTTGTCTTAACATTTGAAATGTCTTCATAGTTTTTTTTCTTTTCCTCTTTCTCTCCTTGAACAAGGAAATTGTTGTGATATAATTCCTTTTTTCCTTTCCTCATCCTTGCAGCTACTGACTTTCCTCCCGTCCATGCAGCCTTGTGTGCACTGTGACCCCTGGCATGGTGTGCAGAGCTTCTAAAAGTGCAGGGTGCATTTGGGCACTGGTAAAGCAGTTTGGCAGAGGGTGGAAAATGAGCTAAAACTCTTTCCTTGGGAATTGCATCGGTGATGGACACGTTACTGTCCCTGCTGATTTTTGTACCCTTTGCTTTTCTTCCCAGAAGGCTAACTTTGGAAATGGAGTTTCGAGGGTCTTCTTAGGGGAGGTTGGATTCAAGCCTCCCACACTAGAGCTGTAGTACTATGCCTTTCCCCCTTGAGAAAGTCCTTTTCTAAGTCTGTATTCCAAACCCCTGCACAATTGGGCAGCAAACCCAGGCCAGGCCCCAGGGTTCCTCTGAGAAGCCAAAGAAATGGGGTGGTGGTGCATTGCCAGTCACTTCGTGGGAATGCGAAAGCAATTCCATAACCTACTATTGATTGCTGACTGTGTGCCAGACACCAGACTAGGCACTTTCTGCTTGGCTGTCTTTTTTTTTTTTTTTTTTGGAGAAGGTCTTGCTATGTTGTTCAGGCTGGCCTTGAATTCATTATGTAGTCCAGGCTGGCTTTGAACTCTCAGTGATCCTCCTGCCTCAGCTTCCCCAATGCTGGGATTACTGGTGTGTGCCATGATGCCCAGCATGTCTTATTTTTTTATGTAGAAGAAGCAGCTCATCCCTTAGAACCTGCTGAGGTTGAGATACCAGCTCACCTAAAGCAACTGCAATTCTGAACTGGGGTTAGAAGATTGGGGAATTTCACCATGAACTAGGGAACAGTTTAGAGGTCAGGGTGAAATGAGTCCCTAGAGGAGATCAAGAGGGGGCTTTCTGAACTGGATTTAAAGGGATGAATAGGAGTTTGCCAATTCAAGACGAAGGAAGAAGCACTTTAAAGAGGCTTGAGTGTGAAGATACAGAGTTTGGGAGAGCAAGCTGAGCCAGAAAAGGAGAACCAAGAGTTCCATTAGAGACCATGGGTGGTGCTCATCTGGGTATGGTGGCACACACATGTAATCCCAGCACTCAGGAGCCTGAGGCAGGAGGATCCTGAGTTCAAGGCCACCTGGCCAACTTAGCAAGACCCTATTTTAAGATGCAAAGAGCTAAGGATGTAGCTCAGTGGTAGAGAGCTTACCTAGTATGCTCAAGGCCCTAGGTTCAATCCCTAGCACCACGGAATGGGGGTGGAAACAGCCCTCAAAGAGTGATGAAGAGCTCAGACTTTGGTTTTGAACTGCTGGACTTGACCATGAGCAAGTTACAGTACTTAATATCTCTGAGCTGGTTTCCTCATACGTGGAATAGGCATAGTACAATTCCATGCCTCAGGGTTGTTACAAGGATTAAAGTTAATATACGTAAAGTGTTTAAAACAGCGCCTGCTGGGCCAGGGATTTAGCTCAGTGGTTCCGCGCAAGTGCAAGGTCCCGAGTTCGATCCCTGTACCTAAATAAATAAATAAAACTGCCTGGTCTCTAGTGAGTACTGTTACTCAGCGGTAGCAGTTTCAGCTGTAATGATCTTAAGCAAGAGTAATGCAAACTCATTCCACCCATCAGAATCACCCAGGGTTGCTTTAAAAGTATACAGTGCTCCTGGGTGTGGTACTGCACACCTGTAACCTAGCTTCTTGGGAGGCTGAGGCAGGAGGATCTTAAATTCAAGGCCATCCTAGGCAAGGGAAAGCCTGTCTCAGAATTTTTAAAAAGCTGGGGGTATGGCTCAGTGAGAAGGCCGTGGGTTCAGTTCCCAGTAACATACTAAGAAAAACTAACAGCAACAAAAATCTCAAACACTGCCACCTAAAGTAACTGGAGTACTAAACTGAGATTCCCAGATGGGGAGCTCAATGCGGAGGTACCTCTGCCCTCAGCCCTCACTGTCATTGTTGGAGCTGTGTCACCCAGGTGCATTTGACCTTCAGGTGAGCAGGCTATGAGGAGGCTCAAGATACAGTCGTGCAGAAGTGACCCCACAGTGCAGGTTGGTGGACATGGACAGGGATTCTCATTCTGAGAAGAGGCAGCCACAGAGTTTTCAGGTTTCCCTGAGCTCTGGCCATCTGTTGAGTTTCTTCCTGCATTTGCCTCCCAGATCCATCTGCACCAGATCTCTGCATACTCCTGGCTGCTGGGTGTGAGAACTCTGGTTTTTGCTCCTTGGTGGTATTTTAGCTGCTTTTCCGGGGGACTTCCAGGTGCAGCTGCAGGAGCTGCCTGGGGGCTGCTCCAAGACAGACTGTGTTCCAGATTTCAACTTGCTCCTGGTTCTGTTGCTGAGCCTGGTTTCAGGCCTGGCAGATGATGGAAAGCCCTGCTAGGGGTCAGCCCTGGTGGCTGCCCAAGGCTTCCTTGCCTCATCTTGGTTGTGGTCGAAAAATGAACCAACTCCTTCTGAAGCTGAGTGCTGGGTGCCACCAGTGCATCCTATACCATTAGCCCCTTTCTGAGTTCAGCCTTCTAGTTGGCCTTGTGGGTATCACTGCCAGCCTATCTGGTTAGCTTTTTTTTTTGTACCAGGGATCGAACTTGGGTCCTTGCCGCTTCGGCAGCAGGCGGCAAAACCACTGAACTAAATCCCTGGCCCTGGTTGTCTTGACTGTCCTGGGCCTAGTCCCAGTGTGGGTCTAGAACAGTAATGGCAAACTTTTTAGAGCTTTCAATGATAACATCTAGTCCACCAAGGGATGTGTGCCATAGATTGCCAGCACTGTGATTCTGGGGGCTGCTGTTAGCTATCTGAATGGTGATTTGATTGCTCACATAGGTTGTTTTGGGGCCATTTAATCCTGGACTGGTGGTCCAGCTTACTGTTCTGGCTGTTGCAGAACCCTGCCCTGGTGCTGCTGTGTGCCTCCAGGTATTACCAAGCTCAAAGTCCTCTTGTGTGTTTAGTCTGCTCCAGGACCCGCCTCCTGACCATTTTTGGTGTATGCCTGTTTTCAGGAGTGGCTCCCTGCTCAGCACAGGGCCTGTCCCAGTTTCCAAGCACCAGGTCCAGTGTGCCTTGTGTGGCAGCAGTGCCTGGTGACGTGGGACACATTTCCTGTTCTCTGCCTTGGACACTGCCTCTCTGCTTAGAGTTTCTGAGCAGCGGTGGAGCTGGTGACCTTATGTCAGGCACCATGAGGCCTGGCAGGTGTCTCCAGACAAATGGCCCTTTGAGTTTAGGACATGGAAGCTGGTTTGTCTAGCTGGACCCACCTGGCAGCTTGCATGCTGGGAGCTGCAGCCACTGGGAATGTTGTGGAGAAACACAGTGGGCTGGGGGAGGGAAGTGTGTGCGCATCTTGAGCCCAGGGCTGCTGTTCCGGTGCAGGCAGGGGATCTGTGGAGGCAGGGTTGGTGAGCATAGCATTGAGTGGATGAGACCTTTGCCACAGAAGATTCCCCTGTCTTGCTGGAGGGGAGATCAGTCTCAAGAGAGGACTCCCAGATATGGAGGCCAGTCCTTGGCTTGGGGAAGAGGGTCTGTCTGGGTCCACGAGGATGCGTCCAGCCCTATGGCCTCTGTGTTTCCTGTGTGTCTATTTTGGGAGGAGCCAAGGTGGCAGGGCTGTGGGGCAGGGCTCGCCGTGCCTATGGGGATGAGGCCAAGGAGAAGCCCGCTGCAGGGTGCAGCCTGCAGCAGGTGGGTGCCGGCAGAGCCGAGTGGCTGTGCGAGTGTGGCGAGGTGGTGGCAAAAGGATGTGGGTGTGTCTGACCCCTGCCCTGACCCAGGACGGTGCCCACGCTGATGGGGACTCAGCAGTGGTTCTAAAAGGAAGGGGATCGGCTCTGTTGCTCTGTGCATGCCAGCGGAGGAGGCATCCAGGGGCACACCATCATTTAAAAAATTACAGAGAAGCAGAAAGTCAAAAATAAATATTGCTCCTGAAGCTTCTTTAAAGAGTAGCATTATGCTGGGGTGTGTTTCTCCAAGCTGGGCTGTTTTCTGTGAACTCATTCATGCATTCATCCACTCATTCAGCTTGCACTGAGTGAGCACCTACTATGTGCTGGGCTCCCTGGTGGCCATGGCAGATGTGGGACTGGCCTGGGTAGCAGTGGCCCATGCTGTACTGAGCTTACGGTAGTGACTCCATTATTGTATAAGGCCATAAATAATCAGATTTATGGTCACTATTCCAAGGCAAGGTCTAGGCATATAGTCTCTGACATCATTAAAGGCGTTAAAGTACCATTGGTTATAAGATCTGATATATAATTGGTCAGAACATGGGTAGCCCATTCCTGGGAATGGGATAAAATATGAGCAAGGCTGGAAGACAGGAGACAATTAGGCACATTTGAAGGTCAGAAGAGAAAGTTCTCATGCCTGGCTGGTAGAAGGAGAGCATGGGCAGGTAGGGCTGTAGAGGCAGTTGGGTAACTGCTTGGCTCCAGGATTACTCTGAGGAGTAATCCTGGATACAAATTACATTTGTAATTTTGGATATAAATTACATTCTGAGAATTTGGGGGTTTTGTTTTTTGTCTTGTCTTTTTTTTTTTTGGTACTGGGGATCGAACTTGGGTCCTTGCGCTTGCGCAGCAGGCGATGAAACCACTGAACTAAATCCCTGCCCCTTGTCTTGTCTTTTGAGACAGGTCTCACTATATAATTCAGGCTGGTCTTGAACTCATGTAGCTCAGGCTGGCCTCAAACTTGGAGCGGTTCTCCTGCCTCAGCGTGCGAAGTGCTGGGATTATAGGCATGCGCCACTGTACCTGGCATTCTAAGAATTTGGACACAAATTCCAAGACCATTTGCAGGGTATTTGTCCCTATTGCCCACATTCATAGGAAAGAATGCCTGGTACAGAGTGGGTGCTCAGGGAGTATCAAATGAATGAGGGAGGATAATGTAAAAAGATGGACATTTTTACTAAATGAGGATTATCTTACATTGATAGTTCTGTAACCTGCTTTTTTCTGCTACATATACAACAAAGTTTGAGTGCCTGTGTTGGTTCATATATATTCTGCTATGATGAAATTTTTGATGTTACCTTTTCCTCCCATCCAGGAAGGAGCGGAGGCCCCAGTGCCCTGCCCATAGAGCTGATTGTCCAGCGAGAGTGACAGGCGTGGGCAAGCAAAGACCTGGTGAGTGTGCTCTCGAGTGTGTCCAGAAGCAGGGGTCCAGAGTCCTATGGGCTGGCTGAGCAGCTTGGATTTTGATGTAAGGCCCATGGAGAGCCATGGAAGGTCTGTCACCAGGGCCCTGACCTGATCCAGCAGGCATGTGGCTGAGAGTTGGTGGAGGCCTGGGCCAGGAAAGCAGTGAGGAGAGTGGAGAGAAGGGATTCATGTATGAGACAGAGGGGACGTAGGGAAGGATTGAATGTGGGACCCAGTGGGGGAAGCAGGGGGGAAGGAGGTACAGTTCATCAGCTGCTGTGGGTGTGGAATAGGCTTCTGGGTGATGTCCTAGGACTTGCACCAGGGTCTGTCTGCCTTTCCACTCACAAAGGACTGTGCCTGTCAACTGGAGGTTATGGTAGAAGGCGCAAGGTACCCAGTACAAGGCCTGGGGCATCCCTCCTGGTCTCTTTGAGGCCAACTTCTTCCCGTGAGAAGCACAGACAGTGGGCTGAAGTTGCAGGGAATGAGGTTGAGGAGTTGGTTTGGAGTAATGTGGTGGACCTTGGATGTCAGGCTAAACTAAATCTAGACTTTTTCTTTCTGTTTTTTGGTACCAGGGATCTAACTCGGGTCTTTCCGCTTGCGCAGCATGCTGTGAAACCACTGAGCTAAATCCTCAGCCCCAGTCTAGACTTTTTCTGAAGGGTGATTTGGAGGCATTGAAAGTTCCAAGTAGAGAAGTACCACCCATGCACTCACCTGTCCGTTTGCCCATTCATTTGTTCATTCATGGAATGTGTTTGTTGTGGGATAAAGTAACAAAGTGCATGTGATGGACAGGATCACATTTGCACTTTTGTGAGCTAAAAGGTGCCATTGGTCTGTGTGTAGGATGGGTTGGAAGGAAGTGACCAGAGGCAGGAAGCCCACTGACAGAGGCTGGAGGCGATTGGGATGGAGGCAGCGCAGTTTCAATGTACAGACAAATTGTGGGATGAGGAGAGGAACCTTTTGTGGAGGAATCGCTGGTTAGAGTGTCTGAGGTGATGGTGGTGCTGTCCCTGAGATTGGGGGCCCTGGAGGGAGAGGGCACTTGAGGGAGTGTGAGTTCTGACTGGGCCATCCTGAGCTGAGGGCTCGGTGAATCTGTTCACTCTCTGTAAACTCCTTGAAGGCAGAGCCTCTGCCTCTTGGTCATCACCCTGCCCAATGACCAGTACTGCATGGATGGCTGAATGAGGAGGGCTCTATTGGAGATAGGGCTGGACTAGATGGGAGAGGAAGTAGCACTCCTTGGGTGTATGCTCTTGGCAAGGTGGGCACTGGGGTTATGTCGAGGGTACAGCAGGAAGGGTTTTGTCACAGGTTGGAAAGGTCAGGTGGAGAGAGTGGATGTAAGCACATCAGCTTCAAGTGATGGGTCTGACCTCCCTGAAAGCCCAGTCTCACCAGAAGAGGAACCTGAAAGGGAAGCCTACTGTCCTCTAGGGAAGCCATTGCTGATGGCATGTCTGGAGAGGTGGAGAATGGGGTATTCTGTAGGTCCTAACTTGTGGAGGCTGAGCTGGTTTGGAGGGTAAAAGAAGATGCTGTGAGATCCTGAGGCCCAGGACCCAGCTAATACAAATTAAGCTGCGTGTACACCTATAATCTTAGCCCTCTGGGAGGCTGAAGCAGGAGGATCACAAGTTCAAGCCCAGCCGGGGCAACTCAGTAACTTAGCAAGACCCTGTTTCAAAATAAAAAGAGCTGGGGACCTAGATCAGTGTGAAGGCCCTGGATTCAATTCCCTATACCACCAAAAAAAAGAGAGAGAAGAAGAAGCCACCACTAGGTTTGGGCTTTCTTGGGTCCAGAGCCTAGGGTGCTCCTTGGGGACTGTGTTCTGGGGCAGAGGTCAGGTCAAACCTTAGGCTGAACTGGCACAGCAGCATGCTGTCTATATTAGAGCATCTCAATCCTCATACTGTTGACACGTTGGATCAGATAATCCTTTGTTATGGGCACTGACTTGTTACTATAGGATGTCTAGCAACATCCCAGGTTTCTTTCCACTAAACGCCAGTAGCACCCAGCCCCAGCCCCAGTCTTTTTTTTAATTAACTTTATTGGTACATTTTAGGTACACGTTATGATCACATTCATCGTTGGGAATTTGTACCTGTACATGATATATCTTAGTTCTTGTTTTTTCCCATTCCTCTTCCTTCCCTTCCACCTCTCCACCCCTTTCTATTTACAAAAGCTTTGTTTCCATTTTTTCCTTCTTTTCTCATATCCCCCCCGCCCCAGTACTTCTCCTTCCCTTTTGAACCTTTCCTTCCTATTTCACAATCCTGTTGCCCCAGCCTCCCAAGTGCAGGGATTACAGGTGTGCATGCCCAGCCCCAGCCGCCCTAGTCTTGACAATCAAAAATATCTCCAGACATTGCCTAATATCCCATGATGGGCAGTCCCACTGTGGGTTTCAGAACCTCTGGTCGGCATTACCCCTGCTGCTGTCATTATGTTGTACAAACCGGGAAGACTAGAGGGTCAGTTGGGGAAGGAAGGTTTAGGGATGGATCACTAGAGCTGTGTGTGGAGGGTAAATGAGTGGCTGGGGCAGAAGGGAGAGCAGAGAGTGCAGAAGCCTGGAGACAGCACTGGTGAGCATGGATTCCTAGGGGCGTCACAGGAAGGGGCTACAGGCTCTGATTCTCCTGATTGCTCCCTCCACTCCCCAGAGAAGCTGATGGCTGCAAGGGGCTCAGTGCAGCTGGGGGACCCCAATATCAGCTGTGGGAGGGAGGGCTCTTCCTGGCTGTACTCACAGGAGGGGAGGCACTGTGGGACAATTCCTCCCAGCTCCTCCTTCCCTGGGGCAGGGGTCGTGGCTAAAGCAGTGATTTATTTCTTGTATAATCCAGCGGTTGGTTTGGTGAGAGTTGGAAACATGTTGGTTTTCCCTTCCCAAGTGTAACAAGGCCTGTTTCCGCCTCCAAGGCTGTTGCTGCAGTGCAACTCGGTGAACTGTCCAGGACATGACAAAAGGGCTCGGTTAGCTACCCGCCGCCAGCTAGAAGATGAACAGCCTCCAGCTCTCCCTGCCCAGTGAGCTCACCTTATTGCCCAAGCCTGGCCTCTCCCCTTGGCTGGCTGCTGTGAGGGGCCCTGGATCCCCTCCTTTTACCTGTGTCCGTTTCTGGGTGCCAGCCTCCAGGGACCCAGTGTCCTGTCCTGGGGAAGAAGGTGGGGGAGGCTGTAGGAACAGGTGGTATTTGGAGACTAATTAATATTTGTGAATAATAACTCATGCCCAAGGGAAATAAATCAGTCTGTGTTTGCATATTCATGAGGGGGCCTCAGGAATGGTCCCAGCTGTTCTCCAGCCGGGAACCCCTCCATCCTGGCTCCTCAGGCCCCCTTGGGGGCTGGTAGGAGTGGGGTGGTGTAGCACGCACCTTCCATGACGTTTCTGTGCGAGCTTCCTTCTCTTCCCTCCCAGCAGCGATTCCCAGGCCCTTTGCCTTCACAGAGCAGTACACTCTCCAAAAGTATCTGGGGCCCAGACAACAAACCCGAATGGTTGGCGGTTTTTCTTTTGCTAAGTAAGGACATTATAAAAAACAATTGCTATCTGTTATCCCCATTATCTCATACAAGAAAGGACATTTTGGCACCAAGGACAAAATTTGAGAATAAAGGACAGTTCTTCTAAGAAAGGGCAGTTGGCAGCTTCACCCTAGTGTAGCAAAGGAAAAGGATATATTAAAACCATTCTGAGTGTCGAAAAATTGCATCCAGTTATATTGTATATCGTAAGGCATGTAATTGTGTTCCTGCACAAGTGTGTCAGTGTGGTAGAACTGATGGTCTGTGGAGTAGTTCTGAGATTTCCAGTTGAGCATGAGTGTCCATGTGTTTGGGCCTATCCATCATTTATTTTATTTTTTGGTGGCGGTACTGGGGTCTCAGCCTATGGCCTGGTGCATTCTAGGCAAGCACTCTATCACTGAGCTACATCCCTAGCCCCTTTTTATTATTTATTTATTTATTTTTTGGGTACGGGGATCAAACGCAAGTCCTTGCGCTTGCGAGGCAGGCCTCGGAACCACTGAGCTAAATCCCCGGCCCTAGCCCCTTTTTATTTTGAAACAGTCTTGTTGCCTGGATTGGCCTTCAACTTGGGAGCCTTCTGCTTCAACCTCCAAAGTTGCCAAGATCACAGCCATGTGCCACCATGCCTGCCAGGACCTTGTTTTTGAAGAGACCTTTTTTTTTTTTTAAGTACTGGGGATCGAACTCAGGACCTTGCGCTTTCGAGGCAGGTGGTGGAACCGCTGCGCTAGATCCCCAGCCCAGGACCTTGTTTCTGTCTGAGTCACTGAAACCTAGACGAGCAGCCATGCTGGTGGAGCATGTACCCTGTTCTGAGCAGTGCTGGGTTTCCTGTGACCCAGCAAGGCTGGCAGCAGTCCTACCACCCTGCTCCTTTCCCACCTCCTCCCCACATGTGACCCTGTGACTGGTGCTTGGACGAGGGTCAAGGTCTGGACCTGAGGCCTGGTCTGACGATGAAGGGCTGCTTGCTCTGCTCTGCTGCTGAGGGAGGCCCTGGAGCTGGGAGTGACCTGGACCTCCTGACGCCAGAGGCAGGCTCCGTGCCTGAAGTCTTGGGGCGGGAGCATCTTACTCATGCCAGGAGCTGCTGAGGGAGAGGCTCTGACTTGGATAGCTGTGTGGTTGCCAGAATGGTCCTTGAGAATGTGTGCGCTTTTGTTGTGTCCCTTCTGTCTCCTCATCTCCCTGGGTGTCTGTGTCACTAAATCCATGGACCACTGGGAGAAGCTCTCTGGAAAGGAAATGTCTTTGTTTTCAACTTTTCCGCTTTTGTCTATCCTCCTTTGTGGAGACGGACAGTGTTCTAAGCACCCCAACCCAGATACATAAGGGGTCTCTGAATCCCAAGTAAGGGCCACTTGTCTTTGCCACACTGCGGGTAGGGCTGCTGAAGAACCAGGTTTTCTGACGTTCATGGCTGGAATCTCACCCGAGGTTGTACCACGTGGATGTCTGTTCTGGGAATGATAACCCCATGATGGCTGTGCCGGGTGAGCCTCGCACCCCTTTGCTGTTGGAACGAGGGGCGGCCCCTGCCCTGTGTCTGTAATAGAGTGTTACATCTCTGTGGTAGTGGACTGTGTGATAGTGGACTGGCAAGTTTCAGTCCTGTAGTGCCCTCATCAGCCAGCTATATCCCCCCGATGCCTGTGCCCTCTGTACACCCACATGGACCAGAGGGCTGCACTTCCATGATGTCTGCACCTGGGCTTTACAGTGTTGTGATTACTGTACCAAGGTGGCTATAGGGGATTAAGCCTCTGTGATAATTGCACTGGGGAGTTCCATCCCATGATGACTGTGCTGTGTGTTTGCATTTTGTAATGTCTGTTCTGTTTAGCTTCATCCCTTTATGTCTGCACTAGAGAGATTTGCCCTGTGATACTTGTGCTGGAAGTTATGGCCCTGTGGTGTCTGCAGTGAGGATTGCATGTCTGGAATGCTTGAGCCTGGGAGTTAACCTCTGTGACGTTTGTATCATTGCATCCCATGGTGCCTGCCTAGGCTGCTCTCCACCTGTTGTGTGCTGTGGCACATCATTGAGTTGTCAACCTACGATATCTGTGCTGCAGCTCCAGGATGGTCATATCAGGGAACCATGCTTCCATCACCAGCCAGTCACCATCTGATGACTACTGGATAGTTGGGTCCTACTTTTGGTTCCACTGTCCCTGACGGTGCTGTGATGACTAACCCCAAACAGAACCTTAGTGATAATGTGACCCCCATCCCAACATGACCATGCAGGGAATCACTGTGGTCTCAGCCACCTGAGTTGTGTGATCACTGAGCAGAACCACTGGCTTGGTATAAATAGAGCTGGATCCATACATATGCCTTCAGCTTTATTGCCTTTGCTGCTCAAGTCCTGTCTCAGAGTTTTGGTGAGATCCTGAGACAGTACACATCTCCCATCCACACATACTGTCCTTCTTTGTTTAGCTCCTACTCACTTCTAGTCTCCCCTGCTTTGTCCACACCTCTGTTCACCTACTGCCCTCCGACCCTATGACTTCAGACTGTTCCAGTTGAGACTTCATGTTCCAGAAAAGATGAGAACCATCTTTGAGCCCTGTCCTTCTTGTTCACCTGCCCTGTCACCTTGCAAGTTTTCTTACCATTATGGGTCATCAGGCACCTGGGTCTGACCATGACTCCCTCACCAGAGTCCCTGGGTACCGCTGGGGGACCCCAAGGCATGTTCAGTGTCACTCATTATCTGATTATGCCTGTTGACTTTTCAGAGCATGAGTGAGGGACTGACCATGTTCTAGCACCCTGCCCAGAGCAGGGTTCCAGCAGAGCTGTTGGGCACTGCTGTACTTTGTTTGAAGCCCCCGGTAGGGGGTAGGGGGTAGGGAAGGGAGACCCCATACACACACACCCAGAGCTCACCATAGGCTGAGGAGTGATAGTTGTATGTCTGCATTGTGCAGCGTGGCTTCAGGGAAGACTTCTGGCAAGTGCCTGCAGAGTTAGGAGGGTACACAGGTGAGCAGTGGCCTGGAGGCATTCAGCCAGTCCCAAACCCTGTCCCTCACGTCCTCACCCTGATCTTTGGGCTTCCAGAGGAGGGATGGGGGTTGATTCTTAGAAAGGGTCTAACACCTCCATTCTTGGCCTCTAAAGCCTCCCTGTGGAGTGGGTGCGTGGGAATTGGGTAGGATGAGGGTGGCCAGGTGGGGCAGCTGTAACTTGTTGAGTGCAGTCCTGACGAGCCCTGACTGGTTGTGGCTTTGGCTGCAGGCCTCTGATGCCTGGAGTCGACTGCTGCTAACAAGTCTGTGTTGTGGGGTTGTGCTTAGCATGTGGGAGTCTGGCCTCTTGCTTCCTGCCTCCCCAGTGCTGGAGAGAGAGCAGGCAATAGGCTGCCCCTAGAGACTTTGGAGTCTGGCCTTTGTGGGTCCACCTAGCTGCTCATTGCTCTTTGTGTCTGTCTTGTCTTTGTTCAGTTTCTCTGTCCTCACCTGGGCGAGTTGGAAGCTCAGAATCTGGGGTGGAACATCCCTGTACATCTGCAGTCTTCAGTGATTCCCTGTTTTCCTTACTGGTGCTTAGAGAATGCCCTGAAGACCACAGTGTGGCTGGTGGATTATCCTTCTCACCGCTGGAATTCACTGAGGAACCCTGGGTGGTCATTGCATAGTCCAAGGGAGGTCTATGGGGCAGAAGAACTCTGGAGGATATCAGCTAACTGGCTCTGCCCTTCTCTCCATTACAGGTGGATTATCCTGGGCTGTGGCTAGCTGTGGAGCTAGAGCCCTGGATGGCCCTGGAGCCAGCCCCAGGGAGGATGATGGTGCCTCTTGTGCCTGCACTCGTGATGCTTGGTTTGGTGGCAGGTGCCCATGGCGACAGTAAGTCTGACCCCTCAAAATATGAATCTCCTAGGTTGAAAGGTGACATTCTTCCTAGCAAATCTCTAGGATTGAACAGGATCAGCTACTAGTAAGATAAATAGGATGGCCAGATACCCCTCTAGAGAGAATCTGCTTAGAGTCCACCTCTAAAGAGTGCCTGACCCCGCTGCTTCCCAGGAGAATCCTGTGGAGTGCCTATGTGTTCCTTGAGCACAGCAGGATAGGATGTGTCTAAGTGTGACCCTGTTTTATGGGGCTGGGATGAGACATGTCCTGGATTCATATGGTCTTTGTGTAACATGCCCAGCCATGAGCTGTGTCCGCAACTGCAAATCTGTGTAGAAGCCTCGTGGTGATCTATATCTGGAGAGCAGTGTGGAAGTAGGGGTTAGCACATGTGTGCACAGGTCGTAGGAGGGTTCAGAAGCCAGAGCTACTCATAGCTCTTCCCCGGGCCAATCCCTCAGGGTCCAGATGTGGAGATACTAAGCCTTTCCTTCCCTTCACTTGAAACCTTCAAGGCAAAGGGCATCCCTCTCCCCAGGGCCTTCATCCCTGGAAACTGGAAGATTGTTGAGCTCCAGAACTTGCGTGCGCGCGCGTGCGTGTGTGTGTGCGCGTGTGTGCGCGTGTGTGCGTGTGTGTGTGTGTGTGTGTACGTGCAGGGATGGAATCTGTCCCCTACCCAGGTTTAACTCTGAACTTTGGTTTCTTTCCTGGTGCTGCCCTTCCCCCGCCTGGCACTACAGACTGGCCACAGCCCGCCCCATCACCATGGTTACCTCTGCTTGGTTACTGGTGGGAGGCGGAGCTCAGGGCAGGCTTAGCCAATCTACAGGCTTGGGGGAGGGGCAAGGTCGGAGTTGAGGTCCCTGGGGGAAGGGACTGTTCCCAGCTCATCTGGAGCTCAGAAGCTGCTTTGGCCAAGCCAGGGGTCAGCCTTCACGTCAGTGGGCCATAGGATCCCCCACCCACTCCAAGTCTCTGGGCCCAGATCTCTTCCCCTTGCCCCACCAAGGGTTCTTTCTCCATGGTTCATTAGTTATTCAGCAACCAATCTTGGAGGGGGTGGCACTGAAACGCCCTGCCCTTTGTCCTCAGAGGCAGGGCCTTGGGTGGGGCTGGAAAGGAAAGAGGCTGAGACAGGCATTCCTTCTTGCCCAGAGAGGTGAGAGTGAAGGGTAATGGGAACTCTTAAGTTGCTGGCCAGGAGAGGGCTGGGCAAGGAGGAGCCCAAGGGCTGGGGGTCTAGGCAGGAGAAGTCAGCTGGTAAATCGGGAAGAGTCATGTGAGGGTGGGGTGACTGCAGACCTAGCCAGGGCTGGTGGGAGAGAGCTCGAGCCTGCAGAGGCAGGTTGGAGAAGCCCTCCTTGGGTGTGATTAGTGCTGGCAGGGAAGTGAAGGCTCATCCAGGTGTGGTCAGCAGCCCTTGGACACTGGAAAACTGCTTTTGCTTCCCCATCCCTACCCAGACATCCTCAGAGCCCAAGAGGGCAGGGGAGGATTCCTAGCTCACTGTTAAGAAACTGCATCCTGGGTGAACAACTGCCTTCCCTTCCTGCTTCAGACCCAGCACCCCCAACCCTCATTCCCATCCCCCCACGTGCTTCCCGCATTCCCTGTTCCTGAGTGGCATCACCACCCACCTGGTCACCAAGTCAGAAACCCGGGCCCAGGGCTGGGGATTTAGCTCAGTGGTTCCGTCACCTGCCTCGCAAGCACAAGGTCCTGAGTTTGATCCCCAGTACCAAAAAAAAAAGAAACCTGGGCCTCCTCCCAGCTTCCTCCCTCTTTGATATCTCACATCTCAGCCATCACCCAGTTCTGTTGTTTCTACCTTCTGAATATCTTTGAAATGCATCCGCTTCTCTTTCTCTGCCACCTTCATCCAAGCTATCCTCAGCTCTTGTTTGGGCTTCAGCCTGCAGCCTCCTGACACATTGCCTGCCTCCAGTCTCTCCTCCTAATCTTGTTCTCCACTCTAAAGAGTCACGCTGCAAAAGGAAAGCTGCATCGAGTCACTTCCCTGTCTAAACTCCTTCGTTCCCTTCCCCTGTTGCTTTTAGGATAGGTTTGGGGTCTTAACCCTTCTCTAGGCCAGGCATTGTTGAGCCTCTGCCAACCTCAGCTTTTGCTATCCCCTTCCACCTGCACCCTAGCAGACTTCTCTTGGTTGTTCACGTGTTGTGCATCCAGTCCTTCTTTGTTTCTTGTTTCCTTTTGGGCACCTTCTTCCCTGCCCCTCACTTACTCGGTTGACTCCCCTTGACCCATCACTTCTAGGAGCCTGGGTTTTGTGCTACCCTCCCAGTGTGCGGCTGTGGCAGTCTGCCTCAGATCTTTGTTTCCTCCTCCCCAATGGGCTGCGGGTCCTGGGAGTTCAGGTGGTTATCTAGCTCAGGACCTGGAATGTGGTGGGTGAATAAGAGAAGGGGTGGAGCAGGCATGGACCACAGTAGGAGTTGTGTAAAAGGGAGCAAGATGGAACAGTTTTTAAAGCAGATTTCCCGGAATCTCCTTGCTAGTTAAAGACCAGAACCCAGAGACCAGGGCCTTGAAGGTAGGAGTCAGCTGATGAAGCTGAAATCCTGCCTTGGCGAAGGTGAGGGGTTCAGGAGATGGGACTGGGTGCTCTGCTGGGCAGGGACCCATGTGGCATGAGCCTGTGTTGGAGCTGTAGTGACCCAGCCTGGGGAGTCAGGGTCTGCCGTACTGTCCTGCCTTACACTGCACTCCCTTTTGGGTCTCTCCCCCCACTGTGGCCAGGCTTGGGCTGAGCTTAGGACACTTCTCGGTAGGGGCAAGCAGCCAGGCATGCACAGGGCTGCTGCAGAAGGCAGGGCAGGCGCCCTGAGAATTGACGACCAGAGCAGTGAAGCGAGGAGTGGACAAATGTGTTTCTGTAGGCCTCTTAATGAGACAAATAAATGGGGGCCCTGGCCTTGGAGGGCAGTGGAGGAAAGCAGGTGGAGAAGCAGCTGCCAGGAGTTAGCCCAAAGGCCCATCATCAGTGCAGAGCCAGCGCAGGTGGAGACCTGGGCGTGCAACACATGTGGACCTGGGTCCCCATTCAGCACAGCTCCCCAGCCCAGACTCTGGCTACTCAGGAGGGAAGGCCTGTGAGCCAAAGGTGGTCCTGACTTGAGATAGAGGTTTCTGCTGATCTTGTGTGCTTGTGTCCCACAAGGAACTCACATAAGCCTGCTGTGGACAGGACTCACAGTGTGGGGCCCCAGGCCTGGGAGCAGACAGTTACAAAGCAGGTTCAGGTTAGGGTAGTGCTGGCACAAGCAGTGACCTAAGCATCTTGGGTGGGGTGTTGCAAAGCTTCCTGGAAGAGGGGAACCCAGGAGGGTGAGTGGGCATTTGCTAATGGAGTATTGAGTAATGAGGATAGATTAGGAGAAAGAAATAGGAACGCCCCTGGGCTTCTCTAATGAGCCTTTGGGAAAGTCAGAATGAGAAGGGAAGACAGAGCCAGGGGCCCAGGTTATAGTCCGGTTACTTGGGATCAGTGGACATTGGAGCTGAATGCTTGGTGGCTAGAGGGCTGGGTAGTCAGTGGGAGCTTCAGGTACAGGTGGGCAAAGGCCTGAGGAGTCAAGGGTGTGTCTGTTCTGTGATTTCCCCTTCCCCAGAGTCTGTGACCAGGGACATGCCAGAGTGCTGCATCTGGGTTCTACAGTGCCCTCCCCTTGTGCTTATGGGTGGCCCTTCTAAGTCTACTCCCTGCAACTTCCTGCAGGGTACTTTCCCTGGGCCTGTTTTCCTGTTGCACAACAGAAGTAATCACACCTACCTGGAAAGGTTAACTGAGGGCATCTGGCACTTAGTAAGTGCTCCCCCTATTGCAGGCCAGGACCTCCTAGAACCAGGGTTGTCGCTGAGTAGTAGGCTCCTTTGGGAGTGGGGTGACCAGGCGCAGTCACTGGAGCTCATTAATGCATTCCCAGCTCATTAGGGCGTTCAGGACCTAGGAAATTGCTCCCGCTAGAGCTCCCCCTGGCCTTGCCATGCTTCAGTGTGTCTGCACTCTGTATCCTGGTGCTGTTTTGTGCCTGTAAATACGTGTTCCTCAGGGAAGGCACAAAATAGCAGTCTCCCTGTGGAGGAGCCCAGTGGCCCAGTTGGCTGTCCCTGGAGCTGGACTCCTATAACCTCTCTGGAGGGTGTGCCCCCCTGATCCCAGGGGTCACCTCCACTTGCAGGAGTCAGTGTCCTGGGCTTGGGAATGTCAAGCTGCATGAGCCAATCAGGCTGGGTGGAAGTGGGGCACTGTGACAGCCCTTTCTGACCCAGTCTCAGTTCGTTCAGACTCTCACTGAACATCAGCTGTGAGGCAGGCCCAGGGCAGAGTGGTCAGCCTGGTTTTGCCCACCTGCCTGGGGCCCTATCCAGTAACTGGGATGTGATCCATCCTGGGCTGGGAAACCGGACTGTGAGGCACAGAGCAGGCTCCCACAGTCCCAGATGAGGGCAAGTCACTTGCAAAAGCAAGGTGCCCTTGGCCTGGCAGGGCAGGGCAGGGCAGGCCAGAGTGGGGATGGCAAGTCTGTGAGGATCCACACTGTGTTCTCAGCACAGTGCTTAGGCCTTTGTCACAAGTGCTCAAAAAATACTTGTCTGAAGATAAAAAATGGTGACGCTGGAAGGGTCAGCAGGAGCAAGTTCAGGACAAATGTTCAGACTGGGTTTGCAGCTGAGGAGAGAAGTTAGCCCTACTGAACTCCCCAAAGATCTGGTGAACAAAAGGGACCAGGACTGGAAGAAGAAGAGAGTCTGGGAAGAGAATGGGCTGGGGTTTGGCTCTGGTGAGGAATGAGGGTACTGGAGTGGCACATTGGTGGGGAGCACGGTAAGGCCTGGCCAAGGGAAGAGGCCTGCCCAGCTGCCCTGAGGCTGCACTGGGCAGGACTGCTCTGCCTGTCTGGCCCTGGGCATAGCCAGGCAGGGCACTGGCTCCTCTCCAGCCTCCAGAGGAAGGGAGGAGTATTGCCTCCTCAGTGACCCTAGCTCCTGGACACATTCAGCCTCCACACAGCTCCCAGGCCTTTCCCTCCTAGCTGCTGGTGACCCTGTCTGGTTCTCCTCCCCAGCTTCTCTGCTCCTTGTTTGGCAGGGAGGCCCCGCCCCATCCCCACCCCCACCCCCAGTGCCTAGCAGGCCATTCTTGTTCAGCAGGTTCCATTCTCTGGTTTCGGCTGCCTGCACGTTGAGGCAAGAGCTGCACACTGGAGCTGTGGGAACTTCTCCCCAGGGATTTCAGCACGTGTGAAGGGCCAAACACACCACTTTCCTCTTGAGGGTCTTCTTCCGGTCCATACCCCTGTATGCTAGGAGCTGGGTTAGATGCCTAGGGCAGGGCAGGAAACAGGACAGGTCTGTGTTATAGTGTATGCAGGAAATAGCTATTGAACCTCACCAAAAATGTGGAAAAATAACTTCACACATGTGCATAGTAAACTGAGACCAAAAGCTTTAACCTCACACATGTGCAAACTGTGACCGAGCTGTGGGAAACAGAGGGAGCCTGTACTAGGAATTGAGCTAATGGGAGGGTTGGAGGTGACAGGGGACTGGGAGGTATTCTGGGGAGATGTTTAAGTTGAGATGAGAAAGGTGAATAGGAGGTAGTGGGTAAAGAGGTTGTCCAAGAGTTCTGTAGCAGGAGCAGCTACATAAAGGCCCCTTGGGCGTAGGAGGCATTGCTTTTTCACGGACTCCCAATCCAGGACTCTGGGGAGAGTGGCTTGATCAGAGATGTCAGGGCTTTGTCTGCCATTATAGAAGTTTACTTTTTTTGTTTATGAGAGCAGTGGGAAGCCTTTGGAAGGGTTCGATCAAGGTGGGCTGTCCTTTGGCTGCTGAAGGAGAATAGAGGAGGTTGAGGTGGGGGTGACACTGGAGGCAGGACACCAGCTTGTTAAACCAGTGAGGGGTCTCATTAAGGGAACGCGGTGTCTGGGTTGAGGTGGTGGCAGTGCAGATGGAAAGCTGGGCACTGCTGTCTGGAGGTCCTGAAGTGTGGGGGCAGATGTCCCCTGTGGAGTCTGAGGGGACAATTGTATCTAAGAGGACCCCTTGAGAGGAGCAGCAGACTGCAAGACTGGCCAAGCCTTCCTCCCAGGCAGTTGGGGCACGGGATAGGCAAACAGGATTTCTGGAACCTTTGGGTTCTTCTAGTCCCCAGCAGCCTTTGTTAGTTTCCCCACTGTGGCCATACACACACACACACCCCGCCCTGGTTATCTGAGACAGCTACACTTGCCTGCTATGCCCTGTGTCACTAGGAATAGTTAGCCGTAGGTGCCCATGATTAGCTTAGGACTTAGAATGCTGGTCAGATGCTGGCTCCACTCAAAATCACCCTGACTTGTTGATGAAGATTGAACTTGCTAAGTTGCCTGAGCTGCCCTTGAACTTGCAGTCTTCCTGCTTCAGCTTCCCAGAGTGCTGAAATTACAGGCGTGCACCATGTGCTTGGCTTGACTCATCAGTTCTTAAACCCTCTAAGCCTCTGTTTCCCCATCTCTAAAGTAGGGATAATACATCTCCCTCATGGGGTTGTTTGGCTGTCGTTGTGGAATGTATCTAAACATCATCTTTCACAGCTTTAAAAAACTTACAAACCTCCCTCCATCTCTTATCCCCCTGATGCTGACTTTTCTCCCAGTCACAGTCTGGTCTTCTACAGTCACCCGTGCTCTCTTTTCCACTCACTCCTCTGACTCAGTGGCCCTGCTGTTAACAAGCCTGTTTTGTGCCAGGTGCTTTGGACTTTGGCAGGCCTGAATTCAAGTCACTGGTGTGCTGCTTACTAGACTCCTCTGAGCATATAAATTGGAGCTGCATTAAGGATAAAAGATTAGATGAGATAAAAGTACCTGGTACAGAGTGGTTGCTTTGTGGAAGATTCTTTCTCTGCCAGGACCCTGGCCAGACATGAGCTTGTGGGCACTGAGCAGGTGGTCTGAAAGGTCATTTCTCTCAGCATTAAGCCCATCCTGGAGCTGTTCATTGGCTGATGAATAGAAAATGGATCTGCTGACCAGATGAATGAGACCTTGCCACATCTTAAGAAGCCAGGTTTCTCTGGCTTGAGACCCTGAGTGGTGGGACTCACAGGTATAAAGCTGTGGTCTGGCCTGTGTGTACCAGGATGACGTGGGTGTGGCAGCACAGTCTGATCCCCTTCCTTTCTCCCGCTTCCCTGCCTTGTGAAGGCAGAGGACCTCAGGGAGCCACCTAGACCTTCAGACGGCAATAACCAAGTAGTGGGGGCAGGGGTGGGGAGGGCAGATTACAGGAAAGCATTTACCTGGGAAGACGTCCAGAGATACTTAGGATCTGGAATATGTAGTCTTTTGGGACTGCTGGTGTGTAGGGGCTGGGGAGAGGAGGAATCACAGTTTCTGGCTTGAGCTTTGGGGTTGATGGAAGTGCTCTCACCCAGATGAACAGCAAGGTGAGGGACAGGCTCCGGGAGATGGTGGGGCTCGTCCCAGAGGGCAGCTCTCTGACATGCTTTGTCTTAGAGCATGGAGATGGAAGCAGGAACCCCAGACTCAGACTCTGGGGCTCATTCAGATTAGTAGCAGACTTAGTAGCTGTGTCACATTAGACAAATCATGTAACCTTTCTGTGTCTTGATTTTAGCACCCACCTCATAGGCCTCAAAGACTTAATAAACATTGAGCTCTTTAAATGGTGCCCCGTACATTTTAAGCACTACTATTTTCTCTATAAGTCTTTCTCGGTTCCTTTCGCCTACATCTGCCACCTGTAGTGTTGACTATGCCTGTTGTGACCATGCTGTGATAACTTGGTGTCTCCATCTCTTCCAGGCAAACCTGTCTTTGTTAAGGTCCCCGAGGACCAGACAGGGCTTTCAGGAGGGGTGGCATCTTTTGTGTGCCAAGCCACTGGAGAACCTAAGCCACGCATCACATGGATGAAGAAGGGGAAGAAAGTCAGCTCCCAGCGGTTTGAGGTGAGTCCTGTCTCAGGAAGAGCAGGCAGGGCTCGGGTCCTCTTCCGCCTGGTCCTGTACTTGGTCCTCTTAGTCTCCCTCTCTCCCTACCTTGTAGGTCTTTGGGAGGTGGGTGAGAAACTGTTCTAAGTAGGTCCCCATGTCACCAGCAGGCTGTAACCATTTGTGTGTTCTCTGACAGGTAATTGAATTTGATGACGGGGCAGGGTCAGTGCTGAGGATCCAGCCCTTGCGGGTACAGCGAGACGAAGCCATCTATGAGTGCACAGCCACCAACAGTTTGGGCGAGATCAACACTAGTGCCAAACTCTCAGTGCTTGAAGGTATATGCCAGAAGGACATGGCATGGTGGGTGGGTAGACTGAGGTGTGGGGAAAGCCAGCCAGCCTAGGCCCTGGTTGACTGGCCGTCTGGGGGTGGGTGGAAGTCAACAGTGAACAGACCTGGGTCATTGGCTTATGCTGAGACCAGCTATGTGCATGGTGCCTTTGTACCTTCCTGCCAAGCTGGGTCATTGCTCTGGAGGGCTCTGGGTGTGGTTTGAGGTATGGAGCTGCAGCTGAGTATCCCTTGGGTTTTGTGGCTCTGTCAGTGGGTGAGGTTTTCATGTGGAACCTGGCTGTAGGTATCAGTATGCTGCTGTTGTTCTATGAGCAAGGGTCCCAGGCTGGGGACTGTGGCTCTGAATGTAGGATTTTAGTGTCTTTTCTCACTTGGTAGCACTGTTCATTCACAAATACTTCCTGGACTACCTTGAAGACCAGAAGGTCACCCTACAAGGTGCTGCCCTTGAGGCACTCAGTGTCCAGTGAGTTCTGTAGGGACAGTTGTACACCCGAGGAGGGGGTGTGACCAGAGTCAAGTCAGGAAGTGGGGGAGGGTGAGCTGAGGACACAGGTGATTACTAGGCATGTGCACAGCCCAGAGGCACAGGAGAATGAAGCTTTTTGAGAACTCTGGTTCAGTATGGAGTTTCTTTTGGGTGGGGATTTGGGACCCCCAAAAGGGCACAGGAAGAAGAGGGAAGAGCAGTTCAGCTTGAGTCTGGAGGTTGGAGAGAAGCCCACACAGGATCAGGCTGAGAGGTGAACACTTTTGTGGGGACATAGGAAAGCTCAAATGGGGAAGGGAGTGACACGATCAGACCTCAGCCACAATGGGTTCATCACTCTAAATACTTCTGGTTGTGGATTTTCAAAGTACAGCGTTGATTGTTGCTTTCTTTTTAAAATGTAATACCACTACCTGCTCGCTGTTAAAAAATTGAAAAGTATAGAATAGTAAATAGTAAGAAAAAGTCACTCCTTGCCCTACTTCTGTTATGGTTGGTTATTTCCTTGTGGCCCATCTTCTGTGCATGTATGTATGTGTTACTGTATAAAAAGTAGGATCACACCCTGCCCGTTGATTTGTAGATTTTTTTTTTTCTCTTTCTTTTGTTCATTCATTCCTTTTTTTGTTTTGTTTTGTTTTTGTGGTGCTGGGGATTGAAGTTAGGGCCTTTGCACTAAGCTATATCCCAGGCCCTTTTTCTCATTTTCTTGTGGGGTTTTTTTTTTTTCTTCCCGGTACCGGGGATCGAACTCAGGACCTTGTGCTTTCGAGGCAGGTAGCGGAACCACTGAGCTAAATCCCTGGACCCATTTTCTTGTGTTTTTTTGTTTTTGTTGGTTTTTTTTTTTCCAGCACCGGGGATCGAACCCAGGTCTTCAGCTTGCGAGGCAGGTGGTGGAACCACTGAGCTAAATCCCCGGCCCCTGGCCCCCTTTTTTTTCATTTTGATACAGGGTCTTGCCAAATTGCTGAGGCTCATAATCCTCCTGCCTCAACCTCCACGGGGAGTGGGGGGAGTGTGTGTTTTGAGACAGGGTCTCATTATGTAGTCTAGGCTGGCCTTAAACTCTCTCTGTAGCTCAGGTTGGCTTTGAACTCATGATCTTCCTGTCTCAGCCTCCCCAGTGCTGGGAATACAGACTTGTACCACCATGTCCACCTCTGCATCATCTTTTTTGTTGTTATTTGGGGTTTTTTTGTTGTTGTTTGTTTTGTGAGACAGGGTCTATTTGTAGCCTAGGCTGGCCTTGAACTTGAGTGATCCTCCTGCCTCAGCCTCCCAAGTGCTGGGATTATGGACATGGGTTACCATGCCCAGCTGCATCATTATTTTGTTTTTGTTTTTATTTTTGTGTTTTTTGGTACCAGGATCGAACTCGGGTCCTTGCACTTGCACAGCAGGCAGGGAGACCACGGAGCTAAATCCCCAGCCCCGACATCATTATTTTTAATGGCTGTGGGTAAGCTATCACTTGGAAATAACCTAATTTATTTAGCTATTCTCTTGTTAGACACATGTGTTGTTTCCAGCTTTGTACTTTCATAAATCAGGTGCCATACATCTCCTTAAAGGTAGGTGTACTCATTTTCCTATTATTTCCTTATCCTTATCCTAGGTTCATGGAAGTGAAATTGTTAGGCCAAAGACACACACCTTGTTTGGGGGAGTGGATGTGTGTGTGGTAATAAGGATTGAACCCAGGTTCTTTACATCTTCAACTCTTTTTTTATTTTTATCTTTCTCACAGAGTTGCCTAGGCTGGGACTTGAATTTGTGATCCTCTTGCCTTAGCCTCCCAGAGTGCTGGGATTACAGACATACCAACTCACCTGGCTGGGCACATGCATTTTTAAGCCTTCACTGTTTCTAGATTATACTAGTGTATACTCTGAGCAAGCAAGGTATAAAAGAGACTCTCATACATGTCTTCACCAGTAGTGGGAATTACCATTAAAAAAAAAAAATCTTTGTCAAATTAATAGGCAAAAAGTGACATCTTAGTTTAATTTGCATTTCTTTGATTACATGAGCAGTTGAACATCTTTTCACATTGGCCATTTTTACACTGTGGCTGTCTGTGTTCACACATGCATCCGCTCAGTAACTCTTGCATCTGTGTGTCTTGTGTGAATCTGTGGGCTTTCCAGAGTTCTAGTCAGCCCTCCAGCCAGTAGTTGAGACAGGGACTCTGGACCACTTCATCACCATGTGGCTGTGGACCAGTAACTGTGCCTGAGTCTTATTTGCTCCATCTGCAGACAGGGGTGTCATACCCTCTGTTGTGCTCGCTTCGGCAGCACGTATTCTAAAATATTCTGTTCTGGCTGGTTTAGAGGATTAAATACAGCTTGGTAAGCACCTCAGGACTCCAACGTGTGTGGTGACTGCTATTGGGCTGGATGTTCTGAGGCCTGGACATGTGAGTGGGTGATACTTCCAGGCTGCCTGGAATTGTCTAGGTGATGCTGTCTTCACTGTCCACTCCATTTGGGGAGACTGTGGTAGGGCCCCAGAGGACTGAGACTCCTCCCTACCACTCTTGGGCTTTGTTTGCAAACTACGAAGTGAGGGCAAATATGTCAACAGTGCCTTCCCCTTTTTGGCATCTATCTCTGCAGGGAGCCTTCTGCCCTCCCCTGGCATTTGGATGGTGGCTGACAGGCCGGAACTGTGGCTCCTGGCGTGGAAGGCATCTTTTCAGGCTCTCAGGCTGGGGAGCAGGGTCTCCCTGTTAGTTTTGAAAAAGAAACCCTAAATCGCAGTTTCTGTCTCAGGAGCTCTCTTGCTCTACCTGGCAGCGTGATCTTCTAAAGGACTGATGAGGATGAGGGTGGTCTTTCAGGGCCTAGGGGAGGAGAACTCCCAGTTCCCGTAGCAGTCTGTGTTGGGAAGGGCTTTTCTAGTCAGAGGTTTCTCTTTCAGGGCTTTTAAAGGTCTGTGTTTTGTTTTTTGTTGTGTGGTGCTGGAGATTGAACCCAGGGCCTTGTACATGCTAAGCACACACTTTGCCGCTGAGCTACATCTGGATAGCCTCCAGCTCTGGGGTGTGGGAAGTGTGTAATGTGGTGGGAAGAGTGTGAGGCAGGGCCTGGCCCTGTCCGAGCTCCCTTGGAGGAGGTGGAGCTGTAGGCCTGAGCAAGCCCCTCCCGCACCTGAAACATAGCGCCCAGAAGACAAAATGCTGACCTGCTGTTGGTTTGTGTAACCTTGACCAGCTTTGGGCTTGGCAGAAAGGAGTGGCGGAGGGGGTGCAGCGGGAAGTAGCCCAGTTGGCCCCTCTGCTTCACCTCTCCTAGTAGAGCCAGGAGGGCCAGGGATTTAGCTCAGTGGTTCCAGTGCCTGCCTTGCAAGTGCAAGGTCCCGAGTTCAGTCCCCGGTACCAAAAAAAAAAAAAAAAAAAGAAAGTAGAGCCAGGAAAGCTGGGGTACTTGGAGGAAATGGGTGAAAGGATTGCTGGGTGAGAGTCATTCTTGGGAAAGCCACCACAGGGACTAAAGGGGTGGAGAAAGGGGAAGCTGGTGTAGAGACTCGGGGTAAGGGTTGAATCCCTTACCCTTGACACACACACCACATGTGCCCTCCACGTGCACAACGGTGTGTGTGCCCGCTTACTGTGAGGTGTGTGCTTCAGTCAGTGGTCCAGAGCTGCCTGGGCTGGCAAGCTAGCTCAGGTGTGGGATCAGTGCACCTTGGAAAGGAAGCCCTGGCCCACAAGTTCATTCAGTGCCCTCTGCCCTTGCTTTGCTCCACATCCACTCCTCGCTCTTTGGCCACCCACACTGCAGCCTCTGGGACACCGCCACACCACTCCCCTCATGGCCTCCATGCCCTGCTTCCACAGCAGGACTGCTATTCCTGGTGTGGCTTGGCGAGTCCCAGGTGGCCGTCCTGGGATGGTCAGTGCTCTGCCTCACCACCCCTGCAGGGCTTGAACAGGGTGGGGGTGTGCGGCACAAGCTGGCTGGGGGTGAGCCTGTCCTGGACCCTGATGAGCAGGGGCCCTGCCGCCCAGCTTTCCTGTCTGAGTGGTAATTGAAGCCATTAGCGCGCCAGCCTCTCCCTCGCCGGGTAATGGCAGGAAAAGCTCTTCTCGCTCCACACTCTTGAGGCGGCGGCTGAATCACTCCCCCTCCAACCCGCCTGCTGCCGCCACTGAGACAGGGAATCTGACATTTTCCTCACAAGGGAGGGGGGACACTGGGGGAGGGGAGGCAGCCCTTCATTCTGAGCCTTTCCCTCCAGGAGGTGGGGGCCAGTGAGGGTCCTGAGCTCAGTCCGGAGGTCATGGATTCACCGGGGCAGTGGGGACCAGGCCAGGAAGGCTTGTGGTCAGGAAAGAAAGACCTAGGAGAAGGCTGGGTTGCCATAGGTATGGGTGGGGCCCTGGTGGCTGGGTACCTTCTGGAAGGGATGCAGAACACAGGGAGGAGAAGGAGAAGAGGCTGTGGAGCAAGGCTGAGCTGTTTCTGACTTGTCCTGGGGGCCTGGCTGCAAGGGCTCCAGTGGCTTCGTTCATCCTGTCATGGATACAGCAGATAATGTGCTCCGAGTGTGCTGTGTGTAAGGCAGAGTGTGATGTAGCATGGACAGAGCGGGGTGTGCGGCAGGCTTTGCATGTGCACGTGCATGCATCAGGCAGTGGGGGGAGGGCATGCTGCGTACAGCAGGTGGTGTGTACCTTCTGGGCTGTGTATGCAGCAGGCTGTGTGTGTCTGTGTGTGTGCCTGCACAGCAGGTGGTGTGTGCACAGCAGGCCTTGGGGTGGGGGTGTACAGCAGATGCTATGCACCTTAGAAGCTGTGTGGAGACTAAGAGGATCAGTGGTCTGAGCTGAATGTCGGGTCAGTCTGGCTGTTGGGATGTCAGAGATGCTGTCTGGGTTCCTTTTTTCTGGAACCCCTATGGGATCCTTTCTTGGACCTGTTGGTCAGCTAGAGGACAGTTGGACAGAGATGGACATAGGACAGTGTGTTTGGACTGAATGGTTCTCAACATCTACAGTGGCACCTCAGTATATCCTCTGCAGCCAGGCCAGGAGAGAGGGTGTACCTGATGGGATCCTGCCCAGAACTGCCTCTCTGCTCCCTTACGCCTGTTCCCACCTGGCCTCAGTGTCTGCTGATTGGCTAGGACCACACTACCCATGCTTTTCCATTGAGCCATGGCCACTCTCTGAGTCCAGGAATACAGCTGTCTGCATGCAGTGCCTTGCTTGTGTTGCATGTCTGGGAGCAAACTCTTACGAGGGGCCAGCTGGCAGGCATGTGGGACATTGGCCAGGTTGGGACATGTCAGCGCAGCCATGGCCTGAACCTCCATGTTCTGCAGTGGCTCTGACTCTGGTAGGCTTTGGGACCTGTAGGGTGATGAAAGGTATCTTGAGAATACCCCATGCACCAGTCCCTTTGGAAACAGCCCCAGGGACAGAGGAGTGGTGAACAATATATGACCCTGTCCCAAGGTGTCTTGGCTAGGCTAGATGGGTGTATATTTCCCCTGGCAGTTCTCTCTCCCTGCTCCTCCCTTCTCCGCCTCAGGCTTGTCTGTTCCCTCCACCCATGGCGGAAGGACTTGGCTCAGGCCTAACTGTGAGAGTGGGGAGTGTGAGTAAAGGGCTATTGCAAGCCAAAAGTGGTTTCCCAAGAGAACAGAGTGTATCCTTTTTCTGTACCCTGCATATGTATCTGGGTAACAGGTTGGTTTTGTGGAAGCTTGGTCTGTTACCTACTTGATTTGCAGCCATAGAAGACAGAAAGGGCTCCAGAACCTGGAATTCATGCTAGCCTCTGGCCCTCCCCTAGCAGCTGAGGCACGTGTCCTTCCACTCCTTGTGACCACAGTGGATTTCAGGACCATGCAGCCAGTTACTGGAGATTCTGGGCCCCATTCCTAGGGATGGGAAAGGTCCCTAAGCACTGCCAGAGGCACCTTAAAGACCAGACCTGGGTATTTTGGTTCTGGAATGCTTCATTGTTTCTAGTTTCTAATCTTCAAGTGCCCAAGTGGACTCCATTCTGAATGAGCGTGTCAGTGGCATGGACAGTACTCCTACCTCTTCTGTTAGCCCTGAATACAGGGTACCTCCCCTGGCCCAGCCTGGCCCCCATTTTGGTAGTCACAGGTGTTTTCCAGGCCTCCCTTACTTCAGTTAACCACAGTGGAGCCAGCAGCTCTGGGAACACCTCTGTACATTGGAGGGTTTCGTTGCCCCTGTGTGTGCACGTTCTCCACCCTTGCTAGGTGCCCCCTCACCCTGGTTGCAAGGGAGCTTATTAAGGAAGATGACGTGACAAAGCTTAGGCTTCAGAAAGGTTCGTGTGTGTGCAGAGTGGGGTGGAAGGACATCAGCACATGACACCAGTGAAAGGTAGATGCGGTGCAAGTGAGAACTGGCATTGGTCTGAATCTGACTATGGGTTGGCGAGGAAGGGGGGAATGGATCAAGCATGTTGGGAAAGTGGGAGCCTGCCCAGCCACCTATGGGATCAATGAGACAGACGCTCTGGGTTCCTGGCTCCGCAAGTGGCATGGTGATGCCATTTTCTAAGATTCAGATCTGGGAAGGGAACCAGGTTTGAGGGGGTGAATTGATGGGTCCAGTTAGAAATCTGTCAAGTCAGGTATGCGTAGGTCTCCAGGAGAGATGTTAAGGAGGCCTTGTGCAGATTTGCCTGGCATTCAGGAGAGACATCTGGAAATGGAGTTTTGAGGCTGGGAAATGGCACATTTCAAGGAGCCAGAGCTAAGACAGAAGGAGCCCCAGGAACTCCTTACGTTAGGAGGAGGTTCGTAAGAGATAGGAGGGAAGTTGTGAGGCCATGGAAGTAGAAAGAAAAGTGTACGTGAGAGTGGAGGCAAAGCCAGGCAAGATGAGTACTGGGAATTGTCCTTTGGATTTCACTCTGGAGCGTCATTGACCTTGGCAAGCTTACTGCCGAAGGCAGCGAGGGTGGCAGCAGGGCTGCAGGGGGCTGAGGAATGAGTGGGAAGCTGTCAGTGGTCTCGAGTGACTAGGAGCAGGGCCTGAACCTAGGGGGCATAAATGGATGAAAAGAGTCTCCTTGGAGTAAGACTGAGGTGGGGGGACCCCAGGATGGTCCAGCATGGCCCAGCGCCTGGAACTGGAGTGTGGATATTTATATGACCAGGGAATGGCCCTTGGGCTCAGCGGGTGTGTGTGTGTGGTGGTGAGGCCTCACCAAGCAAGTTGAGTAGGGCGATGTGGAGCTCCAGGGAAGCCCGAGGGAGGGGGGATTACTGAGAGGAGGAGGCCACTCCTGCCGACAGGCCCCAAACAGCTCAGATTCAGAAACAAAACAGGCTTTTAAGATGCCAAGTTTGATGAAATCTGAGTGCTGGAAGAGGTGGGAGTTTTCTCTTGGAAAAACAGCTGAAAATCGAGACTGAAAGCTGCGAAGGGAGATGGGCACAGCGCAAGGCTCCCCAGGCCCCCCTTGCTGCCTGGGAACCTAGGGGAGGGTTTGGAATCCCTGAGAGTGTGAGAGCTTACAGGTCTGGAGAGGCCTGGTAGGAGGTATCTTGGCCCTGACCCTTTTGAGGATAGAGCTGCTCAAGGACAGGATTAAGTTGGCCTTGGCTTCTTCCATGGAGTGTCTGAAGGATAAGGGGGGCGGAGAGCCCTGCCACCCACGAGGTTCCTTCATGTTTTTAGTCACTGCATGTGTCACCAGGTGTCCGTGTCTCAGCATTCGTGCATCTCTGACTCTGCATGGCTCCACATGCGTGTTTCCATCTCCTACCACCTCTGGATCTGCTTCCCAGAGTGTTTCCACAGGTGCTTTTTGCTGCAGATGCCCCTCCACATGCACATGGAGGTTTCCATTTTTGCACCTGTCTCTTTCTCTGTGTCTATCTCTGGGTCCCTGGCTGTGTATGCTTTTCAGATGTCTGTGTATTCAGAGGTAGTGAGCCCAGGCCCAGTGCTCGGGTATTGGGAGAGGGTTAGGCTCACAGACGGTGCCACCCCGGGGAGCCTATGTACGCGTGTGCTCAAGTGTGCCTGCATGCACAGAGACACTATGAAGCTGGTAAACATGGGTGAGGAGGTTAAGCTGACAGACGGTGCCGCTGGCCCTGGGACCCTGTAAGGCATCTCCATCTGTTCGCTTCCCTAGTGCAGTCTCCTCCCTCTGGCCCATTCTCTGCCTCGGGAATCCCAGGCTGTGCTGGACAAAGATCCCTGTATGTGCTTTCTAGGGGGTCTCAGCAGCCTTTCCTCCCCCTAGTCATTGCAGCCCAAGCTGATCCCCTGTCCACCCTCACCTTGTATCATCTGTCAGGACCCGGACACACGCCCCAGTTCTCACCATACTCACCGTGCTGCTGTTCCTCCACCTTTCTCATAGCCTTTACTTAGATGGTTCCCCTCTCCCCACCTCCCCCAAAGCTTCCTGTCTCCCAGGCGTTTCTTATTCTTGAATTTTCCTCCTCCAGGAAGGCTCCAAGATAATCAGGTGGCGTCAGCCTGTTTGTCACCTCTGTAGACCCTCAGCCAAGCATACCCCTAGCCTTAGACGCCCAACCACCCGCCCCCTGAACATGCCCTGTCATCTCTCTGTGCCTGTGGGACAGCAGGGAAAGGGAATAGGTCTCCCCGCTGCAGTATCTGATAGCCAGCGCCCCTGGGTGCAGGAGCGGTTCACGTACACTTCGTGCCCACCAGCGGGGCACACAGATGTCTGCAGGCAGGGCTGACCCTCGGGGATAAGTGTGGATGCTACCTGCGTTTGGAGAGAGAATCGAGACTTAGGCTCTTTGGTGCCTCTGAAGACTCCTGACACCCTGGTGGGCTTCTCTCAGTCAAGACACCCCCTTATCAGAGGATAGAGGCTTGGCCAAAGACAGAATGCGTCCAAGTTTGCGGAGGTACCCGTGGGCCCTTCCGCAAGGTGCTGGCTCAGCAGGGGGCAGGGCGCAGGGCGCTGGCATCCTGGAGCTGGAGAGGCTAAGGAGTTGGGGAGCTGTGTCTGGGGAGGGGGCAGAGTGCTCCGCCTAGGCGGAGGCGGGAAGGGCGGTGCCCAGTCTGACCGTGGAGGCGCGTGCTCGTGCTCGCTGGGACACCAGCACGCGCAGCCGTTTGCTGCAGCGGCGGCACCACCTCTCTGCTGTCGCCATGGTTACCCGGTGGCCTGGAGGGGGGAGGGGCCTTCGGCGCCGGCAGCCCCAGCGCTGGCTGGACCGTTTGGAGGGTCCTTAGTGTGACCTGTGCATCCCGCTGTTAGAACGTGGATGCGTGCAGCGGATATCCGTGTGTGGGGACCACTGAGGTTCACTTCGCTAAAGAAAACACCGCGGTGGTGTGTGTGCAGGGGGTCTGCAGTGCTGGAAGCCGGCTGAGGACGTAGTATTGGGGGAGGGGTATTGGGGGAGGGGCACGGCTCCCCTAGGGATACCCCTCTGCTCATTCTCCCTGCCCTGCCCGGCTATTCACACAGGTCAGGAGTGCTAGGGCTGGGGGCTTAGCACCTGCCGACATCCAAATCTCCACCTCTGATTTAATCGAGTGACCTTGAGCAGGTTCCCCCATCTCTCCAAGCCCCTCTTTGTTTCTGTACTTGTAGGGTTTGGGTAAAGATTGTAATACCTGTGACAGAGTAAATGCTCCAGACATGTAATCTTTTATTTCTTTGTCTGGGCCTCAGTTTCTGCAGTTGTCAGTGAGTTTACAGTGGTGATGTGTTGTCAGCCTGACGTTTTTCCCTGGTCCTTACCTTGCACAGTTCAGCTGTTGTGGACCGAGCTCCTGTGGGTGCATGGAGGGTGAGCACCCTAAGTGCCTGGTGGATGGGTCCACTAATAGCTGCATGGGACAGGCATCAGGAAACGACCACTGTCTTGGCTGTATTTGTGCTGGAGGCTCAATGGTGGGGAAAAGGAAGAGGCAGCAGCAGGTCATCCCCAAGGGGCTCTGAGACCCACTTCCCCTACTGGAGGTGGCAGACGTAACCTTCCCAGAGCTGCCTGAAAGTCTAGTTGGCACAAGGGACTGACTCTAGGGCCCTGCTGTTTTATGGACAGCTCTTCACAGTTGCTGGTTTTAGGCTTTGGCGGCAGTACCTGAGGGATGATCTAAGCCAAGGGCAGAGCCATCCAGGGTGTGATAACTGAGGGAGGAAAATTAATTGTCCTTAATTTGGCATGAATCCCAAAGACCTTCCCCATGTCAGGAATTCAGAGCAGATTCCTGGGAACACAGCCCCAGACGTTTGTTCTTCTTTCCTTCTCCTTGATCAGTACCTTGTGGGTGGAGATAGAGCTGGGTTAACTCCTGGGCTGAGCAGGTAGGAGTGAGTTCTGGGAAGAGCAAACTTGGCACCGTCATGGACATGTTAGCTCCAGCAACCTTGTATCTCCCAGGTACTGCAGAGGGGCGAGGAGGGAGCCCTGGCCCTCAGGTCTTGCTCAGGCTTTGCTGTGAAAGCAAGTGATAGCAGGGCCAGAGGAAGCTGTTTCCTTGCTGGGTGCATCCCGAGTTCTCATTCCACCCCCCTGCCCCCGACTCTCTTGCCACTGTTTAACATTATCCTTTCAGAAATCAGAGCTGAACATCAGGGCACTGTGATCATATTTACAGCCAAGGGAATGCTGGGTTTACATCTGGAATATATAGGACTATGAATGTGGAAGTTAAAGCTAGCTTTTGGAGAAGGCTAAGGAGGCAAGACTGTGCTGGGAGTCTTCTTGCTCCCCAGCCTGAAACCCCTTCTCCTAGTGGGGCCCAACCTCTTTGGGATGTCCCTGGCTCCATGGAGTTCCCCTGGGGGTTTGATAGCAGATGGAGGCATGTCTTACCCCTGCCTGTTGGGGCTGCTCCAGCATCCTCTCCTGTGGGTCCCCCTAATCACTCCCCCAGGGACTCAGAGTCTCCAGGGAAGACTCTGCTCTGCCAGCCTGTACTTTTGTCCCTTTTGAGGCTATCACGTGCTTTTTTCCTGGCATAGGAGCCTGACCTCAGCAAATGTTTCTATACACCCATCTTGTGACATGCCTGAGAGGGAGGTGTAGAATGGTGCTGGTCTGATCTCTCCCACCACAAAACCTAACTTTCTTACTGAGAAGTGGGCAAATTGCAGATATTTCCTGTGTCCCCATTGGGTGTACCTGGCATTCACTCTGGCAGAGAGGCACTGCTGAGTTTTGGAGACCAATGTGATGGTTTTGTCACAACAGAGAGGATCTCTAACCCACCTAGGATAGGAGGGGCAGTTTCAGTGCTTGTTTGCCCCTGTGGTTCAGCCTTAGAAGTTATAATTGAGGTCCATAATATTCATAGGGTGCAGATTCTGTGTCAGACACTCCCAGCATCTCGTACTTTTAGATCTAGTCCTCATTGTGGCTTTATAAGGTGGGCGCTCGAACTCTGTGGCCAGATTAAAGCAGAGAGACAGAGGATAAGAACACACTCAGGCCCTAGAGATAGTGGTACAGAAGGAAAGTCCTACTTGGTTCGCACTAGTCCAGGACCTGTCCTCCCAGTTCCTCGGTGCTTCTAGGGGCTGGGACATTGGCACCCTTGTCTCCCCAGCCTATTAGGGCTGCTGCAGGAGTCCGTGTATAGTGGGACCGGGTTGTGCTACTGATATGCATTCCTGTTGGTTCTGTGGAAGTGACTCCTCCTCCTAGATAGCTGGGAGAAGAGACCAGGGAGGAGTTTTGCCTCCCCTCACCAACTTTCAGTGTCTTTGTAGAACTTTTTAATCTTCTTAGCCTACTCATGCTCAGACATGATTGCCAGGCCTGACTTGATTCCCAGGGTCAGGACTGAGTGAGAGAAGGGTAAGAGTCAGGGCTGTAGTAGTGAATGTGTTGGAACAGAACCAGAGTTAGAAGGGGGTCATGGATAGGATCGGGTGTGCAGGCTCAGTGACTCGGGGCTCTGCCACGTGGTAGAGCTGAAGGTGATGCAGGCAGAGGAGAAACAGCACATGTGCTGATGGGAGAGGAGGCTAGACAGCACTTGGTAAGGGCTGTGTGGCCACTGATGGTATGGGATTCTCACCCCCACAGCCTCGCATTTATGCAGCACTTTCTGTTGTAGCCAGCAGATTGATCCTCATTCTTCCCAGGGCCTGGAGAGATAAGTGGTGATGCCTTCAGTCTGAGGAGTTCCTTCTCAGACTTGGAAATGGCAAGATGGGGCAAGGATGGGCCCTGCTGTGGCCCCTGGCCCTGCCAAAAGGGACTTAGGACCCTGACTCCTCACATTAGGGTAGGCCTCATGCTTAGAAGTCAGGGGTTGGGGAGAGAAGGGTTCTATGGTCCCAGCTAACTTGGGAGTCAGAGGAAGCTGCCCATAGAGAGGTCATGGAGGCAGGCAGAGCCCGCCCTAATGCACATACTGCCTTTTGTCCGCAGAGGAGCAGCTCCCGCCTGGGTTTCCATCCATTGACATGGGCCCTCAGCTGAAGGTGGTAGAGAAGGCGCGCACAGCCACCATGCTCTGTGCAGCTGGCGGAAATCCAGATCCCGAGATCTCTTGGTTCAAGGACTTCCTTCCTGTGGATCCTGCCACAAGCAATGGCCGCATCAAACAGCTACGTTCAGGTGAGCAGAGGACAGGGGTCAAGGGGCCCGAAGACCTCAGGAAGGCATCTTGCCAGAGAGCACAGCCTTCCCTCTTGTGCCTAGGTGTCTAGGGCTGAGCAGGAAGCTCCTAGTGGGGTTGGCCTGAGTCTTGCTACAGGCCTGCCTGGCCCCAGGAAAGAGGACATAGTGGTGAGGGCTTGTTGTCAGCTGTGCCTTTGCCTCCCTGGGACTGTCAGACTCCAGACTTTGGGCCAATTCTGCTCCTCCTAGCATGTGTGATGAGGCAGCATGGCAGGCTCTGTGACGGTGTCTGTGGGTATGCTTTCTCCACTTGCCAGGTAGCCTGGCTGGAAACAGGGCCTGGCTGATGCTTCTCTTTGCTTCTTGAGAGGGCAGGGACTAGCCAGGGAAAGAGGCCAAAGATGCCTGATTCATCAGACTTCAAAAGGCTGGACCTCGGGGGCCTGGAAACAGGGGGACTTGCTGCTGTCTCTTAGCCACCAGAGCCACCATTTCTGGATGCCTCATTCGAGCCAGCTTGGAGCCATGGGAGCAAGGATGCCGTTGTGACCAGGCAGGAGGTGTCGCCTCCTTGATCGATCTGCCTGTGAGGCTCCCACCAAGCAAATTGATTCAGTTTTTGTGGGAACAGGGTAGGTGGGGAAGGAAGCTCAGAATCAGCTTGGCTGTATTCTATACCTGCTGCTAGCATGGGCTGGACCCATAGGCCTTGCTCCAGAAGCCCTGCCAGCTGTGGGATGCTGGGCCTTGAGCAAGATGGCCAGAGCCCCTGCTGCCTGTGATGTCAACACTGAGGAGGAGGACACGCCTGTGCCCTTTGAGGCCTGCTGGCTTCAGAGATGCCCCACTGCTCCCTGGGGTGCCAACCCCTCCCCACCAACTCCCATGGGATACACACCTCTTGGTTCCCAGGGAATGTAGTAGAAATGATTTGCCCAGCAGGACAGGATTCCGGCCCAAGCCACAGCCGCCTGAGACAGACAACGAAGTGTTAGCTCATTTAATTTAATTAAAACTCAACAAGATGGAGGCAGCTGTAGTGCAGTTAATTAAAACAGCCATAATCAAGGCAGGAAACGGTCTGACAGTGTTTGTGGCTGCTGCCCAGCACTCCACAGTGGCCAGCAGGGCTCGCTCAGCTCGACTCGGCTCGGATGGGCTCGGCTTGGCTCAGCTAAGCTCAGCTAGGGAAGGCTAGGCTAGGCTAGGCTAGGCTAGGCTTGGCTTGGCTTGGCTTGGCTTGGCTTGGCTTGGCTTGGCTGTTTCCTCACAGGTCTCCCAGGCAGTCTCCCCCAGCAGCCAGACAATCCTTCCCACAGATTTGGCTCCTCCCCTGAATTGGCGTTGACTGTGGTGGGCAGCACTTCTGGGAAGACTCAGCCTTGAACATTTGTTCATCAAGTATTTATGTAGTGCTTGCTGTATGCCAGGCCCTACACCACTCTTGTCCTGTCACTGCACTAGATGCTGCTCAGGCCTCATTCTCCTTGCCCTCTCAGCAGTGGCTGCCCTCCCTCCTTCCTTCTGACTATCTCCTTTCACTTTCCCCTGGGCTTTTCTCTTCCTGTTCCCAGAGTACTCTTGACCTGCAGTGCAAGTGCCTTTCCCCTGCAGTGTAGGCTCCTCCAGTACAGGAGCTGGGAGCCCCACCTTTGCCCCAGGTACACCCTTTTTCCCCACTTGGGCAGGTCCATGCACTGCTCCTAGAGCTTTATCGCCATCTCCTCACCTGCAACTCCTGCTTCTGTCTCTCCAGCCCAAATATCTTGGCCAAGTTCTAGGCCCAAAAGTCGATCTGCCTTGTGGATGTCACCCTGTCTGGTACAAGTGATGGCCTCCTTCCCAGACAGCCTACCCTTTTCCCATTGACCCACTCTTCGTGAGTGGCAGGTGCCCAACTTGAAACCTGGGAGACACCCAGTTCCTTTTTCACTAAGGAACCAAGTCCCCTTGGTGTATCACCTACTCAGCTCTCAAATTGGTGCCCTTTTCTCCTCCCACTGCCTCTATCCTATTCTAGGACACCAAATACTGCCCTCCCTGCCTCCAGGCTCTCCCTGAGAATCTGTCCTCCAGCAGCCTTCAGCATGTTCTGCTCATGTTCCTCCCATACTCTGACAATCAACCTCTAGCACAAGATTGGGCGTTGGGGCCTACACTAAATGAGACAGTGGCAGTCAGCATGAGTTTACTGTCTGACCTATGGTAAGGGCTCCAGGGATGGAGCTCCTCCTGCCTCCAGCCATTCTCAACTTACAGCAAGCCTCGGTGACATATCCTTGCCCACCTCTTGGCCCTCTGCTCACCTTCTGAGTCCTGTTCTTGAAGGCTTCCACCCTTCTCAGCTTCGAGATTCTCCTTCAGGACTCTGCTACATGTTGCCACCATCTGGCTCTAGCCCTGCTCACCTAGGCTGGGCACTCTTGGCAGGGAGGGCCCGGGACTAACTGCTTGGTGAGGTGTCCAGCAGCTCAGCACAAGCCCAGCTATGAGATAGTTCTCTGTGAGCCCTTGTTGAATGAATGATTTTCTGAACTTGATCTTTGGGATCTGTCCCTGAAAACTAATGTGCACTCTTTGACCTTTCCTGCTCCGTAGAAGCAGTGACCGAAGAGTCCTAGGCTAGGGTCTGGCTCCTGGGATGAAGCTATATGGCACCTGAAGGTCGTCAGTTCATCCTCTTCTGCAGGAATAACAAGACTCTGTCCCCATTCCTACCTGATCCTGGCCTGTGACCCTTGATCCCAATAGCTGCTGACCTTATTCTATTACCATTTAGAAGGGTGCGGATGCTCTTCTGTGCATGTTTTACAGGGACTTTCCTTTGTGGGGTGGATTCAGGCCCCTGAGCAGTTGGCTATTTACAAGGCCCTTCACAGTTTACGCGTCACCAAGTTTACAAAGTGCTTTCCCACCCTTTGTTGCTGCTGAGTCTCCTGCAACTCTGTGAAATAGGACAGATGGTAATTATCATGCCCACTCCACAGCTGAGCTAAGGGAGTCACCTGGTGTCACACATGGAGATTTAGGCCTCAGAGTTCCTCTTCGAGGTCATCCTGAGGCCTTCTGGTATCACATACACCAAACCTGGAGCCAGAGAGGTGATTGGATACCGCTAGGGTTCCAAAGCTGTACAGTCCTGTCTCTTTATACCTTGGGTCCCCATTGACCAGTACCCAGAATCCTCCAGTGTCTGTGACCTGGACTGCAGTATATCTAACTGGGGCACGGCCCCCAGACCAAGAGCTGCACAGAAGAGGCAGCTGGCAACATGTACTGCCCAGCATGAGCTCTGCTTGACAAACTCTGTCCCTACTACAGCAATGTGACGTGTGCCACAGTAGCCTCATAGACACTTTAAACTTGAGACCTGGGATGAGCCCAAGAGAAACAAGGATAGGCTTGGAGAATAGAGCAAGCAGTGTCACAGCCGCCAGCATGCTAACCTCCAAGTGGGGCTCAAGGTCACTGCTGGTCCTGAGAGGTTGTTAGTCTGCGAGCTCTGCCAAGTCTCAATAGGCCCCTGAGGAGACTTCCTGTGCTCCCACACACCCAGCACTGTAGGGGGCAACCTAACTCACTGTGTCCACATGCTTACTCCAAGATCTCTCTCTTCACACCCCCAGCATACCTCGAGTGAGACTTAGTGGCTCCAGAAGAGAGGGCAGCATCTGGCTGTGGGAGGAGGGCCTCTGGCCTGGCAGATCATGTGCCGGGCCCCTCATTTTGCTGGTGGGCCAGCTCTGCCTGAGAGCCCTTCCTTCCCCACACTGCCCCCTTGGCTATGTCTGCCAGGGGGCTGTGCTAACAGCATGTGGCTACAGTTTCCCTTTGGCCCTGAGTTTGTTGGTGCCTCTTAACCATGAGTGTGCTCCTGAGGAAGCTTACTCCTGCTCCCCTTCAGCAAAGCCCCTGACATCTGTCTTGTGAAGTAGAAGTTTGGTGGGGAAATTACCATTCTGTAAGATCAGAAGAGCTGAGGCCATGGGCCGGGGGTCCCGGTCCTAGACTGTATTTTCTGCCACCCTTGCTCCTGCCCTGGACTAGGCCACAGTGGATGTCTACTTTGTGGTCTCAGGATCCCTAATTGTAACACTCAGAGGACCTCAAGGAACTTTTGTTTGTGTGGATTATAACTACCAATGGTTAGTAGATTAGATACTAAGATCTTAAATATTTGCTAATCTGTTTTAAAATAATTTAAAAACCTATTATGTGTTAATAACATTTTTAGGTGAAAAATAATTAAATTTTCTAAAACAAAAATATTTAATGAGGGGCCGGGAATGTAGCTCTGTGGTGCCACACCTGCCTGGCAAGTGCAAGAGTTTGATCCCCCATACCAGAAAATATTTAGTGAGGAGAACCTCATTGTTTCACACTTTTAAAATCTTTATTATGGGGCTTAATAGAAGGCATCTGGATCCCCATGTCTGCTCCTACATTCAGCTTATTACAGTATCACACATCATGTATACATTAGAAAACTCCACTTATATTCATGAGAGAAAGAGAGTAAACAAGGCAAATCATTTCTCAGCATTATGGAAGCAGTTATGACTGTGTGAGCCCCCTGAAAGGTGCTCCACACCTGGGCTGCACTTGGAAAGTCTCTGTGATGAGTCTTCCCACACCTCTATAAACCCATCAGGAGAACAACCTTGTCCAGTGGGAAGGCTGTAAGGCAGATGGCCTGGTCAAATCTGCCACCTCACAGGCTATATGTACTCAGGCTTTGGGCTAGCCACTTAATGTCTCTCAGCCTTTGTTTCTTCCTTTGTACAGATGGATATTCCTCTAGGTGGCCGTTGTCAAATTCAATGAGTCAATGATCAGTAAGTGTCTGTGACACTTCTGTCCTCCAAAAGAGGGCAGGAAGGGAGCATGGTAGATAGAACTGAACCTGGTACCCACAGGTATCTTACTCCTCTAGATGAAGCAGTTTTTGAAGAGGGTTAAGGGCTGAACCTTACTGGAGGCACCTGTTGGGAAGGGGACACCATGGACCAGGATTCGGAGGGCAAGTGCCTGGCCTTGGCTGCTGGTTTGCCAGTCAGATTAGAGTTCAGTAGTCCATTCCTCTTCAGCAGGGTGAGTGGCGTCATGGGGAGTCTGCCACTGACTTACGAGTTGACCATCTCCTGCCTCTACTGCCAGCTGCCAGGGCTGGTCTGTCTGTATGTGGGAGGCCTGGTCTAGTGGTAGCCTTGTGGGAACACTCCCTTCCTTTAACCTTTCTTCCTGCCTGCCTAAATGCCCTGGTTTTGTTTTGGTAAGTGCACTGTAATCGTACCCTCTACCACCATGGGATTTGGGTGGATTGCAGGGTGGGTTTACTGCCTCTTTTCTTCCCCTTCCCCTCCATTGGCCAAGCCAGTGGGGGCTGCAGGAGCCCTGACTTACCTTCTTGACTTCTATCCCCTCCAGACCCACCAGATCCCTCCACCTCAGAGCAATACCTGTGACCCAGGGGACACAACTTCACCTACACTCAGCCTGGCCCAGCCTGGTGCTTGCTCACACATCACTGTGTGGGCTGAACTCAGGCCTCAAGTTCTCCATATATTTAAGCCTCTTTCTCGTGTTTTGTTTTATCTGATTTGGCTTTGTGTAGCTTTCCTTCCTTTTGTACTAATACTTCTCTCTGATCTTATTTGCATTCAAATTACCTCGCCAGGTGGTTCACCAATCAGAGGTAAGAATGCTGTCCGTGCATCTCGCCACGCCACACCACACCACTGCTGTCACCTCCACTCCATCCCGTCCAGTCCATCACCTCCCCATCCCCATCCTGACCTTTCTAGCCTTTTCATCTCCAGCTCCAGCCCCCTGACACCACCAGCCACCACACACCGCCACTCTCAGTCATTCCCTCCTGTGGACTCATTCATTCCAAGTCTGAATTGTGGAAATACTAGCTGAGTCCCCCCTTGGACAGCAGGCCAAGCCCCACAGAAGTGAGACCCAGCCTATTCCTAAGGCTAGCCGTAGATGGAGAAGCTGCTCATGAGGTTGGGAAGTACAACCACGCCTTGCCTTTTCCCTTCAGAGCCTCCTTTTTCTCAGGTCCTTAATTATTACTTGACTTGTCCTTTTGTATCTTGATCCTGTAGTCAAGTGAGAATTATTCTGCAAATCCCTTCAGCCCAGCAAGGACTAAGAAGAATGTTCAGTGGTCAAGATTTTAAATGCTGGGGTGACGACATGGAAATAAACACACTGGGGCATATCAGCTTGGAGTCCTGCCGCGCATTACCTTATGCAGTAGGGCCCTATAACCTGGCGGTTATAAAACACAGACTGTTGAGCCACGCTTGATGGTGTACACCTATAATCCCAGCCCTTGGAGAGGCTGAAACAGGAGGACTGCAAATTTGAGGCTGTCCTGGGATACATAGTGGAACCCTGTCTCAAGAAATAGACAAAAATCTAGGTGTGGTGGGACACATTTACAACCTCCTGACTCCGGGAAACAGCCAAAAGAAGTGTAAGTTCCAACCCAGCTTGGACAACTTAGCAAGATCAACTCTGTCTCAAAAAAGATTCGAGTTCAAGCCTAATTCACCACCTGTGTGACCTTCAAAAACTGACTAACTTTCAGAAGTCTATTTCCTCCTCAGAATTGAGGCCAGGGCCACATACACACAAGGCCAGAGAGTTAGAGGACAGAATGAGGATATGAACAGTGTCTGCTATACAGCAGATACCCTGTAACATGGTGGCTCCTGTTTTTATCCCATCATTTTCTCCTCTCATATCCCTCAGGGTTTGTGGACACATTTAGGCCCTAAGAATTCAAAGAGTGCTCAGGCCAGAAGTTGGGGTAGGGAGAAGCAGCTTTGTTCTTGTGTGGCATCTTGTCCATCATCGGGAGGACAGGATTCCACCCTGCATCCCTTGGATCCCCACAACCCTATCCCGCCACATCCCCCTGCACATCCACTCAGTACAGGCTGAACTGCATTTCCATCTCCTAGATTTGGTGTTACACCAGATTTGAGGTTTCTGTCTGCAGATGTGCATAGGTTCTTTGTTGGGTCTCCTGACCAGTGTAGGTTTCAGGCCCTTGTCCTTCCATGGGCAGGACAAGAGTACCCCCACTTGGGTACCCAATCTGTGGTACCAGCCATACCTCGAACTCCTGATGAATTGGGCCTGACCCTATCCAGGGCCCTGACCCTTACCAGCTTGAATGAACATTTTCTGTAGTAGTGTCCATCCATCCCATAAACATGACCTGCTAGGTGTCCATCAGAGATGTTCTCCCAGGAGATGGGTATTTGATCTGTGTACTTCGGCTGTGATCCTCCTTCATATCACCAGGGTGGGCTGGCTACCCCTTTGTACTACACAGGTGGCATCAACATCTTCTCTCATCTCCAGCTCCTTGGGTGTTCACAGTCCCTCCTGTTGCCCTGTCTGTATGTGGCGGGAGAGGATGTCAGGCTGTGAAGGGTACAGAGTTTGGGCCCATAGTACTCCTCCCTGTGGGGATGGGCTGTGAGCACATGGCTTGGAACTCTTCCGGGGCTCCTGCCCAGTTGTTAGGTGGGGCCTGGCAGGTTCTGTCTGTCCTGTGTGGGTGTGATCATCACTGAGCAGCCAGGGTCCTGGGGCAGGAGTTGGGGGCTGTTAGGATCACTCCAGCTATTCTGTGCAGGAAGTGGTTTCTGTCAGATTTTGTCCTGTGGGGGTTGTTAACTGTCCATTGGACTGTCCTGTGGGGTTGTAATTGTCTGTCAGATTGTTCCAGGGAGGGGCAATTTGCTTATGCCCCATGGGTTTTACTGTTACAGATAGTTTGCCTGGTGTGTTTTCACAGTTTTGGTTTTTTTCCAGTTTATTGCTGGGCCTTGGGACTGGCCAAGGCGAGTGGTTTCACCAACCACACCGGTCCTCCACCTTAGACTCCTCCACCTGGGCCAGCCCCAAGCCCAAGTTTCCTCCACCTTCTGGAAGGGTCCTTTTCCTCCCCCTCCCTCACCACATCTTGGCTCCTGTCTGTCTGTCTGCGGCCAGAGCAGCCCTTCAGGGTGCTGGTCCGAGTGGGAGCTCCAGCCTCCATTAGCCTCCTGAATTATGCAGGAGCCTGGTGGGTCGAAGCACTTTAGCAAGACTGGGCTGAGGAGAGGAGCCGGAATGGGTGGGGCTGGCAGTGTGGGGTAGAGGGGGAAGGGGAGGGGGTCAGAAGCAGAGGCTGCTGAGCACCAAACCCCCAGGTCAGCCCCGTCCTTCCTCAGGGGTGGCAGAGTCTCACTCCAGGAGGACATTACTTGCTGGCTGGCAGGACTATAAGCCACTCCCACACCTGGCTCCAAGTTGCCTGGAAGGGTTGTTGGGCCAAAAGCACTAATAGGGTGATCACTGGCAGTCAGGCTCCAGGACTAGTGGGAGCGTGATGGACATTCAGGGGAGCTGGGGGTGGGGTGCTGCCCCTGGTGGAGGAGCAGAGGAGATAGTGCTCCGAAGCACAATCCTTGTTTCTAGCTTGGATATCACTGGGCTCATCAGGGAGAACATCCTAGAAGAATCACAGGTGGCAGGGTGTGGCCCAGGTGAGCTGCAATATCTGGCCAACAAAAGCTACAGATGCTGTCAAATCCCCATGTTCCAGGCCACACTCGACGTGGGCAGTGGCTGACCTCTCCCTTTGTGTCCCCACAGGTGCCTTGCAGATTGAGAGCAGTGAGGAGTCGGACCAAGGCAAGTACGAGTGTGTGGCGACCAACTCAGCAGGCACACGCTACTCGGCCCCCGCGAACCTGTATGTACGAGGTAAGGACGCAGCAGTGCCTGGCCTCTGTCACCATGGAGCTGAGCTGCATCTTCTGGGCATGCTGCCTGGAGCCCTTGGTGCAGACACTCGAGGGACTGCCGTGGACCCAGTCTCTCCTTTCTTCTTCTTGCAGCAGGAGCAGCTCCCCTAGGCTAGTAGTTTGCCACTACTTGCTTGCCTTCCCTGCAGGCTCATGGGGAAGCGGCCCCTCTTGGGAACACTTGTATCTCTTCCAGGTCCTTGACGCATGGGCCTAGAGCCCTGTGGGAGTCTGGAGCCTCCTAAGGAGATATTTCTGTGTGTGTGTGTGTGTACAGGTGTGACTATGTGTAAATGTGCACACCTGGCCTGGCTTCCCCTTGTCTGTCCCAGCAAGGCTCTGGGCTTTAGGGCAGCCAGTACTCAGGAGTGGGACAAGTAAATGTGTACCCCAGGATCTTTCTGGAGGAGCTTGCTATGCTCTGGTCACCAACCAAAGCCCTAGTATGGGGGTGAGGATGAAGCACCTGCGAGTCCCTATGGGTATACTGCCTTGATTAAACACTTAGTGTGTTCTGGTGTTCTTTGTTGGGACTAAGTGGATTGGGTGCTTTTTCACTCAGTACAGGGGCCTCTTAGCCCATAGGTGATCAAAGCTGACCTCCATGTCCCTTCCTGAAAACACACTTGGTCTGGTGTGCATCGTGCCCAGAGGGGCCCTAGAAGCCCTTGCTTCCCCCTACTGCCCCCTCGCTTCATCCTTTTGTACAGATGGATGTCATTAAAAAGTTAAGCCATCCCTACTCAGGGGATTCAGAAAGGAAAGGGATTCAGCTTCCTTGCAGTGATGATTTCATCACCCTAAGTGCTTAGTTCACCTTCACACTAAGGGGATCATTTGACTATCCCTGCAGTGTGAAGGGCGGGTGAGGGCAGTGGCCTGCTGCTCTTAGGGGCCATTGGTCAGACTTGCTTACTCAGGACAGAGTCAGGCTATCGGGCAGCACGTACTACTTGAGGGTCTCCTGGGTGTCAGGGATCAGGGTGGTTCTGGAGAGGCCATGGGCTACCAACCCCCATGGTGACTAGTCAGCTGCAGAGGAGCTGTTTGTAATGAGAAAACTGCTCCAGAGACAAGGGAAGATGCTTCGTGGGAGCTGGTGTGGGGTGGGAAGTCCCCACTTCCCCCTTGCTGGCAGGTATCCTGCTCCTCAAGGCTCAGTTGGGTTGATAGGATCAGGACAGGGAAGCCAGAAGCCCCAGAACCTCCCAAATGGCCCAGAAGGGTGGAATTGTAAACAGCATAGCTTTACTGCTCACTGACCCAAGACAAGTTTCTGACAGAGGCACCAGGGACGAATGAGTCCCATCTGAGAGATTAGCAGCTGGAAGCCAGGTGTGGTGGTACACACCTGTGATCCCAGCACTTGGGAGGCTGAGGCAGGAGTATTGCTGCGAGTTTGAAGCCAGCCTGGGCTACGTAGTGAGTTCAAGGCCAGCCTGAACTACATACCGAGACTCTGTCTCAGTACATGGGTGGATGGATGGAAATTAGCAGCTGGAAAGACTTTCTCAACAACCTCTTCTCCACGCAGTGCTTTTCAAAAAAACTGGAATCAAGAGCATGGAAGTCCTAAAAAAAAAAGCATGGAGGTCCTAGGCCTCAGCAAGGAAGCCCTGTCTGTGTGCGGCCACATCAGAGACAGGAAGCCCAGCAGAGCCACTCTAAACCCTAAGCAGGTTGCATGGGGATGGCCATATGGGCATGTCTCCTGTGGTGGGGTGCTGGAGGTAGTGCTGAGACAGAAGGCCCAAACCCAAGGCAGATGGGCCCCTGCATTGTCCTTTTAGTGGAACAGCATTCTCTGAACTCACTGTTATGCTGGCCTTCACCCTAGAGGTGGGGCAATGGGGCTCTCTTTGGAGATGGACTGAGCTGACAGCTCAAGCACTTGAGCAGGGGTGTCTTAACTCTATCCCTTGGAGCAGCCCTGTCTGTGGGGCCCCTACTGTCCATACCCATGGGCTCAGGCAGGGCTCTGCCTGCCTCCTACTGTGATCCAGTCCCCCACCCCACAAGGTTTTCTGAATTCACTTCATGGCTCCACTTCCAAGACCTTTAAGTCTGGGAGTTCCTTTAGTTCAGCTCCTCTTGCCAAAGATTCTAAAACAGACAACCTGGTTTCTGCTATGTCCCTGTCGTCTGTTCCCCTCTGCACTGCTGTGGGTGTTGATATTTAAGGACACTTCCAATCCTCTGTCCCCTAGGTCTGCCCCATATCCAGTCCCTGTCTGGATCGATACCTGGCCTTCTTTGCCACGAACAACCTGCCCCGTAGGCCCAGGAGAAGCCCTCCTGTCCTGCCAGATAGTTTGCACACCTGAAGAGCCCTGCTCCCTGGGACCTTTGCCCCTGGTGTCCCCACCCCTCCTCATCATGTGCCTCAAAAACCTGTTGCCTTCAACCCCAGCTTCTCTGGGACAGTCTGTGTCATCCTGGCCACCAGCTCTGTGTTCTGAAAGCTGTGTGTAGGTGGATAGCCATGGAAGAGTCCCCCAGTACCAGCCTGCCTGCTGGCCTGTGCCCCATTTGTGTCCCTGCACAGTGGCTCTGAGGCTTCTTTCCATAACAGTAAAGCTCTGTTAGGACCGGAGCTTCCACACCCAGATTAATGTGTACTCTAGTACACTCTATCTAGCACCTGGCTTCAAGTCCTCAGCACTTTTGACATTTGGGTTGAAGGGGCCTTTTCTCTGTGTAGAAGAAGGTTTTGTACCATCCCTAGCCAGCTAGATGCCAATAGCTGGTATCTAGTCAAACCAACCAAGATACCCAAAACTGTTTCCAGACACTGCCACATGCCACCTAAAGGGAGCTTAGCCCAGTTGAGACTCATTCCTCTGGACTGACAGCCTCCTGTTGGCATTCATCACCATCTGTCTCTGACTCTTCTCCCTCAGGATCCATTGGACTCCTAGACCTTGTCTCCCCCTCAGGCTCGGCTTCAGTGTTTGCTTCACATACCCCCCAATCCCCCAACTTTTAGGATTCCCACTGCCTCTCTGAGGCTGTGTAAGCTGCCACCATACGGAACAGTGTGTGTAAAGCTCCTGGTGTGGTGCCAGCGACAGGAAGGACCTGAGAGTCACTTGCCCTTGCTGCTGTCAAGGTAGCACTGGGGAGATGTATCATGCAGTTACATCTGACTTTGTTCACAGTTGCCCACAGCTCCACCCACAGTCTAGCAGGCCCAGGCATGCTGGGTGGGCCAGCTCCTTTCTCTGTCACCAGCTGACTCCCTCTCCGCGTGACTCATTCTCTTCTTCCAACCACAGTGACTTTCTTCTCCAGGTCTCAGGCACACAGCTGTCCAGTCCAGGGCGAGGTCCTCCCCTGCACAGAGCATGGGCTACCTGCACCAGGAACTTGGCTGCCATGCCACAGAGCTCTGAAACGGGGGGCCAGTGCTGCTCATATTTTTTCCACAGGTGCCTAGATGTGTTCCTCACACTGATGTCGTGCAGTAGGGGCCTTCTCCAAGGTGGTGGGGTTCTAGTGGCTCTCGTGCCTTGGTGGGTTTGTGGGGTGGGTGGGCCTTGACCCCAGAGCCCAGTTCACCGGGCCTTCAGAGCCATGGAGTGTGTGTGAGGCATGGGAACTGGCCTGTGCTCTATTTCTACCTCTCCTGGTTCTGCCCTCAGTGTCCCTGGCACATGCCGGTGGGCCCTTGCCTTGTCCACTGTGTCCTTCATGAGTCCTGAGTCTTTTGTGAGTGGCATGGTCCATGTGCACCTGTGTGCACGTGTGTGTGCGAGGGGGCACAGGAGTCTTGTCTCATCTCCGTGCTGTGTGGGCAGATGAAGGTTGGCCTGTTTTTACTCTCTCTGTGTTTCTCCTTGTCTTTTTTTTATTCCCTCCTCATCCTCATCGCACTCTGCCATCAACCCAAACTCTCATCTATCAGATCAGCGAGAAGGTTGGTCCTTTTCACTTCTTACCCATCTACAGTTCGCCCATCGATGGGATATACCCATCAGTAGGGACCAGCGGGCTTGGTCAGCTCCCTCAGGCTCTCCAGCTGTGCCTGCCCACTCGTCCGTCTCTGCTAGTCATTGTTGGGCCTGCTTGCAGGCAGGCAGGACCCGGGATGGGTGGGCAGGCCCCCTGCCCTGCATGCTTCTGCTGATTGAGTCCCTGATTCACCATGTGTCTGCATGTCCTCTTAGCTGGGCTCCCCTGCGGAGTGGTAAGGCAGGCATGTTGCATGGCACAAACTACACCCCACCTCTTTCCCTGGGCTGGGCCAGCTGTGTGCTTTAGGTTGTGGTTAGGAGTGGTTGGGGGAACTACGTTTGGAGGGAGCTACAAGAGCTGTAGTGCTAGACATGTACCTGGGGGTTCTTCCACAACTTGCTGCCGGTATAGAAACTGTGTTTGCCTAAGTGAAGCTTAACTACTGGGTGACAAAGGAAAGAGGCTAATGTAGCATAGATTGTTCCTGGTGCATGCTGGTGGGCCCTTGCTCTGTCCACTATGTTCTTGAGTCCTAAGTCTTTGATACAGGATAGAAGTCCTACAGTGTCTGCTTTATCCTTGAGTGCCCTGGAGTCCTTACTGAGGCTCGAAGAGGTAGACCAGGGAGGGCCAGTCTGAAGCTGAAGCCAGTCCCAGGCAGCCTCAGAAAGTTTGGTGTTCATGCTACAGGGCAAGTGGCATCATCTTGGCTCCCTGAGGAGGTTCCTCCACTGTTGTCTTTTCTTTTGCTAGCCAGATCCAAACTCAGATTATCCCACCTGCCCAGGCCCCTCTGCCTGAGCCTCTCACCAGCCCCGGGTCTGTCAGAGGGTACAGTGTCCTCAGCTTGGTGCTGGTACTGAGTGTTCAGACCCAAGTTGCTTAAACCTGGAGTGACTGAACAGTCAGTGCGACCTAATAATGTGTGGAAGCCTCAAAGTGACACCTGACTCAGCCTCAGATGGGAGGGCCTCCTGGAGTTACCCCCAAGCCCATTCCAGAACCATCAAGTTAGACCTCAGTTTTCAGCCCCCCGACCCCAGCCAGACCTCTATCCCAATGCTGGCCTGGTGGTCATTCTGTGTCACATGGTGTGAGGGATCAGAGGAAGCTCTCCTGTCCACTGGGCTTTGGGGATTCAGGACTGAAGCAAAGGACAGGCTGAGCCACGGGGAGCAGACCCAAGGTCCCCTCTGCATCATGTGCTGTGGCTTTGAGTTTCTTCTGTGGTAGAAAGGGAGCCATTGGGAGGAGGGCTGCAGCCTGGGCTCAGATATCAGCCCTGAGCATCCATCCCTCTGCATGTCTGAGCTCTGGAGCATTTTGGTTACACCATTTCGCTGACCAGGCGGATCTACATTGGTGTTCAGAAAACAGTCATCAGCAGACAGCCTAGCCCCCACCCTCTCCCCTACATCCGTTCACCCATCCTCGGTCTCCCCTCCCTTATGGCATCCTCCCAGCCCCACCCTGTGGTCCCACCAAAAATAAGCACATACACAAATATTTAACGGGAAGGAGAAATGAGTTCCTAAATATTCCGGGGGGGATTTGCTGGGCTGGTAATTTGTTTGGCACTGATAATTGCATCTTACATTTTTCCAGCTTTACTTAAAACTGTGTGCTGGGTGCGCCAGCATTTAATTACTGCTCTGCGGCAGCCACAAGGTTATTTATTAAAGAGTTACTTTATCGTGATACACTGGATCCTGCCCCTTATTCCCTCCTTAATGTTGTGTTATTTTCATCAGAGAAATTTCTGTGAGTGAATCCAGATTTCGGGGCTGCCTCCCCCTGTGATTAGGCTGTCACTCCACTGAATGCTGATGCCTCTGGGCGCCGCACCGCCCTATTATAGGGGGTTGTCAGTGCAAATAATTAGACTTAAAAGTTACAGCTGAAATATAATCCAGAAATGGCAGGGCCCTGTTTTGGAAATTGTCTATAAAATGTCAGCACTATAGATGCATGAGAAACGATAATAGACCAGCATTGTTGGAGCCTGAGATTAGACCCTAACTGTGTTTTTTCCAGCTCGTTTTTCCTTCCTCACTGTTGGTTCTGTCAGTAGGCTGAGTCCAGAGTGAGTCCTGCTTCTTTTGGAAGCCTTGTGCTTGTGGCACAAGGAGGAGGATGGTGGAGCTGCTGCGGTGAGCTGTCAGTCCTGGCTGTTGGCATGGGGCTACCCAGGCAGGTCTAGGACACAGCACCCCATTAGCACTTGGGATACTAGGGGCTTGTTTCTTGCCTGTGCCCCCCCCCCCCCCGCACACTTTTTCTCTGTGTACGTGCTGACGTCCCGCAGCCCATGGGAAGACATGTCTGAGCTATAGGAAGCTACACTCCAGGATACCTTACCTGTGCCTAGAGCTCTGTCCTTGTGAAAGATAAAGATGAAGATGGTACGCCTGAGGGCCTCTGAGGTTGAGATTCTTGCCTGGTGGCGGGGATGACCCTAAGCCTCACATCTGACCTTACATTCATCCCCAGCCTTTAGGAGTCCTCCCTAGCATCTGCATCCAGAAGGAACATGTAAAAGCAAAACCCTTTTATTTTTTTTTTGGTACCAGGGATCGAACTCGGGACCTTGTGCTTTCAAGGCAGATGGTGCACCACTGAGCTAAATCCCCAGCCCTGGGACTCTTTGTTGCTACTGGGCACTTGCCAGCTATGTTCCACCTGTTCTCTGCCATGAGAGCTACTCTGTCTGTCACATGCTGTCATCATCAGTGTGGACTCCCAGCATTAGGCCAGATGACAGCAACCCACTTACACTAGCATAAGCAGAACAAGGAGTATCTCATGTTCAAAAACTAAAAACTGTAGAAATAGATTTGATGTGAGGCAGGTATTTAAACAGTTTGGTCAAGCTTTTGTTTCCAAGCTGTGCTTTCTGCAGGTGACTTCTTTGTTCTTAAGCAGGTTCTCCTGTGTGTTAGGAAAGGGTCCCAGCTTCTCTAAGCTTAGCTACTCCCATAGTGAGAGAAAGTCATTTTTCTGATTGTACAAATGGCCAAAGACTGGTTCTTAGCCAGATCTGGGTCACCTATCCCATGTACTGAGAATGGCAGGAAAAGTGCTCTTGTAAAGAAAATGAGAATGGGTCTTGGTCTATAGCTCAGTGGTAGGGTGCTTGCCTAGTATGTGTGAGGTCCTGGGTTCGATCCCCAGCAAAAAAGCAAAGAAAAGATGCTGGTTCTAGGAAGAGGCAGAACTCTGGATGTCCCCAAGATACTGTTCTCCCATTTCAGCTCAGAGATACAGACCCAGCCAATGAACTGGTCATTGTGGCCCATTCAAGGGACTGCTGGTGGTGTGGCTCCGCCTGGAGGCTCAGAATGAGGCACGCTGTGGAAGGGGTGGAAGCCAATGCTGCAAGGTCTTATAGGCTATATAGGACACTGGGGAACCATGCAGGAGCTTGCTAGATGGAAGTGACAGATTTGTGCTGTGCATAGAGAGCCAGGAGAGTGGGCAGACTAGGGCAGGAGGACCAATGAAGAACTCCCTGCAGTGACTTAGGGAGAAATGGTGGTGGCTGTTACCCAAGTATTTGGAGAGAAATAAAGAGACTTAAAAGATACAGCATTGACAAGACTGGATGACTTGCTGAATGTGTCAACTCTGGGCATCAGTTTGATCCCTGTGCTGGGAGGGCAGAGGTTAGAATTAGTAGTCTTTGTAGTTGTTTCCAGCTCTGATTCTGTGACCTGCACATGTACGAGGTGCTCCTGATATGGACCACGAGTCCTCTGCATGCCTGGGCTCCCAGCAAGGGTCCTTGGAGACCGGTGCTCTCAGTGATGCCCTTAGGTCCCTTAGCCTCACTGCCTACCTTCTCCAGCCCAGTGCATAAGGACACTCACCGAGGACATACTCGAGCCTCTGTCCACCAGCTGCATGACCGGTCTGCATGCCCGCATGCCTGCACGTGGCTAGGTCTTGTCAACCTTCCCTTTGTGCATGTTCCGAATGTCCGTACCAAACTTGCAACTTCATGGGGTAGTTTCAAGTTGCACTTTGGACTGAGAAGCTCAGAACAGCTTCTGGTCCGAGGAGTCCAAGGGTAGAGGTTGTGGCCAGGCACAGCCACCCTTCCCCTCGAGACCCTTGTTCACTGGCACAGAAAGCCGTCTGTTCGGCACCCTCATCATGTTACTGCCATCATCATGCCCATCCTGCCCGCGGACCACATCCCCGGCCCGCCTCAACCCTTGCCCTGGCCCAGCCCTCCTGAGAGGCAGCCTCCACTCCTGGGTCCCAGGTTGTACCTTGAGCATGGCTGAGGTCCAGCAGGTGGTCATGCCACTTCCTCTTTTCTTTCTTTGGGCTGTAGCCTGGAGATAGATGCAGTAACGCCAGAGAAGATGGCTCTGTCGCTCCCAGACTGATCTGCTGCCTGCTCTAGCCGTGCTCTGAGGACCCTTATCCTAGGTTCCCCAGCCAGCCCCTCTGGAGACATGGGGAGTTAGGTCAGGCAAGCAGGGACAATCACTGGAGCGCAACTTGGGTTATAGTCCTGACCAGGCCTGGATTTTGCATTAAGTCCCTGTATATCCATGGACAGGTGGGACTTTTCTGGGCCTCATTCCCAGGGTGTAAAATGGAAACTTGGTTGTGAGAGCTGAATGCAAGGGCTACTTCAAGCCCAAAATGGGGAGGGAGGTGAGCCAGGGCCCAGGGATGCCACCCCTCCCATTTCCAAGTGTGGGCTGACAGAAGGGCTTCTTGGATGAGGGGCCCCTGCCCTTCCATCCACCCTTGTGTCCTGCCTGGCCTGTGAGTGCCTCTCTCCCTCCTTTCACAGTGCGCCGTGTGGCTCCTCGTTTCTCCATCCCTCCTAGCAGCCAGGAGGTGATGCCAGGTGGCAGCGTGAACCTGACGTGTGTGGCAGTGGGTGCACCCATGCCCTACGTGAAGTGGATGATGGGAGCTGAGGAGCTCACCAAGGAGGACGAGATGCCAGTTGGCCGCAACGTACTGGAGCTCAACAACGTCGTGCGCTCTGCCAACTACACCTGTGTGGCCATCTCCTCACTGGGCATGATTGAGGCCACAGCCCAGGTCACAGTGAAAGGTGAGTGAGACAAGTGCCTGCCATGGCTGGTGCCCTGCCCTTTCATGGGGGCTCTAGGAGATCCTAGTGCCTGTGACAGGTGTGCATAAACTGACCACTGTGGGTACAAATGGAGCTGCAGGATCATGTCTGCTGGGTCCTCTGGGCCCTTAAAAGGAGGTCGGGCTTTCTGTTGTGCATAGCCTTACTGAGAATGGCTAGTGTGATTCCCCTCATGGATGGCAGACATCCTGCTAGTAAGCACAATTTATTTTGCTTTATTTTTGTGTTGCTCTGGGAGATAGGTGGTCTTACTAACTTTGTTTTATAAATGAGGGAATCAAGACACAGAGAGTCTGTGTCACTAGCCCAGTATCACAGAGAAGTAAATGATAGGGCAGGGACTTGAATCACAGCCCACATCCCTACCCACTATATAGTACTAGACTCTGGGATTGAACAGCCCCCTAATAAGAAGAATACGATGAGCATGATCCTGAGCATGATACTACACACCTGTAATACCAACAATCTGGGAGACTGAGGCAGGAGACCGCAAGTTTGAACCCAGCCTGGGCAACTTAGCAAGACCCTGTCTCAAAATGAAAAGGTAGGGCTGGGGATTTAGCTCAGTGGTTTCGTCACCTGCTGCACAAGCACAAGGACCTGAGTTCGATCCCTGGTACCACCCCCCCCCCCCAAAAAAATAAATAAATGAAAAGGGACTGGGGAATGTAGCTCAGTGTGGAGACCCTGGCTTCTGTCCACGGTACCACATTAAAAAAAAAAATTATATAGCCAAGGGGGCAACTGGTTTCTCTCTGCTTAGAGGCCTGGCAATAGGTACATCCATATAACACATATGTAATAAACTCCTCCCTGGTCTCCTTGCTTCCATTCTTGTCTGCCTCTGACCCATCCTCTATTCTGCACATGTGAATGTTTTGTTTTGTAGTACTGGGGGTTGAACCCAGGGAGCACTGATCTATATACGTAACCCTTTTCATTTTTTTTATTTTGAGACAGAATCTCACTAAGTTGTCCAGGCTGACTTCAAATTTGTGATGCTCCTGCCTCAGCCTTCCTAGTAGCTGGGATTATAGGCATCCACATGCCCAGATTTTGAGTGGTCATTTATTTACTATTTTGAGGGGTTTTGTGGCTTTGGTTTTCGTTGTTGGTGGTGGTTTTTGTTGTTGTTGGTGGTGGTGGTGGTGGTGGTGGTGGTGGTGGTTTTGGTGATCCTCCTGCCTCAAGCTCCCGAGTGCTGGGATTACAGGCGTGTGCCACCATGACTGGCTTGAGTGGTCTGGACATAGTGGCACACACCTGTAATTCCAGTGCATGGGAGGCTTAGTCTGGAGGATCGTGAGTTGAGGCAAGCCTGGACAGGTCATCGTGTCGGTGGTTCCCCCCACCCCACCACCTCCTTGAGGCAAGGTCTCACTGTGTAGTCCAAGCTAGCCTTAAACTTGCAGCAATTCTCCTGCCTCAGCCTCCCAAATGCTGGGATTACAGGTATGTGCCACCATACACAGTCATCCCTCCTTTTTTTTTTTTTGGTACCGGGGATCGAACTTGGGTCCTTGCACTTGCGCAGCAGGCGGCAAAACCACTGAGCTAAATCCCCGGCCCATCCGTACCTTTTCTGATGTTGGGGATAGAACTTAGAGCCCCACATGTGCTAGGCAAATACTTTACCACTGAGCTACACCCCCAGCCCCATGTCAGTCTCTCTCTCTTTTTTTTTTTTGGTTTTTTGAGACAGTCTCACTGTGTAGCCCAGGCTGGCCTCAAATTTGCAGCGATCCTCCTGCCTCAGCCTCTTGAGTGCTGGGTTTAGAGGTGTGTGCCACCACGCTTAGCTAGTCCCTTTTAAGAGAGGGTGAGAGAGCTGTTGCTAGTCCCTTTGCTCTGAAGATACAGATGTGGACCCTCACTGTAGTCCCCCTGGGCTGCTGGCCACCACCCTCTGCATCTACCCTTCTGTTGCTGGGTCCATCTTCTCAGGCCTTAGCCTTGTAAGGCTTTTCCTCCCTATAACCCCTTCCAAGAAGATTCCATGGATTTCTTTGGACCTCAGCGCCTTCTTCCTGTTGTCTTTTCCATGATTATTACCAGCTCATTTATTGACTCACTGAAGTATAAGCCCCGTGAGAGCAGGGGTGTGATCAAGTGGTATCGTGGCCCCACTGCAGTCAATGCCTGCTACTTAATGGGTTCTCGGTGGTTATTGACTGCATGTGGGCCTGGTGACTTCTTCACCTTCAGTTTGAGCCAAGGCATGGGATCTTCTGAGGCCAACAGTCTTCTTGACCTTTCTGAACTCCAGAGCCAGTGCCTTGGGAAACATCTTCCTGTCTCGCCCATTGCCCATACTCGCTACAAGGTGGGCAAGATTGAGCTTCAGAGGCAAGTCTGCTACCTATTCTGGGTGCTTCCATCTGCACAGGATCCTGAAGGCCACATCCCCTCTGGGTACCCTCAAAAGTCACCATAAACATTTCAGGCCATCCTTCAAAGTGGGCTGTGGTTGTCAGCCACACTGTGGTGGCCACACAGGTTCACTTGCTAAGATTGGTTTCTGAGGTCATGACTTCGGGCAGCCCTGAGTCTTCCATTTTGTCCCCAGCTCTCCCAAAGCCACCGATTGATCTTATAGTGACAGAGACAACTGCCACCAGCGTCACCCTGACCTGGGACTCTGGGAATTCAGAGCCTGTGTCCTACTACGGCATCCAGTACCGAGCAGCTGGCACAGAGAGCCCCTTCCAGGAGGTGGATGGTGTGGCCACCACCCGCTACAGCATTGGCGGCCTCAGCCCTTTCTCTGAATATGTCTTTCGAGTGCTGGCAGTAAACAGCATCGGCCGAGGGCCACCCAGTGAGGTGGTGCGTGCACACACCGGAGAACAGGCACCCTCCAGCCCTCCACGCCGTGTGCAGGCCCGCATGCTGAGCGCCAGCACCATGCTGGTGCAGTGGGAGCCTCCCGAGGAGCCCAATGGCATGGTGCGGGGATACCGTGTCTATTACACCCCAGACTCTCGTCGCCCTCTGAGTTCCTGGCACAAGCACAACACTGATGCAGGGCTTTTCACCACTGTGGGCAGCCTGCTGCCTAGCATCACCTACAGCCTGCGCGTCCTCGCTTTCACTGCCGTGGGTGACGGCCCACCCAGCCCCACCATCCAGGTCAAGACACAGCAGGGAGGTAGGTGGGACTGTCTGCTAGGAACAGCCAGCGGCAGTTTGTCGGGGCCACCCTCAGACCAAGAGCTTGGGAGCTCAGGGAGGACGAGAGCACTGTATTCTATAGCTGCATGGTCACAGCAGGTGTAGGATGAGGGTGGGAAGGTGGCCTTAGGGTGCATCAGTGCTGACGGTACCTGGTGTGGGCATTACAGTTCCCGCGCAGCCCGTGGACTTCCAGGCTGAGGCTGAGTCAGACACTAGGATCCAGTTGTCATGGCTGCTGCCACCACAGGAGCGGATCGTCAAGTATGAGCTGGTGTACTGGGCAGCAGAGGATGAAGGCCAGCAGGTGAGCCATGGGCTGGGGATGGTGAAGGGTGGAGTGGGTCTTCCTGGTCCCAGAGGGTCTGTGATGGGTTCACCCAGGCAAGCTGTTGTAGATTCTGTGGTTCATGTGGGCACAGCCTCTAGGGTTTTTCCTTAGAGTTTTGAGGCTCACATTTTGTAGGCTTTGCCCCCACACCCTAATGCTTGGGGCAGAGTTCCTAGGATCTGTTGTGGCTCACCTGACACTGGCACAGCCCTAAAGTTACCCTGGAGCCAGATGTCCCTCGTAGCTTCCATGACCTGTGTGGTCTGTGGAGCATGTGGGCTCCGAGCTGGTTGGCATGTTTCTTGTGAGGTCCAGGTGACCTTCTGGGGAGCGTGTCCTGGAGACTTGGTGGGCCTTTGGGCAGGCTACAGCCTGTGTGGGAACAACCTCTAAGTGGCCTTTGAGGTCAGAGTAGTCAGTGAGTGCTCCCTGCTCTTCCAGCACAAGGTGACCTTCGACCCCACCTCCTCCTACACCCTGGAGGACCTGAAGCCTGACACGCTGTACCGCTTCCAGCTGGCTGCCCGCTCCCACATGGGGGTGGGTGTCCTCACCCCCACCATAGAGGCCCGCACAGCACAGTCTAGTAAGTGTCTCTTGCGGCCACTGCCTGTCACCCCTGGGCTGGGACATGTACCCTTCCCCTTCAGCTAGGCGGGTGGTCAGGTCTACTGGGTCCCACAATGGCCTCTGGTCTGGCTTGAGTCTGGACCCCAAGAAAAGAACCGGTAAGTGCTCCCTACTCTGTGTCCAGGTGGCAGCTGCCCTCCTGCTCCCTGCCCAGTCCCCTTTCCTTCCCTTCCCTTCCCCCTACCCTCTGCCCAGGTAAGTTGTGTCTGTGGCCCATCGCTATTCTCCATCCTCCTTACCTGGGTCACACAGTGACTTGGTGGGCCTGCCATGTTCCAGACCTGCTTTGGCGGCTGTCTTCCTTCCCCATAGCCCTACATCTCATCTCCCTCATCACCCACATCCCCTTCCTCATAGCACCACGAGGATTACATGTGAGCCATGCACTCAGGGACAGGACTGTGAGAATGTAACTGTGTGTTGGAGCAAGCCCCCTTCCCTGCGTGAGGAGCCACATCGTTTCTCTGACCACTGGCTGATGTTGTATGCTACTGTATTCTGTGTGTATGAGATCTGTGGCTGTGTATGTGGCAACTCCTGTGAGCATGTAGGACCACACCAGGCCATGTAGCACCTACGTGTGTCAGTGGATATTGGTGTGGCTGCCTGTCTCTGTTGGTAACTCTGTGACTGTTTAAGGGTTGCTGTAGCTCTGCAGATGACAGAGGGTGTTTGTGACTGTGTGTGATGTGGATCACACAACCACATGGGCCACTGTCATGAAGCTATTTGATAATGTGGCCATGGTATGATTGTGGCTGGCTGATGCCAGTTGATAACCTAAACATGGCAGTGTCCATGAAGACATATGATGTGGGACTGTTTGCCTGGACTGGTGATACCCAGAGGCTGCCTGTGACCTTGTATGCATGGGTTCATTCTAGAAGCACCTGCCACGATCCTGCTAGATATGGTGAAGAGCTGGCAGCATTACCAGATGGCACGGCCTCTGCCTACCTGACCCTGCAGTCACGTGAGGCAGACAGGATACACTTGTAATTACCCACATGAGCTTCTAATTACATTTGTTTGGAGTGAGATGAAGACCAATGAGCTCCTCTAGTGAGGGGTCAGGGAGAGCTGCCTTGGGGAATTGACACTTTCCTAAGGCCCATAGCAAGGGTAGGAGCCAACTGGCTAAGGGAGCAGGACCGTGGGGCACAGAGGCCTCAGGCAGGGAGTTTGTAGGCCTGGAGGCTGTGGGGCCTAGATGTTGTGAGGCTGTGCTCAGGGGCAAGCAGTAGGCCTGCATGGCTGGAACAGCCACAGTAGTCAGGGCCAAGGGCTTGAGGGCTGGCTTTGGATAATCTGTGAGAATGAACAGGGCAGCCCTAGAGGAAGCATGAGACCACTAGGAAGCTTTGTGGCAGTCTAGGCAAAGGAGGGTACCTCAGATGAGGTGGTGGTAGGTTTGGGATTTGGGAATGGAGTAGGAAGCAGGTGCTGGAAAGAGGGTATTGGAGATGCATCTTGTTTCTGGTAGATGAGGCCTGGACACGAGTGCCACCCTCAGGACTGAAAACGGGTGGCAGGTTCAAGATGCCGTGTCCTGTCCAAGGAGGGATGTGTGTCAGGCCCTTGGCTGGAGAAAGATCTCAGAAGACTGGAGATAGGAGGAAATCCAGGAGAAGCAAGAGTATCTTAGAGGGTGGAAGGAGAGGAAGTTTCGAGAGGCATGCCAGAGGTGGTATGGTCAGGAACAGAGGGCCACAAGCCTTCCCAGTGGACCTAGTGGTGTGGAGGAGTGGGCCTGGGCCGGAGTTGTGGCCACATGGTGGACTATGCAGGAGGTGAGAAAGTAGGACAGCAGGCTCAGAGTCTGTCAAGCTCAGCTGTGAGGATCACTACTATAGCTGGAGGGGTCTGTAGTACTGTGGGTGGGGTTTGCATGTAAGGTGGGAAAATGTTACTGGGAGAGAGTGTACAAGACAAAATAGGAAGCATGGAAAGGAGAAGGAGAACTGGTGGAGGCTTAGGGGCCAGGATAAGGAGGAAGAACATGGATGATGAGAAGGCTTACCCTTGGGCAGGGCAGCAGGACTCTCCATTCTTGAGAGAGAATCAAAACCAATGCAGGTAGTTAGGTGGGTTTGGTGACAAGAGACAGAGGGAGCTGCCAGGGAGGCTAAGTTTTCTCCACAAAGCAGGAGAGAGGTTGTGTGCTGGGAGTCCCAGAGAGCTGGAGGTTTAGGGAGTGTAGAGGAGGTTGAGTGTGTCCCTTATCAGGTGGCTGAATGAGATGGGTGGCAAGTGGATACGGGCAGGCAGCATGGAGACCCCAGGGAGGTACCTTTTCCTACCCTCCCCAGTCACTCACTGCTTGGTGCGGGCCTGGCAGAGATGAAAAGGTGAGGACCTGAGATTTGGGGTGTTGGTGAGAGTGGTGAGCTGGTAGACTTTGGAGTTGAGGCTGAATATCAAGGACAGTAAGGACCAGAGTGGGTGGATGATTGTCCCAAAGATAGAAAAGTAGTAGTTCTGGGGACCTGGAGTAGCTGGGCTGGAACAAGAGGTAGGGGTCTGTGGGGGGAAGGTAGGAGGCCAGTTTTGGAGGTAGCATCATTCCCACAGTGGCACTGTACTGGCCGTGACCACAGCCATATAGGGAGGAGAAAACTCTGGAAATGAGGAGCTCTGGGGCCAGTGAGTCTACCTGTGTGCTGAAGTCACCCAGACGGGATGATGGCAGAACTTGAGTGGAGAGGATCCCCTGCATTAGCAGCTGGGTCCTCCCTAGGCATGGAGTTTGGGAATGTCACTGGGTACATTGTCTTCAAACCTTAGGGGCCACAGGCCATCCTTGTGTCTAGCCCCCAGTGTCCAGGCTCAGGCACAGAGACTCTGTTCAGGCAGGCACTAGTCAGGGCAGCCTTCCACCAAAAGAGTCCTTTGGGCAACTTGTCCTCAGAACATTCTGATTTGTGTATATCTGATAAATGTGTTTTGTGCAGGACGGCGTATGTATGGGAGAGACACTGGTAGAACTCCGTGTGTGTGTGTGTGTGTGTGTGTGTGTGCGCGCGTGCCTGTAGTTCATAGGGAGCAAGGCTGTCCTGGCAACAGTGGTGACAGTATGTCTTTAGGGACTCTGATGGCAATTTCAGCACTTTGGGTAGCCTTCCTGGGTGAGTCTCCAGTCTACTGTGACTTGGTCACCATGCCTGTGATCCCCACCCTCCATCTGCCTGCTTTCCCCCCATTTGTCTTCCCTAGCCCCCTCCGCCCCTCCCCAGAAGGTGACATGTGTGAGCACGGGCTCCACCACGGTCCGGGTAAGTTGGGTCCCACCACCGGCCGACAGCCGCAACGGTGTTATCACCCAATACTCCGTGGCCTATGAGGCAGTGGACGGCGAAGACCACAGGCGGCATGTGGTGGATGGCATCAGCCGCGAGCATTCCAGCTGGGACCTGGTGGGCCTGGAGAAGTGGACCGAGTACCGGGTGTGGGTGCGGGCACACACAGATGTGGGGCCCGGTCCTGAGAGCAGCCCGGTGCTGGTGCGCACCGACGAGGACGGTAGGCAGCCATGCGGCGTGAGGTGGGGCAGGGGTGGGAAGGCAGACTGCCCCAGGCACCACCCACCGAGCACCAGGGCCTTTCCTCCATTAGCCCGGGCAGACTCATCTCCTGGCACAGGCTTAATGGCCCAAATTGGGGAGGTGTAGCTAACGGGACATAACCCATGCAAAAGTCCCAGGCTTTGGGGTGTGTCCAGGCCAACTGAATCCGTAAAAAGCAAAAGTAGCCCCACCTAAGATTTGAGAGGTCAAAACTAGGAAGACCAGTGTGCAAGAGAGTCTCCAGTCTCTGCCTTGGTGGACATTGGCATGTAGGACCTGAAAGGGTTGGGTTGGGGCTTGCCGCCACTTGGTCCTCCAGGTCTGCCCTCCTTACCAAGGGAGGTAGGCCTGCCAGAGGAGTTGGCAGGGCTGCTTCTGGGCTCTTCTCTGCTGCGGGCAGACAGCAGGTTCCTCACTTGGCCACAGGGCCTTTCCTGGGGGAGGTGGGGTACAGTGGCGAGACCTTGAAGTCTCCTCTGCCCACCTGCACCAGGGTCAATACCATCAGGCCTGACTTTCTTCTCTACCTGGCCCCCAGTGCCTAGCGGGCCACCGCGGAAGGTGGAGGTGGAACCACTGAACTCCACTGCTGTGCATGTCTCCTGGAAGCTGCCTGTCCCCAGCAAGCAACATGGTCACATCCGTGGCTACCAGGTCATCTATGTTCGGTTAGAGAATGGTGAACCCCGAGGCGCACCCATCATTCAGGACGTCATGCTAGCTGAGCCCCAGGTGTGCAATTGCATGGTGGTGGGTAGAAGGGTGTCCAGACAGCAGTGTGCACTGCTTCCTCTTTGGATCCCACATATGCTTCCCTCCCATGCCTGCCGTGGGAGGTTCTGCGGCTGCCTTTTCTGCTATTGACACCAGAGATGCCCTGCTGTATTGGGGGTGAAGGCACAGGGATCTGCAGGTGAGAGCCGAGTTCCAGGGATTCCTCCTTTCCTGTCTGGGCAGCCCAAGCTGTGCCAGCTCAAGCCTTGCCAGCCTCATCTGCCCTGGTAGCAAACTAACCTGTCGGGGTCTCAGTTCAGCCACCAGTGCTTACAATGAGGGGTTTTGTCTTCACAGACCCCAGGCTCCATGCCATGCTGTCCAGGCTCCAGCTTCATGGTTTGTAGGAAGCATGTTCACTGGAGAGACTGGGCTGTGCCTTTGAGATATGCTCTTCTCCCAGGCAGTGCTGCGCTAAACAGTGGCTCCTGCCACAACCAGAAGCAGATAGGGACTGTGTCTGTGTCTTCATCCTCTTCAGCCGTAGGCCTGTGGCCTGGTGCTGAGCTCTGTGAATAGCCAAGCTGAGGGTTCTCCTCATGACCCCCTTTCCCAGGATGGCTCAGCTCCTGATCTTTATCTCAGGGATTAGGCCAGCCAGCCTCATACTTCCCACTGTGAACTTCTGTCTTCTTGGGGGTAGGGGTTCAGCCAGTGAGCTTGGGGTGAGGACCTTGGGGTATTCTGATCGTTGCTTGTTATTCAGATAAGCAGTTAAGAGGTTATAGAGTGGCCAGAATTGTGCAGCAAGTGGGTGACTAAACTTGGATAAGCCAAGTTTCCAGACCCTTAGGAAAAGGCTTTGAGCCTCCTTCCAAAATATTCTGCTTAAGCGTCAGAACACCTGGTGTGGTCTGCTCTCAGGTTCCCCAGCCTGAATCAGAGTCTGGGGAGCTTCAGGGACCAATGTTGAGCGAATCCCAAGGGAAGGAGGCTAGGTTCCTGCCCTGTCTAGCTTCTCACCCCTCCCCGGGTTGAGAACAGAGGTATAAGCATGTACCCCATTTCCTATGGGGTATGTTAAGGGGCAGGGACACCCACATACACAGCAGCCTTCATTCCTCTCGCTGGGCTCAATCTCCTGAAACGAAATTCCTTTTTGCTCAGAGGGTGCCTTGTTTTCCTCTCAGCATGCCCAGTGCTGAGGGATCAGGAGTGGAGGCGGAGGGCATGTGTACCCGCCTGCATTCCTGGGGCAGGTTCAGGGCTCCTCATGGAGCCTGAGCAGACACACCCACCCAGAAACATCCCGGGAATGGGCTCCCTCGGTCCCTCCCATCCCAAGAAACTAGCGCCACAGCTGCAGCCAGTGGGGTTTCAGGGAAGCCACTTCGGGTGCCCCGTTCTGGTCCTGAGCTGTTTGGAAGGGAACTGGGCCAAAGGATCAAGCACACTAACCTCTAGCCCCATGTCCTTGGCAGGGAGTGGACTGAAGCCCAGGCTTGGGGAGGCCACTGAAGAGAGAGGGCTTGCCCTTTGGCCTTCTGGGGACTGGGTCATTCTGCTCCAAGTCAGTAGGAGAATAGATGGGGCCTGGTCTCCAGCCTGGCCACAGGGCCCGGTTGTCCCTTGTTTCTCTATCAAGGACATCACAGCCTATCCTCCACCTAATAGCACCATCTGCTCAGCCCAGAACCCCCACAAGTTCGGGAGAAACCATGTGATAATAGGCCCCCCTCATCCCCCACCCCTCAATGTATAGCCAGACCTGTCTCTTCTCATGCTGCCTCTGTGTCAGGCTTGTCGTTCTTTTTTTTTTTTTTTTTTTTTTTGTACCGGGGATTGAGTGTGGGTCCTTGCGCTTTCGAGGCAGGCGGCAGAACCACTGAGCTAAATCCCCAGTCCTTGTTTCTTCTTTTAAAAACATTTTTCTTGTGGTGCTGGGGATCAAACCCAGCATCCTGCAGATGCCAGGCAGGTACTTTGCCACTAAGCTACATCGCCAGCTCCAGGCTTGTTGCTATTTTTTATGGAGTCTTGATTTGCTCTCCCTGTCTCCTTTTGTTCCTTTTTTCACGGCCTGTCTCTCTTCTCACTGCTCTAGTTTTGTCTAGCCCAATCTCTCTCTCCTCTCTCCTCCCCTCCTACCCCTGCCACTCATCCAACTCCTTCCTTGCCTCCCTCTCCACTTTGTTCCATTCTCTTTGTCTTTCCCCTTTGCTCGCTGCTTGTAACATGAGAGAGGTACCATGTGAGATCCCCATCCTCAGGCCTGGCTTACACAGTCCCAGTCTCTCTTACAAGCAAGGAAACAGCCAGAACTGGGTCCAGCTCCACCCTGCAAATGTGTCTGTGGCCATTAGGGACCTATCTAGCCTCTTCCCGTGTTCTCTTCCAGACACTTTGCAACAGAGCTTGCCAAAAGATGACAAATTTAAGCCGCGCTATCACTGGGACCAGGAGACAGACCAGGCCAGCTATAAGGGCAGTTGGGCCAGGAGACCCCAAGACCTCTTCTGGCCTGGAATTGGCATGGACCACTTTCCTCTCTGTAGTTTACCAGCCAGCCACAAGCCCTCCAGAGCCACAGGGCCTCAGAATGGAGGCCTTCAGCTCCTCTACCTGTCCAAGCACCTGCACACACCAGGGATCTGAGTTTACCAGGATATAGCAACACTGCCAGCCCTGAAACTGATCTTCCTAGCTTGATTCTTAGGTACCTGCAAGAGGGAACCGGGTTGTAGGGAGCTCTTTCTGCCTACGGGGCAAGGCCCAGGCTCTGACCCAGGCACTCATGCCCTTGATAGTCTTGCTGGCCAGCCTGTCCCAGCCACAGTGCAGCTCTCCTGTCCTGGAAGACTCCTCATGCCCAGTGACTATTTTGTTGTCCCAGCTGGTACTTTTGAGATTGAAAGGAGACACTGAATAGTCATACCAAGATAAGCATAGGTCTGGACTATCCCAGGCAAACCAGAGTGTGTGGTCACCCCCTTACCCCTCAAGGGTTAGGGTTAGGGTTTCTTCTCCCTGTGCTGTCAAGCCCACCCTCACATCTGGCAGCCTTTCCCACAGAGTACCTCTGCCTGGCCTGCGGGTGCCCCCTCTCCCTTTAGACGGTCTACTCTCCAGCCTACCTCCTTAGCCTCCTTGGCCTTGGGACATGGTGCCCAGTGAGGCAGGGACTCAGATCCTTGACGGAGTTGCCCTGGGTTATTATCACCATGGGCACTTTAGCAGCCCAATCCATCCATCTGTCCTCCATGAGCCAGGCTGTCTCCCAGCCAGACTCCTTCACCATCCTGTTTCCCTTTCTCTCCCTTTCCCGCGGTCAGTGGCAGCCAGAGGAGTCCGAGGACTATGTAAGTAACAGGTGTTTGAACACGGGCAAGATTGGGTCAGGCTGGGCTCATGGGACACTCCCCCTCTCCCTTCTTTCCTCCCAGCCTGTGTTGCCAAGTTCCACAGGGCACCAGCCACATCCAGAGAAAATTGGCATTTAGATGCCAGTACCAAGCTGAGCAGTGATTGGCATTTCCTCTAATCCTACTTCTTGCCTGTCGAGTAGCAATTTGAGGCCAATGTTCGTGATCGACCAGGGCCTGGCCCCTGCTCTGGCCACACATCGATGGAGTTAAATCCAATCCTGATCATTAGGCCTTATTGATCCCTGGAGTGAAAAATCACCTGCCCAGGGCCCAAGCTGGGAGAAGAGTCTATAGAGAGATGGGTCCAACATTGGTGCTACTGGAACCCCAGCCCTGGGAGACCCTCCAGCTGGGGTAGGAGGGGACCTTAGAAGGGTCATTGGCAGCTGAAGTGACCCCACTTGAGGCTTGAGCTGGAGGGACACCAGGGTTGGTGGCAACAGCCCTGTTCCCACTGCACGGTGGTTCCTTTCCTTCTTCCCATTTTTCTCTCTGTGTGTCGTGGCTTGGCTTCCTGTGGTGCGTTTCCGCATGTCCTGAAATGATGCCTTTGCTGGAAGTGGGTGTATGGATATGATCTGCCAGGGTAGAGGGCATGCCTGGGTTGATTGCTCAGCCATCAGTGGGAACAGGCAGAGAGTATCTTCCTTGGGTGTGAGGGGTTGTCTTCCTCTCTTCCCCTACTCCTCCCTGATCTCAGGAGGCACTGTGGGCCGTGAACATTCTTAGAGTCAGTGGCCTAGGTGGTGGTCACCCATGTGGACCTGTAGGGCGGCACCCTGGCCCACCCCTCCACCCCCGCTCCTTGTGTGTCTGTTTACATTAGTGTCCATAAGTGGCCCTTCACCTGCTTGTGCAGGAGCAGCTGTAATCTACACTTGCATGCCAAGAGCCATGCAAGGTGTTGAGTGCGTGCGAGGCTCTGTGCCCAGCGTGTAAGTGTGTGTAGGGACCTCTGGAGGTGTCACTCACAGCACAATGGAGTAAAGGAAACAGTGTGGCCCTTTGTTCTTCTCTGAAAGGAAGAAAGAGCTTTTTGCCCCAGGCTTGCAGCTCTGGGATGGGCAGGTCCTCCCAGTCCACATCCCACCTGGTTGCGCTGCCTCTGGCAGACTCCAGCACTGCACAACCCCACCTCCTAAGACCTGTGGCCCTGTGTGCCTGGGCGATCGCTGCAGGTTAGAGTCCTGATGTGGCTGACCCAGTGTGGCCCCTTTCTGCACACTGTGATGGGAAATGGCCCTTCCCCCCCTCCAGGAAACCACCATCAGCGGCCTCACCCCAGAGACCACCTACTCCATTACTGTTGCTGCCTACACTACCAAAGGGGACGGTGCCCGAAGCAAGCCCAAAATTGTTACTACAACAGGAGCAGGTGAGTGAGGGGTCAGGGACAGAGCTGAGGATGGGCAGTGGGGGGGAGGGCAGCATAGGAGCCCCCTGCGTGGTTGTTTAGTCCCAGGCCGGCCCACGATGATCATCAGCACCACAGCCATGAACACTGCACTGCTTCAGTGGCACCCACCCAAGGAGCTGCCCGGAGAGCTGCTGGGCTATCGGCTGCAGTACCGCCGGGCCGATGAGACACAGCTCAACGTTATAGATTTTGGCAAAGATGACCAGCACTTTACAGTCACTGGCCTACACAAAGGGGCCACATATGTCTTCCGGCTTGCTGCCAAGAACCGAGCTGGCCCAGGTGAGGAGTTTGAGAAGGAGATCACGACCCCTGAGGATGTGCCCAGTGGCTTTCCCCAAAACCTACGAGTGACAGGATTGACCACATCTACCACGGAGCTGGCCTGGGACCCACCAGTGCTGGCGGAGAGGAACGGGCATATCGCCAATTACACTGTAGTGTACCGTGACATCAACAGCCAGCAGGAGCTACAGGACGTCACTGCTGACACCCACTTTACACTCTCCGGCCTCAAGCCGGATACCACTTATGACGTCAAGGTCCGCGCATATACCAGCAAAGGTGCCGGCCCACTCAGCCCCAGCATCCAGTCCCGGACCATGCCTGTGGAGCAAGGTGTGTGCTGTGGGCATGGTAGTGCCTGCCCAGGTGTGGCTGCGCCTGGGGACCTCTGCTGTCTTTGACCCACTGACCTCTGGCAACTGTGATCCACCAGCCTCTGCTGTGTGACTCTTCAATCTCATGACTGTGACCACTAACCTCTAGTGAATGGGCACCACATTCTTAGGTGTGTGACCCCTGACCTGTCCTTGACCTACTGACCTCTGCTGTGTGACCTTCCAATCTCTCGTGACCTTGACCCACGGGCTTCTTATGAGTGTATCACCATTCTTGGGTGTGCAACCTACTGATCTTTGGTGTTTGACACTAATCTCTTAGGGCCACGACCCACTTACCATAGTAAACATGCTCCACCTAGCTCTAGGATGTGGGCACATGCTTCTCATGACTAGGACCCCTTGACCTTTAGGCACTATGATCTGGTGTCTTGAGCTCAAGCTTTTCCCCACACTTTTCTGGACATTCTGGCTGTGGATGTGATGGCATCCCTACCCTGTTCAGTGCTCATTGCAAAAGAACTCAGGCTGGGAGTTGGGCGGTATGATTTGAAACTGGCTGGGAATGGGGATGCTTGGTTCTCTGCAGCCATCTTGAACACCTTGTGCCCTGAACAGTGTCTCATCCTCTAGCGCATTCACTCCTCAGCCCTAGCTCACTCCTTGTTTATGTCTTCGTAGTGTTTGCCAAGAACTTCCGTGTGGCTGCTGCAATGAAGACATCTGTGCTGCTCAGCTGGGAAGTCCCTGACTCCTACAAGTCAGCCGTACCCTTCAAGGTGGGTAAGGGCCACAGCCAGCCCAGACCAACATGCGTACCACCTGCTGGGTGCTATCATTCCAGTCCCAGCCTGCATGTGCATGTGTCTGTGACCTGGGGCCTGGTTGTGCGTGTGCTGTGCCCACAGGCCCAATCAGGAACCTCATGGAGAGGCCTTGACATACGCTGTTCCCATTCCCTGCAGATTCTGTACAATGGGCAGAGTGTAGAGGTGGACGGGCACTCGATGCACAAGCTGATCTCAGACCTGCAGCCCAACACAGAGTACTCATTTGTGCTCATGAACCGTGGCAACAGTGCAGGGGGCCTACAACACCTCGTGTCCATCCGCACAGCCCCTGACATCCTGCCACACAAGCCACTGCCTGCCTCGGCCTACATAGAGGATGGCCGCTTCACCCTCTCCATGCCCCCTGTGCAGGACCCCTCACTGGTCAGGTGTGCAGACGAGACTGGGTAAGGGATGGGACTGAGGCTGCTGGCGATGGCAGTCCTGATTGCTGTTCTACCCACCTAGGTGGTTCTACATTGTGGTGGTGCCCATTGACCGTGTGGGTGGGAACATACTGGAACCAAGATGGAGCACACCCGAGGAACTGAAGCTGGATGAGGTGCCTGGGGAGGGGAGCAGCTCCCATGACAGTGCCTGGCAATAGTCTGCAGTGGCTGACTTTCTCTGAGTGTTGCCCCAGTGGACCCCCCAATTGAAATCATTCTCCTGACTGCTCTGGCTGGCAGCCTGCTCTCCCTGGAGAGAGGGACTCTGAGGGGAACCCCCTGGGAGTGTTCAGAGAACTCCTGGAGGGCTTACAGAGAATTCCCGGAGGTGTCTGTCAAGAATCCCCTGGGGTGGGGAGCAGTGGAGACATGTTTGTAGCGCTGGAGAGGCCCAGGCCCTCTGGACTTAAGAGTCTCTTGGATACAAAGGCCATGGAGGGGCTGGAGTGAGCCCCCTGGAATATGTGGTGTCTCTGTCCTCCCAGGTAGTGTGGAAACTATCTCTCTAGTTAGGATGAATTTGCCTATTGGCCTCTTCTCATGAGATGGTTGGGAGAGTCCTGGCATTCCTCTGTCGGGGCAGTGAGCAGGCCAGCCTTGGGTCCCTGGTGTGGAAGGTAATGTCCCAGACCACAGCCCCAGGGCAGCATGCGCCAAGGCTCTGTGTGATTCCATGCTGTGTTCTCCCAGCTTCTGGAGGCCATTGAGCAGCGTGGTGAGTCACAGCAGCGGCGTCGGCGGCAGGCAGACCAGCTAAAGCCATATGTGGCAGCGCAAATGGATGTGCTCCCTGAGACCTTCACTCTGGGGGACAAGAAGACCTACCAGGGCTTCTACAACCAGCCACTCTCTTCAGACCTGAGTTACCAGTGCTTTGTACTCGCTTTCCTGAAGGAACCTGTGGATCAGGTCTGCCTGAGCTAGCTTGGCTCTCAGCACCCCAAGACCCCAGGCCTGACCCATCTCAAGCCTAGTCTCAAACACCAGGAGACCCCACGTTCAGGAACTCCGAGATCCCCAGCCTGAGGCAGCCCGTAAGACCTGTACTACATATCCCAAGACATTAGGCCACAGGATTCAGAAGGCCAGACCTAATTTAGTCCTAGGAACCCAATCTTGCGTCCAACCTCAGGTCTGCCTCTTAGGGTTTAGGAGACCAGGCCCAGGCCAGGCCCATGTAACCCAGCCCCCAAGCCCTGGCGTCTCACACTGAGCTTACAACCTGTGCTTTTTCTCCACTGGACCACAGAAGCGCTATGCCACCAGCCCCTACTCGGACGAGATTGTAGTCCAAGTGACACCAGCTCAGCAGCAAGAGGAACCGGAGATGCTGTGGGTGACAGGCCCCGTCCTGGCAGTCATTCTTATCATACTCATTGTCATCGCCATCCTTCTCTTTAAGAGGTGAGTGCTATACTCAGCTCTGGGGGACAGTACCTACCCGTCTCTTCTTGGCCCCTGTCTGGGTACAGTACATGAGGGTGTAAGTGCAGCTGTCCACCCTGGCCCATGGGCACAGTGGAAGCCAGGACCAGCAGAACCATTACTTACTTGGATGTGTGTGTCAGTCTGATGGGGAAACCTCTGTGTGTGTGTAAGCCTGGGTGTGAAGAGAGGCCGGGCTTCCTAAAGAGCGGTTCCATGTACATTCCCAGGCATGTCTGTCTGTCTCAGTTTTTATGGCTGTGAGTGTGTCTGTCTCTTCAGCTTCCAGACACCATTCTTTCCTGGTCTCCTAGCTTAAGCACTTTCCTTCTGCCACTACTCCAGCCTCAGTTACCTGCTTCGGCCTAGAGAGATCTAGACCCTATTGCAGGCCCACATCCCACAGAGAATCACTTAGCAGACATTCACTGAAGTCCCTTGTGCCAATCACATTCACAGCTATCTCGGTCTCTGTGTCTTTAACACTCAGTCCTCTCAACGTAGTTGCAGCCACCTGACCCTGGAGTCTTCCCCTTCCTGTCTACCTCGCAGCCTTCAAGGTGTTGGTGTTCAATTTCCAAGAAATTGAACATTTTCAACCTTATTGTAAAACCTTTTAATGACTCCCAATATGAAGCCCAGCCTCTTCAGCCTGACAGCAGTGCCCGTCTAGTCTGGTCCCTGCTCCGTCCTTGACATCATTGTATGGAACTAAGACAGTTCCAGGCAGGTGGAGGCTGAGCCTTCTCCTGCTCTGCAGCTCTCCCTTCCATATCCTGGCAGCTGCGTCTTCATCCTTTGATACACATTCCTGGCTCCAGTGCCTGGGAGGCCTTCTCTGGCTCCCGTCACTTACGCACAGCACTGTATCCTCCCCAGAATGTTCCACTGGACTCATGCTGGGCCTGCAGCCAAGTGTGCTAAGTATCCAGCTCCCAGCAGCACAGGGCCAAACACACAAGTGTGTCACAGAGCACCTGGCAGACGAGCGCATGCTAGTCCGTGTGTCTGACACAAATCTACAGGAGTGCCTGTCTCCCTGTGCCACCTCTCCCTTGCCCATCAGGGCCCGTGCTCCTACCTGGAGGCAGGTTGGACAGACCTGTGGGTGGGCTCTGAGCAGTAACCCCACAGCCTGTCAGCCCTGAGTGTCATGTGGGTGCCTTGTAAGGGTCTCATGGTGTCCCCCGTCATGTGCGGGCTGAGCGCGTGGCAGAAACAGTGACCATTCCTTTCTTCTGTCCTTGCCTGTCTTTCGGGACCTAGTAAACAAGAAAGGTAGGAGTCATTCTTTCTCTGCTCACACACCTCCCCCTCTACTTCTTATCCCTGTGCACATCTCAGGCCAGCAGGGAGGGACAGTGCTCTGACCGGAAGCCTTCTGGCCTGTGGCTTTAAGCAGCAAATCGTCCGGTCAGCACAGCAGGCTCCCTGGTTCGGGACGAGTCCTCACGGGCATGAGGGACAGGCTGTGTGTACTCTTGCCTGTTCAACTCTGGACCCTCTACCGAGGATGCTTCTGTGGGGCACGTGCACATGAAGCAGCCTCTGGTGTTGCCTAGAGTCCACAGCTCGCCAGAACCCTCCCCAGGCTTCCACCTCTCCAGGAAGTCCAGTTGCTGAAGGTGTCCATCTGACATACACACGCTCAAGCACGCTCACAGGTTCCTCTCCCCAGCACATGTGCACAGACCACAAGTGAGCCCAGGTGTTATTCAGCAGCTGGACCCTACAATCCAGTCATGGCAAAACTGTGGCACATGTGCCACAGGCAGCTGTTTGTTATCATTGAAAGCTCTAAATGGTTTGCCATCATTCTTGTAGTCCATCTGACCCCATCCTTCTGGATGGGGAAGCCGAGGCTAGTAAGAGAGAGGACTCTGCCCGGCTAGGGTGATGCCTTCCTGGTCCCTACCCTGCTGCTCTGAGCATTTACCCTGGTACCGCAAGATCCAGACAGCTGGGGCCCAGTCCCCTGTGGTGTTTGCGTATTTTCTGTGTCATTTGCATGTTTATTCCTTGTGGTTTCTGCTGCCTCAGCTGTTGCAGTCTTGGGGATAGCAGCCACTGCCCAGCAGTGACCTGGCTCCTGTCCAAAGGAGCCACCAGCCTCTGTGACCCCCTTCCTCCCTCAGCACTGCTCCTTCCGTCTGCTCCACACTACTGCTGTCTCCCTTCCCCATCCCTACCCTGTGTTCTCTCACGTTGAGACTGCTCTGCCCCTGGCTCCTCCATGCTCAGATGCCAGGATGAGGTGGGGCAGTGGTGGGGGCAGAGCTGTGGACACGGGGGCTTGGTGGCAGCCAGCTAGTCTTGGCTTGAACTTCAGGTTCTCACCACCTGTCCTCTGTCCTCTATAGGAAAAGGACCCACTCCCCATCATCAAAAGATGAGCAGTCGATTGGGCTGAAGGACTCCCTGCTGGCCCACTCCTCCGACCCTGTGGAGATGAGGAGGCTCAACTACCAGACTCCAGGTAACATGATTCTTGCTCTTCTTGCCTCCGGCCCAGTCAGGCCTGCAGGCCCTGTTCTGCAGGTCCTGGCTCTCCACTGAAGGACCCCAGCCGCATGCGCCCATTTCTTGCTGCTTTTCGTCCTTTTCGTGCTTCTATTTGGACTAAAATGAGTAAGATCCCTCTATCCAACAGCTGGACAGGCTCCCAAGGCCTAGTAGTCCCCTCAGGACAACAGAGCTGCATATTAGCCCCCGTGTGCCAATAGTGAAGGTCCCCGAATATGGGCTAGCAGGAGCCCCCAGAGGCCAGTCCATACCACATGATGGCCTGCCACATGAAAGAGCCGTGCTACTGTGAGAAATGCCCCACCGGACACCTGAGGGGCATGAGTGGCCCTTACCTGACCCTTCCCAGTGGCCAACTCCAACTTCACCATGCAAGGACAGGGACTCCAGTTCAAGGCTTGGTGCCTACCCTTTCTTCCCAACCACTCTCCTGTGCTGTCCAGCTGTGCCTTCTATTTGAAATGCCACCCCCTCACACACACTCCAGTGATACAACTCAGACCTCATCTCCCAGGAGAAGTTCCCACTTGGGCTTGGGTGTCTCAACTCCCAGAACCTCTGCTCCCATTGTGATGCTGCTCACAGAAGGCAGGAAGTGCCTCAGACACCATCTCTAAGCTCTGTGGCACCAGGAGCAGTGTCTTGTTCACCCCCTATTCTTGTATTCAGCGTGCAGTGGATTATGAACACACAAGGGAATGAAGGAATGAATTAACATGCACACACACACACACACACAGTGAGTATGTATGTGTGAGCTGGATATTACCACATAGCACATTACACCAAAACTTAGTGACTTAAAACAATAATAATTAGGTATTATCTCTCAGTTGCTGTGAGTCAGGAATTCAGCAGGGCACAGCAGGAGCAGCATCTCTGTTCCAGAATGTCTGGGCCCTCAGCTGGAAGACTCAAAGGCTAGGAGCTAGGATCTTTCTAAAGCAGAGGTTGGAAAACTTTGGCTTTTGACCAAATACAGCCCACCACCTATATTTGTAAATAAAGTTTTCCTGGAATTCAGCCACACCCATTCATTTCTGTGTATGTGTAGCTACAGAGGCAGACTAAAGTAGGTGTAGTAGATGTTGATGTCAGCAAAGCCTAAAATAACTACTCTCTGGCCTTTCATAGGGAGTCTGCCAACCCATAGATGGTAAAGATGGTTTATTCAAGTGCCCAGTGGTTGATGAAAGTCCACTTCTGTGAGCCTAGTAGAGCTGTCAGCTAGGCTCTCCATATAAGGCCTCTCCATGTGGCCTGGGCTTCCTCACAACATGGTGACTGAGCCCCAAGGGTTTGTGTCCTGAGAGAGAGCATGCCAGCCAGACCTAGCAGGCTGCTGCAACCAACATAATAGAATTTGTGAGGAATCCAGGCCTTGGGCTGATGGTACTAGAGGGCAGAAAAGCCTGCTCTGGGAAGGGTGCCATTGTGCAGGCACCGTTCAGGGGAGGAGGTGGGAGGTGGCTCCCTTGGGTGAGGCAGCGCATGAGTATTGAGTTAGCCCTTCAGTGTTGCTGCAGCATTGGAGCCACAAGGTGACTGGAGGGTTAGGCAGAGCTCCTGTTGCAGAGGGGTTGGACTTCACCTTGATTGTCCCAAGGAGACACTAAGGGAGCAGGAGGGTCAGAATTGTCCTATAAGAATCCCACTCTGGCTGCTGTGAGGTCATTGGATTGAAGGAGCAGAAATCAGGATAGGGACTAGGCTGCTTAGAAGGTAGAAAGTGGCAGTGGGGACAGAAGTGAGGGGTAGCAGGGCTCAGCTTGAGTCCATATTGGGTCTGGGCCTCTGTGATGGGCTCCAGGCAAAAACCACCTGTGTGGGAGGTGCTGCTGGGTGCCCTGAGAGGTCACTCAGGTCCATGGGGCTCAGGAGCGTTTACTCTGGAGGTGGGGCTTATGTCTGCTAGTGGGAGACAAAGGGGGCCTACGCTAGGCATAGTCCCATGGCCCTCAGCCCCTCACTTCCTTGCCGTCCCTCCCACACCACCCTGTTCCTTGGCCCTGTACTGTGTCTGATCTTGGCTGTGTGACCACACAAGGTTAATGGGCTCAAAGCAAACCCCACTGTTTTTTGGTTTGTTTTCTCTGCAGGTTCCAGTGCCCCCAGTTGCCCGAATATCTCAAGTTAGTTTTCAAAGTTCCCGTGTTTGGGAAACTTTGGCTTTGGTGTCTGTTTCTACTCTACTTTTCTCCTCTTGTCACCTTGCCCTTCCTTGTTCTTCCCTCCCCTTTCCTGTGTTCACTTCTCAGCTGTCCCCTCATCTCTCTCTTTCCCTTCCTGTCTGTCTACTTTTCCCTCCCACTGGCCCTGACCTGATTACCTTGTCTCTGTCACCTCTGGTCTCTGTCTCAACACCTTCCTGGTTCCTGTCTCCTTGTCTTTTTGTGTCTAATCTTGCCCCCATCTCCACTCTTGCCGTGTTCCTCTGTGTCACTGTGCCATTGTGTCCGTACTTGAGTACTTGTGATTACCCCATCTACACACTTGATGCCTGGGATCAGTGTCACCGAATCTCCTCTGGTGACTTTTGCCAGTGTGGGGAAGGAGGGCTGTCCCCAGGCAGGTACAATAGGAGCCCAGACTCCATCCTGTCACCTGTGGCCGACCTGGGCTTACAGCCCCAGCCTGGGAAGGAGGAAGCCTCTCCTTCCTCTTGAGCAGACCTGCCAGACAGAGCCCTGGTGCCCCTACTCAGCACCGGGTTACCTGGACATGCTTCCACGTGCCCACGGCATACACACACCTGTTCCCTTCCACCCTCCAGCCTCTGTGTGCTCCCCTGTCCCTGCCACCGCATGTGCTGCTGTCTTCATGCCACCAGTGCTAAGTGCTCCATGGTCACATATGTTCACATGTGCACATACATGCATTGGGACTGTCTCCACCACCCTGCTCTAGCTTCCCAATAACTGCCTGTGTGTGCCCTGCCTCTCCCAGGTATGCGAGACCATCCACCCATCCCCATCACCGACCTGGCAGATAACATTGAGCGCCTCAAAGCCAACGATGGCCTCAAGTTCTCCCAGGAATATGAGGTGAGACATCCCCCATCATCTCCACCGCCTTTGGCTGGCCCCTATGGTGTCCTTTCTTGCCCCAGGCTCTAGCTGGGCTCCAGGCTTTGCTGGTGCACAGAGAGGAGGGTTAGCAGCACTGAGGCCAGCTGTGGAGCTGTCCTTCTGGTTGCTGGGCCCTGCCTAGACCCTTCTTGTGCTCACTGCCCCACCCAGAATATCCTTCAGAAAGCTGTGCTTGGCGCCCAGACCCATGCCCAGAGGCTAACAGGCAGACACAGGCCACCATAGCTGCTCTTGGGACTTGCTGCAGACTGGTACCAGCTGGACACTCGACGTCATCTCTCACTCAGTTCCCCCCTAGTCTTTTTTTTTTTTCTTTTTCGTACCGGGGATAAGAGAGTTCTTTCTTTCTTTCTTTCTTTTTTTTTTTTTTTGTACCATGGATTGAACTTGAGTCCTTGTGCTTGCGCAGCAGGCAGCAAAACCACTGAGCTAAATCCCCGCCCACCCCCCCCCCCCGCCCCCCAGTTTTATAAATGGTATTGTTACTGTCCCATCTTAGAGATGAGGAAGCGAGGCCTGGAGGGGTAAGTGACTTGCCCAAGGTTAAACAGCTGATGAGGCCAAGGATTTAGGTCAGTGGTGCCGCCTGCCTCTCAAGTGCAGAGTCCCAAGTCCTATCCCCAGTACAAAAAAACAAAAAAAAATAGCTGATGAGCAGTGGAGCCAGGGCTCCTGTCCAGGCCTCCCTGACACCTGTGCCCTACATTTTGATCACTCTTTTCACATACTGGGCACCTGGGACAGCAGTGTCCATGTCTCCCAAGGTTGGCTTGTACCAGTCTGGAGCAGTGGGCTGCTCCCAGGCAGATGTGGTAGGAACCCAGCCTCCGTCACGTCAGCTGCCACCAACCAGAGCCCCCATGTGAGCTCAGAGTTCACAGAGTGCACAGGCCTTCCACATGCTCGCCTCTAGGCTTTTGTTTTAGTGTGTGAGTTTTTGTTGTTTTGTTCTGTTTTTGAGTTGGAGTCTTGCTGTGTTGCCCACGCTGACCTTGAACTTGTGATCCTCTCAGGTCAGCCTCCGGAGCACTTACAGATGTGTGCCCATTGTGGCATTGACTCCTGCCTGCCGGAGGCTCAGACTTCAGGGTTGGAAGGTTTCTACTGTGCCCTTAGCTGGTGGTAGGGGATGACTCTGATTGTCCCAGGCGGTCCAGCTGGGAAGGCCTTTGTTAGAGAATGAGGTGATAAAGGAGATACCTTCTTTTGGAAGCACAGGTGAAGATGTCTCTATGCCCCATCTGCCACTTTTCCTAGCACTTAGCACAGGTTTTAAATTGTGATGATGGATAGGTGACAGATGGGTTTGCTGAGACTCTGGGAGTTTGCTCCCATTCCAGTCAGGTATCCACCCTCAGCTGTGTTTGGAGGGTACATCCCGGGGAACCAAGATTGCACCTCCAAGGGCAGTAGGGCAGGTTACTGAAAGGAAATTGAGCTTGGCAGGCAGAGGGCTGAGTATATCTGCTGCAGAACAGTGCTACCCTTACCTGTAGTACACCCACTGGGGCCGCTTTGGGCACAACCTTGCTGTGAATCAGGAATCTCTTAAGTTGGGCTTCCTGCCTTCTGCTCTTTCTCTGGCCTTGGTGTTCGACCCATACTCACCTATGCCATGTCCCACATCTGCCCTTCCTTCCACTATCTAGGCTCATAGCAACCCACTGCCGCCTGCCCACTCCTGTCCTCTGATCTGGCTTTCTTCATAAGACCTCCTACCCAGAAGCTACCCGAGGCTGCCATGCCTCTCACTCAGCCAAGACCCAAGCTCTATTACCTTTACTGTTATTCATCACACGTTCTCAAGGACTTACTGTGTGCCAGTCCCTGGGAATGTGGAGATGAATATCAGTGAGTGGGGAAATAGGCACAGACAGGTTATTGGTATTGAATGTGCAACTGCACCTGTATGCCCTGGTATAAACATGACTATTGATACATAGAGAGGGGAGGCTGACAGCACCGAGGCAGTCTGAGGGTTGAGCTGTCCCTGGCTCCCATGGAACGAAGCAGTGACACCGTCCCACAGAGGAATAAGGCTGGGGCAGAATTTGGAGGACCTGTGTACTGTGCTAACTTTGGGTTATGTCCATCTACAAGACGAGAGTAATAACAGAACCTGTCTCGTATGAGAATTAGGCAGAGATGTACGTACCAGGGGTTTTACACAGTACCAGGCACACTGTCCACTCCCCCCAGTCTTGGCTCTTAATGTTACTGCTGCCTAAGCGCACAGGAGGCTTTTAAGCAGGAAATGGTTATTCAGATCTGCTTTTTTGAAGGACCGTTCTGACCATAGACAGAGTGGGTCACAGTGGGGCAAGAGGGAAGAGGCAGGGAGTCGCCAAGCTTGAGTTGGGTATCCTGGCCGAGGGCAGTGGCAGCAGGTCGGAGAGGACCGAGGAGAGGGGGAGCCATCAGGTGATGGGGACTGAAGGGAGGGGGCATGGACTTGAAGGTGTTGGCCTGGGATTTGGGGAAAATGGGGAATGGTGCTGCCCACTAAGATGGAATCCCAGAGTGTGGAGGGGAAGCTGATGGGCTCGACTTTGAAAGGATTGAGAGTGAAGGGTCTATGAGACCTTCAGATGGCCATGTTCCGGAGGAAGGCTTCCAGGTATCCAGAGGGGAGCTCTGGATTGCAACTGGAAACAGACAGCTGTAGCATACACGCATAAGAATCCTGCAAGCAGAGCTAGGTGTGGTGATGCACACCTGTGATCCCAGCATTTGGGAGGCTGAGCCAGGAAGATTGCTGCAAGTTCAAGGCCAGCCTGGACTACATAGTTCAAGGCCAGTGTGCACTACAAAGCAAGACCCTGCCTCAAAAAACTAATAAATTTTTAAAAATAAATAAATGATAAAAAGAAAAGAGAAAGACAGTCCTGCAAGCAGCCAGGTGTTGTGGTACACTCCTGTAATCAGAGCACTCTGGGAGGCTGAGGCAGGAGAATCACAGTTTCAAGCCCATCCTGGGGAACTTAGTGACTTAGTAAGACCCTGTCTCATGAGGGGCCGGGGATTTAGCTCAGTGGTTCTGCCACCTGCCTCGCAAGCACAAGGACCCGAGTTCGGTCCCTGGTACCAAAAAAAAAGTAAATTTAAAAAAAAATTAAAAGTGAAAAAAGGGCTTGGGATATAGTTGAGTATGAAGGCCCTGGGTTCAATCCCCAGTACTGGGTGTGTGTGGGGGGCCCGGTTTCCTGCAAGCAACAGTGGTCACCCAAGAAAGATGGGGGCCAGGGATTTAGCTCAGTTGTGCCGCTGCCTGCCTCTCAAGTCCTGAGTTCGATCCCCAATACCCCAAAAAAAAGGTGGTAGAGGAGAGCCTGGGAGGGGTCCTGGAGGAGCCTATGTCTTCCCTACTGGAAGGGCAGGGGCAGGAGAGCAGACAGGGAAGAAACAAGCCCAGGTGGAGGAGAGCCCAGCGAGGGGGAGCACAGTGTCCAGAGCTTTGCCTGTTTGCTACGCAGACCAGAAGGCTGTGGTTGCTCCCATCTGGCTATGCTTATTTTCCTAGTTGGGTTCAGGGCCCTTGCCCCCACCCCCAACCCAGACCTGTCTACCAGACAAGTGGATTTGGTGCTTTGGTCAAAGGAGTCTCTCAATCCATCATTTCCTGATGGGGATTTGGCAACTTCTTGACTGGTGTGGGTGGTCTTCACAGCATCATGGGTACATGGTTGGGTGCTGTGGCCGCAGAGTGAGGCACCAGAGTGAAGCTTGTAGGATGTGAGCACCAGCTGAAGGCTGAGTCCCCTAGGGGAGGCGGCTGTCCCTTGGCTCCCCCTCACTTTCTGCTTCTGTTCTGCACAGTCCATTGACCCTGGACAGCAGTTCACTTGGGAGAATTCCAACCTGGAGGTGAACAAGCCTAAAAACCGCTACGCAAATGTCATTGCCTATGACCACTCTCGAGTCATCCTGACCTCCATCGACGGTGAGCTAAGGACAGAGCGCCGTCCCACTCCTTGTCCTTTCCCCTCTGGCTGGAGTGGCATTTCATCCTACAGAGGATGCTCAGCAGCCTTGGGTGCCCTGAGGCATAGTGGGCTGGGCTGGGGGCCCTGGGTTCGTGCTCTCCCGTGACCTTTCTATCTGTAGGTGTCCCTGGGAGTGACTACATTAACGCCAACTACATCGATGGCTATCGAAAGCAGAATGCCTACATCGCCACCCAGGGCCCACTGCCCGAGACCATGGGAGATTTCTGGCGGATGGTGTGGGAACAGCGCACCGCCATTGTGGTCATGATGACACGGCTGGAGGAGAAGTCCCGGGTGAGGTTGAGGGGCCCTGCTGGGAGGTGGGAGGGAAGTCACTCAGCTGCCAGGTCCTGTTGGACATGTTATTTTCTCCCTATGGGCAGAAGTTCCTGGAGGGGTTCCCCAAGTGCTGTTGTTTTCTTGGAGTATTGTCATGTTCCCCAGCTCCTCAGGTGTTTCCGGGATATGGCATGTTCCCCAGATGTTAGTGGGTTTCTGGTATGTTAATATGGTTCTCGAAATGCTGTCATTTTCTGGAATGCTAATGTGTTCCCCAGTTGTTGGCATGTTCCCGGGGTGTTCACGTGTTCCCCAGATGCCAGAGTTTTTAGGGCATTAACATATCTCCTAAGTTAATGAGTGGAAAGAACTGCTCTTATCTGCTTTCACACTGCAAAGCATTGACTGGAGCATAAAATTTACAGAGCTTGAAAATAGGGCATAAATGTTATGGGTAAATTTGGCAGATAATGTGCCTGGTGCTATCTGGCCTTGAATAAATAATTTTCAATTACGGCCCTAGTTCTGCCATTGAACGTGGGGGTGGTGACAGCATGATGAGACCTGGCGAGGAGACGGGGACAGTGAAGTTGAGAATTTGGGGCTGAGGGGCCTTGAGCTAGATCTAGATAGTCTGAATCTTCCACTCCGCTTCTGCCTGTCTGAGCTTTTGGGCATCTTCCAGCGTCATCACCTTTGCTCTGTGCCCGGCTCTGCTCGTCCCTCTGCAGGTAAAGTGTGATCAGTACTGGCCACCCCGTGGCACTGAGACCTATGGCCTCATTCAAGTGACCTTGCTGGACACTGTGGAGCTGGCTACATATACTGTGCGCACCTTTGCGCTCCACAAGGTACAGCCTGAGTGTCGTGGGCTGGGGCAGGGAAGGCCACTTGGATGTTGGAGGGTGAGAGACTAGAGGGGTGGGAGTATGATAGGGTGGCCTGCGTTACAGGAACAGTGTGGCAACTCTTTGAGTTCCTCACATGGCTTGTCAGCCCCATCCAAGAGTGACAGGTCTGGGTCTGTGGCAGGCCAATTTCTGATCACCTCATCTCTTGACTTTGCCTCCCAGAGTGGCTCCAGTGAGAAGCGTGAGCTGCGTCAGTTCCAGTTCATGGCCTGGCCAGACCATGGGGTTCCCGAATACCCAACTCCCATCCTGGCCTTCCTGCGAAGGGTCAAGGCCTGCAACCCACTAGATGCAGGGCCCATGGTGGTGCACTGCAGGTGAGAGGGCACGATGTGTCCAGAGGGGAAGAGTGGAGCTGGGCCTGGTGGCACATGCCTGTAATCCCTGCTACTTGGGGGGCTCAAACAGAAGACTAACAGGTTCAAAACCAACCGAGACGGCTTAGTGAGACCCTGTCTCAAACTAAACTTTTTGTTGTTGTTCTTTTTTTATTTGTTTGTTGTTTGTTTGTTTTTTGAGACAGGGTCTCACTCTGTAGTTCAAGTTCAGCTCTGAACTCACTTGTAGCCCAGGTTGGCCTCGAACTCATAGTGATCCTCCTGCCTCAGCCTCCCAAGTGTTGGCATGCATTACCACACCCATTATTCAAATTAAATTTAAAAAAAAAATCAAAAAGACTGAGATGTGGCTCAACAACAGAGTGTTTACCCTTACATGCAGGAGACCCCAATTTCAATCATCAGTGTAGCCAAAAAAATAAAAGCAGTTGAAGGGAAATGGGGACCTCTACTCTAAGCTGAACCCTTAATCTGCAGTGCTGGTGTGGGCCGCACAGGCTGCTTCATCGTTATTGATGCCATGCTGGAGCGTATGAAGCATGAGAAGACAGTCGACATCTACGGCCATGTGACGTGCATGCGATCACAGAGGAACTACATGGTCCAGACAGAAGACCAGTATGTGTTCATCCATGAGGCGCTGCTGGAGGCGGCCACATGTGGACACACCGAGGTGCCTGCCCGCAACCTCTATGCCCACATCCAGAAGCTGGGCCAAGTGCCTCCCGGGGAGAGCGTGACTGCCATGGAGCTGGAGTTCAAGGTGGGGTTTGGTGGGCCTGCTTGGCTCTGGGGACCTGGACTGGCTCATGAGTGTGACCTCGCCAACGGGAGCCAGGCCTGACCTAGCCCTCCCTCTCAACAGTTGCTGGCCAGCTCCAAGGCGCACACATCTCACTTCATCAGCGCCAACCTGCCCTGCAACAAGTTTAAGAACCGGCTGGTAAACATCATGCCCTATGAACTGACCCGTGTCTGTCTGCAGCCCATCCGTGGTGTGGAGGGCTCCGACTACATCAATGCCAGCTTCCTGGATGGATATAGGTCAGCATGCTCAGGCCTGTGGCCTGCACCTGCCTGGTGGGGGCGGGCAACACCATAGGGCCAGACTAGAAGACCAGAGTGGGCTGGGTAGAACAGTGAGGGCTTCCTGGAGGAGGGGTGCTCTGAGCAGGGCCTCAAGGGGCCAGACTGTCTCAGGGAGGCTGGGAGCAGCAGCACCTCCAGCATGTCCAGTCTTATGTCCACCCAGACAGCAGAAGGCCTACATAGCTACACAGGGGCCTCTGGCAGAGAGCACCGAGGACTTCTGGCGCATGCTATGGGAGCACAATTCTACCATCATCGTCATGCTGACCAAGCTTCGGGAGATGGGCAGGGTGAGCCCACCCCTTCCCCTAAGGCCCCTGTCACACTTGGGAGAATAGCCACCCTTGAGAGAGACGTCCCTGTCCTTACTTGCTCCTTTCACACCCCAGCCTCCATCAGCATAGCCTCAGACCTCCCTTACACCACCTGAGGCGTCCTGTCCCAGAATCTTCTGAACCCTGCAGGTCCCTTCCCCTGCCTCCTCATCTGATCTTGGGGACTGGTCCCTCTGTCCGCAGGAGAAGTGTCACCAGTACTGGCCCGCAGGGCGCTCTGCTCGCTACCAGTACTTCGTTGTTGACCCGATGGCTGAATACAACATGCCACAGTATATCCTGCGTGAGTTCAAGGTCACGGATGCTCGGGTGAGTGAGGCATTCAAGCAGGTCCACACTGCCTGAGCACGGGGGTGGGGCTGCCCACATGGAAGCTTAGTTGGAACTGCAGAATGCGAGGTGAGGGTGCAGCCTATCTCCCAGGATGGCTTCGTGTGTGACAACTTGCATGGTTGTTTTACTGTACTTCTCCAGCCAAACCCAGAGGGGATGCAGCCTAAGACACAAAACCTTAACCCTGCCATGAGTGGAGTCCTTACGTACACGAATGTGTACTAATTTTTTAAAAAGACCAAAGAAAAAGCATATTAACCCTGTCCCTTGCCCACCTCTCCCAGGATGGACAGTCGAGGACAATTCGCCAGTTCCAGTTCACAGACTGGCCTGAGCAGGGCGTACCCAAGACGGGGGAGGGCTTCATTGACTTCATCGGTCAAGTGCACAAGACCAAGGAGCAGTTTGGTCAGGATGGACCCATTACAGTGCACTGCAGGTAGGGCTGTCCCCATGGAGGGCCAGGGGTGGGTGAAGCCTGGCAGACTTGCTGCCTGATGTGAGCAGGACTTCTCACTCAGCTGTTTTCTGAGCAGTGCTGGTGTGGGCCGCACCGGAGTCTTTATCACTCTGAGCATAGTCTTGGAGCGCATGCGCTACGAGGGCGTGGTCGACATGTTCCAGACTGTGAAGACCCTGCGCACACAGCGTCCTGCAATGGTGCAGACAGAGGTACGCAGACCAGAGTGCAAGGCCAGGGTTTCACCAACAGCCCTCCTCAGAACCCTAGGCTTCAGGTGAAGTTGGACACACACAGGCACATGTGTTTGTTGGTACTTCAGATAACATTGCCTGTTCTGCCTAAAATGCAACAGAGGTGGGCGAGATTCGTTCTTTCATCCAGTAGCTCTGTAATGAGCACTAGTGATGTGCTGGCTCTAGGTCAGAGTTGTACATAGCCATCCTTAAGAGGTGCAGTCTAAGAGCAGATAAACATGATTAAGGTGGCAGGAGGAAGAGAGCTAAATTTGGGGGCTCAGGAAAGAGGTGAGCCTTCAGAGGCGCTTTCAGGCTCCCCTGGACATTACCTGGCACAGCTGTCTGGTTCCAGCACATGCTGTTGCCCAACAGAGGCTAATTCCACAGCCCACTGGTGGCAGCATGGGTGCCCTTAACAGTGTGGTAAGGATATCTGTCGGTGCCACCCACACTGACCAGCCTTCTATCCTGGCAGGACCAGTACCAGCTATGCTACCGTGCAGCCCTGGAGTACCTCGGCAGCTTTGACCACTATGCAACGTAACTACTGCTCCCCTCTCCTCCGCCGCCTCCACCGGGGGGCTTCGGAGGGGACCCAGCTCCTCTGAGCCATACCGACCATTGTCCAGCCCTCCTGCACAGATGCTGTTGCCAGCAAAGCACAGCCCACTGGGATCACAGCGTTTCAGGAACATTGCCACACCAATCAGAGCCCAGAGCACTTCTGGGCAAGTGGGTGGCTGGCAGGCAGGCGCTATCGCCCCTCTGTCCACCAGGCCCAGCTAGAGCCTGCTTCAAGCTCTCATTCAGCTCCACGTTTCTCATGCTTCTTTTCATGGGGTGGGGATGGGGGCAAAGCCTCCGTTTTTGTACGTTAGTGGGGTAGATTGAGGGATTCTAGCCTCTTCCCTCTGATTTTTCCTTTCACAAATCCTTGATTGCAGAATGGGCCACTGTGGGGGTTGGGGCTCATTTTGTTTTCCTTTTTGAGTTCACTTTGGGTCCCTTTTCTGTATGCCTTTTACTGCTACGGACAGAACATGCCTTCCTCCTGTGGAGCTGGGGTCGGCAGCCTTCGAGAAGCTTGGCCACAGACTCAGGAGGTGGCACTGATTGGGCTGCTCTTCCAGCCCTCAGACAAGATCCTTTTCCAGCCAAATGCAGGGGAACAGTTTTTAAGGTTTTGTTTTAGTTTTCCTTCAGAGCCTATTTTGGGCCCCACAGACAGTGGTGGGTGGGGAGGCGATAGGAAACACATCCCCAGTCGTCTGTTCCAGTGTGTTTAACATTCACAGCCCACAACCACAGACATGTCTGGGGAGCCTGGCAAGGCATTCCCCATCACCATTGTGTTTGCAAAGGTACAAAAAACAAAAAACAAAAGTACAAAAAATGACAAAAATTTTAAAAACAACAAAAAAGAAAAATGTCATCCCCTGGCCTCTGCTTTAAACCCCCAAGAGGTAGGTGACTCCATGTACCCAGGGTTCCCAGGAGGCCCGCAGACTCACTGGTCCTCCCACACTTCAGTATGGCAGGTGGTTACAGGCCGGGGGTCTGGCCATGTGGCCGAGCAAATGGCACAGGTCAGGGTGTGCCATGCCCCACACACCTCAGGGCCAAGCGGGGGCATGGCCAGCCCTTCAGGTCCAGGCCAGTGGGCCTAGTAGCACATGTCTGTCCTCAGCAGGGGTCGGATGATTTCTCCCTGGATTGCAGCTGTTTTCAAAGCCCCCTGAGAATCGCTCTTTTCCACTCCTTCAAGATGCCCTCATAAACCAATGTGGCGAGACTACTGGACTTCTGTTGACGGTACTATAATCAGTCTTCTTATCTTGGCTTGCTGAGGAGCAGGGCAAGGGCCTCTTCCTCCAGGTAGCACTATCTAGATAGGTAAATGGGGGCAGGGAAGGGTGCATAGCTGTTTTAGCTGAGGGACTTGATGGAGATGTCGCCAAATTTTGCTAGGCTAAGTCAAGATCAACAATCCAGGGTTGGTAATGTTGGATGAAACATTCATTTTTACCTTGTGGATGCTAGTGCTGTAGAGTTCACTGTTGTACACAGTCTGTTTTCTATTTGTTAAGAAAAACTACAGCATCATTGCATAATTCTTGATGGTAATAAATTTGAATAAGCAAATTTCGTATAAACCAGGCCTCTGTCTCAGCTCTTTCTGAATCCAAAGAGTCTGCTTGCATGCATGTTTGTTTGTTTTGTTTGTTTGTTTTAGAGACAAGGTCTCACTGTGTTACAGGCTGGGCTCGAATTCAAAAACTCTCAGTGACCTATCTACCTCAGCCTTTTGAGTGCTAGAGATTACAAGTGTGTACCACTATGCCTGGCAAGAGTCTGCACTTTTCTTTTTGGTACTGGGGATCAAACTCAGGACATTGCGGTTGTAAGGCAGGTGGCAGCACCACTGAGCTAAATCCCTGGCCCAGGAGTCTGTACTTTTAAACTGGTGGCAGCGTGGGTTCTAGAGATTGCCAGGACAGTGGGCCTCTTCTGAGGACTTGTGACAGGGATGCTAGCATACCAGCTTCAACTCCAAAGGCCAGAGCCCTCAGGTGCGAAGCATACTCCAGGATGGGGATCATACTGTGTCTCCTCCCCCTTAAGATGCTGTTTTGCCACCCTGAAAGTCCTAGGCTCCTTGCTCTGGAAACTGTTCTCAACTCTGACCACCTCCCTCCTTCACTACTCTAAGGTGGGAAGGCCCTATGGCACAAGACTCTCATCCAGTGGAAATTGGTTAGTGAGGGCTCATAATGTTTGCAGTGTGGGAACTGACACCAAAACGGTGGCCACCTAGCACCTGGACACAGCAACATCTGCTTGTTGAGCTCTGTGCCCTCTCAACTGGTAACTAGACAAGCCCTGTGGAGTTAGAAAATCACGGAACTTGTAGCGATACAGAGACCCAGAACAAATAGGGAAGAGAAATGCAAGTTGGTAGTTAGCACACAGGAGAAAATGTCATGATAGAGCCCTTCCTAGAAGTGCTATGGGAATGCTGAGGCAGCATCTGAACCAGGGGAAGGTGTCCTGGAGAGGGTGACAGCAGATCCCAGATGTTTCATAGGGTGACTCGTGGTTTTAAAAGGTGGGAAAAGTATTCCCAGTGGAGACCATGCAAAGCCTTGGAAGCACAAAACCTTAGCAAGTGTTGGGCTGGGGATCTAGCTCAGTGGTTTCGCCGCCTGCCCCGGTACCAAAAAAAAAAAAAAAAAGTAAAACCTTAGCAAGTGCAGTGTGACGGGTGGTTCAACACTGGGCAGAGATGCAAGCTGGACTGAGCCCTGGAGCGCAGGCAAGGGGACTGAGTTAATGGAGAAGGATTGTGGGTGACCTGGCGGGTGAAGTGCCTCTGCCTGAACTGTATGTCCCAGGCCAGCTCCGTGAGGGCCCTCACTGGGGGCTGAGTGACTGAGGCCTTGCACCCATCCCTTCTTGGTATTCCTAGACCCAGTTCAGTTCCTGAGCTATCTGCATTTGTTCAGAGAAAGGATACTGCAGGATACCTGAAGGTACTGAAGTTAAACAGTTGTTTGCTAACTAAAAGAATGAGTGTTTTCAAGTAAGCAATATATGGGCTGGGGATGTAGCTCAGTGGCCCCGCACCTGCCTGGTAAGCACAAGGTCCTGAGTTCGATTCCCAGTACAGGGAAAAAAGCAATACACACTAGAGTTTCACGTGAGGAACACCAGCATCAGAAGTGGGCCCGGACAGGTTGAGCACTGAGTGCTTTATGGACCATACGAACCCTCAGGGCTGGCAGCAGAGTAGACACTGTTCACGTCACAGATGAGAAAGGCTCAGGTGAGCACCACTGCTGGGCCCATCACCTGCTGGTGTCTGTTTCAGACTCCTGTCACCTGGTGTCAACCCTCTCTCCCCTTCCCTTTAGCTTCCCCATCCTAGACCCACTCTGCAGCCTCCCCCACCCAGAGCTCAGCATCTCATCTGCCCAGTTTCCCAATCAGGCATCTCTTCCAGCCCGTCAAGTCACCTCACTGCTAACCCTGCCCCTTGGTTCCTCTCTGACCTCAGCTGGCTGCATCTCTGCAACTTCTGTCCCAAGCCACCCTGTCCCACCTGCATCATGACCTCCACCCAAGAGTCCACTGTCAGCACAGTACCCAGAGTGCTCTTCCTCACAGGGCAGACATGACCAAGTCACAGTCCTGACCAGAACCTGCCAATCACCATGCCTGCCCTGCAAGCTCAAGGTCCTGAGTTCAATTCCCAGTACCAAAAAAAAAAAAAAGGACCCGGAAACGCTGTGAAGTCATCCATAATGCCATGGTTCTGCAGGCTCTTGCTCTCTACTTGTTTCTTTTTAGCAGACAAGGTCTCACTATATATTCCAGGCTGGTCTTGCACTCACTATGTAGCTTAGGCCGGCAAACTTGAGGCAATCTTCCTCCCTCAATCTCTCAACCTCGCAAGTGATGGGATTACAGATTTGTGCCTCTACTACACCTAGCTTGCTTTTTTTTTTGGGGGGGGTCTCATGCTATGTAGCATAGGCTAGCCTGAAACTCATGATCCCCCTAAATGTTGGGATTACAGGCATGGGCCATCATGCCCAGCTGCAAAATGAATTCTTTATTAAATTTTGTGACTTTCTTACCATTCTGTCTCAGCTCCAGACCTTCCCACAACCATTTTGGGAACATTCTTCCCGACCTCTACCTGGCTGAAGCCTTTTTCAGGTCTCAGCTGAAAATGATTCCTTCAGAAGCTATCTTTTTTTTTCTTCAGAAGCTATCTTTAAGCATCCTAAATGAGATTAGGTTGCAGGTTATCTGAAATACCTTACTTCATCTAATCTTCCCAACAGTGTATGAAGTAGGTCCCATTTTGCCAATAATTTTGTAGAAAATTAGGTTTGCTGGGTATGGTGCACATCTGTAATCCCAGCTGAAGCAGGAGGATCACAAGTTCAAAGGCAGGCTGAGCGACTTAGTGACTTAGCAAGACTGTCTCAAGGTAGAGTAGAGTGGCTGGGCATGCAGCTCAGTGTAAAGACTCTGGGTTTGATTCCCAGTACTGTAAAAAAAAAAAAGTCACCCCCTAGATATCCATCCTATTTCCTCTCACCGTTCTTGCCCTTGCTGTGTGGTGTCATGGCCACACCAACCTTGATGCACCGGGCACATTATGTAGCGGCCTGTGCCACCACAGCCAGCTTGTTCATATCTGGAAGGCAGAGTTGAGAGCTGATGGACTGGATAAGAAAAGGAGAGTAGGGCCAGGGATTTAGCTCAGTGATGCCAGCGCCTGCCTCGAAAGCGCAAGGTCCTGAGTTTGATCCTTGGTACCAAAAAAAAAAAAAAAAAAGCACAGGTTGACCCACAGTTTCAGCCTGAGCACCTAGAAGGCTCCTGCTGGCATTTATTGCTGTGGACAGGCTGCACACAAGGGCTGCACCGCTGCAGGCTCCCAGCAGTCTTGGGGACTTGGCATTGCTCCCTGGCCTGCCTGACCCCAGGGCTCTGTGTAGCAAAGGGGTAGTAAGTGCGGATGATCTTTTTCTTTGTAATTTTCTGAATTTTGTTTGTTGTTTTTTGAGACAGGGTCTCCCTATGTAGTCCAGGCTGACCTTGAACTCACTATGTAGCCCAGGATAGCCTTGAACTTGCAGTGATCCTCCTGCCTCAGCTTCCCCAGTGCACTGTAATTTTCTGAATTTTTTTGTTATTCCCCACCACCACCAGTACCAGGGATCAAACTCAGGACCTTGCACTTGCCAGGCAGGTACAGCACCACTGAACTACATCCCTGGCCCTGTAATTTTCTAAATTTATATAGTTAATATTACTTTAATTTCAAAATAACCAACCTTTCTAGCTAATATGCACTAACAAAATAACAAAAATAAACTTTTGGGCTGGGGATTTAGCTCAGTGGTTCTGGTGTCTGCCTTGCAAGTGCAAGGTCCCGAGTTCGATCTTCGGTACCAAGAAAAAAAAAAAAAGATAAATAAATAAATAAATAAACTTTAAAAATTGTACTGTTAGTACTTCTTTTTTTGGTGCCAGGGATTGAACTTGGGTCCTTGCGCTTGTGCAGCAGGAGGCAAAACCACTGAGCTAAATCCCTGGCCCAGTACTTCTTTTTAAAGCAAGAAAAACCTGAATAGGATAGGAAGGTAAAATATCCTTATTCTCTTCCTGCTCCTGCCCTAACTGCCTGGCAGGAAAAACTAGTAACGGTTTATTCTATACCTTTCTGAGCATTTTCTGTAAATATGCAAACATGTACATGAACTTTTATTTTTTGTATAACTAGAATCGTATTATTTATACCTTTCTGAAAACTACCCTTTTTATTTAACTATATTGCCAAGGAGCCAGATACAGTGCCATATACCCGTGGTCCCTGTACTCAGGAGGCTGAAGCAGAAGGATCACTTGAGCCCATGAGTCTGAGGCCAGTCTGGACAATATACTACTGTCTCTAAATATGTATATGTGATAGAGAGGTGTTTTTTTTTGGTACTAGGGATCGAACTCGGGTCCTTGCGCTTGCGCAGCAGGCAGTGAAACCACTGAGCTAAATCCCCGGCCCAAGTTTTTTGTTTTTTGTATGTGGTACTAAGGATTAAACCCCTGGCCTTCACACTGAGCTACGTCCTCAGCCCTTTTTTATTTTTCATTATGGGACAGGGTCTTGCTAAATTGCCAGACTGCTCTAATGTTCAGTCCTCCTGCCTCAGCCTTTCCTCATTGGTGGGATTACAGGTGTACACTACTGTGCCTTGTTTTATACTATTCTGTTATAGATGTACTGGGATTTATTTTATTTTATATTTTGGCACTATTGGGGATTGAACCCAGGGCTTTCACACTGAGCTAAATTCCCAGGCCTTTTGATTTTTATTTTGAGACAAGCTCTCACAAAGTTACCCAGGCTGGATACAAATTTGTGATCTTCCTGCTTCAACCTCTCAGAGTAGTGAAATTACAGGTGTCTGGTGGTATACTGTGATTGTTTAAACCAGTATCAATATAAATTTTTCTTTTTTGCTGTTTTTTTTTCTTTCTTGGTACCAGGGATTGAACTCGGGTCCTTGGCGCTTGTGAGGCAGGTGGTGGAACCACTGAGCTAAATCCCCGGCTCAATAAACAGCATTTTAATTTTATGTTTATGTTTCTATTTTTGTTTTTGGTACTGGGGCTCGAACTCAGGTCCTTGTGCTTTCGAGGCAGGCGGCGGAACCAAATTGTATGTTTATGAAAAAATCTTTGAAGCATAAATTTGAAGCAAGTCCTCTTCTAATTCCTTCTTCATTCCTTCACTTCTGGGCCACACTCAGCCACTGTTGTGTATGCGTGCAGATGTTAGTCCTTCTCAGACTCTTTTTCCCTTTGGTGTAGTATACTCCCCTCAGTGTTTTCATATTGGACAACAAACTTTTGATTCTTGTGTACCTGAAAATATCTTTTTTTTTTTAGGTACCAGGGATCGAACTCGGGAACTCATGCTTGCGAGGCAGGCAGCAGAACAACTGAGCTAAATAAATCCCTGACCCTGAAAATATCTTCTGTACTCACTCCATTTTACTTTTGCCTGCTCTAGGCTTTGTTTGCTCCCATTACTGGAGTTTGAACCCAGGGCCTTCACCCTGAGCCACATCCTCAGCCTTTTTTCAAATTTTGAGGGAGAATCTCATTAACTTGCTTAGGCTGGGACTGAATTTGTGACTCTACTGCCTCAGCTTCCCAGACTGCTAGAATTACAGGCAGGTGCCACCATGTTGGGTGCCCTGGGCTTATTTACACAAAATAATTTTCCCCAGAAAATTTTAAAGATATTCTTTCTGTAGTTACCAATTGTACAATAACCAGTTGGTGAAGGAGGAGGGTTTTATGATAGCAAATCACCCTCATATTTGTCCCGTGCCCCCCCCCCCCTTTAGGTGGTACTGAGGATTGAACCTAGGGCCTTTGCACTGAGCTATATCCCCAACCCTTTTTAAACAATTTTTTAAATTTTGAGGCAGGATTTTTTTTTTTTGAGGCAGGATTATTTGTTTGTTTGTTGTTTCTTTTTTTTTGGTACCAGGGATCAAACTTGGGACCTTGTGCTTTCGAGGCAGGCAGTGGAACCACTGAGCTAAATCCCCAGCCCCAACCATGCACTCTGTTTTTTTTGTTTGTTTTTTGTTGTTGTTGTTGTTGTTTTTTTGGTACCGGGGATCAAACTCAGGTCCTCAGCTTGTGAGGCAGGCACCAGGACCACTGAGCTAAATCCCTGGCCCTGTTTTGTTTTTTGAGACAAGTTCATCCTATGTAGTTTAGGCTGCTTGATCTTACTCTGTAGCCTTGAACCCTGCCTCAGCTTCCTGAATCCTGAGTTTGCAGGCTTGCGCCACCATCCCTGGTTTAATTGCAGAGTTTTATTCCTCAGAAGAGTTGACAATTGGGCCAGGGATGTAGCTCAGTGGCACAGTGCCTGCCCGGCAAGCTCAAGGCCCTGAGTTTGATTCCCAATACAAAAAAAAAGTTGAGAATCAAAGCTGGACATAGTGGCGCGTCCCTGTGCAGGATCATGAGTTCAAAGCCAGCATGGGCTACAAAATGAGACCCTGTCTCAAAAACAGACAGATAAAAAAACAGTTGATACAGTAGAATTTAGTCCAATACTCTTTCTCCAACTAGTGACAGGATCATATGGCTTTCTCCTTTCCTCTGTTAAAATGATGACTTTTGGGGGTGGATCTTCCATTGCTGAACGAACACTGCCATCCCTATAATAAAACCACCTTCTACATCCTGCCAGATCTGACGTCTAAGAGTTTGTTTTGTTAAACAAATTTCTATCTATGTTCATACTTTTTTCTTCTATTATCTTTATCCAGTTTTAGGATTAGCACAATGTTGATTTCCTAAAATGAGGGGAGAAGTGTTCCTTCTTTTTTCTGCCTTAAATGTTTGATATAATTTATCAGTTAAAATGTATGTGAGCCTGCTGTTGTCACATAGGTAGGTTTTCAAGCTAGGAATATACTTTCTTTAATAGGTGCTATTCAAATTTTATATTTCCTCCAGAGTTAGTTTCATTAATTTGTATTCCAAGTTACTTCTTAGAAGTTGTCAAATTTATTTCAAAAAAGATTTTTGTAATATGCTTTCTATATCCTTTTAAATTCTGTAAAATCTGTGGTAATGTCTCCTAGATCTTAATATTGTAATTTAAAAAATGTATAACTGATATTGTGTAACAGGAAGAAAAGGTCTAAAAGAGCAGGGGAATTGGGAGGGGTAGGGGAAGGGAAAAAAGGGAAAGGAAAAAATATGAGAAGAGGAAAAAATGGAAACAAGGTCTTTGCAAATAGGGAAGGGTGGAGGGGGTGAAGGGAGGGCAAGGAAAGGGGAAAAAAAAATAAGAACCAAGAGACTCATGTAATGGTACAAGATCCCAATGATGAATGTAACTATTTTACACCTAAAATGTACCAATAAAGTTAATGGGGGAAAAAAAAAATTCAACTGAAAAAAACAAAACAAACAAAAAACAGTTGATAATAACATATCTGCAGACTATATGAGGTGTGATAGAAAATACAGTGAATGTTTTAAGTTTTTAAAAAATTTATCAGTTATGGACTAGAGATTTAGCTCAGTGGCACTATGCCTGCTTGGCAAAAACAAGGTCCTGAGTTTGACCCCCCAGTTCCTCAAAAAAAAAAAATTTTATCTAGTGTAAGACATTGCCAATAATCGTGCTTAAAATACTCCCCTTCACTTTGAACACACTTATCCTATCGTTCTTGCCACTTTCTGAAGTCTTCTCTCCTGTCCTTAGTTGCCCTATCATGGATGACTTGATCCCAGAATTGATTCAAAATATTTATCTTTCATGGTCTTTTTGACTTTGGGGGAGAGTCAGAAGTTACAAGGTGCCAGATCTGGTGAATAATGTTTTTATTTGACAGAAATTGCCATAAACAGTTGATCAATGAGGGGTGGTCATAAAATTCAGTGAATACTTAAAAAATTCATTTACAGTAAAGACACATTGCCATTAATCCCTCTTGCTTCAAATACCTATCCTGTTGTTCTTGGCAATGTGTCTTTTACCGTAATAGGTTTTTTTTTTTTAATTTAAACATTTCACTATAGCTTTCAATTAACCCTTGTATGTGTTAACATGAAAGAAAAGCTGACTGGAATCTAAAAAGCTTAAAGTTTGTAGTCAGAAGTAAGCTGTGCTCGTCCAGCCCTTCTGAAAGAGAAAGAGCTGAAGCTGGTGTCTGCAACCACTGGTGTTTTTAGAGCAGGAGTTATAATATGCACAGATGCCTGTGACTGCAAAGTGATCCCCTGGGAAGGACAGACTGGCACTTTAGATCCTTTATCCACCAGCCCCTAACAAGTCTTTGTAGCCTTGGACAGTTGTCTATCTCTCCTTCATCCCTTTACCTAGCCCTAAAAGTACTTGTAGTTTTTGTTTTTCTTCCCTCCTTTCTTCCCTTCTTTCCTCCCTTCCCTCAAACCTCCCCTCCCCTCCCCTCTCCTCCTGTGTTACTGAAGAATGAACCCAAGACCTCCGCGCTGAACTACATCTCCATCTCCAGCTATCTTTATTTTTTGACACCTAATTTACTTAGGCCAATCTTAAAGTTTTGGGTTTTTTTTTTTTGGTATCGGGGATTGAACTTGGGACCTTGTGTTTGTGAGGCAGGCAGCAGAACCACTGAGCTAAATCCTGGGCCCCTCAGCCTTGAAGTTTTCAAATCACTAAGAACAAAAGTAAACACCCTAAACCAGGTGGCCCATGCCTGTAATCCTAGCATTTAGGAGGCTGAGGCATGAGAATTGCTGTGAGTTCAAGGCCAGTCTGGACTACATAGTGACACCCTGTTTTGTTTTGTTTTAAGAAGTAAACACCATAGTTTCATCCTCAGTACCAAAAAAAAAAAAGTAAACACCATAGACACAAATAGGAAATTAAAAAAAAAAGATATGCAAATTCCAGTAGAAATATGAAAGACAGTCTCACTAGTGATCAAAGAAATGGAAATTGAAACAAGAATGAGGTACTATTGTTTGACTATCTAATTGACAAAAATTATGTATCAATATTGATGTAGGGAATTGGGCACCCATATTTGTAGTGGGAATGTAAACTGCTTCTACCTTTTTGGTTGGTGTTTTCTTTTTTTTTTTTTTGGTACCAGGGATTGAACTTGCACTTTCGAGGCAGGCAGCAGAACCACTGAGCTAAATCCCTGGTCCCCCTTCTACCTTTCTGGAAGAAAGTTTGCAGTGTCTTTCAATAGCCTTATTGTTGACTCTGCAGTACACATTTAGGAATTTACATAAAGAAAACAGCTGGACAAGCAATTTAAAAATGTATTATTTGGGCTGGGGATTTAGCTCAGGGTTTTGCCACCTGCTGTGCAAGCGCAAGGACCCAAGTTCGATCCGTGGTACCAAAAAAACAAAACAAAACAAAAAATGTATTGGTAAGGATTTACTGTAGCATCATTCATGGTAGTGAGAAGTAGTCAGCAACCCAAGTCAGACACAGACATATATGTATCTGTTTTGCCTGGAGCTCCTAAGTGCAGAATCTCAGGCCCCACTTCTGATGGCTGAATCAGAACTTACATCTGTATAAGGATTAGATTGTTACCTTTTATTTTGGTTTTTTGGGTTTGTTTGGGTTTTTTTTGTGTGTGTGTGTGTGTGTGTGTGCTACTGAGGATTGAACTCAGGACCTTGCACTTGTGAGGCAGGCGTGGTGCCACTGAGCTAAATCCCTGGCCATTTTTTGGTTTTTTGAGACAGGATCTCGCTCTGTAGTGCAGGCTGGCCTTGAATTCACAACAATTCTCCTGCCTCAGCCTCCTGAGTGCTGGGATTATAGGCATGCACCACCATGCTCACATTTGTATGAGTATACAGAATTTTAGCAGTGATTTTTCTGGACGTGAAGTTCCCTATTTTATTTTATTTTATTTTTTGGTACTAGGGATCAACTTGGGATCTTGCGCTTGTGAGGCAGGTGGCAGAACCACTGAGCTAAATCCCCGGCCCAGGTTCCCTATTTTAAACAAATTTTCTAGCGCTTCTGTTCCTGATTTTTACTTCTTTTTTCTCTGCCGTCTCAGAGAAAAACAGACCATGCTACAGGTGCATATGTATTTCCTCTGCCTTGTTGCCCTTCTTGGCACATCTCCCCCAAAATCAGGTCCTCTAGGGGTCCCTCCTTAGCCCCTGCCTTCCCCACCCTCAACCTGTGTAGTCTGTGTTGGTCCAGCAACCAAAGCCCTGTGCTGCTGTTCAAATAGTAACACAGGAAAAATACCAAGGAAAGTATCCAGGTCGCATTGCAGAAATGTGATGCAAGCAGGAGTAATTATGGTGTAGTGCATCTGTTGCCCCTGTTGGACTGTGAAGTTGAGGGCAAGGACCACATTTCACTTGCCTCCCAGCTGAGAGTTGACCTCTGAGAGGGACTCAGTTTGAGTTTCCTAGGTGGACTAAAGCAGAGATGCTTGATCTGGCCCCCAGGCAAAAAGTAAATCTGGTCGTCAGGAGGAATTAGGGCTGGGGCTGTTTTCATATCCACTCCAGCTCCTCAGAAGTCCTTGTCTTTCTGCCCACAGTGAACTCGAATCCTAGGGGGCTGCAGCAGGGAGTCCCCAGTCCCCAGTGCCTCGGCTAAGAAGGGACCTGCACCTCCTCAGCAGTTCCACTTCTCCTGAGCTGCCCTTCCCTCCCAGCCCCCACAGGAACAGGAATAGCTCAGATGGAGATTTACCAAGCAAGGACATATTTTAAATAAATAAGAATTACCCAGGACTTGAAATAAACTTAATTGTTTTTTGCTTTTGTTTTTGTTTTTGAGACAGGGTCTCGCTATGTAGTTCAAGGTGGCTCTGAACTCACTATATAGTCCACGTGGTCTTGAACTCCTGGTGATCCTCCTGCCTCAGCCTCCCAAGTGCTGGGATTACAGGTGTGGGCCACCACACCTGGGCTAAAATAAACTTTTAGTGGGAAGACTCCTCAGTCTTTCCCAAAGACCTTGTGTCCCAGATCTTTTAACGTGGCCAGCCCTTTTTTACCTCATCTCTGGGATGTTTTCAGGGCACTCTCTGCAGTTACCCCCATTTACATGGTCTATACCTAGTACATGTTATAACACCTGTAGCATCACCAAGTGTATTATAATAATACCTGCTAGCATCACTAAGCATTTCTGATCCCCCCACCCTTCTTCTGGGAATAGGGATTGAACCCAGGGCCTTACAAATGGTAGGCAAGTGTTCTACCATGGAGCCACATCCCCAGCCCTTTATTTAAATTTCCAAAATTTCTCAGCAAGGCTTCTTGTGCCTCTGCCTGTAATACTGGGCCATCCTTGGGCCGGGGATTTAGCTCAGTGGTTCCAGCGCCTACCTCGAAAGCGCAAGGTCCCAAGTTTGATTCCTGGTACCAAAAAATCCCACAAAAAACAAGCAGTGGGCCTACAGAAAGAGCCAGGGCTGTCTAAGGGCTAACGACAGTGGTGACCACAGAGATCTCCCTTGGAGCAGACCCTCAAGGAGCAGACATGCTAATGGGGAGAAGAAAACAACAGGACAATAAAGGAAGCACACAGTCGTCCTAAGGAAGGGCTTCATGGCAGCTGACACATGTCAGCAAGGCCCTGAAGGAGCAGGATAGTCAGACACAAGGCCTGGAGAAGTGTGGGGTGAGATACTCCAGGGTGTGGCTGGTGGGTTTTCTGTGGGAGTGGGAGGACTTGGCTTCTCTACACAGTGAGCTGGGAAGTCTTTTGATGGTTTGAAGACTAGGAGTAACAGGATCTGGCTCCTGACAGGAAAGACTCACTGTCTGCTGGGTGGAGACTGCAGAGGGCAAGGGTAGGGGCCAACAATTAGGTTGAGAGTTTATCCTATTCAGGCTGCAGGTGTGGGCGCAGGGTGGAGGCAGTGGAAGTGCAGGGAAATCCCAGGTTCTGGGTGTATTTTGGAGGCAGATCAGAACTATGTTCATGTTAGCGAGGCATGGTAGTGCACACCTATAATCTCAGCACTTGGGAGGCTGAGGCAGGAGAATCACTGTGAGTTTGAGGCCAGCCTGGGCTACATAGTGAGACCCTGTCTCAAAACAAAACTATGTTCATGTTAGTGTCAAAGCACCAAAAAACACAATTCATAAAATAAACTGATAAACTGTATCAAGTTAAAAACCTCTGGTGCTTCAAAAGACATTGTAAAGAAAATGAAAAGACAAGCCACAGGATAAGGGAAAATATTTATAAAGCCTGTATCTGATAAAGAGTTGTATCCAGAATATAGAAAGTACTCTTGCAACCCAATAATAATAATTCAAACCACCCAATAAAAAAATGGACAAAAGATTTGAATAGACATTTCCAAAACTGGCTATATAAATGGCTAATAAGGACATAAAAAGATGCTCAACATCATTAGTCATTAGGGAAAATGCACATTAAGGCCCCAGTGAGATACTACTTCATGCCCACTAGAATGGATATAATCAGAAAGATAGAAAATCTGGCAAGGGCATGGAGAAATGCAAATCCTCATATACTGTTGATGGGAATGTAAAATGGTACAGCCACTTAACAAAATAGTTTGGCAGTTTCTTAAAAAGATAAACATAAATTTACTACACAACCTCCCAATTGTTCTACTCCTAGTTATCGACCCAAGAGAAATGGAAACACATATCCACACAAAGACTTGTATGTAAATATTCATAGCAGCCCTATTCAACACCAGACAAAAAGTAGAAACAATCCAAATGTCAATAAAGGCTACAATGGGATACTGTTCAACAATAAAAGGGAAGGAAATACTAAGTACTGATATATGCTGTAATATGGGTGAAACTAAAAAAAAAAAGCTCAGTGGAAGAAGCCAGACACAAAAGACTCCATATTCCATGACTCTATTTATATAAAATGTTCAGAAAAGGCAAATCTATGCAGAGCAAACTAATGCTTTCCTGGGATTTCGGGTGGGAACAGAGATTAACTGCAATTAGGCATAAGGTGGTGAGTTTTACTGAGGTAATAGAAATGTTCCAAAACTGGATTGGGTAAATCTCAGTAAATATATTTAAAAGCTCCTAAATTATATACTTAAAAAGGAAAATGTTAGCAAGACGTAGTGGTACACGCTGTAATCCCAGTACCCTGGGACACTGAGGCAAGAGGATCACAAATTCAAGCCCAGCCTGGGTAATTTAGGGAGACGCTATTTCAAAAAATAAAAAAGGGCCAGGATATACCCCAGTGCAAAGGCCCTGGGTCCAATCCCCAGAATCCAAAAACCAAAAACCAAAAAAGATAATGTATATGTAAATGTATGTTTTTTGTTTTTGTTTTTTTTGGTACCAGGGATCGAACTCGGGTCCTTGCACTTGCGTAGCAGGTGGCAAAACCACTGAGCTAGGGCCAGGGATTTAGCGCAGTGGTTTTGCACCCTGCTGTGCAAGTGCAAGGACCTGAGTTCGATCCCCAGTACCAAAAAAACAAACGAAAAACCACTGAGCTAAATCCCCAGCCCTATGTAAATGTACATAATTTTTGTGTATATAACGCATTTAGCACATCACAACATTTGTAATTATTTAGGTTTTTTTTTTTTTTGGTACCAGGGATCAAACTCAGGTCCTTGCGCTTTCGAGGCAGGCAGTGAAACCACTGAGCTAAATCCTGTTTGTTGTGCTTGCTTCGGCAGCACATATACTAAAAAAAATCCCATTTGTTTTTTGAGACAGGTTCTCACTATGTGGTTTAGGTTGGGCTTGAACTCACTATGTAGCCCAGGCTGGCCTTGAACTTGCAGTGATTCTCCTGCCTCAGCCTCCCAAGTGCTGGGATTATAGGTACACACCACCTGATAAACCTATTTTTTTATTTAATTATTTTGTGGTGCTGGGGCCTTGACATGCTAAGCACAAACTGTACCACTGAGCTACTGAGCCAGACCAAGTTAGCCTTTTTTTCATTTAAAATGCCCCCTACTCCATCCCAGGCTGCCCAAACTGCCTCAGTCTCCTGGGATCAATAGGATCAATAGGATCAAGCAAGCCTTTTTATTTTTCCTTTTGAGACAAGGTCTTACTTTGTAATCTAGGCTGACCTCAAACTCACAGTGATCTCTTTTTTTTTGGTACCAGGGATCGAACTCGGGACCTTGTGCTTGAGAGGCAGGCGCTGGAACCACTGAGCTAAATCCCAGACCCTCACAGTGATTCTCCTGCCTCAGCCTTCCAAGTGCTGAGATTACAGGTGCAGGGCACCACACCTGGCTCAAACAATCCTCTTATCTCAGCCTCCTGAGTAACAAGCTGGCACTATGGGCCTGCACCGCCACACCCACTCCGAATTAATTGTGTGTGTGTGTGTGTGTAAGTGGGGACTGAAACCAGGGCACTTCCACTGAGCTGCAGTGAGAAAGTGTCTTGCTGAGTTGCCTAAACTGTATTTAATCTTGTGATCCTCTTGCCTCAGCCTCTTGAGTGCTAGGCTACAGGCATATGGGACCGGGCCAGGTTCCAAGGTAATTTTTAGGCCAATAATTTTGCTATTATTATTTATGTCATGCCTACCAGGTGCCAGGTGGTGGATACAGGGAAACTCCAGCAAAGAATCCCTGGGCCATGACGAAGTTTAATTTCCAAATTGTGCTGCCATTGCTGGCAAGTCATTCTGAAGCTCATTGTCTTCTGTTCTTCCACAGCCAGCATAAACTTTTTGTTGGTTTTTGGCAGTCCTGGGGATCTAAACCCAGTACTCTACCACTGAGCTACATCCCCAGCCCTTTGATTTATTATTTTCAGATTGGGTCTTGCCAAGTGGCTCAGGGTGCCTTCCAGCTCCCGCTTGCAATCTTCCTGAGTGAACCTCCTGAGGAGCTGGGATTCTAGGTGTCTCCCACAGCATAGCACCAGAGTGATATTCTTGAGTTATTTTTTGCCTACTAGAGGCAGATGGACGCATAAACAAATCTCTGCTTTTCTAACACTTGCTTTGTGTCTACTGTATAGGATGAGGTAGCAGATTGCTTGGGGCCGTTGCTAGTTGCACACTGGTTTCTGGCTTAGGCATAGGGTAGACGGGTGATCTACTGAAGTAAGAAACCTAGGAGGCAGAGCTGATTTGTGGGACAAAACTAGGTCTAGCTGGGGATTTAGCTCAGTGGTTTCGCCGCCTGCTGCGCAGGCACAAGGACCCGAGTTTGATCTCCGGTACCAAAACAAAACAAAACAAAACAAAACAAAACTAGGTCTCTACTGGGCATGTGGGCTTTGAGTATCTGTAGAACACCCAAAGAGAGGGGCTCAGAAATACTAAGATATGCAGATCTGCACTCAGGGAAGATGAGATCATGCTGTGGTATAGACTGAGACATGCACAGGTTAGTGAAGCCTAAGAATGTGTGTACTGAGCTCTTGCTTCACTCTGTACTAAGTGCTTTTTTGTATCATCATCATCCATCATTGTAGCCAGTGGTTTTTTTTGGGGTTTTTTTGGTACTGGGGATTGAACTCTGGAACCACTGAGCTAAATCCCCGGTCCTGTAGCCAGTGTATGCCAGTAAACTGAACATTTGCTACATGCCAGTGAGACTTTTGCTTTACCATACTGTCTCATTATCTCAGTGAATTTTCACAAACAAGAAAAGGAGGTACTATTTTCACTTCAGTGATGAGAAAAGTGAGGGTCAGAGAGATGAACTAGGTCATACTGCTAGTGAGTTACAGAACTAGAAACATCAAAGAAAAGCGTAGAACAAGAGAATCAGGCAGGGGATATGGCTCGGTAGCAGAGCACTGTCGAGTGTGCACAAGGCCCTGGACTTCTCACAATGGTAGTGATGGTGGGGGATTGGGAGCCATGAGGGCATCAGTATGATTTAAAAAGCATATATTTTGGGGGTGTACCAGGGATTGAACTCAGGACCTTGTGCTTGCGAGACAGGCAGTGGCACCACTGAGCTAAATCCCCAGCCCTAAAAAACATATTTTTGAAAATTTAAAAATGAAGGCATAATATGTACATCAAGTGTTATACACAATTTAAGTATACAAATCAATGTGAACACACCAGGGTAACCACCATCCAGATGAAGCAATGAAACATTACCAGTACCCCAGGAGCATTCCCTGTGCTGCCCCCCATCATTCCCTGTCCCTTGGCTAAAGAGAAACACAACTGTGACTTTAATTGCCATAGACCTATCAACATTTAAGGGATAGGAAGGGAAAGATGACTTCAGAAGGAGGCTGACACAAATTGATTAGACAAGTGAGGCGTTATCAAAAGAACTTGATTTGGGCCCCTCCTATCATATGCATGCAGCAGTTAGAAGCGAGTGATGTGGAGGACAAGTTGCTTGACAGTCCTTGTGGGCAGACATTGGAAGAGACAGAGCAAGCTCAGAAGTCGGTATTCATAGCAGTGCTGGGTCCTTCACCCAATCTAGGACAGTGGAGTCTGTGAGGTGACCTGTGGCATCTTATACTTAGTGGCATGAGCAAGAATTTTCACATGATTTCTAGTGGCTTTCTCTGTTATTTATGTATTCTCCAAATTGTTTCTTTTTTTGAGAACTTTATTTTTTACACGTGAAGGTTGATGAAAAACCATTAGTTTCCTATTAAAGAAAACCCAACGTTTCAATTAAAAATAATACAGTCTTGGGGGCTGGGGATTTAGCTCAGTGGTTTTGCCGCCTGCTGTGTAAGCACAAGGACCCAAGTTCGATCCCCGGTACCAAAAAAATAAATAAATAAAAAATAAAAATAATAAAGTCTAAATTTACTCATTAAATACTATTAACATTTTCTAAAACAGAACTTGAAAACATCCAGCATGCTTAATCTTAGTACAAAGGCTAGATGACCACATATACATGTTACAGGCATCGAGGCAGACTACAAATTATAGCCATCATCATCATCATCATCTTCACACTTCCTTTTCAAAGCATTTGATTACTTACTGGTAGTATTTTGTGATGATATTGGTAGTATTTTGTGACAATACCGTATTTGTGGTAATAAGAATGTTTTTGGACCCAATTAATGATGGACTAATCAGAACATTCTGAACTGCTCAAGTTGCAGGGATGGAGGCTTTTATAGAAGGGGCCTGGGAAGCAGGCGTCTACACCATAAACCTCTGCCTACTGAGGGACACTGGAGCCCCTACTTTGGCTGAAACAGACATGGCCTGTAGAGTTTGTGTGCCTAGCATGGGATACTTGGTCTGCTAGTAACTGAACCAACACTCAACCTTGGAACCATTATTCTTCCTGTAGAAGTAGATGTCGTTTTTTGGTAAAGACTTGAGTCTGTAGTTTGGACTTGTTAAGCTATTGATCAGGTGGCAATCTAGGACCCGAATATGGCCTGATCAATGGCAAAGGGGTTTGGTTTCTTTGTCTTGCAATATCTAATAAAAAATTTCTTAGGGGTAAAAGACTGGTCAGCTTGACACTGGATTGCCAGTTGCACATCTGCATTGACAATGGCTTTTTTTTTTGTACCAGGGATCGAACTTGGGACCTTGTGCTTTTGAGGCAGGCAGCGGAATCACTGAGCTAAATCCCTGGCCCCCAGCATCTGGTTTCTAACTCTTGGTTTATATTCTGTAATCCTCATATCCTTGAGGATTTGTGCCATCATCTGTGAATCTTTTAGCATGCTCTTGGGAGAATCCATCTTGCCAGACTCCATGATATCTGCCTGTCAGACTTCTAAAGCTACATCACCCACATTAATGCACTTCAGTCCTGATCTGAATGCAAATTCTTTGCCTTGCATGGGTTTTTTCAATTTCTGGTGTGCCAGTGATCAGGATGTTTGGGAACACCATAGTCCCTGACGTTGGGGGTACGGGATGGTTTGAGACAGGGTCTCACTATGTAGCCCAGGCTGGCCTCAAACTCTCAGTACTCCTCCTGCCTCAGCCTCCCGAGTGTTGGGGTTACCATCACGCCCGGCTGTATTCACCAAGTTCTGTTCTTCTGACTCTCAGCACTTTTATGAGCTACCTGATATAATCTATTATCTAATATATTACCCTAGCAGGTCAAGAGAGAAAAATCTTTTAACTGTTAAAACCAGGCTGGGGTGCAGCTCAGTGGTAGAGCACACACTTAACATGTGAGGCCCTGGGTTCAATTCCCAACATCAAAAACAAACAAAAAAGCACTATTGGTTTCCTGTCCAGTGGTTATTCTCTTTCTCTCTCTCTTTTTTTTTCCTGGTACCTGGGATTGAACGCAGGCCCTGTGCCACTGAGCTAAATCCCTGGCCCTATTCTCTTTTTTTAAACAAACTTTTTGTTTTTTCTTGAAGTCTGTGCTTAGTCCTAGGAAATAAATCACAATTGGTCCATACCATAAATCCACACCCATGCACGTGTTCTCTTCTTTTGGCTATATTCATTGACTCTCATCGTGAAGATGTGATGATCCTGCAAGGCAGATATTATTTTTATCATTTTACTGATAATGAAAACCCAGGCTCAGAGGAGAGACTGGTTTTCTTTTTTGTGGTACTGGGGGATTGAACTCAGGACCTTGTGCTTTTGAGGCAGGCATGGTGCCACTGAGCTAAATCCCCGGCCCTGTTTTTTTTTTTGATAGGGTCTTGGTTTGTAGTTCAAGCTGGCCTTGAACTCACTATGTAGCCCAGGCTGGCCTCAAACTCGTGGTGATCCTTCTGCCTCAGCCTCCGGAGTGCTGGGTTAACTGGCGTGTGCCACTATGCCTGGCGAGAGAATGGTCTTGAACACAGGTCTGACTCCATATAGCTCTTTCCCGGATGCTACACTATCACTCATCCATTGCTAAGTTTGCACATTTTCGAATGTCTCTGCTTGTGGTTATTTGCCATTTCTGTTTGATCCATGAGTGTCCCGTAATGGCTCCTTCCACGTGCCCCTTGATAAGCTGAGAACCCCTTAGGGCGACTCACTACCCCTCAGGAACTGCTCCTAATAAGTTCTAGGAACCCCCCTAGCTCTCCAGGAGAGCCTCTAGTGATTCCCAGACTCCCTCTCTCCGCCCCAAGAGCTGCTCCTAATAACCTCTAAATCCCCGTTCACTGCAGAACTACTTTGTAATGACCTTAAGAATATACTTTCCCTCTGGGATCGGTTCTAATGACCCCCAGGGCTCCGTCTCCTTCAGGAACTGCTTCCTTCAGGTACTGGCCCTGCTCGCCGGCTGGTGAGGAGATTCTACCCACGTAGGCCTTTTGTTTTAAAAACCGAGACTATCCTGGACAAAGTGGGACAAGATGGTCACCTTCTCAGGGCTCTTAGACTTCGAAAACTTCCCAAAGGGTCCCTATCACCTTTTCACCTCAGGCAAACGGCTACTCACCCCAAGAAAACTTTGACCCCACTTTCGTTACAGACATCCTATGAAAACCTCACGACCCTGACCCACCTACTCGACCAGCCCACTTCTGGGTATTCTCTTCTTTCAACTCTGATTAGTTACGAGAGCCTGATGCCCGTCTATGATTGGCCAGCTCTGCGACTCGGCCCAGATGTTCAGTGGCCGTTGTCCCGGGTGGTACAGCGTTTCCTCCTGGCAACAGCCCCTGTCGGTGTTCATAGGCTGACCAGAGTGATATTCCCGGACTTTGGGCGTTTGCAGCGCGAGCTCATTGGCAGTTTGAGGGCTTGCAGCCGCCTTTGGATTGGTTGACTCTGCGGGACGCTATGCGGCTGCGCAGAGGCCGACTCTCAAGGAGGCGGAGTTTCGTCTTTTCGCCTGGTGGAAAAGCAGTAGGATCGGCTAGAGGCGACAGCGGAAATCGAGCCTGAGCCCTGCTGGGGCTTTGGGCTTTAGGTGAGAAACATTGAGTTTTGGATTATTTTTAGTTTTTTTGTTGCTGCAGCCGTGACCGTGAGCTCCGGTGGGGGAGGGGAAGTGGGGGGTGGTTCTTTCTGGGTCGAGTGATGGGCGTGTATCTGGGCGAATAGGAGAAGGAGTTTATGAAGTCCATCCTGAGATTGGCTCTTTCCAATCTCTTTGTGGCCAATAGATGTCGGGGGGGAGGGAGCAGGTCCACTGGGCCTTATTTTCTTCTTCCTAGCTTCGGGCCCCACTCGCCCAGGCGGCGGGGCCCAGAGAGGTGGTCGTTAATGAGGTGAGGTTCGAGGACCTTGGGAATCGATTTGTCTTTGGAGGGATACGCGCGGGAGCGGCTGCAGGTGGAGGGTGCGGGAGTTCGAAGTAGTTGTTAGTAGCAGCTGCCTTTATGGAATGTTTAAGCACCGGGCCTAGTGCTTAGCGTTTCGCTTGCATCATCTGAGTTAATCATAGCAACCCTGCAGGGCAGGGGCTTGGGGTCCCCATTTTACAGGTGGCGAAACTGAGACTCAACCAACTCACACAGCCAAGGTCATAGAGCTAATAAATGGCGAAGACTGGCCCTGTGTTCAGAGTTTTGACTGTAGAGCCTGTGCTCTTGAACCACTAGGCTTTGTTGCTGGGTGCGGGAGAGGTGTCAAGAGCCTGGAGCTTTCCCTACGGAATAGCCCTGGGGAAGGGAGGGCTAGGAGTAGAGGGAGGGGTAGCAATTGTGGCGAGGAGGGAGGAAATTAGTTATTCTACAGTTACTGAGTGCTTACTCTGCCGTGCATTGTTCTGGGTCCTTTGCACAGAAAGATGAATAGTCCTAGAGGCCAATGAAGCTCCATCAGGGTCCCTTTCGAATCCCTGGGTTGGGGGCCTCCATCCTGTATTCATATAATGATGTATTTTTATAAAATTTACAAAAGTAAGATTTTTTTTTTTAGAGTGCCCCCCCCCCCCATTGATTAAACTTCAGGTTCCTCCACGCTTGCATATGCCCTTGCAAAGCATGAGGTCCAGGTGGAGATGAAGACTTAGGGAAACTGCACTAGGGGTGTATTTCCTGGTATGTAAAACGGTGATAATGGTGTACCTGCCATGCAAAGTTCATGAAAAGCGTCTGGCCAAGAAATACCTTATTTTGGATGGAATTGGAAGCCTAAGAGTTGTGGGTAATGGGCTTTGTCTTCCACCTTAGTTTTGTTCCATGCTATCTCCAAGATCTATTATAGATTATTGGTGGGCTGGAGGCAGTTTCCTCCCATGGAGCCTGGACTGCCTTGGGTTTGGGCCTTGGCCCAGCTCTGCTCCTGGGCCCTTGGTGGAGAGAGGAAAGGACATTCTAAATGGGCTTTGTCCTTTTTCAGTTGAGATGGTCTATTGCAGTGATGGCAAACCTTTTAGAGCTTTCAATGATACAGACAGCCCACTGCAGCAGTGTGCCAGACGTTCACCATCACTGGTCTATTGTGTTACTAAGCGCTGGAGATATACCTACTTAGCTGAGGTTTCCTTTTTTTTTTTTTTTTTTTGGTACTGGGGATCGAACTTGGGTCCTTGTGCTTGCACAGCAGGCGGCAAAACCACTGAGTTAAATCCCCGGCCCTGAGGTTTCCATTTTTTAAAAAAAATCAGGTACTGTATTTATTTTACTTTCTGCAGTTAGTTATGAAGTTTACCCTGTATTGCCAGTTTATTGCTTATTTAAATTTTGTCCTTTGATTTCTGGGCATACAGTGCAAATGAACTTGTTTAAATACTGCTAAAATTGTATTTTTGTTTTAGATATGAGAACAGTTTGACCATAGGATTTTTGTTGCTGTTTTTTGGTATGGGGGGGGGGGTTGAACTCAGGACCGTGCTCTTGCCAGGTAGGTGGAACCACTGAGCTAAATCCCCAGCCTGATCTTAGGGTTTTGAAATTGTGCTGGGTGTGGTACTGCACGCCTGTTATCCCAGTATTCAAGAGGCTGAGGCAGAAGCCACGCTACAAAGCCAGACCCTGTCTCAAAAACAAAACAAAAAACCCCTGTAAGTTATGCTGCCAATATCAAATACTTTTTAACGTTTTTTTTTTTTTTTTGGTACCAGGGATTGAACTCCACTGAGCTAAACCGCCCCCCCAACACACTTTTTTTTTTTTTTTTTTATAAAAGGTCTCCTTATATAGTTCTGGCCGACCTTCAGTTTACTCTGTAACCCAGGTTGGCTTTGAACCTCACAGTGATCTCCTGCTTTAATTAGCCTATTGAGTGCTGGGATTAGACCAGCAACTTTTTAACTCTTAAACTTTGTGATTTTGTAGCCAAGGTAACTTTTAAGGAATTTTGAATTCTGATCTAAATCATTGCCCTAGAAAAGAGCATTGTTTACTTTTTTTTTTTTGAGACAGGGTCTCACTATGCAGTCTGAGCTGGCATTGCACTCAGTATGAAGCCCAGGCTGGCCTGGAACTTGCAGTAATCCTTCTGCCTCAGCCTCCAGAGTGCTGGCATTACTGGTGTGCACCACCACGCCCAGCCATCATTGTTTACTTTTAAAATCCAATCCTATTATATTATATTTAATATCCTGAGAAGCGATTATCAAGGTATAAATACAGGAGTAACTTGAAAAAATCAGGATATGGACAGGTCAACTGTAAGACTAAGAATTAGTTTTCTTTTTAGCTGAAACAGTATCCTGTTTAAATGAATTTGAATATATATGCAGGGTTTTTTGTGGTTTTTTTTGTGGTACTGGGGATTGAACTCAGGATCTTGTGCCTGTGAGGCAGGCACTGCGCCACTGAGCTAAATCCCCGGCCCTACATGCAGTTTTTTTGGGGGCTACTGGGAATCGAACTCAGATCCTTGCCCTTGCATGGCAGACAGCAGCACCACTGAGCTAAATCCCCGGCCCTGCTGGGTTTTTTTTTGGTACTGGGGATCGAACTTGGGTCCTTGCGCTTGTGCAGCAGGAGTCGAAACCACTAAGCTGAATCCCCGGCCCTCTGCAGTTTTAATACATCAGATTCTTTTGAAGCAGAAGCTTTTCTGTGTGTACTTCCAGTTCATTTAAATAACATTCCTAGAGGCCCGTTTCCAGGTGTGAGGTCTTAATGCTTCTTCAGAATTTCTGCATTATGTTCCTATTTTCAGCACTGACATTGCCAGCGTTTAATTTTAATGATCTTTTGTATAATTTTATGCCCTTAATGTACTTCTTTAGATTGCTCTCTAACCAAAGTGACCTCAGGAAGGGAAAATGGCGTCTGAATCTGAAACCCTGAATCCCAGTGCTCGGATAATGACCTTTTACCCAACCATAGACGAGTTCCGGAACTTCAGTCGATACATCGCCTACATTGAATCTCAAGGAGCTCACAGGGCTGGGTTAGCCAAGGTAAGGAGTAGGATTGTTGACCATGGCTTTTGTGACAGGGCAGCAGTACGATTTTTCCTCTGAGGAGGCCAGAACTGAGTCTCACTGAAAGTTGGGTGGGGGGTGACTTTAGTTTATTCTATTTCATTTGCAAATTAATTCCCGTTAACATCTGAAGCATCTATGCTTTTAGGAAAGCTGCTTGGAATGTTCACAAAGGATTAAATAGGAGCCAGTGTCTCTAGACCTTGCCTTAGCCCTCATGGTGGAGCTGGGTGCTAGTAGTATTTATGTCATCCAGCATTTGTGCCACCTGCCTTCATTTGCTCTTATTTCAGCACTCTTATTTCATTATGTCCAGCACCCTAGTACTAATTTGGCCTCCCATACGGCCTTTCTTCCAGAAGAGAGAAGGCACTCACTGGCCAGGTAGCTTGAGTATTCTGGTCTTTGTAATTGAAATTGGTTTCTGGTTTGTACTGCCCCCCCCCCCCCCCCAATCTATCACAGGACCTTGAGCTTGCCTGGCAGGCACAGTGCCACTGAGCTAAATCCCCGGTACTACTTTTTTCATTTTTTTTTTTTTTCCCAGTCCTGGAGATCAGTACCTTGCACTTTGGAGGCAGGCACAGCACCACTGAGCTAAATCCCCAGCCCTGTACTACTTTTTTTTTCGTATGAGTTGAAGTTATTTTTTTTTTTATGAGCCAAATCAATCTTTCCTATATTTTGTTACAGTCAAGTTCTGAATCCCTAAAGAGTTGAGTTGAATTGAATGTTTGCATTTCTTTTTTTTTTTTTGGTACTGGGGATCTAACTAAGGACCTCACACTTGCCAGCCAGGAGCTGCTGAACTACATCCCTGGCCCAGTGATTGCTTTTCTGAAAGGATCTTCTAGAAACTGAAAGTTAAGGGACTCAGTCTGCCTGGAAGAAACTATTCTGCATTAGTATGTGTCACTTTTTCAATATGAAAGAAGAAAGCAGGGACATTGATTACAAAACTGAGGAGCTGTCTTGGAATACTGAGGCTAAGGACTGACTTTAGTCTTCTATGCAGATAGGGCTGCTGCTGGGTTCCCTAGCAGGGAGGACCTGCAAGAGCTGCAGTGCAGCTTTTCAGCACTTTTTGTTTATACTGTATTAGATTAAAAATTGCACAAAAAATCCTGTTATTATAAAAGCTTTATAAAGGCTAATCTTCATCTACCTTTTGCAGTATCCTCTCCGTAAGACCATCAGTGCTATTAGCTCCTTTTCCTCTTCTCATTTATATAGTATTGTCACGTGTGGAATGTGTATTGTAAATTAACACACAAAGTTGCTGTTTTGCTTTTTTTGGTACCAGGGATTGAACTCTGGACCTTGCGCTTGTGATGCAGGCAGCAGAACCACTGAGCTAAATCCCCAGCCTTTTCTGTTTATTCTTGTGTTCTCTGTAGGTTGTACCTCCAAAAGAGTGGAAGCCACGAGCATCCTATGATGATATTGATGACCTGGTCATTCCTGCACCCATCCAGCAGCTGGTGACGGGGCAGTCTGGCCTCTTTACTCAGTACAACATACAGAAGAAAGCCATGACTGTTCGAGAGTTCCGCAAGATAGCCAACAGTGATAAGTGAGTGGAAATACTTTCCCTGTCATAGCATCTCCGACCTAGCATCTCATTCTCACAGCTGTCTCCAAGACTGCCTCTGTACTACTGAAGAACAGTTTCACCAGTTCTAACTTCTGTCTCCCTTTCTGCTCTTTTTTCTTTCCTTTATCTTTTTATTTCTGTTTTTTTTTTTTTTTTTTTTTTGTCCTACCGAGGATTGAACCCAGGGCTGCCCCTGCACTGACCTCCATCCCCAGTCATTTCAAACATTTTTTTTTTTTTTTTTTTAATTTTGAGACAGAATCTTGCTAAATCGCTAAATTGCCCAGGCCAGGATCAAACTTGAAATCTGCCTGCCTCAGCCTCCCCCAGAGTGTGGAATTATAGACATGTACCACCAGGCCTAGCTTTTTATGCTCCTTTTATAGAAGCATTTCCTTGTTTTAGTTCTGTGTTCCACTCTAAACATGTCCTTATTATATAAACTACTCTCATTTTTCCATGGGAAATAGTAACTTTAAAAAACTTTTTAATTTCTTTCACTGTCCTGGGGATTGAGCAGGGCCTCATATATGCTAGGGCAGTACAGTGCCACTGAGCTACACCTCCAGCCCTAGAAAAGGTGGATTACTTTTGACTCTGGTGACTTGTGTAGTTATACAGGAAAAAATTGAAGATGGTTCTAAAAGAGCTTTTGCTGGGTGAATTGATGCCACCTGGTTATCCTAAAGTAGTTTCACTTTTATCTAGGGTTCTGCATCTTTAGTCACTGCTAGACTTCTCGATACTTAAGCTGCTGTCTCATTTCTGTTTTGTGTTACTGGACATTGAATCCAGGGGAGCTCTGTCATTCAGCCACATCTTCAGCCCATTTATTTATTTATTGATTGATTGATTGATTGATTGATTGATTGATTGATTGTACCGGGGATCGAACTTGGGACCTTGTGCTTGCGAGGCAGGCGCCGGAACCACTGAGCTAAATCCCCGGCCCTTTCAGCCCTTTTATTTTGAGATGGGCTCCCAAAGTTGCCTAGGCTGACTTTGAATTTGCAATCCTCCTGCCTCAGCTTCTGAGTAGCTGGGATTACATTCCTATATCACCATGCCCAGTTTCATTTCTTTTTTTTTTTTGGTACCGGGGATCGAACTCAGGACCTTGTGCTTTCAAGGCAGGTGGCACCACTGAGCTAAATCCCTGGCCTGTCATTTCTATTTTGACATTAACAACAAAATGAGGATAAATAATTACCAAGCTAGTTGTTTTCTATTACCCTACTCTTTGTCATGCTTACAATAATAATATTGTTTCAGAATGTATTTGCTTAGTCTTGTTTTCAGTCATTTTTCTTTGTTGTTTTTTTGTTGGTTTGTTTGTTTTTGTTTTTGTTTTTTTTTGGTACCAGGGATCGAACTCAGTTTGTTGTTTTTAATATTTAGCTTTTGTCCCTTTGCAGACTTACAGTGAATTAATTTTGTATTTCCCTCATTCGGTTCTGACTGCTCCTTTTTTTTTTTGGTATTGGGGGATCCAACTTGGGACCTTCCACACATGCAGTGGTATCACTGAGCTAAATCCCCGCCCCACCCCGCCACCCCCTTTATTTTTTGAGACAGGGTCTCACTGTGTAGTTCAGGCTGACCTTGAACTCACTCTGTTAGCCCCAGGCTGGCCTCATACTGAATCCTCCTACCTCAGCCTCCCAAGTGCTAGGATTACAGGCATGTGCCACCATGCCTAGCCTGACTGCTGCTTTTGTTTTGTTTTTGCAGTACTGGGGTTTGAACCCTGAGCCTTTTGCAATGAGCTTCATTTCAAGAGCTATTTATTTATTTACTCAGGGGTTTGCTAGGTTACTAAGTTAATTATCCAGGCTGGGTTTGAAATTGTTTTTCTTTTTTTCTTGTTTTTTGGGAGTGAGTACTGGGGATCTAACTCAGGACTTTGTGCTTGTGAGGCAGGTGTGGCGCCACTGAGCTAAATCCAGGGTTTGAAGTTACGATCCATCTGCCTTAGCCTCCTGAAAGCTGAGTAGCTTGGTTTACAGGAATGCCCAGTATAGCTCAGCTGCCTTTTCTTCTTTTTATTTCCTTTGCAGTCCTGGAGATTGAATCCAGGGAGCATTGAGCTATATCCTCTGCCTCCCAACCCCCTTTTTAAACTTTGTTTTGAGCATAGGCTTGCTAAGTTGCCCAGATTGGCTTCAATCCTCCCACTTTAGCATCCCAAGAAGCTGGCATTTCAGGTGTGCACCACCATACCCAGCCTTCTTTTCCTTTTAAATTAACCAGCCCTATATCTGTTCCCTTCAGCCTGATACATGTACTTTGTCTGGTGGTGCTGAGGATTGAACCCATGCACTTCATACATGTTATATGAGTGCTTTACCACTGAGCTCCATCCCTAGCACCCCACCCTGATGTATAAGATTTTTACCACTATTTTCATCTCTGTGTCCAGCTAGCTTTAAGAAAATTGGCAGATTAAAAACATGAATTTATAACAGATCAGTTGAAAGTAGGGGAGTTACTTACATTTCAAAGAGAGCATGAATTTTCAGCTGAGCTAGGGAGTTAGTTCAGTGCATTGTGCATGCCTTGCAAGCACAAGATCCTGAGTTTAATCCCCAGTTCTGGGGAAAAAAACTCATGAATTTTCTAATATTTATTATTTACTAGGTTAATAATAAAATATAAAGTGCTAGGGCTGGGAATTTAGCTCAGTGGTTCTGCTGCTTGCCTCAAAAGCACAAGGTCCCAAGTTTGATACCTGGTCCCCCCCCCAAAAAAATGAAAATAAAAACATAAATTTAATATTTAAAAAATATATAAAGTGCTGCCAGGGGTGGTGGCACATGCCTGTAATTGCCTGTAATCCCAGCACTAGGGAGGCTGAGCTAGGAGTATTCCTGGGAGTTTGAGGCCAGCCTGGACTACAGTGAGTTCAAAGCCAGTCTGGACTACGTAGTTGAGACCCTGTCTTAAAAAACCAACCAATCAGGCCAGGGATTTAGTCCTGAGTTCGATCCCCTGCTACCAAAGGGGGAAAAAAACCCAAACAACCAACCAACCAACAAAACAAAAGTATATATAAATAAAGCAGTGTGTGGGCTGGGAATGTATAACAGTGGTAGAGCACTTGCCTAGCATCCATGCGGCTCTGGGTTTGATTCCCAAAAATAAAAAACAATAAAATCCAAAAAGTAACGCAATAGTGAAGATTATTTTTTCATTCCCATCATCTCCACACAATTTCATTTTGGTCTTCATATCTACATTGTATCCATTCAAAATGTTTTTGCCATTTTAATTACAGTATATATTAATTTTTCCCATTTTTTCATATACCTATAAGGTTTGTTTATTACCCTTTAAATACTGCCTAGGCTGGGCCTGGGTACATTTGTAATTCCAGTACCCACTGTAAGAGACTGAGACAGGATGATCTTAAGTTTGAGTCCAGCTTGTGCAGTTTAGGGAGACCATATTTCAATTGTCTCAAGAAATGGGTTGAGGAATGTAGCTGAGTGTGAAGACCCTGGGTTCAGTCCACAGTAGTGAGGAAAAAAGTTCCATAATAACTTTTATTTATTATCTATTTTTGGTACCAGGGATCGAACTCGGGACCTTGCACTTGCGAGGCAGGCGCTGGAACCACTGAGCTAAATTCCTGGCCCCATAATAACTTTTATTTATTTATTAATTTTTTTTCTTTGGTACTGGGGATCGAACTCAGGGTCCTTGTGCTTGCGGGGCAGGCGGCAGAACCACTGAGCTAAATCCCCAGCCCCATAATAACTTTTAAATGGTGTGAAATTTAAAAAAATTTTTTTTGGTGTACTCAGTGTGTGGTTATTTTGTTTGTTTGTTTGTTTTCTGGGTCTTTTTTTTGGTACCTGGGATCAAACTCAGGACCCAGGTGCTTGCCAGGCAGGCGCTATTCTGCTGAGCTAAATCCCTGGCTCAGTATGTGATTGTTAAGCTGAAGAGTATAGATATTTTTTTTTGGTACTGGAGATCGAACTCAGGACCTTGTGCTTGCGATGCAGGCATGGTGCTGCTGAGCTACATCCCCAACGAGTATAGATGTTTTTATGGCTCTAGGTATAGATCTTGTATAGGTAGATGTAAATACATATATATTTTCCTAAACAGAATAGTTGATGTGCAAAAATACATTATGTTTTAAGGATTATTTTATATTTTTACTGAAATATTGTTTTTGGTCACAATTCTTTGTTGATTAGTCACTGCACAGGGTGTTAGGAATACCACAGGACTTGGAGCAGCTCCACTTCCTCTAGCGCAGGGATGTGAGTGCTGCTATCCTTCGTGCGTTACATTCTGGCTGGGATTGTTTTGTTTTGTTTCAGTGATGTTGGGTATTGAAATCTATCCCTTTTTATTTTTTTTAACTTTGAGACAGAGTCTTGCTAAGTTGCCCAAGCTGGGCTCGAGCTTGGGATCCTTCTGCTTCAGCCTCCCAGTGTGCTGGGATTACAGGTGTGCTCCACGGTGCCCAGTTGATGGTGGCTGATTGTGTTGTCTGTGGATATGTAGGGATTTGTGTCCCTGAATCTCAAATATTTGTAAGCTTATTTCTTCTGGACTTTCAATTTTTATTTTTTATAAAAATTTTCAATTTTTACTTTTTATTTTTATTTATTTTTTGGGTACCGGGGATTGAACTTGGGACCTTGCACTTGCGAGGCAGGTGGTGGAACCACTGAGCTAAAATAAGCTAAGCTTATTTTCTCCTTGTGTGGCCAGGCTACACCTGAATGTAGCAGCATGTAGTTTAGCCTGTTTTCAAGGGTTCCTAAAGGAAACTCCTGAAGGAGGATGGGTTCAAGTCTGCACCTACAAGTCCTTCCTCATGCAAGGGCTATTACTAGAGGCTTGAAGGTTAAAATTATGTCTCATTCATTTGAAATGTCTTGCTGCCCAGAAATAGGGGGTTATATTTTTACACTGTTCATAATAGCTAATAAATTGAGTTTCCTGTAAGTGGCTAATGCTGTTTTTTACTTGGAAAAGGTACTGTACCCCACGCTACAGTGAGTTTGAAGAGCTTGAACGGAAGTACTGGAAGAACCTCACGTTTAATCCTCCAATTTATGGTGCAGATGTGAATGGTACTCTCTACGAAAAGGTGGGGTTCTCTTGAAACCCTCTGGGTTGTACTTTTGAAATTTTATAATGCCATACCCCCTTTCCCCCCCAAGCACTTGGTAGGCTTTTAAAGTCTTTGTGGTGAATGGGTGGAGGAACAAATGAATGATCTATCACTGACTGATATGCTTTACTGACTTAATTTTGGTATTTTTGCATGTGACTGAACTTTATTTCTCCCACTTTGCATGTGAATTGGATGTGTGGTGTTCTTTTCAAGGGCCGCTAGCATAGTCTGTGGGTGGTAGGTGATGAGTTCTTGAAAGGGTGGGCTGGAAGGTGAAATGATGGGGGAGAAGCTGTGTGGTATCTGTAGAAAAAAAGATCACTGACTAATCTAATGAAAGGGTTGTGTATTTAAGAAGAGAAACATATTTAGATTTTCAGAACCCTCATGCAGGATTCTGTAGCAAAAGCTATTTTAACTAGTTGCATTGGCTTGGCTTGGAATTCTTTTCAGCCTGAAGAACTGCCTCAGAATGGTAGAAAGGAAATAGTTGGGACTGCCTTTGCATGATCAAACAATCAGTTTGGAATTATCACTCAGAATAATTTTAATGTTTTATAAATTATTGGAAGGAAAGAATTTATTTTAGTTTGAGACAGAGTCTCGCTGTGTAGCCTAGGCTGGCCTCAAACTTGCAGTTACCTTTTTGCCTCACCCTCCAAAGTGTTGGGATTACAGCCCTGCAGCACTATGCCTGGCTGAAAGAATTTATTTAAAAAATGAATTTGAGGGGTCCGGGAATTTAGCTCAGTGGTTCTGCCTCCTGCCTCCCAAGCGCAAGGAACCAAGTTCAATCCCTGGTACAAAAAAAAAAAAAAAAAAAAAAAAAAAGAATTTGAAGTTTGTGACAGTTTTGGGGGATGGTGGGAGTGAAGCTTCTAGGGATAAATGTTGGGAAGATGCTGTGAGGATCCTCATATAGGGATAAGCAAAAGGCACGGTAATCCAGGACCTACTCATAAAATGGGGCTCCTGTCTGGCCATCATAAGTCAGGGAAAGGACATTGTCAACTTTGAAGAATTAGAGCCAAAAAAGCCACATGATTAATATAGCTAATTCCCATGTTTCCTTTATTAAAATTTAAAAAAATATTTTAAATGGTCTAAGATTTCTATTTGGGTTAAGTTTCTTTAGATTCCATTCAAAGCCTTCCTCCTGGAGTTTAGAACAAGCGATTGGCACCTCTTATTCATCTTCCCTTACACTGGTGTTTGTTCAAGGTAGTATTTTCCCTTTTGAGACATAGCAGATCCTTTCCGGTTGTAGCTGTGAAAGTGACCAGGGATGCTGTGTTGTCTGGGGTGACAGCTCACCTGAGCCCTTCTGTGTGACTTGTAGGTTTCAGAGCCTCAGTTTAGCTTAAAATGTAACCTGCTCTGGCCTGTCATTTCCTTGCAGCATGTCGATGAGTGGAATATTGGCGGGTTGAAGACCATCTTGGATTTGGTAGAAAAGGAGAGTGGAATCACCATTGAGGGTGTGAACACTCCATACTTGTACTTCGGCATGTGGAAGACATCCTTTGCCTGGCATACAGAAGACATGGACCTGTACAGCATCAACTACCTGCACTTTGGAGAGCCAAAGTCCTGGTAAAGTCAGCCTGCTGTTGGCACTGGGCTTCTCTCCTTGAATCTCCCTGGGAAACACCTTGGGTGTGGGTTAAAATGCAGATCCTGGTGCATCAGTCTTGGGTGGAACCAGCATTCTGCGTTTGAGACAGGTTATGAGATGGTTCTAGAGCCCGGACATACTTGGAGGAGCAAGGCTTTTGATAACAGGGTGGCACAGCACTGTTACACTGTTACGTGAAAGTCAGTGTTGGCTGAGTTACCAAAAGCCACAGGGCTGTTCCAGGCTGATCCACTGGTTTGTAACTTCTGAGGGGTTTCTTTGAGATAGGCTTCCCAGGCTAGAGTTGCTCTTTCTGATGATAGAAAGGCTTTTTCCTCATGGAAACATTTTTATTATTTATTTATTTATTTATTTATTTTTGGTACTGGGGATTGAACTCAGGTCTTTGTGCTTGTGCAGCAGGCGGTGAAACCACTGAGCTAAATCCCAGGCCCTTATTTTTTATTTATTTATTTATTTTGGTACCAGGGATCGAACTCCGGACCTTGCGCTTGTGAGGCAGGCGCTAGAACCACTGAGCTAAATCCCCCAGCCCAGTTTTTTATTTTTATTTAGTTTTTGGGTATCGGGGATTGAACTTGGGACCTTGCACTTTCGAGGCAGGTGGCGGAACCACTGAGCTAAATCCCCTACCCTAGAAACATTTTTTGATGAGTAGCAGTATGCTTTTTTTTTGTACCGGGGATCGAACTCGGATCCTTGCGCTTATGAGGCAGGCGCTGGGACCACTGAGCTAAATCCCCGGCCCCATTAGCAGTCAATCTTAGATCCAAGAGGCTGCTCAGCAAGTGTTTCCTGCTCTCCAGGACATTGCCAGTCTTGGGAGACAGATTGGTTCTGGTTCTGTTTCTTTCCTGCACTGCTCCGTCTCCTAGTGTTGGCCTTTTACTGAGGGTGCTAGCAGATGAAGGCAGATGAGAGGCAGATGAAATCTGCACCTTTCCACAGGGAGGAGACAGGAAGCAGGAAGTTGAGAAGGACAGTAGATGTGAGGAAAGCTGGGAAGGGCAAGCAGTAGTTGTTACACATATTCTCTAGGGCATCTGAAATGGGAGCTCCAAGCCAGGCTTGGTGTACACACCTGTAATCCCAGCACTCAGGAGGATTACCATGAGTTCAAGGCCAGCCTGGGCTACATAAGACCTTGTCTCAAAAACAGAAAAAAAAGGTAAATGGAGCTCCACAGACTTCTGTGCAAGGTTATCTGATGGATCCCAAAGCCCTTTAGGTGACTTTCTCACCTTTCTTCCTCTGTTTTGTTGCATAATGAAGCTATTTAGGATGAGAATTTTTTTTGTTTTTGTGGAATAATCATTTTCTTTTTTTTTTCCCCTGCACGGCGGGGGGGGTGGGGTGTCGGGGGTCAAACTCAGGACCTGGCCCTTGAGAGGCAGGCTCGGTGCCACTGAGCTAAATCCCCGGCTGGAATAATCTTTCTTGGAGACAGGCTCTTGCTGTGTTGCCCAGGCTGGCCTCCAGCACCTGAGCTCAAGTAGTTCCTTCTGCTTCAGCCTCCCTAGTCCTGGGACCACAGGCATGCACCACTGCAACTGGCCAAAGTAATCTTTAGGGTGGATTGTGAAGGTTAAAAGAATATAAAGTTTAACAGTTTTGCAAAAGTTTTAATAGTCTAGGTGTTCTTTTTCCTTGTCATTTTTTATGAAGAGCAGCTTCTGTGATGTCTAGACACCCTAAGGAGTGGAGGAGTAATTAATTACTGGGTAATCAGTTTAGCTTTTATGCAGATGAAGGAAAAGTGGGTTCAGTAGCAGCAGATTAAGGGTCAGAGCCTTAGGTGTCTCATCTGTCTCCACCTTGTTTTCCATGCTTGCTCTAACCTTCCCCAGTTAGGTCTTTGGGGTTGCTGGGAGCATTTTTGAAAAAGAAGTTGAGGTTATATAATGCCACTTTTTTTTTTTCTTTTTAACCATTTTATTACATGAACAGCATAATACAGAGAAAAACTTTTGTACAGTAAATTCTGGCTCATGGTGAATATTCAGTGAATGCCTTATTAAATGGGTGAATACAGAAGAAATAAATTTACTCACTTTTGTGTAGGTTTCTTACTCCTCTCCCCTAGCACTTCATCATTTCTCTGGATTTATTTTTAATAGTTGGGAACTTTAAACAGTATTTTAAAAAAATATATTTAATTTTTAGGGCTGGTTGTGGCCCACTCCTGTAATTGCAGCACCCTGGAGGCTGAGGCAGGAGGATTGCCTCGAGGTCAGCCTGGGCTATATAGCGGAGACCCTGTCTCAACACCCCCCCCAATATATATATATATATAAGGGGGGGGAGTAATTTTTCTTTGACCCGTAATCATCATACATATTTATGGGTACAATGTGCATTTTATTTTACTTAGTTTTAAATTTTGTTATATCTCATTCCCCCCTCAAGACCCCTCCCCTTCCTATGTACAAATGCTTGGCTTCCATTTTTTCCTTCTGATGATTTCACTGTTTTTCTTGTCTCTTTCTCTCTCCTTTCTCCCTTGTCATTTTATTTACTTACTTTTTGTTTTTTGAGATAGGATCTTGCTATATAGCCCAGGCTGCCCTCGAACTCATGGTGATCCTCCTGCCTCAGCCTCCCATGTGCTGGGATTACAGATGTGCACCACCATTCCCGGCTTCAGTGTGACATTTCAGTGGTCTGTGCCGCGTACAGTGATCAGCTAGCTCAGGGTGGTTGGCATATCCGTTACCTCAAACACTTAGCATTTCTTTGTGCTGAGAGTGTCGGGAATCTTCCCTGCTGCCTTTGAAGTGTCTTGCCAGTGGGAACAGCCCCTTCGCTCCTGTCCCTGTCCTCTCCTCACCATCTCTGGCTCCCATGTGATTGCAGGTACTCTGTTCCACCTGAGCACGGAAAGCGGCTGGAGCGTCTCGCCAAAGGTACCATTTCTCCTCCACATGTTGGGGAGGGGTCTCCAAGGAGCTGTGTTCCAGCCCCGAAGTGTCCTTTCTGTGTGGTCAGATGTGGTGTGGCCTTTCACGGGCCACCAGGAGGGACTGAGTGCAGCTGCAGGTCAGCTTCCATCACAGAGCAGCTACAGTCCAAGGCTTTATGTGCTCTGTCCGGGCAGGGATTTAGTCCTTCCTCCTCTGAGTGTCATCACCTAAGTCTCCCTGAGCTTGGGTGTCTTTGGCTAGGAAAGTACACAAGTCGTATCGAGTCTGCTGCTTCTGCTAAAGCCCCAAATGTGAATGTAAAAATCGAGAAATTGAGTTAGTATTTGAGTTTTTTTTTTTAAAAGTTGACTGTGATAGATTTGTACATTCAAAGAGTCTTATTTCGAGAAAGCCCAGGGTAGATTATATTGTAGACATGTTACTGACAAAAGGTGGCGGACACAGTCTGTGTAAGAACAGAGGGACCTTGGATGATCTCAGTCCCCAGGGTTTGATTACCCAGATAATGTTTTACCTGGGAGAGCCCAAAGGCTCACTGGAGAATCTTAGAATCTACCCAGGGCCAGAAGGCTCCTTGGAGATCTCATTGGTGATTCGTCCTCTTTATCATCCTGATGAGATACACAGGTGTGAAGGGACACTAAGCTTGCAGAGTCAGTGTATTAACTCCTGTTGTCTACTTAAACAGGCTTTTTCCCAGGAAGTGCTCAAAGTTGTGAGGCTTTTCTTCGCCATAAGATGACCTTGATCTCCCCTCTAATGCTGAAGAAATACGGCATCCCTTTTGACAAGGTGAGCTGATGTTACGGACACAAGTCCTCAGGCTTCCATAGAAACTGCCCTTTCTGGTCTTTGAGCTTTATTCGAGTTCTTCACTCTTTCCCTTTGATGTGGAGGGGGAGACTTCTCTAAATGTGGCTAGTGTGCCTTCCTACTGCTGGGGGAGAGTCAGTTCCTCCACACTGAGTTAATCTGAAGGAATGCTTAATTATAGCTGTGGTGTGCATGGGACGTGTGAGGCTTTGCATTTTAAACAAGATGGCAAAACCTCGGTGGTTTTAGAATTTATCCTTGGTTGCTCAGCTAAGTGTGATAGGTCTGGAGCTCAGGAGTTCGGTTCTTCTCTAGGCTTCTTCTGTGTGTGGAAGCTGCCTTAAGTCTATTTTTGTTCAGGTGACTCAAGAAGCTGGAGAATTTATGATTACTTTCCCTTATGGTTACCATGCCGGCTTTAACCATGGCTTTAACTGTGCGGAATCTACAAATTTTGCTACCCATAGATGGATTGAGTATGGCAAACAAGCTGTATTGGTAAGTTTATGTGGTAGTTTCCCATCTACCCCATGACTAAAATTGACTAGTTGAGCAAGTTCTTTTAATTTTTTTTGCCTGTATTGGGGATTTAACCTAGGGTCTTCACACTGAACTACATCCCCAGCCAGCCCTTTTTGTTTTTTGTTTTGAGATAGGGTCTCGCTAAGTTCGTTCCCCAGGCAGGACTCAAACTTGCAATCCTCCTGTCTTGGCTTCCCAAGTGCTGGGATTATAGGCATGTTTGATTGTGCCTGCTAATTGACGAGTGCTTGTTGAGTAGTACATTGATTGGTATTAAAACATGTCTTGAACTGCTGGAATTTGGAAACAGATTGGCTGGGAATGTATAAATTGTGAGTATTTTGTGTTCGTAAATAATTTAAATGTGTACAGGCATGAGCTGACCATGGTGGCATGTGCCTGTAATTCCAGCATTTTGGGAGGCTGAGGCAGGAGGGTCAGAAGTCTGAGCCCAGTTTGGGATATTTATCAAGACCCTGTTTTAAAATTTAAAAAAACTAAAAATGGGCTGGAAATTAACTCAGTACAAAGGCTCCCTGGGTTTGATCCCAGTACCAACGAAAAGTAAAAAAAAAATTTAAAATGTGTTTAGCTTTGAGAAGTATAAAATGAGGTTCTACATGTAAGTCCATTTGGCTTTAAAATCATACCTATGTACTAGTATTTCTTGCTGTAGCCATTCTGAGATTTCTGTGTTGAGAAATTCTTAAGGGTTTACTTTTAGCTGGCAAGTAGGAGAACTGGACCTTTGACCCAGAATAGTAGACTTGCTTGTGTCATCCTGACTTGGATAGATAACCAAGGGCAGGTGGCTGTTGACTCTTATGGGACCTAAGTGCAGAGCTGCATCTCTGACCATTTTGCACACATCTCCTTAGTGCCCAGGTGGCCTTGCCCCTGTGCTGTGCATTCTCTGCCCTTGGTTCCAGCTTCCTGATGTATGAAGGCGATGCAAGGGTAATACACAGTACCCTTGACCTGTGAATCAAAATAACTTTCCAAGCCAGCTTATACATTTTCTGCTTGGAGCGGGGAGATGCAGTGTGGGGGCGAGGTGGAAGCAGAAAAGGTGCCCTTCACCTGCTGGTTGTTTGTGACAGTGCTCCTGCAGAAAGGATATGGTGAAGATCTCCATGGATGTGTTTGTGAGGAAGTTCCAGCCAGAGAGGTACAAACTCTGGAAAGCTGGCAAGGACAGCACAGTCATTGACCATACTCTGCCTACACCGGAAGCAGCCGAGTTTCTGAAGGAAAGTGAGCTGCCACAAAGAGCTGGGAATGAAGAGGAGTGCCCAGAAGAGGACATGGAAGGGGTAGAGGATGGACAGGAAGGAGACCTGAAGAGAAGGTAGCAGGCATCCCTTTTTGGCCCTGGCTGCTGAGAAAGGGGTTGGGACAGCACCAAAGAGGCTGTTTCTAAGTGGAGTGTTGGAGCCACAGCTGAGGGAGTTTTCTTCTTGGTGTAGAGCCAGTGAGAGCCATTGCGGGCATGGCTTCCTTGTAACTCTTACCCAGGAATGAGGATAGTAAACCTGTAATCTTATGGAGCAAGGGGCAGGACTCTTCCTGTGTCAGAAAAGTCAAATTTCTCATCACCTCAAGAGTCTTTTTTAATTTTTATTTTATTTTATTTTTTTGATACTGGGGATTGAACTTAGGTCCTTGCGCTTGTGAGGCAGGTGGCGGAACTACTGAGCTAAATCCCCGGCCCAAGAGTCTTTTTTTAAAAAGGAGAGGGTGGTAGCAGGAACAAGACTCAGTTGTACAAGAGCTCTTGAGGGATATAAGTTGGTGTTGTCAGAATTTGTGTTCTAAGAAGTTTGTCCTAGGACATGTGCGAAAGACAGGAGGGACATTTATGGGGTACCTTGTGTGCCTTTTCTCAATCCTCACAACAAAACTTGTACTTTGCCCGTGATGGAATGACCTCAGAGAGGTAAAGTCCTTTTTGGGGGGTGGAGGGGTCACAGCAATGAGGTAGCCTGAGTTTCCAGTCAGGCATCAGGGCCTAGCCATTTGTTTTGCATTGTGTGTGGATGTTTTGATATGTGGGGTCTTATAAGGTTTCCCCTCTTCCTTATAGCCTGGCCAAGCATCGTATAGGGACAAAGAGGCACCGGGTTTGTCTGGAAATACCACAGGAGGTGAGTCAGAGTGAGCTCTTCCTCAAGGAGGAGCTGAGCTCTGGCCAGTATGAAATGACGGAGTGCCAGGCCACCCTTGCTCCCGTGAGGCCCACCCACAACTCTGTGCGGCAAGTTGAGGATGGCCTACCCTTTCCAGGTGAGTTGACCATGGTCATCACAATCCTGGTACTTGTCTGTTCTATGTTCAATGCCACATTGAGTGCAGGGACAGAAATAAGAAAAGAGGGAGCCATGTCTGTGAACTGACTCAGAACGAGTGTGAGACGTGCTCTGCTTGGGGATGTGCAGGGTACACTAGGCATTCAGGGAGAGGCCTGTCTTCCTGCCTGCTGAAGTATGGGGGTAAATGCTGAAGGCTTTGCTGAGGTGACTTTTAGGAGGTGGCCTGGGCAGTTGCAGAAAGGATACCTGTTATTTTAAGTTTGTTCACTTGAAGGCTTGAGGAGACATTTGTATTTTAAGGGAAAAGAGTGGTGCCAGGCATAGTGGCTCACACCTGTAACACCAGCACTCTGCGAGGCTGAGACAAGAGAATTGCAAGTTTAACCCCAGTCTGGGCAACTTAGTGACATATTGAGATCTTGTCTCAAAATTTAAAAAGGACTGGGCATATAGCTTAGTGTGAAGGCCTAAGTTCAGTGCCTAATACTGAAACAAACAAAAAAAAGTGTGGTGGTCACTCAGACCGTCATGTAGACTAGGTTTGTTAGGGAGGCTTCCCTTAGTCTCAGTCAGGCTTGAGAAAATAGGTTACTGATGCTGTGGTATGACTGCTGATGGTGCCACAAGGTATGTCTTCTGTCGGCCAGGTAGCTCTGTGGTCTCAGAGCCTGCCCAGGCTGGCTGCTCCTGAGCAGGCTTTCCAGCATGGGTATCCAGGTTTGTGCCACGCTCAGGCCTGTAGGTCCTGCAGGAGAGCTCGGAGGAAGTGGCAAGCTCTGCTTGCTGAGTCTTACTGTGTGCAGGCTGTACCCCGTCTTGTACCCAGGAGTTGTATTGTACCTAGAAGTCCTGATAAGTGGTACTGTCCTCAGAAACAGGAAGGAGCTGGAGGCCAGAGACTTGAGGAGTGAGTCAGGATTTGAAGCTAGGTCTCACTTCTGTCCATCCATGTTCTTTGTGCTTTCCCACTCCATCTTGGTCAACTTCACATATGCAAGAGGAAATTGGCTGTATCTAATGTGTACGTTGTTTCAGATTACTCTGACTCCACTGATGTCAAATTTGAAGAGCTCAAAAATGTCAAACTAGAAGAGGAGGATGAGGAGGAGGAACAGGAGGCAGCTGCCCTGGATCTTTCTGTGAATCCCGCTTCTATAGCCGGACGCCTGGTCTTCTCAGGTTCCAAAAAGAAATCATCTTCTAGCCTGGGCTCCAGTTCTTCTCAGGATTCTGTTTCTTCTGATTCGGAAACCAGTGAGCCCCTCTCCTGCCAAGCTCAAGTGCAAACGGGAGTTCTTACTGTGCATAGCTATGCCAGAGGTGATGGCAGAGTCGCCGTGGGACAGCCGTGCATGAGGAAGAAAGGCAGTGCCCCCAGAAGTATCAGTGAGCGGGAGCTGGCTGAGGTACAGTGGGCACTGGGCACCTGGTGCAGGGGAGGTAGGCCTGTGGGTGGAGTTGCTGCAGCTGTCCAGGAAGCTGGGGAGACCCCCTTATCAGTGTCCCCAGCCCACTTTGGTTGTGTCAGACAGGAAGCCTGATGACATGCATGATCTTTCCCATCTTGTTCTTTGCCAGGCAGTTCCTTTCCTCTTCCTCTGTGTGACTGTTGGTACACAGGATTATCTCACAGATGGCTCACACTGCTTTGATGGAAGTATTGACACTCCATATCCATATTTTTTTTTTTTGGTACAGGGGATCGAACTCCGGTCCTTGCGCTTGTGCAGCAGGTGGCGAAACCACTGAGCTAAATCCCTGGCCCATATCCATATATTTCTAATGTTGCTGGTAGTCCTTGTTTTCTGGTTGGCTTGCCTCCCCCTTTTTTTTTTTGGTATGGGGATCGAACTCTGGTCCTTGCGCCCACAGGTGGCGGAACCACTGAGCTAAATCCCCAGCCTCCCCCCTTGTTTTTAATATTCACATACTTCTGTCTGCCTTCTCTGTGTCTAAGGGCTGAGTTTTTGTTAGAATTCTTTTTACCATGTGACTGTTCCTCCCTCCATCACACAGTGGTGGCAGGCTAATGAGGTAATAACCATCATGTTTCTTTCTCATTGCCTCTGATTGCTGCTCTCTGCCCTCTCATGGAAGTTTCCACAAGAGAGCCGATTTCAGCTTGTAAACTCCATCCCTTATGCTAGCAGCTGCCACCTGACAATTCTTCCTCACGAGCTGCCTTGTTCATCTTCTGCGATGCCACAGTATATCCTGTCCTGCTGTTGCTACATCTTCCTGACTTTCTTGCTTCAGTTGAAATCAGTCACAAAAGCAGCTGACAGGGACTTGCTGTATGCTAAGTACTTGGTCAGTGCATTACTGCTAAATTAATTGTATAAGACTAAAAAACTTTTTTGTTTTTTGGTACAGGGGATCGAACTCGAGACCTTGAGGTTGTGAAGCAGGTGGCAAAAAACATTTTTTTGAGAGGATGCAAAAAGCCAATAATTAAACCCATCTTTTTTCCTTCCCAGTTTGGACCCAGCTAAATGATAGGTACAAGAATGGGGCATAGAGAACCTAATCCATCACTTTATTACTAGTTAACATGATTGAACACAGTAGTTTTTAACCTGTGGCCAAATGGCCCTGGTACTTATTTACTCTCAATTGGACTGATGAACTCCTTGGTCCTAGGCAGTCCTTGATGTCCACAGGCCCCTTGTAGGGCACAGCATTTGCCACACAGCTTCTCTGTGGTGAGGACACAGACCAGAATGGGCTCCCTCTGCAAAGGGTGGGTCATGATTAAATGGTATCCATTTAACCATGGAGAAATGTGCAGGGAGAGGAGGCTCCTGCTCACCGCTCCCACCCCAGCCTTCCTGATTTCTTTTTCTTTCTGTGTGGACTTCTTAGCTGTAGCCTGGTGGAAATGCCCTTCTTAACTCCATCCCCAGCCACTCCTCCACCCCAGCATAGGCTGGTGGGTTTGTACTGCTTAACATTCTCCAGAAAGTCTTAGCTGTTTGGCCTCTTCATTCTCCTTTGTAATCATTTACTGCCTATCTGCTGTGTGCCAGGACTGTGACCTCAAGGAACTCAGAAGTCCCTTGAGAATATCATGGGTGATGTAGCACCAGGTGGAAGAGTTGGCAACTTAGCCTGTGGCAGGGCAGGAGGAGTTTGGGAAGACTGTAGAGGAGGAGGTCTTTTGACCCGGCCTGAGGTTAGTGTGCCAAGTGGATAGAATGAAAGTGGAGCAAGAATCTGGGAGAGGAGGGTGCTTCATATATTGATGAAAGCCCAGGCCAAGTCGAAAGCACATGGGGGTTTGCAAAGGTTTTAGTCTTTTTCTTTTGTTTTGTTTTGCTTGAGATGAGGCCTTACTCTAATTCTGCCTGGCCTTGAACTCACTGTATAGTCTAGTTTGGCCTTGCATTTGGGGTCATCCTCCTGCCTCAGCCTCGTGAGTGCTGGGATTATAGGCATGTGCCACCATGCCTGGCTTTCGAAGGTTTTAGTTTGTTTTGAGCATATAGAACTGGAAGCAGCCTTGGGACAGAGGCAGAATGTGCGGGGTCTGCCTCATATACTCAAAGAATTTCAACTTTAGGGTTGGGAGGATCTGAAGGTTCCTCCATCTGCATTTGGGAATTGAAAACCTCCATGGAACATAACACAAAAACGATAAGTAAATAATGGAAAATACTCATCACTTTAACAGTTTTCAGGATCTTGCCACATTTGCTTCATGTATTCTGTTCTTATCCCCTGGTGTGTTTTTGTGTGTATGGTACTGGGGATCAAGCTCCAGCCCTTATTATTTTTTTATTCTGAGACAGGGTCTCATGAAGTTCCAGTCTGGCCTCAAACTTGTGATCCTCCTGCTTCAGCATCCTGAGTAGCTAGGATTATAGGTGTGGTCTGTTGTGCTTGGCTTGCAGAAACATTTTAAAGCAAAGCCTAGAGGCCAAGTTATTTTTTCCGTACTTTTTAGTATGTATTTCTAAAGGCAGGGGGATTTTATTAATCACAATGCTGTTATTACACCTAAAAAAATTATAAAAAATTCTTTAGCATAATATAAATATCTAGTCCATAATCAATTTTCCCCAGTTGTCTTAAAATATAGTTACAGTTGGTTTATTTGAATTAAATCAAAGCTCACCCCTTGTATTTGTTTATATCTCCTTCATCTTTATTTATTTATTTATTTATGTTCTTGGGACCAACTCAGGACCTTGTGCTTACAGGCTAGGAACCACTGAGGTAAATCCCCACCCTGCCCCTCAGATTATTGACTCACTCAAACTGTCTTATTTATTTATTTATTTATTTATGGTACCAGGGATCAAACTCAGGACCTTGAGCTTTTGAGGCAGGCAGCAGAACCGCTGAGCTAAATCCCCGGCCCTCAAACTGTCTTTTAAAGCTCTGTTTAGTGTTTTGGCAGTTTATTCTGGAAGCAGTGTTAAGATTTTTGGAGGGAGAAAGGAGGCAAAATTAAAAACATGTAACAGGTGGAATTAGAATTTTTACTTTCTGTGTTGTTTGCAACGTTTGAACATTTAAAAAAAAAATTTTTATTGTTTATTTTTTAAATTTTTTTATTTTTTGGTACCAGGGATCGAACTTGGGTCCTTGCGCTTGCGCAGCAGGTGGCGAAACCACTGAGCTAAACCCCCACCCCGAACATTGTTTTGATTAATAATTTTTTGGATTAACTTTTATTTATTTTCATAAATTTTTTGGTGGTGGAGACTGAATCCAGGGCATCATGGATGCTAAGCACACGCTTTACCACTGAGCTACATCTGGAGCTCAGCTTATTTTTTATAATTAAATACTTCTACTTCAGGAAAGGAAGAAAAAAGATTTAAAATGAGAAAGCCAATTAGGAAGCTGTTTCTTCAGTCTTAAGAGTTAGTGAGGACTGGGCTCCAGGGTGGTGGTAACAAGTATGGAGGTATAAAATGTTCTCGAGAGCTTCTTAGAAGGGAGGAGCCTAGAGCTGTAAGACGATACAGCCAGAGAGAGCGTCGTGGGGGTTGACTCGGGCCAGCAAGTTGTGGATGGGATCCGTATAGGATAGAGGCTAAAGGGCTGGGCACAGTGCCACATGCCTCTGATCTCTGCTACTCAGGAGACTGAGGTGGAAGTATCACAAGCAAGACCCTAAAATAAATGAAAAAAGGTTGGGGGTGGGGTGTAGGTCAGTAGAGTGCTTGCCTAGCATGCATACCCCCTGGGTTTAATCCTTAGTACAAAAAAAAGAAAATGTGACTATGAAAGGCTTTGTGTGATGGTCAGGAAGTGAGTTCGGTTCGCATCCTGTGAGGTAGGCTGCAGAGCTAGATGTACATTTGACTTTCAGAAGGAGCCCGAAGGTGTGGAAGTCATCAGGAGGATGTGTGTCAGTATGTGTTTTGACTGGAGAACAGTGTCCACAATGTGGTGGAGGTAGAGGGTCCATGTTATCAAGATGAGAAGCAGCAGCCAGAGGTTGAGTGAATGAAGAGAGAAAGTTGTATGCAGGGTGAAGGGAGGAAGATGATTTAAGACAGTGGGAGCTATGGCCAGCTGAACCTTGTGTGAACAGGAGTGTGCCAAATGGAGAGTTGAAGGTAATGGAGGAGAGGAGGATGGATAGACCCTGGGCTTCTACAGAGGTGGTGGGAGGGAGTAGGATCCCAGCACAGGTAGAGGGTCAGGGGGACAGGACAGGCGGGGTTAGCTGCAGATAGGGTTTTTTGTTTTCCTTTTTTTTTTGGTATTGGGAATTGAACTCAGGGCCTCGCATTTGCCAGGCAGGCGCTGTGCCACTGAGCTACATCCCTGGCCCTTTTGAGTTGCTTTTGATGGTCCTGGGGACTGATCCCAGTGCTTTGGATATGCTAGGAAAGTCCTTTTCCACTGAGCTCTATCTCCACTTGGTTTTTTTTTTAAATGTGGTAAAATATGCATGATATAAAATTGTTTTAGCCATTTTTTTTTTAAGTGTGCCAATCAGTGGCAGTTTTTACCTTGTTTGTGACCTTCTCCATGATGCATCTAGTTTTGAGGTGGGAAGAGACAGGGATTGAATCTGATGGTCACATGCTTCTGTGACTCAGCACTAGGCAGAAGCTATGCTGCTCCTCTTGTTTTCTGTCTGGTTCCATTTCTTTTTCGAGGCCCTGGAGTATTTTGCTTCTCAGTATAGGTGCAAGTGTTTATAGTGCAAGTGTTTGTAGGCTGGTGAAGAAGATAAACTTGTAGAAGTCAGGCTCTGGGTCATGTTCATTCTCATCTCTTGGCATCAGAGTGGAGTGTGCCTGGAAGGTCAGGTTTGTTTTAGTGAGAAGCTAACCCCAGGACTAATAGGGTAGAGTGGAGAACTGATAGGCATGGGGCTGTAGTAGAACAGATTTGTTCCATCCCTGGTGAGATGTGATAGTATTATGTCTATATTTGGAAGCAGTGGAGTTCATGAGAGTGTCCTTGAGTGTGTGCTTCTCTCATCCCACCACTTGAGGATTACCAAGCTGAAACTGGGGCTACTTGCTGTTCAGTGCCTATGCTACTATGTATGTCAAGAGCCTTTTTTATTTTAGCACAGTCTGGTCAGCTGCAGTTTTAGTGAAAATATCCTGGTTGATACACTGCTAATGCATGAAAGCTGTAGGGTTTTTATCTGTAGAATGAGCCACAGCAATCATATCTGCTGCTGAAGTTACTGATAGTTCAAGCTGCTTTGGAGACTCAGGTTTCCAAAACAAGGCTAGAGAATGGTTGTTCTTCTCTGTGCAGAATAAGCCTCATCAGGGACATAGACCTTGACTCTGGGTGCCAGATGTTGGAAGAGGGAACGGAGAATTCTGGAGCCATGAGCTCCAGCTGTCCTTCAGGAAGGGCCCTGAAACATCCTACACCTGCTCCATCCTGTCAGCACGAGGAGCCGTTTGAGGCAGGCTCCTGACCCCTGCTTACTGTGGTGTTGCAACAGTGGCCAGGCTCGCACAGCTAGGTTATTGAACAAGGATTTGAACCAGCATTCCTGTTACACACTGAAGGAATTTAGAGTTTGGAGCACATTCCGGGAGAGTGTAGATGCCATAGCAGAAAGAACATTTAGAGTAGACCTAAACATTTGGGTCAGAGGCAGGATGGTGGTAGTCAGGGCACTTAGCTTCACACTGGAATACCTGGTTTCTTTCTGGCTGGGCTACATGCCCTGGGAGGTTAGAGATCATGTCTTGTCTGTCAGTGTGTTGTCAGGGCACTAAGCAAAGTGTACTGGGTCCATGCGCTGGGTAGATGGGAGGCACTTGGACTAAACAGATAATGCATAAAGGACTTGTTCTTTTTCCAAACCTGCAGTCTACTGTACTTGATCTTGACTCTGCCTCTTCCAGTTCCTGGATCTATAAAATGTTCTGTCTACCCTTCTACCCTGTATTAGTTCTCTATTGCTACTGTAACAAGTTACCACAAACTTAGAGGATTGAAACAACATGCATTTATTTGTTTATTTTTGGTACCAGGGATTGAACTCGGGACCTTGTGCTTTCGAGGCAGGTGCTGGAACCACTGACCTAAATCCCCGGCCCCCAACATGTATTTATTACTTTATAGTTCCTGGGCTCACAGTTTGCAGGGGTCTCTCTGTTAAATTAAGGTGCCATCTGAGCTGTATACCTTCTTGGGGCCTGTGGGGGAGATCCATTTCTTATCCTTTATAGCTTCTACAGGCCACCCGAATTCTTTGGCTAGTGGCTTTCTTTCATCTTCAAAGGTGACAGTGTCTAGGGAGCCAAGGCTTTCACATCGTGTCACTCAGGCTGACTCTTCTGTTACTGTGCACCACTGCGATTATGCTGGACCTGCCTGGAAATCTAGGATAATCCCCATATTTTAAGGTCATCTGATTAGCAAACTTAATTCTTCCTTGTCGTATTAACATAATGCATTCACAGGGATTAGGATGTGGACATTTTCTTCAAACCATTATCACACATCTAAGTATCTTCCTTTTATAAGCTTCTTTCCTCATTTGCCTATAAAACCATACTTATTATTACTATGTTAAAATACAGCTCTGAAGGACATTTCTTTCTCAAACTATGATCTCATTCCTTCCCTTGCTCTTCTCAGTAGGCTGATGTATTCCCTCCTTGGCTCTGTTCTGTCTTATCTGCTGTAACTAATCTCTAAAGTCCTGACACCCTAGTAGCTGAATACTTTGGTCACCTCCATGCTCACCTCTTCTGTAGCCTTTAGTCCTGTGAGTCACCCCCTCTTTGAAATTGTCCTCTTTTTATGGAATTCCTTTTACCTGTCTGTTTCTGAATTTCTTTTTCTCTCTTCTCTTTGTCTGCAGAAGGCCTGGTGTTCGGTCAGTTTGTCTCCCACTGGTGGTCTTGTCCACTCTCACAATTTAAAATTCTACACATTTGTAGCGCAGGCTGACCTTGAACTTGTGGCAGTCTTCCTGCCTCAGCCTCCTGAGTACTGAGGTTAAAGGTGTGAGCTACCACACCAGCTCAACATTGTGAGTGGGCTCTGGGCCCAGATGATGTCTAGCTTTGGTTCTCTTGAGTCAAATTATTTGAATCTTACATCTGACCTAATCAGGATGTCTCCCTTAATGAAAGGAAGAAAGAAAGAAAAGAAAGAAAGCCACCAGTTGTAAAGAATATATAAATGTATTTTGCTAGCTTACATTTTACCTGTAACAACACTTTTTTTAACCTTCTAAAACCAGCGAAATTCTACTTTGTTTGGATAAGTGGCGATGAGATGAGATGGCTTAAAGATGGGCACAGTGCTTTGTACAGTCTCCAGGGTATCCCAGAAGTGCTGAATGAGGTACTTCCAAAATACCTGCTCTGGATTTCAGGAGAAGGCCATAGGACACTTGGTCCCAGGTTGGGAACCTTGCATTTCTCCCTGTCTGTGCAAAGACAGAGAGCCATTAGGCCTTGGGAAGGAATCTCCAAACTGCTGTCTGTCCACACTGTGCCTGGTGGCAGCCAGCTGGTCTGCATTTCTAGTATACTGTCCTTTGGGTAGTTCTAAATGAGGGGGAACCCCCCACCCCCAGTTTGTTGTTATCTGCCCTCTTTGTCCATGCAAGGCCTCTTTTTTTTTTGGTACCAGGGATCGAACTCAGGACCTCGTGCTTGTGAGGCAGGTGGCAGAACCACTGAGCTAAGCCCCAGCCCCGAAAGGCCTCTTAATTCAGTGTCTCACCACGGTGATCCAAGCCAGAAATTTCTACCATTTCTGACTTTTGTTTTCATTTCTTTGTGTCCTAGTCTCTGCCACATTCTAAGTATAGACCTGTTATCTTGGATGCCATCAAAGTGGAGAATGTAAGATTATTTGGTACAGGAATAAAATTTAATTTTTTTATTTTTGAGGCAGGAGTCTTGCTGTGTAGTGCAGGCTGGCCTCGAACTCATGGCAATCTTTCTTTCTTAGCCTCCTGAGTGCTAGGATTACAAGCCTGAGCCACCACACCCGAGTATAGGAATAAAATTTTTAAAAATGAGCTTTATTTTTGTCTTACCCATTTCCAGTTGTTTTTATTTTAAAATGTACATAAATCTATTAGTATATATAATTCATGACTATATGTAGGTTGGGGAATATTCTAAATTAATTCACATGTTAACACTATCAAAAATTTGGCAAGAACATGTATAAGCAAGCTACTTGGGACTGGGCCTGGAGGACTGCAAGTTCAAGGCTAGCCTGGGCAAGTTAGATCATGTTTCAAATAGAATAGAGTTGGGGATGTAACTCAGTGGTAGAGCAAGTGCCTACCATGTGTGGGGTTCTGAATTCAATCTTCAGCACCACCAAAAAACCTTCTGCAACAAAAACCATTGGCACATAAGGGTTTCTAGTCTGTTCTAGCCAAAGAACCCTTTAAGTGAAATCTTAACTCATTTGAAAAATATAATTAAAGAGCAAAGCTGTTCTGTTTGGAAAGGAGGTGGGGCCCAGAGGCTTTTCTGTGTACTCCATTTTTTTGTTTGTTTTTGCTACATTGGAGATCAAAGCCAGGGTCTCCTGCATGTTAGGCAAGTGCTGTAGTGTTGGGAGCTACATCCTAAGCCCCTGACATAGGTTTTGAAACCAGCACTTTTGACAGCACATATAATGCAGGTTTCATTGAGAGCTTCCAGTTGTAAAAGTCTTTGTGCATCAGCAGTAGCAGGTTCCTAACTCATCACTTACCTTGTTCCTATTCTCTTGCTGGCGTGACTTGGTTGTGTGAAACCAGAGCACTTTCTGAACAGCTGCTTCCTTTTCTGAACAGGCCTTTGGACACCATAGGTGCTCAGTAGACATTTGTTGAATGAATTGGCAAATGGGCACAGAAACCTGTTGCTAAAATTTATTTTTTATTTTTAAAAAAAGTTTTACCTTATGTTTTGTTTTTTGGTAAAGTTTGTATTTGCAGGAGCAGGCTCTGTTGTGCCTGCGAGTGGCTTAGCAGAATTTTTGTCTCACACTCCCAAGTGATCCTTAGGCTCCGGGGTACTGTTTAGTTGCACGGGGAGTCTTTGGCCCCAGGGCACCTTCTCTGAAGTGGCACTGTAGTGCCACCTCTTCTCAGCACACCTAGGCATTGCTTCTTGTCACCATTGCAAAGTTGCCCTCTTTCAGTCCTCATTTCCTCATTTAATGGGTTTAACCAATCCTGTGTCTCCTAATGTCAGTATAACCAAGTTTTAAGTATGTTGATTAAAAAGAAACTCTTATGTAGTATTACTGAGAAATCCTGTATGTCTTAAACCTAATTACATTAGCTCCAGCATTATGTAAATGCAGTGTTAAGTCAGCCTCCTCACTGCAGCTAGGCCAGTTGTAGTTGCACTCTCCTGGCTGATACCCTAATGGATATGACTAACAGAGGAGTTAACAGGATCTGTGAGAGCTGATCAGTGCGTAATGAGAGAGAAGCTGGCCTGTTTTCCTTGTAATGGCGGAAGTACCCTTCTCCCCTTTGGGTGCCTCTAGATTTTGCACCTGGATGGCCCTGCTGCTGGCACATTGTTCCAGTTGTTACCACCTGGCTCAAGCAAGGGACAGGTGGGCTCCTCTAGGGGTCTCAACGTCTGGCATGGCAATGAGCTTAAGAGGGAGGGCATGTGGCTTTCCTTTAAAAGTGGAGCCGGTTTATTTTTGGTGTATTTGTTTCAATTTGTTCCAGAAGGCCGGGAGCCACACTTAAGGTACAGATTTTGCCTTAAAATTCTAAAATTAGCCTGGTGTAGACTAGACTAATTTACAGGGTACTGTCCATGGCTTTCCAAGACAGGTGTTTTTTGTGTTTGGTTTTGTATCTCTGTGTCTCTCTCTCCTCAGTGTTTTTTTGTTTTTTTGTTTTTGTACCAGGGATTGAACTCAGGACCTTGTGCTTGCAAAGCAGATACAGTGCCACTGAGCTAAATCCACGGCTCTCCCTTGATTTTTACTGTAAGGCTAACCTTCCCTGTGTGTCAAGATGAACTCAAGTTTGATGTCTTCTGGTTTGCCCAGGTTGCAGATGAATACATGTTTTCCCTGGAGGAGAATAAGAAGTCCAAGGGTCGCCGTCAGCCCTTAAGCAAGCTCCCGCGCCATCACCCGCTTGTGTTGCAAGAGTGCATCAGTGACGATGGTAAGTGTTGTCTTCTCTCCACAAGGAAGAAAGTAGCCACCATATAGGGGCTTACAGGACATAACAAGGCCAAGCAGAGGGGTGAGGGTGGGCCTGTGGCTTAGCTGTTCTCCTAGATACTCCATGCAGAGGACAGGATTTCCTTTTATATCTCACTTGCTCATCAGATTTTATTATCAGTTTGAGTATCATGGAATGTACCTGTTATGGGATGATTGCATGCAGGGTTCTTTCCTTTCTTGAGGCACAAGACTGATTTTTCAGGATAGCAGCTTCTGTCAATGATGTCAAGCGCTGTGAAGTTTAGACAACAAATCTAAGCTGTGACAGTGCCCTCCAGATCCTCACAGGGGAGTGGTGCAAGCTGACAGGCAAACAAATCAAAAGAAAGAAGAATGAGTGACACTGAAGAAGAGAAACAGTGTGTGTAGAGGAACTGTCCTTGGCTCATGGTCGCCAGAGTTGAAGGACAAGGCTAGGGACTGACTGCGTTAAGAGGAGTGAGACAGGTGTGAGGTTGGGTCATGGCCAGTGTTAAGTACATACCCAGGGTTGAGGACATTTTCTCACAGGATTTAGGAGCCACTGAAGTATTTTAAGCAGAGCAATGACATGGTCAGATTGACATTAGAAAGATTGCTCCAGTAATGGTACCTAGAGGATTACTGAGAAGACCAGGTGGGCTTTTGTAACTGTCTCTGTGAGATATGGTGTTCTGAATAGAATGGTGGTGGCAGGAATAAGAGAAGTGAATGTTGTAAAGAGAAAGCAAGCTGAATTTGAGCTGAGCATGGTAGTGCACACCTGGAATCCCAGCACCCTGGGATGCTAAAGCAGGTGGATTGCAAATTCAAGCCCAACTTTGGAAACTTAGTGCGACCTTGTCGCAAAATTTAAAAAGACAAAACAAAAAAAACTTTTTAAAAAAATGAGCTAAGCTAGGAATTTAGCTCAATGGTGCTGCCACCTGGCTCACAAGCACAAGGTCCTAAGTTTGATCCCTGGTGCCACCGAAAAGAAAAGCAATAAAATGAACAACAACAAAAAAAGGATGTAATTGAGACCATAATATGACCTTCCTCAGCTTGTGATAAATGCTCAAATGTGGCAAATTGAAGTAGACATTGTGTGCTGTCTGTATGTATTCAGCAGTTAGCAGAACACTGTCACTGTGAGTCTGCCTTACGGCCTGCTTACTTTCAGTACTTCCTTCATATATGGCATCCCTTGAAAGTTAGCTGTAGTCATCAGGTTTCTTCACTTTGATATTCCAGTACTGATCTTCTAAGGAGGACTATCACTCAAGTAAACAGGATCCTTTTATCACACCTCAGATAAGCAGTAGCTCCAGAATATTTTCTAATCTTTATCCCTGATCTGTCTTTCCCTCCTTTTCCCAAGAAGGTATTTTCTAGCTTTTTTCTTTAAACTAATATAAACAGACCTACAGTCACACTTTTCTTCTTTTTTTTTTTAGAGGCAGGATCTCTTATGTAGTTCAGGCTGGTCTTGAACTTAATATGTAGCCCAGGCTGGCTTTGAACTCACATCAATCTTCCTGCCTCAGGGATTACAGGCACGTGCCACTACAGCTGGCTACACATTGTATTTTCTATTTTCTTTTTTCTTTTTTTGGTAATGGGGATCTAACTCTGGACCTTGTGCTTGTGAGGCAGGTGGCGGAACCACTGAGCTAAATCCCTGGCCCCATATTGTATTTTCTTAGGTTTATTTAGACTTTTTTAGTGTAGTGCACCCTTTCCCACTCTTTAAACAGAAGAATATTTTCAATCAAGGCATAGCAGTTGTAGTGAAATGCACATGGCTTAACTGCATGGCCCTGTCAAGTTTTATATATAGGGCCGGGGATTTAGCTCAGTGTTTCCGCCGCCTGCTTCGCAAGCACAAGGACCTGAGTTCGATCCCTGGTATGAAAAAAAAAAAAGAGAGAGAGTTTTATGTACAGAACTTAACACAATGCACATTTTGCGGCATCATCCAGTATTCACATATGGAATGATTTTGTCCTCTTTTGACTTTGTAAGTAGAACACCTGTCAGTGTGGTAAGTTTTTAGTTGTTTGTTTCTGTTTCTTCCATCCTAGCTCAGCAACTCTTGTGTGATCCAGGGTAAGGAAACAAATCCCTGCTTGGGGTTTGGGCACCATGACTCCTGACTGGATCTGCATAGTGGGGCTTTTTGGGATTGATTTTACTCATTTGCATTGGCCTCCTTATGCTACAATGGCTTTCCCTGAGGTCGCACACAATCGCAGCTGCCACATTGTTTTAGATTAAATGTGACTGTGCAGATGGGGTACTAAACAATTTGTGCTCAGCTAAAGTTGGCACAGTGAACAAATACGGGCACCTAGGACAAGTATGTCCACTTTGAGCATTCCTTGGGATGCTTTGCAAAGACCTCAGGGGCTGCTTGGAAAGTGCATTTGTCTGGGAAGAAATGAGATCATTGGAGGGGTTATAGCAGCAGACTGCTGGTGCTTGTGCAGTCCTACATGCAGGACCCTGTGAAACGCCTTGTGGTGGGGTGGCCAAGGTGGGTTTCTTGTCAGGTACCACATGCTTTGGCTTGTTTTGGCCATATCAGACAAGGAAGCATGTGGCAACTGTGGTTTCTAAACACCAACACCCCCCACACAGGAGCATCTGAAGGAGCACTGTGACATCAGTTTATTTTGATATTTGCTTCTGCTTGTATCAAAGTTCCCTCACTCACTCTAGACCTTCAGAGTTACTGTGGGTCGGTCTTGCTCCTTGTGTGTTCTGGAAGTTGGTAGGCTGGTCACCTTTCTCACTTAATATCTTGTTTTGTGAACCAATTTTGTTGTTTTCCACTTTGCAGTTTGTTCTTTTCTTTTCCAGTCCCTAATGAGATCTACTGAATGTTTCCCCCTGGGGTAGTAAGCTAAGAGTTGTGTCCATCACGATAACCAGGCATCTGTGAAGGGCCTGGAAGTTGTTTTGGGCTTTATAGTCCTTACTGGTTTCTGAGGTCATCATTGTTTTTCTTTTTCCCAACTCTAAAAATGTGAAAAAATTCTTAGTGCCCTGAGTGGGATGGATTGGGCTCCCGGTCTACAGTCCACATTGCATTTTATGGCTGGAAATAAGGATTCATTGTGGCCTCCTCTGAGATAGCCTGGAGGGATTGGGGAGACCTGCCCCAAAGAGTCAGATGTCCACCCAAGTTCGATCCCCGGTACCAAAAAAAAAAAAAAAGAGTCAGATATCCGGAAGACTTTTCCAGAGAGATCCTCTTAGAAAGTCCTGATCAAAGACCTTGGTTTAAAATTTTTTCCCCCTGGTACCAGCAATCGAACTCAGGACCTTGAGCTTGTGAGGCAGTTGTGGCCCTGCTGAGCTAAATCCCTGGCCTGGTTTAACAACTTTGAAGCTTTGCTAATTTCCTGTTACTTTTCTTTTCTGTTTCCCTTCAGTGCAACTAAAGCAGAACCTCTAAGAGGGAAAGGTCTCAATGTGCTGACACTTTGAAGGCAGAAAATAAGGTTTCTGGCAAGATATGTAGTGCTTCATTGTGCTGTCTTTGGAGAGGGCAGAGGGTTGGATGAGGCAGCTATGAGGGGAGCAGAGCAGGCTGAGTTCCTGTGCAAAAGGAAGAGTAGATACTATGAGTCATTCTCACAGAGAAAGGAGGAGGTCAGGACTCCCCATGACATGTCAGTATTGAAGGAGTCTGTTCGCAGTCACTTCTACCTGTGGCCTTTATTGCTCCTAGGATTTGGTTTAGACCAGGATTCTCAGCTGAGCGCTTCTGCTCTCAAGGAAGAGCCACATGTGTGCATTCTTGATACTAACTTACATTCTTTTTTTTTTGGTACCGGGGATCGAACTTGGGTCCTTGCGCTTGCGCAGCAGGTGGCGAAACTACTGAGCTAAATCTCCGGCCCCTAACTTACATTCTTGTTGCTTCCTTTAGAGACTTCTGAGCAATTGACCCCTGAGGAGGAGGCTGAGGAGACAGAGGCCTGGGCCAAGCCCCTGAGCCAGCTGTGGCAGAACCGACCTCCAAACTTTGAGGCTGAAAAGGAATTCAATGAGACCATGGCTCAGCAGGCCCCTCACTGTGCAGTCTGTATGATCTTCCAGACATACCATCAGGTAGGCTCGCTTTATCCTGTCTTGTCCCCAGGACCAGCAATCAGAGGATGCTGGGTTTGATTGTGGATACGTAGCTTGTCACTGGTTGTCTTAGGGGAGGGACTTTTTTTCTGGGGTTCTCTGCCTTATTTAAGTATTGGTCGGGCTTCTCCAGGCAGATAACCTTGCAGTATGGATTTTCACTTGAAAATGGTTTGGAGACCATGTGGCTTAGGCTCCTTTTACATGTGTGCTGGCCACGGGCTTGACTGTCTGCCAAGGACTTTTTTTTTTGTTAATCGTCCTAGTCTGGTGGTGTTTCTGCCAGGCAGTGTAGGACTGACCTACAGGAATGTAGTTACTTAAGCAAATTCTTAACCTTCAGATAAAAAACCATATCCTCTCATGTTGTCATCTTCTTTCCTTTCTCATTGTCACCATTCCACTGTGGATGTTGCTGGTGGCCAGACAGAACTAGGGTGGGGTGGAAGTAGAGGGCCGGATTGGGGTGAGGGTTGGGGAAGCACGGTTGCTGAACTGAGCTGTGCCCTTCCATGCTGGGACACTGATGGCTTCACCATCATGTATTCCTCTGTGCTGGTGTAGGAAGCCAGGCAGGCAGGTGCTCAGGCTCTGCTGGGACTTGGAAGTAAGTAAGCTATTACACTCTGGAGGTTAAAGCAGCATGGCTGCTCTGAGCCTGGCAGGGCCCCAGGTTCATACTTGCTGAAGGATGGAACCTCAGACCAGCGCACTTTTTGGATTAGTAACTCACAAATTCTTTCCATTGACAGGAAAACAAAACCTAAGAACTGTTATATGCCATTGTCTATGAAGGAAGTATCTGGCCTGGTTGTTACTCTCAACAGATCTATTAAGAGGGCCTCAGAGTTTCATAAATGGCATAGGCTTGGGGGTTTACATGTTTCTGGGCTCTCTGTCCTTGGAATGGGAATAATGTTGCCATCCAGTGGCAAAGCTACAGATATTTGTAGTCAATATCACTTGCCAAGGGAAGTGTGGGTAAAATGTTCTTCTTTGAGGGGCCTCTGAGCCAGGAATCACAGGTGGATCTCCAGCCAGATGACAGTGCTGCAGCTCTGGTGCCTTGCTGACACAGGGCATCAGAGGCAATCAGTGTGGGCCCATTAGGAGCACCTGCTCTGGGTGCTGTCCCTGAGTGGGGCCACCATGTGGTACAGCACATAGGGGAGCCCACAGTGGCTGCTTCGTTGCTAACATCTCCGCATTTTATTACCATTTGGTTTAGGAAGACTGAAATCCCAGTTGTCTCATACCTCGCTCCCTCTTCTCCGTTGTCCCCCAGGGGCCTTTGTTTGATGCTGCTGTGAGAAATTGAATTTGAGTCATTAGAGGTAACTTCAATTAGGAGCTCTGGCATAATGGCTATGCACCCGGGAGCTGTAGCCATAGTCATATGAATAAGAGACTCAGCTTTCTGCTGATGGAGCAGGTGGAAAGCTAAGAGCACAGGCGCCGGCTCACTGGTATGCACTTTTTCTCTCCCCTTAGGTCGAGTTTGGAGGCCTTAGTCAGAACTGTGGAAATACTTCAGAATTAGCCTTCCAGAAGCAGAGGACCAAGCCATTGATTCCAGAAATGTGTTTCACCTCAACTGGCTGCAGCACGGACATCAACCTGTCTACTCCGTATCTTGAGGAGGATGGTACCAGCATCCTAGTTTCCTGCAAGAAATGCAGTGTCCGGGTTCATGCCAGTGAGTGCTTTCTCTTCGTCTTATTCCAGGAACAGCATCTGCTCACTGAGTGTCCTTGCTACCTGCTGGCCTCTCCTCTCCCCCGATGCAAAGGCCACTTATGTATCCTTGGGGAGTCTGTTGATTGATGAATTTCTGTGTGACTCTGGGCATCTATAGTTGTACCAGTCAGCTCTTCTGCTGTCCTCTTAGTTATAGATAATCCAGAGGGGATTAGTCTCTGCTACTTACTAGGTATTGCACTAGTGAATCTGCATTTCCTATCTTTTTGAGGCCCTGTACTGTATTCTATGACTGAGCCATGGGGACTGTGACCTAGAATTCAGGGGTTTTTGTAAGATTTGGTATCTTTGGGAGGAAAGAATTGCATAGCCACACTCCTCTGAGTTGTGGGTTTAATTTGCTCTTCTTGGTGTCCCTATTAGGTTGCTATGGGGTACCCCCTGCAAAGGCTTCTGAAGACTGGATGTGTTCTCGATGTTCAGCCAATGCCCTAGAGGAAGTGAGTACTCCCACACTCTTACTGTCTTCCCTGTGAGACTTGGAGTATATTCAGGGTCAGGCTGTTTCAGGCTGGACGCAGTGTCCACAACAGTCTACACAGGGCCTGGTACTAGTGATGTAATGTCTTTTTGGTTTGTTTTTTTTTTTTTTGGTACCAGGGATTGAACTCAGGTCCTTATGCTTGTGCAGCAGGCGATGAAACCACTAAGCTAAATCCCTGGCCCAAGTGATCTAATGTCAGTGAGAGTAGTTTCTGCCCTCTTAGAGCAGGGCAGGAATGGACCTGGGAGCTATGTTTTTGTTCCATTGAGCCAGGGCCTGGTTGATTGTCTGTAATCCCATATAAGAGTTAGCTATGGGGTCAGAGCCTCAGTACTGAGCTCAGATGGTTGATTTTGCAGATATCTCTTGATCATCACTCCCAGAGCCTGGCAGTAACTCACACAGGAAGCAGTCAAAGCCCTGTAAAGCTTCCGGAGCAGCTTTTACGCCTTTGCTTACAATTGTTAGGAACAATAACAGCAAAGGGGATTATGTTAAGGATACGTTATGTACTTTGGCCCCATTGGTCTCCATATCCTATAGGGGAGTCTCAGCTACAGGGGTTGTATTTGAAGCCCTACCTGCCATTATGGTGCTTTCTTAGGTTGAGGTCAGAGCTAGCCACAGGAAGTTGATGGAGAGTAGATTGGGTGTTAATGACTTGTTGGTAACCGCTTTTCTCCTTCTCCATCTTGGACAGGACTGTTGTTTATGCTCCTTACGAGGAGGGGCCCTACAGAGAGCAAATGATGACAGGTGAGTTTTTGGACCCATTTCTTGGAATGCCCCTGCTCAGTTGTGATCAGAGCACAGTGGCAGTAAGGGGCCACATCTCTTTTCCAGAGCACCTAGTGAGGGTTTGGGAAGTGCATTGTGTGAAGTTGGAACAGCATTTCTGAGATTCATTTTAACAGTGGGATGCCGAAGGGAGCCAAGCAGTTCAGGATCTTTCCAGTTCTACTTTCCTTTAGTAACATCCTCCCTTGGGAGGAGCTGAGAATGGACTCAGGTGGGGTATGGAGATTGAGAAGGTGGTGCAAGGCCTTTGTGGGCTGGAAGTGTGCATATTCCCCTTGTCATAGCTGAGGCTGGTGTGTAGAGGTGGCCGTGGGCTCAGGCTAGTGAGCATTTTTCCATGGAGCAAACTCCCTGGCCCAGACCTTCTGTTTGGAGATAATGTGAGTCCTCCAAGAGGACAATGGGACACTGAGGAGCATCAGCCAGGCCACCCACATTAAATCTACAGAAGCTTGTGGGCTTCTCAGCCACTAGGCAGCTCACTTTTACAGTTGCATCTTTCTTTTCTGTTTCCTATTTTACTTATTCCTGAGGCGGAATGTAAGGTGCTGAGGTTTTTCCCCTGGAAGGGTTGGCTCTCTAGAGCTTAGCACACACAGGCATCAGCAACCGGTGGTGAGTGTCCTGCCTCATGTCTGGCATGCTTTTTCCCACAGATGGCTCTTCTGCTGCCATTTCTACTCATCTCAAGGCACTTGCTGCCATTTATCTAAGTCATTGTGCTCCTCCCAGTTGCAGGATAGGACTGGTAACAGTCTTCCTTATCAGCAGTGAGAATGTGTGCTTGAGATTCTCACCATTGCTTTTTTTTTGGGTACTGGGTATCAAACTCTGGTCCTTGCACTTGCGAGGCAGGCGGCAGTCACCATTCCCTTTTAGTCCCTGTCCTATCCTCCAGGGCCACACAGGACATGACAGTCCCATCAGTTCTGCTGACTGCCTCCATGTAGCCCCCAGCATTATCTGTTGTAGGTCTTCATGTGTCCTGACTTACTTTTTATTTTTCAGAGGGCTGGGGATTGAACCCAGGGCCTTGTACATGCTAGGTACATGCTCTAGCACTGAGCTACACCCCTTCTGATATTAAGAGCTTAACGTGGCCTGATATTAAGAACTTTCACAGCTTGATTTTTCTTATACCTTGATGCGTGTAATCTCAAAATGCCCAGAACTTACTTTAATCTTCTATGGGTATCCATTGGGCAGACCTCTCAAAAGAAAGTGGGGCTTGGGTCAGATCCTGAAGTCGGAGTCTGCCTTGGATAAAGGGGGCAGAAAGACGATCATTTCAGCCAGGGGATGAGGTTTGGGCAGCACCTAGGGAACACTGTGATGACTAGCTGACTGGGGTGTGGTGGAATTGTTTTCAGAAAGTGCCTGGGTCCTGTGGTAAGAGAGCCCTGTGTCACATTCTCTGGTTTATTCTCACCTCTGAAACCTACCACATTCAAGTTGTGGCCTGACTTACTTTGCCACAGATTTGAGGGAGTAGACTAAGAAGTATGACCCTATCTTAACCTAGAGCAGTGTGATAGTGTGGTGACATTTCTGGCTTTCACCTTCCTGGGTCCCGGGAACTTGATGGAGGAAGTTAGTGGCCATAGTGCGTGAAGAAGGAAACATTGTTGGCAGGCCTGTACTAGAAAGGAGGCCATAGGGTCTTGGGCCCAGAGGTGACATGAGGCCTTTGCCTTTCGCCAGGTGGGTCCACGTTTCATGTGCTGTGGCAATTCTGGAAGCAAGATTTGTCAACATTGCTGAAAGAAGTCCAGTGGATGTGAGCAAAATCCCCTTGCCCCGCTTCAAACTGGTAAGGAAGAAGAGATGGGCTTGTAGACTATCTAATTATCCTGTTTACGGGTCTCTGGGTGGAGGAGAACAGTGCATTTCTGCTTGGCCCTGGTTTTTGTTCAGGTTTTGGTTCTTACCTTACAGTCAGAGTACTTACTGAGGAGACCCACGATCAGATGTGAGATTAGAATAGACTGCATGCCTTCGTGTTTTATTTAGGGGAGGATTGGCTCTTATTTACTTGTCTCTGTGCATTTGGGAAGTGTATCAAAAAAAAGAGGCTGGACAGTCTTTCCTGGAATCATTCATTGGCTTTCTTCCCCTGTGTGCAGAAATGTGTCTTCTGTAAGAAGCGGAGGAAAAGAAATGCTGGCTGCTGTGTGCAGTGTTCCCATGGTCGGTGCCCAACTGCCTTCCACGTGAGCTGTGCCCAGGCTGCTGGGGTGATGATGCAGCCAGATGACTGGCCTTTTGTCGTCTTCATTACCTGCTTTCGGCACAGGATTCCCAATTTGGAGGTGAGGGAGGGTGCCATTCTGGAATCCTCTTGACAAAGTGAAGGATCCTTTTCTCTGCATGCTGTCCATTTATCATGCCAGCACATATTTCCTCAAGCATTTTGCTTGGTGGAGATGCTAATGAGTAAGTCATTAAGAGGGGACCCCTAACTATCTCTACTTCCTGCTTCAGATTTCATAATCTAGGGGCAACAAAATGCTTCTGGTTGATTCCTGTGGATTATCTTTATTTGGTTGCCTTTCCAGCAGGATAAACTCCTTGAAGTGAGGGCCCATATCTTTTTCTTTTTGGCAGTACTGGGGATTGAACCTGGGGCCTTTGCACTGAGCTACCTCCCAGCCTATTTTTCATTTTGACATAGGGTCTTGGTAAGTTGCCCAGGCTGGGTGAACTTGTGATCTTGCTTCAGCATCCCAGATTGCTGGTATTACAGGTGTGTGCCACCATGCCTGGCTGAGGGCCTATATCTTACTATCCTACATGTTCTTTTTGGTACCAGGGATCGAACTCAGGACCTTGTGCTTGAGAGGCAGGCGCCGGAACCACTGAGCTAAATCCCCGGCCCTCCTACATATTCTTTTTATTTCAACCAGTGTCAGGGACATAGTAGAAGTTTTGTGCATATTGAGAACTACTGGAGTGAACCACTGAGCTAAATCCCCGGCCCTCCTACATATTCTTTTTATTTCAACCAGTGTCAGGGACATAGTAGAAGTTTTGTACATATTGAGAACTACTAGAGTGAACTGGCAGTTTACTATTAACTGATATTCACTAGGGCTTTTTAAAGTTCTCTGAATGGTGAAATGCAGAGAGATGCATGGAATGCTACCTAGTGGAGTTAGGAAGGAGTCTGGGTAGAAGTTGGCATTTGAAGTGGTTCTTGACAATAAGAAGGAATTGTAAGCAGGAAAGCATTCAGGGCTTCAGAAGCAAGGATCAGAGCTTGAAAAAATGAACATACAAGACTGGTTCTGGAATTGTGGGAGGGGATAATAATTGAGAGGAGAGCGGCACTGGATAATGAAGGCCCTTGGACTGCCACACTTCCGAGTTTTTTGAGACCTTTTTCAATATTAAGATTTTGAAGTGTGTATGTGTTCACATGCATGTGTTACCAGGGATTGAACCCAGTCCCCTGAGCCTGCTAGGCAACTACTCTGCCACTGAGCTACATCCCTAGTCCTTCTTAAAATTGTTATTTTGGGACAGGATCTGGCTACGTTGTCCAGGTTGGCCTTCAACTTACATTCCTGCCTCAGCCTTCTAAGCATCAAGAATTATAGGTGTGTATTGCCACATCTGGCTTGAACTATATTTCTTGTTTTTGAGACAAGGTTTCACTATGTAGTTCAGGCTGGGCTTGAACTCACTAGGTAGCTGAGGCTGGCCTTGAACTCGTGGCAGTCCTCCTGCTTCACCCTTCTAAGTGCTGGGATTTCACAGGTGTGCCACCATGCCTGGCATTTATTTATTTATTTAGGTGATGGTTGTACTGGGGTACTGGGGATGGAACCCAGGGCCTTTGTACTGAGCTACATACTCACTCCCTTCTATTTTTTGAGATAAGGTCTTGCTAAGGTGCCCAGCTGGATTTGAACCTGAGATCCTCCTGCTTCAGTCTCTCAGAGTGTTGGGATTACAGGTGTGTGCCACCATGTCCAGCTGAACTATATTACAGTGACTCCGGCGGTGGCTCTAGGAGATGATTCAGAAATCAGAATTTGAGGCAAGGAAATCATTTAATTTAGTCTAGGAGAGAGTGAGGTTTGAAATGGGAATACTTAGGTGAATCCCTGAGGTGTGTTGCTCCCTGAGTACCCCAAACTGGGAAGCCCCAGGGAGGCAGTCAGGTTAGGAGACACACTGCGGGGGAGGCTCCACCGTTGAGTTACAGGCTAATTGAAGAGACTTTCCACAGTGTGGTGAGTATAATAATCAAAGAAGAACATGGTAGGTAGCCAGTCCAGAGGAGGGAATTTTACACTCTGCTGTTGAGATCACAGAACGGTCCTCATTAGTTACCTGGATTTTCCTTTTTCATGAAGGTGTTTTATGATCATGAGAGGTGGTCATCAGACGTATGGGTAGGACCTTAGGAAGGTAGAGAAATGGTCATTGTGGAAATGAAGCTCTGGAGGAATAAAAGTCTAAGGTACCATCAAGTCCCAGCTCTGGTAGGAAAATTGGAGCTTAGTAGTGGAACAGGATTGCTGTTTTATGATTATCATCAGTATTAGGCATGCTTTATTTGGTAGCTGTAATCTGCTCATGCTGAGAGGAAACTGGGCTATTGCTGAATATTTCTTTGAGTAATTTACTGTTCAAATGTTTTTTAAGCATCTGCTATGTGCCAAGCAATTTTAGATGCTAGGAATTTACCAGTGGACCAGACAAGAAAGTCCTTGCCCTCATACAGTGTATGTGAGGTGCATATGCTACAGTTAAAAGATACACAGGAAGCTAGTAATAGTGTATCAAAGAGTGAGAACTGGTGATTAAAAGGAGTGGAAGAGTGGCTAGTGAGGAGTGTTGTCAGTGATAGATGTTGGGATGTGAGGAAAACAGGTTGCAAATAACTGAGGAATGCCTTCTCAGGTGGAGGAACAGCAGTGCAAAGGCCCTGGGGTAGGAACTGATGTGGCACATATGCTGAGAGCTGTGAGGTGGCCGGTTTGGCTGGAGTAGAGTGCATGGGCAGGTTGTTGGGAGTTGGGTGGCCAGGAGCCTACCACATGGTGCCATTTGCATCATGGACTAGTTCAGAATGTATAAGCTGAGGGAAGGACACCAGAGATATCAGGGCTTTTATAATGGGGAGTAGGTTTCTGTATATAGGTGAGGACATCTATCAAACTTCAGTTTTTGTGGCCTTGCCCTGAGGGTAGGGCTAGTGTTCTGCTCAATGCACAGCATTGCCTCAGGCACAAGGGCTCTGGTCTTGAGTCTACTCAGATGTTCTGATATGTAGCTAAGCCATGTGCCTTAGGAGGTACTATTTGGTTGGTTTTGGGAAAGTCACAAGGCTACGTACGTTTTAGGAGAAGGACCAGTTCTGGGCTAGGAGCTCTGGGGAGCTAAATTTATGTAGGAGAATAATAATACAACTCTGGCTGGGATGTGGGTATGTGGAAAGAAATGATTCAACTCCTGTCTCCTCTCTCCTTGTTATTTTTCCACTCCTATGCTTGTCTTCTTTTGATGAAAGGGGAACTCATTGATTTTGGTCCATTTGCCAGGCCCTGAGCTCAATGTGTGAGTAACCCAAGCCTCTGTTTCTTTCAGCGTGCCAAGGGGGCCTTGCAGAGTATCACCGCAGGCCAGAAGGTCATTAGCAAGCATAAGAACGGGCGCTTCTACCAGTGTGAAGTAGTCAGGCTCACCACCGAGACCTTCTATGAAGTCAACTTTGATGATGGCTCCTTCAGTGACAA